>NC_135658.1:2466666-3080833 GCF_964188315.1 Podarcis muralis
AGAGAGGAAAAGCCGAATGGATTACAGAGAGCCTCCAGGGATCGTGGGAAGCAGCTCCTCCTCAGCAGAGGAGAATAAACACGCCTCCAGTGGAGCGGAGCTGCAGGAGTCGGAAGAGGCAAGGCAGTGCCAGGACAACTTGCCTGGGCAAAGCGGGGAGGAGAGGGGTCCTCCGTTACCCACGCTCTCCTTGTGCAGAAAGCATCTGCGCAGAGAGGGGAGGCGCAGACTGGGCGTCAAGAAGCTGCTTTGCTGAGGAAAGTTTAGGAACCGCCCACTCATGGATTCTGCCAGCGACTGAGTCAGCCACGGGAGAGTGGCGCTCTGGACGGATAAGGTTTATTTTGGCAGCAAAAGCAAGGCTTCACAGCCAAGCAGGGAGATATTTGCCTGCTTGCTCTCAAGCAACCCCTTGGAAACATTCCACACACACACATATATTCTATTTTCTATTTCAACAGGATTCCGCTCCATGTCATGTTGCTGCTGTATGCAAAAGGTGCTTTCAAGGTAAAGATATTTCACTGCTGGAATGGCCTGGGAATAGCCCAAACTTTAACCCAATCAGAAATCTATGGAGCCGACTAAAGAAACTTGTTAGTCAGAAGCAACCCAGCAATAAAGTCCAATTAACAGAGGCAATAATTTAATCTTGGTTTCACTTTATTACAGCTGCAGAACTAAAAACTTGGTTCATATCATGGGAAGGCATTGTAAGGCCTTAATTAAAGCTAAAGGTTGCCAATGGTTAGGACTGCTGTTCTAATAAATACTCCTTCATAAAAGTTCTTTCATTACATTCTTCATTAGATTATCCTTCCATTGATATATAATTTTATGGTATTACTCCACACTACGCGGGTGGCGCTGTGGGTAAAACCTCAGCACCTAGGACTTGCTGATCGCATGGTCGGCGGTTTTAATCCCCGCGGCGGGGTGAGCTCCCGTCTTTCGGTCCCAGCTCCTGCCCACCTAGCAGTTCAAAAGCACCCTTAAGTGCAAGTAGATAAATAGGTACAGCTTTATAGCGGGAAGGTAAACGGTGTTTCCGTGTCCTGCGCTGGTGCTGGCTCAACAGAGCAGCTTCGTCACGCTGGCCACGTGACCCGGAAGTGTCTTCGGACAGCGCTGGTCCCCGGCCTCTTAAGCGAGATGGGCGCGCAACCCTAGAGTCGGACACGACTGGCCCATATGGGCAGGGCTACCTTTACCTTTACTTACTCCACACAAAAGTGGTGTTATGAGCCATCAAACCTCAGAAATACACTTTTCACAAAAGGTTTCCACAATTTTGGCCACTAGGAGAAGTTCACTTTAAAGTTAATGTTCTTTTTATATGGGATCAGATTATTATTATTTATGCTTCATGTTTATAAATGTGTTGGAAGCCATGTTTATATATGTGTCGGGGCAACCCAGCCAAATGGGCAGGGTATAAATAAAAAAATATTATTATTACTACAGTGGTACATCGATTTAAGAGCAGTCCTGTTCCGGAAAAAAATTAAGTTTGTAAACCATCTTCATCATCATCATCATCATCACTGCTACTACTACCTGAGATTCAATAAGTCTAGCTCTTCTCTGGGATGAATTTTGTTTGGCCCAACCATGGCATCCCCTCCACCTCCATTGTCAGTCATTTCTTTCATAGAATCATAGAGTTGGAAGAGACCACAAGGGCCATCGAGTCCAACCCCCTGCCAAGCAGGAAACACCATCAGAGCACTCCTGACATATGGTTGTCAAGCCTCTGCTTAAAGACCTCCAAAGAAGGAGACTCCACCACACTCCTTGGCAGCAAATTCCACTGTCGAACAGCTCTTACTGTGAGGAGGTTCTTCCTAAAGTTTTGGATCAACCCAAGACTGACAGGAGCAAATACAAAACCAGAAAACCTGAAGCTACGTATGTGGTGTCCGGTACGTTTCCACAGCTCTCTGGGATGAATTTGGTTTGGCCCAACCATGGCATCCCCTCCATCTCCATTGTCAGTCGTTTCTTTGGTCAACCCAAGACTGACAGGAGCTAAACAAGAACAGAAAACCTGAAGCTCCAGATTTCCTGGACTTGTATCAGAGCGGCACAGCGAGTGCTGCTTGTGTGTGTGAGCTTGCAGAACTCAGAGTCCAATACACTGCTGTTCCTCTAAACTAGAAAGCTTTTTCTGACTTCCGGTTAGCGCCAGCAGCGAATGGCGGACTTGCCTCCGAGCTGCGGAGGGAGTCTGCTCCACGGGTTCGGGTCCTGTCCGCTACGGCGAAGCGGGGACCCCTAAAATCTCAGGCACGAAGCCTGAGAGCAAGGAGACTCGGCGGGTACCATTGCGCCCCCCCGAGCCGCGAGGGAGCCTTTTTAAAGGCTCCGGAACGTCAGCGGGAGAAGCGCGGTGCTGAGAGTCAGGCACCGGTCCGTGGAGCGAAGCCGCGCGCCATTGCTGGAGAGCGCTAACTTCTTTCTTTAAAATACATCGAAAAGAAGTAACTGTGAGTAAGCTGAATTAAACGTGGATTTTACTACAATTGAATTTAAATTAGGAGCTATCACGGAAAGGAATAAAAGGAAGTCTGCCTTCCCCTGCCCGTAGAAAGGAACAAAGCAAAGAGCAGGGAAGCTGAAACCTGAGAGCAGACCCATTCAAGGAGCTGTAAAGTCATTATCTAAGAGGAATTACCTCCCCCCTAGGCTGGCAGGAGCTAGGGGGGAAGAACTTTAACTGTTAATCCCCTGCATGGATTATAAAATTTTTGGAATTGCCGTTTATCTTAAACCTGGTCAGATTGACTGCTAAAATATTTGGATGCCAGCACAATTAAAACTCTAGATTGGGCCTTTATGAACTTTTGTGATTTATAAGAACTCTGAATAGACTGTGCTTAACTTGAACTTATTTGTGCCTAACTAAAAAGAAGGATTTTAAGTTTTGGGAACTCTGTGGGAAAGTGAAAACTGAAAGTAGCTCTGGCTGAGGGAACTTTGTTATTTTTGTTGCCATTAGACTTGGGAGCTGAAAGTATCCCCCTCTAGAGGAACTAACTTGCAACATTATTAACTGCGCCACAACTTATTACAGTAACTGGAAAACTACTATCTAAAACAAACACCCAGACATGTGAATGACCTTGGTTAGTTTAAAGTAACGTAATTCCCCAGGAAACTGAAACTGATCTTCCCTGGGAAGAAACTTTGTTTTAATAACACTATTCAAGCCACAAACAGACAGAGCTATTGGAAGGATTCTTTTTAAAAACAAATCATAGACTTGAAAGTGACTTTGGCTATGCACGCAGGAGGAAAAGGGAAACCAGAAGTGCCATTGGATACAAGACTTAGGTCAGGCAAACCATATAAAACTGAACCAATACAACAAAGAAGGGCCTCAACATCAGGAGCAGCAGGAGTTATAGGAGCCACAGGAGCAACAAAACCAAAAGTCATGACTGCAGAAGATGCTCTAACAAAGGCATTAAACAGAATTAATGAATCTTTAGAATCTTTAACAAAACAAGGCGCAGAGACAAGTAAACAAGTAACAGAAACAAATAAAAGAGTGGCCGAAATCTCAACCAAAATTGACTTAAATACTGCAAGCATCAATGAACTGGGAAAGAAAGTGAACTCTAACACACAGTCCATTGAGAAACTTCTGGAGGAATCCTCTACAACCCGAAAAATTGCAGAGGAGGCCAGAGAAGTGGCAATAGCAACGCAAGACAAGATACCACCAGTCCAAGAAAAATTAGCTGACCATGATTTGACACTCTCCATGATTGAACTACAGAGGAAGGAGCGAAACTTAAGAATCCGCCTAGTGCCAGAAATTGAGAAGGACAACCTGGCGGAATTTTTGACAACTGAAATTTTTGAATTTTGGAAACTGGACCAGGAAAAAGAGGATCTCAAAATAGTAAGTGCCTTTAGACTTGGATTTAAACAAAAGAAAAACAAACCAAGGGATTGCCTCATAACTTTAAGATCTAAAGAAGAAAGAGATAAAATACTGAATTGGCACTACCAAAAAGCTCTGGAAATTGGAAATTCTTTTGTGGAGATCTTCAAGGATATCCCGAAGTTGATTCTTGATATAAGAACATACTACAGAGACCTGACTACCTTGCTGAAGAGGAACAACATTTTCTTCAGGTGGGAATACCCCCAGGGTTTATCCTTCAAATTCAGAGGAAAGAAAATAAGGATTAAGACACTGAGTGAAAAAGACAAATTCCTGCGAGACTACGGTGAGGACCTGCAGAAAGAGGTGGATCGTGGAGAAGAGACAATTGTAAAAGGACTGTTGGACGTTGCAAACCTATCCTTTGGACTAAAATCAACGACAGAGGAGGAAGAACTTCTTGGAGCGGTAGGTGGAAAAGACAAATAATATCAACATGGCGCTGAAACTTTTAACCTGGAATTGTAATGGTTTGAACATGCCTCAAAAGAGAAGAAGGGTTTTCCATATTTTAAAGAGAGAGCAATTAGATCTGATTTGTCTACAAGAAACACATGTAACAAGATCAAATAGAAGACTACTTATAAATAAAAGATTGGGACAAGAATTTATTTCGTCAGATAAAGTTAAGAAAAGAGGCGTGGTGATATACGCTAAGGAAAAATTACAACCAAAATTAATTTTCAAAGATGAACAAGGAAGGACCCTAGCAATTGAAATACAACTCCAGGGAGAGAAACTTTTGATTGTTGGAATATACGCGCCGAATGAAGGAAAATCTGAATTTTACAAGAAATTACATGAGACGTTGCTGGAATATATGGACTATAATGTAATCCTGATGGGAGATATGAATGGAGTAGTATCTACAAATATGGACAAGGCACAAAGACAGACAATTACAAAGGAGGGAAGGTTACCAAAGACCTTCTTTGAAATGACTGACAATATGGATCTAATCGATATTTGGAGAACAAGGCACCCCTTAGAGAAGGAGGGGACCTTTTTCTCTGAAGCTCAAATGACATGGACCCGAATAGATCAAATCTGGGTTACTAGAGGAATGGCACTAAAGGTAAAGAATGTGGAAATCTGCCCTAAAACTTGCTCCGACCACAATGCAGTAAAGATGGAGATGAAATATTCAACATCTGGTTCCTATAGATGGAGAATGAATGACACCTTGTTTAAAGATGAAGAAGTTCTTAAAAAGGCCCAAAAAACCTTGAAAGACTACTTTGAAATAAATTTGAAAACAAATGTGGAGAAAAGAGTGATCTGGGACGCAAGTAAAGCTGTAATGCGAGGATTCCTGATACAACAAAATGCAATAAAAAGGAGGAGCCAAAACGAGAAAAAGGATAAGATTTTGGAAAAGATAAAAGAAGGAGAAAAGAAATTGAGATCAAAACCAAAATCACAAGAAATTCTGAGAGAAATTAAATTCTATCAAACACAATACATGGAGCTGATGAATCACGAAATAGAATGGAAAATTAAACAAATGAGACTAAAAACATTTGAATCAGCAGATAAATGTGGCAAACTCCTGGCATGGCAAATAAAGAAAAGACAAAAACTGAACACAGTTACAAGTCTAGAAGTAGAGGGAAGGAGCATTCATAACCCAAATGATATCAGAAATTGCTTCCAGAATTACTTTAAGCAACTATATGTACAAGGGCCACAGAAAGAATCAGACATAGCTTGTTTTCTCGAGAAAAATGGACTACAAAAAATCTCTACTGAAAGTACAGTATTGTTAAACCAAAAGGTGACCGATCAGGAAATAGAAGGTGCCATTCAAAATATGAAACTGGGCAAATCTCCAGGACCAGATGGACTGACTTCCAGATACTATAAGGTTTTGAAAGACTGGCTTTTACAACCTTTGAAGGAAGTCTGCAATGAAATTTTGGAGGGAAAGAGGGCTCCTGAAACGTGGAAAGACGCGTATATTACACTTATACCAAAGACAGAAACTGAAAAGACCCAACTTAAGAACTACCGTCCCATCTCCTTATTAAATGTGGATTACAAAATTTTTGCTGATATTTTGGCAAAGAGATTGAAAAAAGTTTTGATGGAGGAGATACATAAAGACCAAGCCGGCTTTCTTCCGCGAAGACATTTATCGGATAATGTAAGGAACATAATTGATATTCTGGAAAAGCTAGAGGTTGACATAAACACTAAGGCAGTTCTGATATTCGTGGACGCGGAGAAAGCCTTCGACAACATTTCTTGGAGTTTTATGAAAAAAAATCTTCAGGGGATGGGGGTGGGTCAAGGTTTTGAAAATGGTATAGGTGCAATTTATTCTGAACAAAAAGCGAAGTTGATTGTGAACAATGTGGTAACGGAAGAATTTAAGATAGAAAAAGGAACACGTCAGAGATGCCCAATCTCACCTCTACTTTTTATTTCTGTACTGGAGGTTTTGCTGAATATGATTAGAAGGGACCGGATGGTTAAGGGGGTGCAGGTCGGAGCAAAACAATACAAATTGAGAGCCTTCGCAGATGACCTCGTATTAACCTTACAAGAGCCAGAATCTAGTACCAAGAGAGTTCTAGAATTGATTCAAGAATTCGGCCAAGTGGCGGGATTCAAACTGAATAAGTTAAAGACTAAGGTAATAGATAAGAACTTAACACCTCTTGAGAGGGAGAGGTTTCAGAAGGAGACAGGTTTAAATGTGGTTAAGAAAGTGAAATATTTGGGTATAAATATGACAGCTAAAAATGTGAACCTGTTCAAAGATAATTATGAGAAAGTGTGGACAGAAGTGAAAAAAGACTTAGAAATTTGGTCAAATTTGAAACTTTCCTTGTCAGGCCGAATCGCAGTGATAAAGATGAATGTGTTGCCTAAAATGTTGTTTTTGTTTCAAACATTACAAATTGTGGACAAGGTAGAATGTTTTAAGAAGTGGCAGAAAGATATATCCAAATTTGTCTGGCAGGGCAAAAAGCCCAGAATAAAATTTAAGATATTAACTGATGCAAAAGAAAGGGGGGGATTTGCCCTGCCAGACTTTAAACTTTACTATGAAGCAGCAGCATTCTGCTGGCTGAAAGACTGGTTACTTCTTGAAAATACAGATATTTTGGATTTGGAAGGTTTTAACAATGCGTTCGGATGGCATGCTTATTTATGGTATGACAAGGTCAAGGTTCATAAGGCATTTAAAAACCATATTGTCAGAAAAACACTGTTAAGTGTATAGGTGGTACCTAACCCCAGTCAAACTTGCAAAAATTTATCATTTGCCCGATAATAAATGTTGGAAATGTAAGGAGACTGAAGGTACATTCTTTCACCTTTGGTGGACGTGCCCAAAGATTAAGGCTTTCTGGGATATGATATATAATGAATTGAAAAAGGTATTTAAGTATACCTTTCGGAAGAAACCAGAGGCCTTTCTCTTGGGCATGGTCGGCCAATTGGTGTTAAAGAAGGACAGAACATTTTTTATGTATGCAACAACAGCAGCAAGAATACTCATCGCAAAGTATTGGAAGACACAAGACCTACCCACTCTGGAAGAATGGCAGATGAAGGTAATAGACTATATGGCACTGGCAGAAATGACGGACAGAATTCGAGACCAGGGGAAAGAGACGGCGAGAGAAGACTGGAAGAAATTTAAAGAATATCTTAAGAAATACTGTAAAATTAATGAAGGTTGGATGATATTGATTTGGAATTTAAGTGGTTGTCAGCTGTAATGATTAAGAAAAGGGAAGGAATTTGAAGATTTAAATAAGGCTAAAGGAGGGGATTTGCTGAAAATACTAATAGAAATTGGAATACAGTAAGGGAAGGTATGAGGAGGTCGGGAAAGTAAGGTTAAGAAAAGAAGGGAAATGAAATTATACTTGTTCTGTTTTTTGTTTGTTTTCTTTTTCTTTGAGTGTTTTATTTTTTCTTTGTTTGATTTTATGACTGAAAATCTAATAAAATTTCTTAAAAAAAATAAAATAAACTAGAAAGCTTTTTTGTATGTACAGCAAGTCAGAAAGAACGAAGAAGCAGCTTTCCCGGATGTTGAGAAAGCTCCTCCCCAGATGCAGGACACTCTGAGCTGTTAACCCTGTAAGCTCTAAACCTCACAACTTATCTTTCCTAACAATTCTGAATCTGACATTTAAGATGGCCTGGGCAGTTCAGACCAGCCCGGTCGTGGTAGAAAAAGGAATAATTTGAGGAAGATTGTTCAAAGAAAAAACTGTAACTTACTGTTTATTGTGGGGGTGTTAGGTTCCCAGGTGTTATAGGGGGCGCTGTTGAGCTCTGTGAATTTCCAGGCTGATATGATGATCCTACAGGGAGCCTTACCAAGAGAGGCCACGATCCCACAATTCTCCTCCATGACGTCCTTATGCAGAGCTCTCTGGTCAGGATCCAGGTACGCCCACTCCTCGTCCGTGAAACGAACGGCCACATCTTCAAAGCAGACTGGACCCTAAAAGAAAAAGGGAAATGTCCTCCTCTGAGACAGCAGAAATATGATCTGCTACACAATGCTCTGTTGTTTCCTTCCTGTAAATTGCGGTGTTGTTTGAATAGGATTGCTAACTGCACAATTTATTTATGGATGCTTATTTTATTCTGCCTTTTAATTATGGGTATCCGTCTTTGTGCAAATAGGTGGTACTCCACCTTGTGGTTTTCAAGTCATTCTGCCTAGGCAAGCATTCCAGTTTCCCCGATGGAAGGATCCACTTTCTCCTCTCCTTGTGAGCTGTTCTGGAAAGATTCCCTCCCAATGCCCTAGAGCCAAATTCAAGGGGTTCATGGGGGCATGGAGAGGGGGAGGGGAGAAATGGGGGGGCAGGCCCCATTTTGCAGCGGATGGGGCTGGTTAGGTGAATCCAGGCCACTATTTCTTCTCATTTGTCCACTGCTTAGAAACCAATTTTTGTATTCAGCGATCAGTCTAGAAATAAGATAAGCCTATTTTGGATGGCCCCCTTCATGGATCACTGCCTTGCCATGGCGAAGGGGGTTGAATAACTCAGAAAAGCTATGAGCTATGCGGTGCAGGGCCACCCAAGATGGACAGGTCATAGTGGAGAGTTTTGACCAAACGTGATCCACCTGGAGCAGGAACCGGTAAGCCACTCCAGTATCCCTGCCAAGAAAACTCCATGGACAAAGACAACAGGCATATAAAAGTTATGACGCTGCAAGATGAGCCCCTCAGGTCGGAAGGCGTCCAACATGCTACTGAGGAAGAGCGGAGGACAAGTACAAGTAGATTCAGAGCTGATGAAGCGGCTGGGCCAAAGCCGAAAGGACGCTCAGTTGCGGATATGCCTGGAAGCGAAAGGAAAGTCCAATGCTGTAAAGAAAAATATTGCATAGGAACCTGGAATGTAAGAACCATGAACCTTGGTAAGTTGGAGGTGGTCAAAAATGAGATGGCAAGAATAAATATTGACATCCTGGGCATCAGTGAACTAAAATGGATGGGAATGGGTGAATTTAGTTCGAATGACCATCACATCTACTACTGTGGGCAAGAATCCTGTAAAAGAAATGGAGTGGCCCTCATAGTCAACAAAAGAGTGGCGAAAGCTGTACTGGGATGCAATCTCAAAAATGATAGAATGATCTCGATACGAATCCAAGGCAGACCTTTTAACATCACAGTAATCCAAGTTTATGCACCAACCACTGGTGCTGAAGAAACTGAAATTGACCAATTCTATGAAGACTTACAACACCTTATAGAAGTGACACCAAAGAAGGATGTTCTTCTCATTATAGGGGATTGGAATGCTAAAGTAGGGAGTCAATAGATAAAAGGAACAACTGGCAAGTTTGGCCTTGGAGTTCAAAACGAAGCAGGGCAAAGGCTAATAGAGTTCTGTCAAGAGAACAAGCTGGTCATCACAAACACTCTTTCCCAACAACACAAGAGACGACTCTACACATGGACATCGCCAGATGGGCAGCATCAAAATCAGATTGATTATATTCTCTGCAGCCAAAGATGGAGAAGCTCTATACAGTCAGCAAAAACAAGACCTGGAGCTGACTGTGGCTCAGATCATCAGCTTCTTATAGCAAAATTCAAGCTTAAACTGAAGAAAGTAGGAAAAACCACTGGGCCAGTAAGATACAATCTAAATCAAATCCCAAATCCCTTATGAATACATAGTGGAAGTGAGGAACAGGTTTAAGGATTTAGATTTGGTGGATAGAGTGTCTGAAGAACTATGGATGGAGGCTCGTAACATTATACAAGAGGCAGCAACTAAAACCATCCCAATGAAAAGGAAATGCAAGAAAGCAAAGTGGCTGTCCAACGAGGCCTTACAAATAGTGGGGGAGAGAAGGCAAGCAAAATGCGAGGGAGATAGTGAAAGATACAGGAAACTGAATGCAGATTTCCAAAGAATAGCAAGGAGAGACAAGAAGGCCTTCTTAAACGAGTAATGCAAAGAAATAGAGGAAAACAATAGAATGGGAAAAACCAGAGATCTGTTCAAGAAAATTGGAGATATGAAAGGAACATTTTGTACAAAGATTTCCATAATAAAAGACAAAAATGGAAAGGATCTAACAGAAGCAGAAGACATCAAGAAGAGGTGGCAAGAATACACAGAGGAACTACACCAGAAAGAAATGGATGTCTCGTATACCCCAGGTCAGGGGTCTGCAACCTGCGGCTCCGGAGCCGCATGTGGCTCTTTTACACCTTTGCCGCGGCTCCGGGGTGGATACTAGCGAGGCGAGGAGGCACATTGTGCGCCCCGACACTCCCCACTGTGGTGGGCGCTGTACTGGCTGTGACGTCGCATGGGGGCAGTGTGTGCATTAGTCATGCACTGTCCCGACGTCACCTTCCCACCCACTGTCAGATCGGAGGGCAGCGGCGCGCATGCTTTAAATGTCGCAATGGTTTTGCGGCTCCCAGGTGTTTTTTTTCTTCGGAAACGGGTCCAAGTGGCTCTTTTTGTCTTAAAGGTTGCAGACCCCTGCCCCAGGTAGTGTGGTTGCTGACCTTGAGCCAGACATCCTGGAGAGTGAAGTCAAATGGGCCTTAGAAAACACTGCTAATAACAAGGCCAGTGGAAGTGATGATATTCCAGCTGAACTATTTAAATTTTTAAAAGATGTTGCTGTTAAGGTGCTACGCTCAATATGCCAGCAAATTTGGAAAACTCAGCAGTGGCCAGAAGATTGGAGAAGATCAGTCTACATCCCAATCCCAAAGAAGGGCAGTGCCAAAGAATGCTCCAACTACCGCACAATTGCTCTCATTTCACACGCTAGCAAGGTTATGCTTAAAATTCTACAAGGCAGGCTTAAGCAGTATGTGGACGGAGAACTCCCAGAAGTGCAAGCTGGATTTAGAAGAGGCAGAGGAACCAGGGACCAAATTGCAAACATGCGCTGGATTATGGAGAAAGCTAGAGAGTTCCAGAAAGACATCTACTTCTGCTTCATTGACTATGCAAAAGCCTTTGACTGTGTCGACTACAGCAAACTATGGCAAGTTCTTAAAGAAATGGGAATGCCTGATCACCTCATCTATCTCCTGAGAAATCTCTATGTGGGACAAGAAGCTACAGTTAGAACTGGATATGGAACAACTGATTGGTTCAAAATTGGGAAAGGAGTACGACAAGGCTGTATATTGTCCCCCTGCTTATTTAACTTATATGCAGAATTCATCATGTGAAAGGCTGGGCTGGATGAAGCCCAAGCCGGAATTAAGATCGCCGGAAGAAATATCAACAACCTCAGATATACAGATGACACAACCTTGATGGCAGAAAGTGAGGAGGAATTAAAGAACCTTTTAATGTGGGTGAAAGAGGAGAGCACAAAATATGGTCTGAAGCTCAACATCAGAAAAGCGAATATCATGGCCACTGGTCCCATCACCTCCCGGCAAATAGAAGGGGAAGAAATGGAAGCAGTAAGAGCTTTTACTTTCTTGGGCTCCATGATCACTGCAGATGGTGACAGCAGTCACAAAATTAAAAGACTCCTGCTCCTTGGGAGAAAGGTGATGGCAAACTTAGACGGCATCTTAAAAAGCAGAGACATCACCTTACCAACAAAGGTCCGTATAGTTAAAGCCACGGTCTTCCCAGCAGTGATGTATGGAAGTGAGAGCTGGACCATAAAGAAGGCTGATCGCCAAAGAATTGATGCTTTTGAGTTATGGTGCTGGAGGAGACTCTTGAGAGTCCCATGGACTGCAAGAAGATCAAACGCATCCATTCTTAAGGAAATCAGCCCTGAGTGCTCACTGGAAGGACAGATCCTGAAGCTGAGGCTCCAAGACTTTGGCCACCTCATGAGAAGAGAAGACTCCCTGGAAAAGACCCTGTTGTTGGGAAAGATGGAGGGTACAAGGAGAAGGGGACGACAGAGAATGAGATGGTTGGACAGTGTTCTCGAAGCCACAAACATGAGTCTGACCAAACTGTGGGAGGCAGTGGAAGACAGGAGTGCCTGGCGTGCTCTGATCCATGGGGTCACGAAGAGGCGGACACAACTAAACGACTAAACAACAACAATTTTGGATGGCCATCTGTCTTGGATGATCTAGCAACGCAGGGGGTTGGACTTAATGACCCTTGGGGTCCCTTTCAACTCCAGGATTCCATGAAAACTGCAACTACAGATGAATCCTACTGGCGAAATTCAGAAGGCTGGTGTCAGAGTTCTATGGGTAGAAAATCCCACAGTACACAGCTGGAGTTCACACTTTCTTAGCAAGAACTCGATATTCACAGACTTGGCTGAGTTTCGGGCCTCATGAGAACAGCAGCTCATTCCCAGAGGGTCTGTCAGTTTGCATAATCTAGCAGAGATTCCTGCAACGCAGGGGGTTTCCTGGCTCTGAGAGACAAGCAGGGAGGGTGGCTTCTGGCAGAAGGAGCCACCGATGGCTCCTCCTTCTCCTGACTCACCTCTGCCTCTCGACTTTCCTCTCCCTCTTGCCTCCTCCTCTTCTGCCTCTGATTCTGCACTGCATTCTGCCACAGAGTCTCCCAGCTCATTAAGCCCTGTTACCCCTTTAGCTTCTGACACCTCCTCTTCCCAGGCTTCTCCCTCTGATAACTCATCCTTCTTCCACCTCCACTCCTTCGGCTCTGAGCCGTCTTCCCTTCCTGGTTCCCCGGCTCCTTCTTCCCACCATTCCTCTGTGTCCAACCAGTCCATGATATTGCTCCATCCCTCGGTCTGTCCCCACAAGGCAGCTTCCCCTGACCTGATCGGGTTCCACAGCTGCTGCTTCACTTCTGCCCCCATGAAAAGGCGGATCAGGAGGTCTTGCCGGCATCATTCTGTCACCTGCAAGAGAGAAAAGGTAATCAGGATGCCAGGAGTGCCTGCTTCTCTCACAGGGGAAACAGGGCATCTCTAACTACAGATGGGCCTTTGAGAAAGCCTTACTTGCTGAGAGCATTTGGATGTTTGTGCCCATTTCATATGTTAGATGTGCAAAAACCCATCTCCCCTCCTCTGGACCCTTGTTCCCAACTGTCTCCCCGCAAAACAAGATGAAAAGAATATCAGTGTTTGTAAAAAAAAAAAAAAAAGGTTCTGTTGGCATAAAAGTGTCCCCGAGAAGAGTATCCTTGCAGAGTACTGGTGTAGCTGCTCTGTGAGTCGCCTACTGTGGTCCTCTAGCAGTTCAAACTGTTCCAGTAGCCGATGCTGAGTGCTTTCCTGATCCTCAGATCCTAGCAGCCCCAGCGTCACTGCAGACAGTTACAGCTTGCCACCAACTGCTCCAACGCACAGCCACTGGCTCCATACACCACCAGGACTCACCAGCTCCCTGCTCAGATACTGTCAGTCGTTTTGCACTCTGCACAAGCTCAGAAACACTGGGCCCATAACCTGTCAGTCTGTGAAAAAAAAAAAAAGGTTCTGACCTCCCTTTGTTGCCTCAGCCTGGTCCTCGGACCCTTGTTGGCATAAAAGAGTCCACAAGAAGAGTATCCTTGCAGAGTGCTTTCTGCTTTTATTCTTAAAAGCCTTTCTGCAAAAGTGACTGACCAACTGTACACACTGTTGGTTTCTGCTTCCTCACTGAGCAGCGGATGCATGTCACAAGACATTGTTTTGCATTCCACACTCCAAGTTACTGTTGGATTCCCACAGGAATGGGAGACTGGATGTGACGTACACTGGTTTGCTGTTTTTCACTGTTCTCTCGGTTTCTTTGTTAGAGAGGCAGGTTGCTTCTCTGCTCTCACAGAGGCAAGATGCATGTTTGTATTCTCTCAGCATAGAGTGGAAATAAAGTTGAGAATGTGGCACATACTGCTTATCCTTCTGCTGTGTAGACTACTCTGCTTGGGCTCAAGACAAGACGAGCCTGTATCAGCTTCAGATGGGCCGAAGCTGGTCAAAATCTCACACACACATCAACACTACCAGCTTTCACCAACCAACCAACCCAAACTAACATTTCTCACTCTATATATACAACCCGGTGCAGGCCGCTGACTCATGCTGACCCAGCTTTTTAAGCATTAAAGAAACAGCTGCCAATTTTTAGCCGTGACAAAGAACCCTCAGATGAGTTGGAAAACCAACAGAATGAGACCAAACGGAGAAAAAACACCTTCCTCCTTACCCAGTGGCCTCTCTCTGGGGTCCAACGGAGGCCTCTCTGCCTCACAGGAATCCAGGTCCATTTCTGCAAAGAGATCCTTTCCCTGAAAAAGAAACAAGGATTCAAAACAGAGAATGGGGAGAAATATTAGTAAAAGAATGACAAAGGCAAAAACATTCAGGGTGTTAGATCTCATTCCATGGATGCCTTCCCGGAAAACGGATGGGCCAACAGTAGAGCATTATGGGATGTTCTCCATCCTGTTTGGAGCCCCTTTGGAGTATCCAGAGGAAAGTCTCTCTCACCTGCTTTCTCTCCTCTGCCTGACTCAGGAGGAAACCTTCGGCCAGGGCCACTGCCTGGGAACTGGTCTCCGCTCCGCATTCCCTCACCCAGCTCTCCATCTCTGGTGGAAGGACAGCCAGGAACTGCTCCAAGATCACCAGGTCCAGCATCTCAGCTTTCGTGTGCCTTTCTGGCTTCAGCCACTGACGGTCAAGGTGGTAGAGTCGGCTGCAAATCTCTCGGGGTCCTTTGGCCTCCTGGAAGCAGAACTGCCTCAACTGCTGCCTCTGCACCTCTGAGCGGAGGGTGTCCACCTCACCCAGGATCTTCTGCACAGAGTTTTCCCAGAATCCCCCACTGCTCCCAGTTTTGTTGACATGGCCTCTTCTTGTGCCAGGGCCAGCTGAGTCTTGCTCATTCATCTGTGCTCTCAGGAAGCCTCTGAGAGACCGGAAGGAACCCTTCGGTCTTCTGCCAAGTTCTGTCTGTCTGAATGAGAAGCTCTAGCAAATCCTACAAAGCAAATACATTGTTCTGTTAAAAAAGTTGTCTAATATCAGGAGAAGAAAAAGGTTCCCTGAGCAAGCATGGATGAGTCTTGCTGGGAACTAGGGCTGGACTGCATCGCATTCCAGTCCATGAGCTATCTTTTTGGGGGGGAAAGAAGAGTAGGAGGAGGAGAAATATGTCTCTAGCCTTCTAGAAATGCAAAATGTGAAGGCAACTGAAGGGATTAATGTGAGGTGAATCAGTCTGGTTTCTGCTGCCGTCCAGTCAATGCATGAAGTCTGAACTGACTGACAAGGGAGTCATTTGTATCTTGTGAATAATGGATGCTTGGCTCTAGTGGGGGTCCTCACCTGGGGGTCCTCAGGAGTTCCTTCCCCCCACCCCCACTCCCCTGCTCCTGTCCCCTTTTCTTGCACTTGGGACTCTCTGCCGCTCTCCAGACAGACTCCTGGGGTGGGGTCCCTTTTTCTTTGCTCTGAGGGCCAGGAATGTATCTGGCCAACCCTCTGAGAGCCAAGTGGACAGGGCCAAATACATCTCCCTTGAAATTTAGGCGGGTAATTTAGTATTTCCTTCCTTCCTCCCTGTTGTTCTTTTTTTCGGGGGGGCTAGTCCACCTCCTTGTCCGGCTTTGGAAAACCATTTGCAGATGTTTCCTCTGTTGTGCAGTGAGGCTGAGCGATGTCACACAGAGTTAAAGTCCCAGGGACTCCTTTGTTTAAAGAAGGGAGATTTTTTTCTGAAGGGGGGGCGGAGGGCCAAATGAGTTTGGGATCCTCTGATCTGCAGGAAGGAGAGCGTGGCAGACCTGGCCCCTCCCTGGCAGGACCCTCCCCTCCCTGACTTGGGGTCCCCCCCCCTGCAGGAGCAGATCTGCCCCCCCATGCACCCTCTTCTGCTGCAGCCCTGGGACCCCCACCAGATCCCAGAGAGAGAGGAGACTCACCAGATCCCAGGAGGGGAGAGCGAGGCAGCCCTTGCAGGAGAGAGACCAAAGCAGGAAAAGGACTGGGGAGGGAGGGGCCTTGGCTCTGGAGGACCTGCCCCCCCTTGCTTCCTGGCCTGTCTAGGAATGCAGCTCACTTCCCTTTAACCCTTGCCAAGCCGAGTCCCTCCAGCTCAGCCCTCTCTCAGATTTTTATTATTTCTTATGGACGCTACGCCAATGCCCAGATATCCTTTTGGGGGTGAGGCTCTTGGCTGGACTCTGAGCATCTCCCTCCCTTGGCCGGAAACCAGAGGAAGAGCTTGCAGGGAAAAGGGCTTTGCAGGAGGCAAGGAAGCTCCTCCTAGAATTCAGGAGTGGAGAGATAGGAGGGGATCCCAGGGTCATCTAGTCCAACCCCCAGCAAGGCAGGAATCTCAGCTAAAGCATCCATGGCAGATGGCCGTCCGATCTCTGCTGAGAAACCTCCAAGGAAGGAGAGTCCACCACCTCCCAAGGGAGACCTTTCCCTGCCCAACTGCTCTTAGGTGTCCCTCAAGGCAGCGGGTCCTGAGTTCTAGCCCTGCTGAAACAATCGCACTGGCTGCCAAGGAGGAACCCAGCAAAGTTCAAAATAAATAAATCCTATTCTCGTCATAAATGAGTAATACTTTCCTATGCATGCTTTTTATACTAATATACAGAAGTATGCCATTCCCTTCTCCAGAAATGCTTCATTGCTAATTCAATGGACTGAAAATGGATGGTTGCTGTTATTATATTTAGGGAAGCTTTTAATGTTTGATGGACTATTGTATTTTAATCTTTTGTTGGAAGCCGCCAAGGCTTTTTTTGTTGGAAGCCGCCAATTTATACCCAGATTGGCGGGGTATAAATTATTATTATTATTATTATTTATTAATTAATTAAATTGACCAGGTGAGTGTTCTTTCGAAAGAGGCAGGTGGAATCTCCACGATTGCTAATAGCATAACATTGAAAGGCTAGTGAAATATGGGGAGCCCTAGAGCATCAGCTTGGCATGCAGAATGTCCCATTGTCAGCCCCTGGCATCTCCTGCAAGGGCTGGACGAAATCCCTGCCTGAAACTCTGGGGAGCTGCTGCCAGTCAGTGTAGGCCAGGGGTCCTCCTACTATGTCCCGTGGGCTGAATCCAGCCCGCCAGGGTCGTGAATTTGGCCTGCACGGCCATTTCAGAACCCACCAAGTGTCTGAGGCTGAAAGCATCTCGCCGCCCGCTCAGTCAGTCCCTGCTGAGGTAAATGCTACCGGCGTGGTGGCAGCTCTACCAATGAAAGGCCCGGGGATTTCGCCCGGGGATGGGGAAGTGAGGCGTTCCCAAAGTAAAGGAAGGATTGAACTCTGATTAATAAGAATACACACAGAGGCTTGAACCAGCAAGACTCTGGGAAGGGTGCGTATAATAATCTCTGTCTGTGTCTCTCTCTGTCTACCCCTCGGCCCAGGTCGTTTTATTCACAAAAGAACTTTTACAGAGTGTTTATAAGAACCAATCACATTTCTTCTGAGCATTTCAACAGACCCCACGTGGGGAAAAGTTAAACTACAAACACTAATTAAGCGTGCATATTTTTGGGGTAAATGAAAACTTAAAAGGAGTGCATTCAGCAACCCCGGAGGTCATAAACAATCAATACATATGATAAGAAGGACGGCCAGGAGGACAGCAATCATTATCACCTTTATGTGAGACCTGTTTCCTGGCCCTAAAATTAACAGCCTAAGATTAACATATCAGAAAAGCTACAGCAAAGAAGCTGCCCACTGTCTTTGATGATCCAGGACGCCTGCCTGTCTAAGTGTGTACGTGACTTGTGAAGAAAGAGAAATGGAACAGGGATGCAGAGGTGGGAATTGATCAAGAATCATATCAAAATAGTTTAAACCCAGTCAACGCAATGCTTTCATTGCTGACACAGATGGCTTACTCTATATTTGTTATAAATCCTCATAGCAATCCCACCTGATCACTACAGGAAGTGTTGTCTTTTGGCTTGAAGAGCGAAGCTGAGGTTGGCGGAGGAAGGCAGACTTGGGTCAATTCTCTTTCGTTACATAGACTTTAAAGGTGGGAGAAGGAAGTATAGTCCTATTTCTGTGAGTGGAGCAGCAGTCTTTCCACTCATGTGGTTTACATGCTCTGAAAGTTGGGATCTGTTTTGAGATTTAAATTTTAAAAGGGTGGAGTGGAACCGGATACTGACCATCTTGTTAGCCTGGGGAGCCACATTCTGGTTGAAGGAGGCCAGGATTGGTCCCCAAGGCTTGGGATGTCCCTCCTTCCCTGCCGTAGGACTTGGAACCCAGGAGAAAACTCTTGGAATAGCCTTGCCAGGTGCTCAGGGACGGACTCACCTGTCCCCATGTCCTTTTCTTTGCAGATGTGCTGCGGTTGCACATCCCTCCCCCAGGGGTGAGTATTGGAGAGAACCAGAGCAGGGACTCAGACCTGCCCTCCTTGCCCCCCACTCTGCACTCTCGGAGGTGGAGAAGCCCTCCCTTCGTGAGGAACTGACGGACTGACTTTTGCCTTTCACCTGCTGGAGGAAGATCAGCTGTACCTGCTGGAGGTGATTCAGAACTGCCAGGCAGCTCAGCTCAGGGGGCTCTGAGGCCATCCTGGTGAGTGATGGGTGGTGTGGGGGACCCCCATGGGGAAGACTGGGAAGTGGGGGTTTGGGGAAGGGGTTGTCCGTCTGCCAGACAGAAGGGCCCTACTGGCTTAGATTCACATATCCTGTTTGAAAGGGGAATCATCTTAGGGACTTCCTGTGAAAATCTGGGTCAGGAATGCTGTTCCTGGAATGGACAAACACACAAGACGTAGCCGGCTGTGCAGTCACATAAACAATACTCTTCTATATAGTCTTATCACAATATCAAATGTTTACCTTGCATATAAACAACACATAAAGTGCAATAATATAGACGAGAGCCAGGGACTCCATGGTGGGGGCAGCTGAGGGCCGTTTTGGCCCAGACTGACCCCTGACCCTGAGACACTCTTTCCTCCTGCAGGACCTCAGATGTTACGCCCTTTGGGAAAGTGGGGAGGAACAGAATCTAGCGGCCAACAACATCCCTTCTCTGCTGGCCTTTGCCCGAAGGTTCCCCCATGTCAGAGCAAGTAGCTCTCCCTCATGGATTCAGTCCTTTCATCACTTCCATCTCCCCAAGAGGCTCCCAAGGCTACTCATCCTCTGCAGTTGATAACAGACCTGACTGAAAAGAACGGCTTCCTCTTTTGGTGACACCAGAGAATTCTAGAAGACATTCACCATTTCCATAGCATTATGGATGCACGATTCCCACAGACAAGTTTCTTGGCAAGACAAGGGCCTTCTCTGGCCACTTGGGTGTCCTCCTCAGCATCCCCAAAGAAGGAGCTGGGTTGCAAGAACTGCAGCAAAGGGGGGGCAAACCAGGCTAATGGGGGGGCTGTCAAGCTAGGAAAGCAAGACCCAGAGACAGTTGTGGGAGCCCCAGAGACCGGCTTTCTCTGTGCTGGAGCCAAAGCTGCGCCAGATGGAGAAGCCAGACCTGCTGGGGGTGTCCATGCTGTGAGCCCCTCCATCCTACACTCTGGTTTAATTTGTGAGTAAATAAAACTATATGGACCTGGGACCCCTCACTGCCCAGAGATGGGGGTAGTTTGCAAATATGCACACACACGAAATAATTTGTTCCTGTGTTCCTAATACATAATTAGCGTGAAGAGCATGTCATGTGCTTCAGCAACAGCCCTCCTGTAAATAAGGAAATGCAACCTCTGTTGCTGATTTATGAAAAAAGCAGCAAGGGGATCTTCTCGGGTGTCTCATGAGGTCTGTGGGGCCCTTCAAGAAAGAGGAGCCATTTCTGTGCCCTGAGCCCCTGTCAGAGAGAAAGGCAGGACAACAACAACAACGACAATTCTGGTGCACATTGTTGAAAAGTTCTTGCCCCTCCTGATCCGCTGCCCCAAATTGCACTGCAGTGAATTGGGCCAGAGTCCAGCTTGCCAGGATCAAAGAACTGCAGAGTTCTGAATCAGACCGTCGATCCATCTACCTCAGGATGGCCTACACTGATTGCCAGCAACCGCTCTCTGGGGTTTCTCTCCCAGCCTTACAAAGCACTCGGATTACGTAGGGCATGTTATATATCTGAATTCCCACTCAACAGATTGTAGGAATGCAAAATAGAATCGTAGAGTGGGGAGGGACACTGGGGGTCATCTAGTCCAACCCCCTGCAAGGCAGGATAATCAGGAGACGTTGGACAAAGGCGCCCTTTTGGAGAACAAGAACTGCAGGATCCTCCTGCGCAGCTCCCGGGTCCGGATGCCGTAAATGACGGGGTTGAGCACCAGGGCCAAAATGAGGTAGAGATTGGCAATGAGGATATGTGCATAATGGGGGATGTTGCGTCCGAAGCGGTGGGTGAGGAAGGAGAAGAAGGCAGGAGTGTAGAAGACAAAAATCACGGCCACGTGGGAAGCGCAAGTGCCCAAGGATTTGAGCCGGGCCTCTTTGGAGGGGAGCCGGAAAACAGACCGCAAGATCAGCACATAGGACAAAAGAATGAAGACCACATCAAGCATGAGGATGGTAATAGTGAACAAGCCATAAATCATATTGATCCGGATGTCGGCACAGGCCAGCTTGGCGATGCCCATGTGCTCACAGTAGGTGTGGGCAAGGATGACGTGATCGCTGCAAAAGGGCAGGCGGAGAGTCAAGAGGGCAATGGGCAGCACAGATAGGAATGTCCTCAGCACAACGGCATCACACATCCGGGCTACCCTTGCCTTGGTCAAGATGGTGGTGTATCTCAGAGGGTCACAGATGGCCACGTACCTGTCAAAGGCCATGGCTAGCAGCACGACAGACTCCATCCCCGTGAAGCTGTGGATGAAGAACATCTGAGCCAGGCAGGCCCCATGGCTGATCTCCCCAAGGCCAAACCAGAAGATGGCCAGCATCTTGGGCAGAGTGGAGGTGGAGAGGCCCAGGTTGATGGCCGAAAGGACGGAGAGGAAGAAGAACATGGGCTGGTGGAGGCTGGCTTCCATTTTGATGATGAAGAGGATGGTGCAGTTGCCCACGAGAGCAACCAGGTAGCCAAGGCAGAAGGGGATGGAGATCCAGGAGTGAAGCGCCTCCAGCCCCGGGACCCCCAGCAGGATGAAGGTGGGGGAATAAAAGTGGGTGGCATTCGAAAGAGGCATTCTCCTCCTGGACCCAGCCAGAGAACAGGTCACTGCGACCCTGCCAAGAAGAAGAAAACAGGCCAGCATTTTCCTCCATGGCTCCTCATGGACACATAGACCCTTGCCTAGCAATCCTGTTTCATGTTAAGAAAACAATTGTGTGTTTGTGTGGAGGGGATGAGCCTGCTAGCTGGATTTGGCCAGAGTGTAGGTCCCTGTGTCCAACCAAAGAAAATGAAAAAAGCAGTCTGCACGCTGCTGTATGAGGACCTTTCCTGTCTGCTCCTCCTCTCCCACCCATCAATTCATTGGGCCAATTTAGTCTGACAAAACTGGTGGGGGTGGCGGCTCTCCACTTTCCTCATCCTGTACATGGTTCTATATTCTTGTCGTGTGTCCCCTACCACCACCACCACCACATTTCCCACTAATGTCTCCTTCATCAAAACCAGCCTTTCTCTGCGGGGAACCTGATTCCTCCACCACCACACGCCCTAATCTTCTCATTCACCTCTTGCAGCTCTACAGTGACCAGAGCTGGACATGCCAATTGCAACAAAGGTTCCTTGGAAGGAGAGGTAACTTGCTCTCCTCCCCCTTCAAAAAATGGTCCCGGCAACTGCCCCTCCCTCCCCATCTCAGCCTCTTAATCTCAGGGTCAAGCCCCATGTTGGGCGAAAAGGTCCCTCAATGTGGGGAATTGGACTAGAAGCACCTTGTGGTCCCTTCCAACTTGTCCATTCTATGATTCTATTACTCCCCTCCTTTCCACTCACCTTGAGAGGACCTTTTGTTCTGCCAGCTCACCTACAGATTAACACAGCAAGGTGTGCTCTGCTGAGCCACAGAGTCAAAGGTCTACTGGCAGCTGCATCGTGGATGGAGGAGCACCCCTCAGATCTGACTCCACTTGGCTGACCAGAAAACAGCAGTGTTTCTCTGGAGGTGCTAGGGTGGACATCTCAGGGGGTTGTTTCACTGTACAAAGAGCCTTGTTCCATCCTAATTCCCATCGCATCCAAACCGCCCAGACCTGGAGCATCTCTTCCAAGGTTACAGAGTCAGGGGGACTGTGGAGAGCGGACCCAATCCCACCTCCAGGCTTAGGATTCTTTATCATTCTACATCTCCAGCAGACTTGGGAAGAGTGGAACAGAAGGTAGCTTGAAAGAGACAACAGCTTCACAGCTAGAGGGAATTCACAGAGAATCCTGTAATGGGCAGAGCAGGAATACCAGATAGGTGGGTTGGCAGGCAGAGAATAAAACAGTGTGATACCTGTATGCATTGATGAATATCAGTGGTCCGATTTTTATTTTTTAAAAGAATGGGGAACTGAGGTAGGGCAACTGTTAGGTCCAGTGCTATTTTTCTAGAAAAAGAAGTTTCAGAACACCGCCCTCATTTTCTTAGGATGGCAATGGCACCCACCCAAGAGGGGCCAGAACTGAGTTCCAGCAAGTTCTGGCCGAAAAAAAGACCCAGGTTAGGCCCATTAATAAGTGAGGCCAGCCTAACATACACAGGAATGGGAACTGACCACAAGACTAGTAAAAACCAGTTAAAGGGGAAAATAATGGCTGATTGTTAAAGAGAAAAACAACTCCAGATAAGGTACAAGGAGGGTTCTGACACAGATACTAAAATCAAATGGGTTGGGTAAGTGTTTTTCATGAACTATGGCTTGATGAGAGATGGTGAATTGCAGACGAGGCAGAAAGTGGTTGGGTAAAGGATGAACAGCTAAGATTGTGCATATTTTGCCTATGCTGTATAGTCTGTGTCCTAATAGAAATGTAATGCATTACTGAATGAAGTCCTACTGATTGGGGATTTAGTATGAGGCTCCGTTCTTGAAATCACAAGGAGAATCCCCCCCCAACCCCACACCTCGAAACTGAATACAGTGGTACCTCTGGTTACGAACTTAATTCGTTCCAGAGGTCCGTTCTTAAGCCTCTTATCCTGAGGCACACTTTCGCTAATGGGGCCTCCCACTGTGCACACGCCTCCTGTGCACAATTTCCGTTCACATCATGGGGCAAAGTTCACAACCAGAAGCAGCTACTTCAGGGTTAGCGGAGTTCGTAACCTGAAGCGTTTGTAACCAAAAGCGTTCATAACCAGAGGTACCACTGTAGAGGCCTCCTGGCAGCTCTGTCTTGCCCTCAGGACCCTGCCCAGGCCGCATCCCTCATTGGCCCCATTCTGCACTCTCCCCAAGTGATTTTACCCAGCTGCCATCTGTCTTGGAACTATGACAACTGTTCTGGGTTGCCTGGATGAAGTGGGGTATATGTCTGACCACACCCATTTTGCCACACCCACCTCTGGGATGTGGCTCCCAGAAAGCTTTTGATAAGAAAACATGGCCCTGAGGCTGAAAAAGGGTCACCACCACTGAATAAATCCCTGCTTTTTCAGGACTGGAAACCCAGAATAACATGGCATCTAAAGTTCCAGATTTTATTAGGCCAGGGATATGATTAAAATTAGGAAAGAAACTTGACCATCATTCGTTAAAGCAGTCTATTAGAGTATTACATACAGAACAATATAAATATGTCATTTCTGTGTGCAACCTGAGAAACATGGAAGAGATGGAGGAATACTGTAGGTCCTCAGAAATCTCCACTAATTCCATTTCTGGATTTTCATGATCAAAACAAATATCTCCAGTAGAAGGGGTGGACATCCAGGGGGTTGTTCTATGTTCAGGACCTTATTGAGGGATGCTGACCCATCTTATAATTACCTCTATGAATCCAGTTGACTCCAGATAGCTCAGGTATGATTTTTTAGGCAATATTTTATGGAAGCAGGAGGGACTTCACTATCAGAAAGTGTATGAATCTTTTTTATCTAACTCTGGAATGTCTATATCAGGAGAACAACCAAGATGACCAAGGAACTGGAAATCAAGCCTTATAAGGAATGGCTGAGGCAATTTGGTATGTTTAACCTGGAGAAGAGGATATGATAACCATCTTCAACTATCTGAACGGCTGCCACATGGAAGATGAAGCAAGTTTATTTCCTGCTGCTCCAGAGGGTTGGATTCAAATGGATGTTTTTTATTGGGAAATTAATATACACTCTTAACAAACAAAAAAAGAGAAGGGGAATGAAACAACATCAGCCAGTGTGGTGTAGTGCTTAAGGGTGGTGGACTCGTAATCTGGGGAACCAGGTTCGCTTCCCCGCTCCTCCACATGCAGCTTCTGGGTGACCTTGGGCCAGTCACACTTCTCTGACGTCTCTCAGCCTCACTCACTTCACAGAGCGTTTGTTGTGGGGAAGGGTGGGTGTTGGGTTGAAATAAACGACAGACGAATGACAAGTGTCATATGGGAGGCATCTCCTGAGCATGTCTCGGGAAGTCCCTTTTATAGAATATTGCAGCATTGCCACATATGTGCTTGTTGCTGATTGGTTAACACAAATACAATGCAACGGTTGCATATAGGCATTAATCATCAATAGATTAAAGGGTGGGAAAGGGAACACAGAATTAGACAGGCATGAAAACCTCCTTATTAAACTATTACTAGTGATTGATATAGCAAGACTTAAAAGAACATAACTATCGCATTCCGTAGATGTGGTTAACCATGTATTAAGAACAGGTCAGGATACAATGTTTCATGAACTCAATGTGAACTAAACATTCTAGGGTGGGCGAGGAAGGAACGTTTCAGCTTAGAGCGGTTTGCCAAAGTTATGTGCAGAAGCAAAACTTCCCATCAGAAGGGAAAGGAGAATGTTAGCCGCTTTGAGACTCCTTAGGGTAGTGATAAAGCGGGATATCAAATCCAAACTCCTCCTTCTCTTCTTCTCTTTGGACAGGCAGTTTCCCCACCCCCACCCCCTTCCCACTGCATCAATATGGAGATTGTACTTCCCTTTGGTTTAAGCACTAGATGCTGGGAGTAAACATTTATTCATCCCACTGGTCACCCGTCTTGGTCCCTACTCGAACAGTACATGGACACTTCTACATACCTGTTGTTATTGTGTTTGTGATGTGCGTGGTTCATTCTGTCAAGAATGCTTTAGCTGAGTTTCTTGCATTCAGGGGGCTGGACTAGATGTCCCTTGGGATCCCTTTCAACTCTATAATTCTATGATTCATTCAAAACCAATAAAATGTTTGTAAAAGAAAAAAGAAAGATGATGGCTAGATCCAGTGCTTTTTTCCTGGGGGTACGCAGACCCCTAAACATTTTGTGAATCTTTGTCAGAATCTCCGCTTGGCCAAGCCAATAAGGCCTCATCTTTCTCTGAGCTGAGCCTTTGAAATCGCCTCCAACGTGTTTAATGACCTGAGCCTTTAATAAGGCCTCAAGCACATTCTATCCAGCAGGGTTCCCAGCACAGGGAAGAGACGAGAGGTTTGGCTACATTGTAAAGAGTTTTATTTCTAAACTACGCAGAACAGAAAAGACATCCTCTCTCTATGAAAGCAGAGAGCAACTGAACAAAGGAACAAAGGAAACAGGAAACCACTAACGTCACATCCCGTCTCCCTTTCCCGTGAGACTGCAAGGTCTCTGGAATGTAAACAGAGTCCTGGGACTCCACGCAGCTGCACAGTGAGAAACAGAAACTAACATCCTCCCCCTTTCTGTGAACACCACTGGGCAGCGTGTCAGTACATTATCAGTACAAACCCAATTTCTGTACATAGGTACAGTGTTGATCCTTCGGAACAACCTTAGACAATAAATCACCAGGAATTTCATTACCTGGCATGTAGGACACCGTTACGAGTCCTTTCTGAACACATTCTCTAGCAATTTTAGGTGACTGGTATACTAGGAATTAAAGCTGCATCACATGATGGACACTTATCATCTCCCCTACCTGTGTCCATTTGGTATCATCCTTTCAAGGTTTTTTCCTGTCCATTGTGTTTGTCTTTCATTTGTTCTCCTATGTGTGTTGTCAGTAGAAGCCACAATTCTGTGGGTACTCTAGGTGGTGCAGAAAACACCTAGAAGCTCCCTAGAGGTTCAAGTGCCGATAAACTTCAGTTTTGTGATCTATAAATTTCATTTAGCCAGTAGAGGGTGTCACAGGGCCAGCCTACCTTCCCTTTAGAGCAAACATGGGTCTCCAGCTGTTTTGGGACTACAACTCCCATCATCCCTAGCTAGCAGGACTAATGGGAAGGGATAACGGAAACTGTAGTCCAGGAGCTGCTGGGAACCAAATTTGGGAAACCCTGCTTCAAAGCAACTTTTGCAAATATGGGACCCGTCCACTTTTGTATTTCTTGTATTTTGATTTTCTTGTGACCTTTGTACTTTATTTATTTATTTATTTATAGAGGGAAAATTCAAAGAGAAATTGTATGGCAAGTTGTGGAAGAATAAAAGGTTGTGTTTGGGGGGGAAACCCTGGGGCGTGGCCCCCTCAAATATTTTATTGGGGGACAAAGACCCCTAGGGCTTTAAGAGTTGGTGCCTATTCGCTACACCCACAGGTCTCAGGAATATTACAACATAAAAACACAAGATAAAAACACAAAACCGATGTTAATCAGCCAAAGGTGGAGATTTGTCTGGTTCCTAAAGATGTTTAATGGTTTTTCCGACCTTTGTATAGATTCTTTGATGGAAAGTGAGACTGGAGCTCCTCCAGAAGCTCTTTCCACATTCCACACACTAATATGTTTTCTCCCCTGTATGAATTCTTTGATGGGAAGTGAGATTGGAGCTTCCAGTGAAGCTCTTTCCACATTCCAAACACTGATAGGGTTTCTCCCCAGTATGAATTCTTTGATGCGAAGTGAGAGAGAAGCTCTTCCTGAAGCTCTTTCCACATTCCACACATTGATAGGGTTTCTCCCCAGTATGAATTCTTTGATGCGAAGTGAGATTGCAGCTTTCAGTGAAGCTCTTTCCACATTCCACACACTGATAGGGTTTCTCCCCTGTATGAATTCTTTGATGGGAAGTGAGAGAGTAGCTATGAGTGAAGCTATTTCCACATTCCACACACTGATAGGGTTTCTCCCCAGTATGAATTCTTTGATGGGAAGTGAGAGAGGAGCTCTGACTGAAGCTCTTTCCACATTCCACACACTGATAGGGTTTCTCCTCAGTATGAATTCTTTGATGGGAAGTGAGTTTGGAGCTATGAGTGAAGCTCATTCCACACACAGATAGGGTTTCTCCCCTGTATGAATTCTTTGATGGGAAGTGAGAGAGTACCTGTGAGTAAAGCTATTTCCACATTCCACACACTGATAGGGTTTCTCCCCAGTATGAATTCTTTGATGGGAAGTGAGAGAGGAGCTCTGACTGAAGCTCTTTCCACATTCCACACACTGATAGGGTTTCTCCCCAGTATGAATTCTTTGATGGGAAGTGAGACTGTGGCTATGACTGAAGCTCTTTCCACATTCCACACACTGATAGGGTTTCTCCCCAGTATGAATTCTTTGATGGGAAGTGAGATCGGACCTATGAGTGAAGCTCTTTCCACATTCCACACACTGATAGGGTTTCTCCCCAGTATGAATTCTTTGATGCGAAGTGAGAGAGAAGCTCTTCCTGAAGCTCTTTCCACATTCCACACATTGATAGGGTTTCTCCCCTGTATGATTTCTTTGATGCGAAGTGAGATTGGAGCTCTGACTGAACCTCTTTCCACATTCCACACACTGATAGGGTTTCTCCCCTGTATGAATTCTTTGATGGGATGTGAGAGAGGAGCTTTCAGTGAAGCTCTTTCCACATTCCACACACTGATAGGGTTTCTCCCCTGTATGAATTCTTTGATGGGAAGTGAGAGAGGAGCTTTCAGTGAAGCTCTTTCCACATTCCACACACTGATAGGGTTTCTCCCCAGTATGAATTCTTTGATGCGAAGTGAGATTGGAGCTTTCCGTGAAGCTCTTTCCACATTCCACACACTGATAGGGTTTCTCCCCAGTATGAATTCTTCGATGCGAGGTGAGATTGGAGCTTTCAGTGAAGCTTTTTCCACATTCCACACACTGATAGGGTTTCTCCCCAGTATGAATTCTTTGATGGGAAGTGAGAGAGGAGCTCTTCCTGAAGCTCTTTCCACATTCCACACACTGATAGGGTTTCTCCCCTGTATGAATTCTTTGATGGGAAGTGAGAGAGGAGCTTGTACTGAAGCTATTTCCACATTCCACACACTGATAGGGTTTCTCCCCAGTATGAATTCTTTGATGGGAAGTGAGATCGGACCTATGAGTGAAGCTCTTTCCACATTCCACACACTGATAGGGTTTCTCCCCAGTATGAATTCTTTGATGCGAAGTGAGAGAGAAGCTCTTCCTGAAGCTCTTTCCACATTCCACACATTGATAGGGTTTCTCCCCAGTATGATTTCTTTGATGGGAAGTGAGAGAGAAGCTCTTCCTGAAGCTCTTTCCACATTCCACACACAGATAGGGTTTCTCCCCAGTATGAATTCTTTGATGGGAAGTGAGAGAGGAGCTCTTCCTGAAGCTCTTTCCACATTCCACACACTAATATGTTTTCTCCCCTGTATGAATTCTTTGATGGGAAGTGAGATTGGAGCTTCCAGTGAAGCTCTTTCCACATTCCAAACACTGATAGGGTTTCTCCCCAGTATGAATTCTTTGATGCGAAGTGAGAGAGAAGCTCTTCCTGAAGCTCTTTCCACATTCCACACATTGATAGGGTTTCTCCCCAGTATGAATTCTTTGATGCGAAGTGAGATTGCAGCTTTCAGTGAAGCTCTTTCCACATTCCACACACTGATAGGGTTTCTCCCCTGTATGAATTCTTTGATGGGAAGTGAGAGAGTAGCTATGAGTGAAGCTATTTCCACATTCCACACACTGATAGGGTTTCTCCCCAGTATGAATTCTTTGATGGGAAGTGAGAGAGGAGCTCTGACTGAAGCTCTTTCCACATTCCACACACTGATAGGGTTTCTCCTCAGTATGAATTCTTTGATGGGAAGTGAGTTTGGAGCTATGAGTGAAGCTCATTCCACACACAGATAGGGTTTCTCCCCTGTATGAATTCTTTGATGGGAAGTGAGAGAGTACCTGTGAGTAAAGCTATTTCCACATTCCACACACTGATAGGGTTTCTCCCCAGTATGAATTCTTTGATGGGAAGTGAGAGAGGAGCTCTGACTGAAGCTATTTCCACATTCCACACACTGATAGGGTTTCTCCCCAGTATGAATTCTTTGATGGGAAGTGAGACTGTGGCTATGACTGAAGCTCTTTCCACATTCCACACACTGATAGGGTTTCTCCCCAGTATGAATTCTTTGATGGGAAGTGAGATCGGACCTATGAGTGAAGCTCTTTCCACATTCCACACACTGATAGGGTTTCTCCCCAGTATGAATTCTTTGATGCGAAGTGAGAGAGAAGCTCTTCCTGAAGCTCTTTCCACATTCCACACATTGATAGGGTTTCTCCCCTGTATGAATTCTTTGATGCGAAGTGAGATTGGAGCTCTGACTGAAGCTCTTTCCACATTCCACACACTGATAGGGTTTCTCCCCTGTATGAATTCTTTGATGGGATGTGAGAGAGGAGCTTTCAGTGAAGCTCTTTCCACATTCCACACACTGATAGGGTTTCTCCCCTGTATGAATTCTTTGATGGGAAGTGAGAGAGGAGCTTTCAGTGAAGCTCTTTCCACATTCCACACACTGATAGGGTTTCTCCCCAGTATGAATTCTTTGATGCGAAGTGAGATTGGAGCTTTCCGTGAAGCTCTTTCCACATTCCACACACTGATAGGGTTTCTCCCCAGTATGAATTCTTCGATGCGAGGTGAGATTGGAGCTTTCAGTGAAGCTTTTTCCACATTCCACACACTGATAGGGTTTCTCCCCAGTATGAATTCTTTGATGGGAAGTGAGAGAGGAGCTCTTCCTGAAGCTCTTTCCACATTCCACACACTGATAGGGTTTCTCCCCTGTATGAATTCTTTGATGGGAAGTGAGAGAGGAGCTTGTACTGAAGCTATTTCCACATTCCACACACTGATAGGGTTTCTCCCCAGTATGAATTCTTTGATGGGAAGTGAGATCGGACCTATGAGTGAAGCTCTTTCCACATTCCACACACTGATAGGGTTTCTCCCCAGTATGAATTCTTTGATGCGAAGTGAGAGAGAAGCTCTTCCTGAAGCTCTTTCCACATTCCACACATTGATAGGGTTTCTCCCCAGTATGAATTCTTTGATGGGAAGTGAGAGAGAAGCTCTTCCTGAAGCTCTTTCCACATTCCACACACTGATAGGGTTTCTCCCCAGTATGAATTCTTTGATGGGAAGTGAGAGAGGAGCTCTTCCTGAAGCTCTTTCCACATTCCACACACTGATAGGGTTTCTCCCCTGTATGAATTCTTTGATGGGAAGTGAGATTGGAGCTCTTACTGAAGCTCTTCCCACATTCCGCACACTGATAGGGTTTCTCCCCTGTATGAATTCTCCGATGGAAAGTGAGATCGGTGCTCCAACTGAAGCTCTTTCCACATTCCACGCACTGATAGGGTTTCTCCCCTGTATGAATTATCTGATGCCTAGTGAGAGAGGAGCTCCTACTGAAGCTCTTTCCACATTCCACACACTGATAGGGTTTCTCCCCAGTATGAATTCTTTGATGGCGAGTGAGTTTGGAGCTCTTACTGAAGCTCTTTCCACATTCCACACACTGATAGGGTTTCTCCCCAGTATGAATTCTTTGATGCGAAGCGAGATTGGAGCTTTCAGTGAAGCTCTTTCCACATTTCACACACTGATAGGGTTTCTCCCCAGTATGAATTCTTTGATGCGAAGCGAGATTGGAGCTTTCAGTGAAGCTCTTTCCACATTCCGCACACTCATAGGGTTTCTCCCCTGTATGAATTCTTTGATGCCTAGTGAGAGAGGGGCTCCTACTGAAGCTCTTTCCACACTCCAAATTTTCACGTGGCTTCTCCTCTCTGGGGATTTTATCGTGGTCACCTTTGTTCTTGATTTCATCACAATCTGCAATGGAGACAAAAAAGGGATTAGAGCCTCAGGAACAAATGGAGAAGAACTTAAGGGAGTTCAGTGTGTGTTTCTTACCTTTGTTGTTTGTCAATAACCAACATATTTATTATCAGATTTTGTTGAGTTGTTGACTGCTGCTTTGTTTGCTATAGAGTAGTGGCCAAAATTGTGGAAGACTTTTGCAGAAAAGTGTATTTCAGAGGTTTGATGGCTCATAACACTGCTTCTTTTGGAGTAATATCATACAATTATGTATCAACGGAAATTGTTCATTTACCCAGATTCTATCTAATGTTATAGCCAAATAACCAGAAAAAGGAAGCACAACTTGCTTAGATTGACTCTGTGTCTTTTTGTGGTTGGTTTTTTGTGTTCTTGTAAAACATAATAAAATTATAGAAATGGCACAAAGAGTTGACTGGTCATCCAGAAAGCGATGTAAAATTGTACTGTTTAATGTACAATGCTACAGTTATGAAGAAACTGATGAAAGATTAGGAAAAACTTAACCAGAACTGGCCTTTCTATATTTTTGAAGGGGTATAAGGAGACTCAGTCACTACAAAATCAGACCGGTAAAGGCAGGGAAAGGTGCACAAAGGCAAGTGACGATGGACGAGTGGATAGACTGTCCCTACATGACAGAAGAAAATCATCTGGGTGGATACAAGATGACATGGTGCAATGTAATGTGAAGTTGAGTGCAAGGACTGGTCAAAATGTTATAATTCTAAGGAATAAGCCATTGTCATCTCACAAGCAAAGGTTGAAAAGATTAAACCCATGTTAACTGGACAGCAGAACAATGGAACAGTGTTATTTGGAGCAATGATACCCAAATCTCATTGCTTGGTAGTGATGGCATAACATACACGAGAAGAATCAGAGAAGATTTGCATCCACTTGCAATAATTTAATCTTGGTTTCACTTTATTACAGCTGCAGAACTAAAAACGTGGTTCATATCATGGGAAGGCATTGTAAGGCCTTCAAGCTAAAGGTTGCCAATGGTTATGACTGCTGTTCTAATAAATACTCCTTCATAAAATTTATTTCATTACATTCTTCATTAGATTATCCTTCATTGATATATAATTTTATGGTATTACTCCACACAAAAGTGGTGTTATGAGCCATCAAACCTCAGAAATACACTTTTCACAAAAGGTTTCCACAATTTTAGCCACTAGGAGAAGTTGTTCACTTTAAAGTTAATGTTCTATTTATATGGGATCAGACTATTATTTATGTTTCATGTTTATATATGTGTTGGAAGCCGCCCAGAGTGGCTTGGGCAACCCAGCCAAATGGGCAGGGTATAAATAAAAAATATTATTATTACTACAGTGTTACATCGATTTAAGAACAGTCCTGTTCAGGAAAAGATTAAGTTTGTAAACCATCTTCTTCTTCTTCGTCATCATCATCATCATCATCACTGCTACTACTACCTGAGATTCAATAAGTCTAGCTCTTCTCTGGGATGAATTTTGTTTGGCCCAACCATGGCATCCCCTCCATCTCCATTGTCAGTCATTTCTTTCATAGAATCATAGAGTTGGAAGAGACCACAAGGGCCATCGAGTCCAACCCCCTGCCAAGCAGGAAACACCACCAGAGCACTCCTGACATATGGTTGTCAAGCCTCTGCTTAAAGACCTCCAAAGAAGGAGACTCCACCACACTCCTTGGCAGCAAATTCCACTGTCGAACAGCTCTTACTGTCAGGAGGTTCTTCCTAAAGTTTTGGATCAACCCAAGACTGACAGGAGCAAATACAAAACCAGAAAACCTGAAGCTACGTATGTGGTGTCCGGTACGTTTCCACAGCTCTCTGGGATGAATTTGGTTTGGCCCAACCATGGCATCCCCTCCATCTCCATTGTCAGTCGTTTCTTTGGTCAACCCAAGACTGACAGGAGCTAAACAAAAACAGAAAACCTGAAGCTCCACATTTCCTGGACTTGTATCAGAGCGGCACAGCGAGTGCTGCTTGTGTGTGTGAGCTTGCAGAACTCAGAGTCCAATACACTGCTGTTCCTCTAAATTAGAAAGCTTTATTGTATGTACAGCAAGATAAACCATCGGAAGATGCAGACGTTGCGTCTTCCTTGTCTCAGCAGAAAACGAAAGTCAGAAAGAACGAAGAAACAGCTTTCCCGGATGTTGAGAAAGCTCCTCCCCAGATGCAGGACTCTCTGAGTTGTTAACCCTGTAAGCTCTAAAGCTCACAACTTATCTTTCCTAACAATTCTGAAGCTGACATTGAAGATGGCCTGGGCAGTTGAGACCAGCCCAATCGTGGCAGAAAAAGGAATAATCTGAGGAAGATTGTTCAAAGAGAAAACTGTAACTTACTGTTTATTGTGGGGGTGTTAGGTTCCCAGGTGTTATAAGGGGGCGCTGTTGAGCTCTGTGAAAATATATGAGGTTGGTTCCATAGAGGTATGTTTTGAATTTCCAGGCTGATATGATGATCCCATAGGGAGCCTTACCAAGAGAGGCCACGATCCCACGAGTCTCCTCCATGACGTCCTTATGCAGAGCTCTCTGGTCAGGATCCAGGAACGCCCACTCCTCGTCCGTGAAACGAATGGTGACATCTTCAAAGCAGACTGGACCCTAAAAGAAAAAGGGAATTGTCCTCCTCTGAGACAGCAGAAATATGATCTGCTACACAATGCTCTGTTGTTTCCTTCCTGTAAATAATAATAATAATAATAATAATAATAATAATAATAATAATAATAATAATAAAAAATTATTTATAAGCAGCCCATCTGGCTGGGTTGCGGTGTTGTTTCAATAGGATTGCTAGCTGCACATTTTATTTATGGATGCTTATTTTATTCTGCCTTTTAATTATGGGTATCCGTCTTTGTGCAAATAGGTGGTACTCCACCTTGTGTTTTCCAAGTCATTCTGCCTACGCAAGCATTCCAGTTTCCCCGATGGAAGGATCCACTTTCTCCTCTCCTTGTGAGCTGTTCTGGGAAGGTTCCCTCCCAATGCCCTAGAGCCAAATTCAAGGGGTTCATGGGGGCATGGAGAGGGGGAGGGGAGGAATGGGGGGGGCAGACTCCATTTTCCAGCGGATGGCGCTGGTTAGGTGAATCCAGGCCACTATTTGTTCTCATTTGTCCACTGCTTAGAAACCAACTTTTGCATTCAGTGATCAGTCTAGAAATAAGATAAGCCTATTTTGGATGGCCCCCTTCATGGATCACTGCCTTGCCATGGCGAAGGGGCTTGAATAACTCAGAAAAGCTATGAGCTATGCGGTGCAGAGCCACCCGAGATGGACAGGTCAAAGTGAAGAGTTTTGACCAAACGTGATCCACCTGGAGCAGGAACCAGCAAGCCACTCCAGTATCCCTGCCAAGAAAACTCCATGGACAAAGACAACAGGCATATAAAAGTTATGACGCTGGAAGATGAGCGCCTCAGGTCGGAAGGCGTCCAACATGCTACTGAGGAAGAGCGAAGGACAAGTACAAGTAGATTCAGAGCTGATGAAGCGGCTGGGCCAAAGCCGAAAGGACGCTCAGTTGCGGATATGCCTGGAAGCGAAAGGAAAGTCCAATGCTGTAAAGAAAAATATTGCATAGGAACCTGGAATGTAAGAACCATGAACCTGGGTAAGTTGGAGGTGGTCAAAAATGAGATGGCAAGAATAAATATTGACGTCCTGGGCATCAGTGAACTAAAATGGATGGGAATGGTCGAATTCAGTTCGGATGACCATCACATCTACTACTGTGGGCAAGAATCCTGTAAAAGAAATGGAGTGGCCCTCATAGTCAACAAAAGAGTGGCAAAAGCTGTACTAGGATGCAATCTCAAAAATGATAGAATGATCTCGATACGAATACAAGGCAGACCTTTTAACATTACAGTAATCCAAGTTTATGCACCAACCACTGGTGCTGAAGAAACTGAAATTGACCAATTCTATGAAGACTTACAACACTTTATAGAAATGACACCAAAGAAGGATGTTCTTCTCATTATAGGGGATTGGAATGCTAAAGTAGGGAGTCAATAGATAAAAGGAACAACTGGCAAGTTTGGCCTTGGAGTTCAAAACGAAGCAGGGCAAAGGCTAATAGAGTTCTGCCAAGAGAACAAGCTGGTCATCACAGACACTCTTTTCCAACAACATAAGAGACGACTCTACACATGGACATCACCAGATGGGCAGCATCAAAATCAGATTGATTATATTCTCTGCAGCCAAAGATGGAGAAGCTCTATACAGTCAGCAAAAACAAGACCTGGAGCTGACTGTGGCTCAGATCATCAGCTTCTTATAGCAAAATTCAAGCTTAAACTGAAGAAAGTAGGAAAAACCACTGGGCCGGTAAGATACAATCTAAGTCAAATCCCTTATGAATACACAGTGGAAGTGAGGAACAGGTTTAAGGATTTAGATTTGATGGACAGAGTGCCTGAAGAACTATGGATGGAGGCTCGCAACATTATACAGGAGGCAGCAACTAAAACCATCCAAATGAAAAAGAAATGCAAGAAAGCAAAGTGGCTGTCCAACGAGGCCTTACAAATAGCGGAGGAGAGAAGGCAAGCAAAATGCGAGGGAGATAGTGAAAGATACAAGAAATTGAATGCAGATTTCCAAAGAATAGCAAGGAGAGACAAGAAGGCCTTCTTAAACGAGCAATGCAAACAAATAGAGGAAAACAGCAGAATGGGAAGAACCAGAGATCTGTTCAAGAAAATTGGAGATATGAAAGGAACATTTCGTACAAAAATTACCATAATAAAAGACAAAAGTGGAAAGGACCTAACAGAAGCAGAAGACATCAAGAAGAGGTGGCAAGAATACACAGAGGAACTATACCAGAAAGAAATGGATGTCTCGTACACCCCAGGTAGTGTGGTTGCTGACCTTGAGCCAGACATCCTGGAGAGTGAAGTCAAATGGGCCTTAGAAAGCACTGCTAATAACAAGGCCAGTGGAAGTGATGATATTCCAGCTGAACTATTTAAAATTTTAAAAGATGATGCTGTTAAGGTGCTACGCTCAATATGCCAGCAAATTTGGAAAACTCAGCAGTGGCCAGAGGATTGGAGAAGATCAGTCTACATCGCAATCCCAAAGAAGGGCAGTGCCAAAGAATGCTCCAACTACCGCACAATTACACTCATTTCACACACTAGCAAGTCCCCCTTGGCACGGGGACATTCCCTGTGGAACTGAAGGAGGCAGTGGTGCGCCCGCTCTTAAAGAAAACATCATTAGATCCTTTAGATCTATCCAATTACCGCCCGGTTTCGAATCTTCCGTTCCTGGGTAAGGTGATTGAGAGAGCGGTTGCTGAACAGCTTGGTAGGTTTCTGGATGAAACATTGGCTCTGGATCCATTCCAGTCCGGCTTCCGCGCGGGTCATGGGACCGAGACGGCTCTGGTTGCCCTAACAGATGATCTTCGTAGACAGCTGGATCGAGACGGGTAGGGGCTGCTGATTCTTCTAGATCTGTCAGCAGCTTTCGACATGGTCGATCACGAACTCCTGGACCACCGCCTTGCCGACGTGGGGATCCAGGGCACAGTCCTTCAATGGCTGCGCTCGTTTCTCTCTGGTCGGGGACAGAGGGTGGCGCTTGGGGAGGAATTGTCATCGCGCCACTCCTTGGTGTGTGGAGTACCTCAGGGTGCGATACTCTCCCCGATGCTTTTCAACATCTTTATGCGCCCCTTGCCCAGCTTGTCCGGAGTTTTGGGCTGGGTTGCCATCAGTATGCTGATGACACCCAACTCTATCTGTTGATGGATGGCCATCCTGACTCGGCCCCAGACACACTGACCAGATGTTTGGAAGCTGTGGCTGGATGGTTACGTGGGAGCCGGTTGAAGCTAAATCCTTCGAAGATAGAGGTCCTGTGGCTGGGACGGGACGATATAGGATTGGGGGGGCAACTCCCATCTCTTGCGGGGGTGCAATTAGTGCCAGCACCGTCCGTTAAGAGTTTGGGTGTAATCTTTGACACCTCCCTTTCCATGGAGCGCAGATTGCAGCTATAACAAAGGCGGCATTTTACTATCTCTGCCAAGCTAAGCAGTTGGCTCCTTACCTCTCTCGCCCTGACCTAGCCACTGTGATCCACGCAATGGTCACCTCCAGACTGGATTATTGTAACTCGCTCTACGTGGGGCTGCCCTTGAGACTGACCCAGAAACTCCAGCGGGTGCAGAATGCTGCAGCGAGACTCCTTACGGGGTCTTCGCTGCGAGACCACATTCACCCGGTGCTATACCAGCTGCACTGGCTCCCGGTGGAGTACAGGATCAGGTTTAAGGTGCTGGTTTTAACCTTTAAAGCCCTATACGGCCTAGGACCCTCGTACCTACGGGACCGCCTCTCCTGGTATGCCCCACAGAGAAACTTACGGTCTTCAAATAAAAACATCTTGAAGGTCCCAGGCCATAGAGAAGTTAGGCTCGCCTCAACTAGAGCCAGGGCTTTTTCGGCTGCGGCTCCAACCTGGTGGAACGCTCTGTCACTAGAGACTAGGGCCCTGCGGGACTTGACATCTTTCCGCAGGGCCTGCAAGACAGAGCTGTTCCACCGGGCCTTTGGCCAGGGCACAGCCTGACTCCCTCCCTCGGCAATCTTCATGGAGCTCTGGCACAATGATTGTCAGTGGCTTGATTTGAATCAATTTATAATGAATGATTTTAGAGTGTTGTTTGTGCTACTGTGTTGTTTTCTACTGTTTTATTGTTGTTAGCCGCCCTGAGCCCGGCTTTGGCTGGGGAGGGCGGGATATAAATAAAATTTATTATTATTATTATTATTATTATTTATGCTTAAAATTCTACAAGGCAGGCTTAATCAGTATGTGGACAGAGAACTCCCAGAAGTGCAAGCTGGATTTAGAAGAGGCAGAGGAACCAGGGACCAAATTGCAAACATGCACTGGATTATGGAGAAAGCTAGAGAGTTCCAGAAAGACATCTACTTCTGCTTCAATGACTATGCAAAAGCCTTTGACTGTGTCGACCACGGCAAACTATGGCAAGTTCTTAAAGAAATGGGAGTGCCTGATCACCTCATCTGTCTCCTGAGAAATCTCAATGTGGGACAAGAAGCTACAGATAGAACTGGATATGGAACAACTGATTGGTTCAAAATTGGGAAAGGAGTATGACAAGGCTGTATATTGTCTCCCTGCTTATTTATCTTATATGCAGAATTCATCATGCGAAAGGCTGGGCTGGATGAATCCCAAGCCGGAATTAAGATCGCCGGAAGAAATATCAACAACCTCAGATATGCAGATGACACAACCTTGATGGCAGAAAGTGAGGAGGAATTAAAGAACCTTTTAATGAGGGTGAAAGAGGAGAGCGCAAAATATAGTCTGAAGCTCAACACCAGAAAAACAAAGATCATGGCCACTGGCCCCATCACCTCCTGGCAAATAGAAGGAGAAGAAATGGAAGCAGTGAGAGATTTTACTTTCTTGGGCTCCATGATCACTGCAGATGGTGACAGCAGTCACGAAATTAAAAGACGCCTGCTCCTTGGGAGAAAGGCGATGGCAAACCTAGACAGCATCTTAAAAAGAAGAGACATCATCTTACCAACAAAGGTCCGTATAGTTAAAGCCATGGTCTTCCCAGCAGTGATGTATGGAAGTGAGAGCTGGACCATAAAGAAGGCTGATCGCCAAAGAATTGATGCTTTTGAGTTATGGTGCTGGAGGAGACTCTTGAGAGTCCCATGGACTGCAAGAAGATCAAACGCATCCATTCTTAAGGAAATCAGCCCAGAGTGCTCACTGGAAGGACAGATCATGAAGTTGAGGCTCCAATCCTTTGGCCACCTCATGAGAAGAGAAGACTCCCTGGAAAAGACCCTGATGTTGGGAAAGATGGAGGGCACAAGGAGAAGGGGACGACAGAGGACGAGGTGGTTGGACAGTGTTCTCGACGCTACAAACATGAGTCTGACCAAACTGCGAGAGGCAGTGGAAGACAGGAGCGCCTGGCGTGCTCTGGTCCATGGGGTCACGAAGAGTCGGACACGACTAAACGACTAAACAACAACAACAGCAACAATTTTGGATGGCCATCTGTCTTGGAAGATCTAGGAACACAGGGGGTTGGACTTGATGACCCTTGGGGTCCCTTTCAACTCTAGGATTCCATCAAAACTGCAACTACAGATGAATCCTACTGGCAAAATTGAGGAGGCTGGTGTCAGAGTTATATGGGTAGGAAATCCCACAGTACACAGCTGGAGTTCACACTTTCTTAGCAAGAACACGATATTCACAGACTTGGCTGAGTTTCGGGCCTCATGAGAACAGCAGCTCATTCCCAGAGGGTCTGTCAGTTTGCATAATCTAGCAGATTCCTGCAATGCAGGGGGTTTCATGGCTCTGAGAGACAAGCAGGGAGGGTGGCTTCTGGCAGAAGGAGAGAGAGCCACCGATGGCTCCTCCTTCTCCTCACTCACCTCTGCCTCTCGACTTTCCTCTCCCACTCGCCTCCTTCCTCTTCTGCCTCCGATTCTGCACTGCATTCTGCCACAGTGTCTCCCAGCTAACTAAGCCCTATTAGTCCTTTAGCTTCTGACATCTCCTCTTCCCAGGCTTCTCCCTCTGACCGCTCATCCTTCTTCCACCTCCACTCCTTGGTCTCTAAGATGTCTTCCCTTCCTGGTTCCCCAGCAGCTTCCTCCCACCATTCCTCTGTGCCCAACCAGTCCATGACATTGCTCCATCCCCCGGTCTCTGTCCCCACAAGGCAGCTTCCCCTGACCTGATCTGGTTCCAGAGCTGCTGCTTCCCTTCTGCCCCCATGAAAAGGCGGATCAGGAGGTCTTGCCGGCATCCTTCTGCCATCTGCAAGAGAAAAAATGTAAACAGGACGCAAGGAGTGCCTGCTTCTCTCACAGGGGAAACAGGGCATCTCTAACTACAGATGGGCCTTTGAGAAAGCCTTACTTGCTGAGAGCATTTGGATGTTTGTGCCCATTTCATATGTTAGATGTGCAAAAACCCATCTCCCTTTCTCTGGACCCTTGTTCCCAACTGTCTCCCCGCAAAACAAGATGAAAAGAATATCAGTGTTTGTAAAAAAAAAAAGGTTCTGTTGGCATAAAAGAGTCCCCGAGAAGAGTATCCTTGCAGAGTACTGGTGTAGCTGCTCTGTGAGTCGCCTACTGTGGTCCTCTAGGAGTTCAAACTGTTCCAGTAGCCGATGCTGAGTGCTTTCCTGATCCTCAGATCCTAGCAGCCCCAGCGTCACTGCAGACAGTTACAGCTTGCCACCAACTGCTCCAACGCACAGCCACTGGCTCCATACACCACCAGGATTCACCAGCTCCCTGCTCAGATGCTGTCAGTCGTTTTGCACTCTGCACAAGCTCAGAAACACTGGGCCCATAACCTGTCAGTGTTTGTAAAAAAAAAGGGGGGGGGTTCTGACCTCCCTTTGTTGCCTCAGCCTGGTCCTCGGACCCTTGTTGGCATAAAAGAGTCCACAAGAAGAGTATCCTTGCAGAGTACTTTCTGCTTTTATTCTTAAAAGCCTTTCTGCAAAAGCGACTGACCAACTTGTACACAAAAGTGACTGACCAACTGTACACACACCAACACTACCAGCTTTCACCAACCAACCAACCCAAACCAAACTAACATTTCTCACTCTATATATACAACCCGGTGCAGGCCGCTGACTCATGCTGACCCAGCTTTTTAAGCATTAAAGAAACAGCTGCCAATTTTTAGCCGTGACAAAGAACCCTCAGATGAGTTGGAAAACCAACAGAATGAGACCAAACAGAGAAACACCACCTTCCTCCTTACCCAGGGGCCTCTCTCTGGGGTCCAATGGAGGCCTCTCTGCCTCACAGGAATCCAGGTCCATTTCTGCAAAGAGATCCTTTCCCTGAAAAAGAAACAAGGATTCAAAAGAGAGAATGGGGAGAAATATTAGTAAAAGAATGACAAAGACAAAAACATTCAGGGTGTGAGATCTCATTCCATGGATGCCTTCCCGGAAAACGGATGGGCCAACAGTAGAGCATTATGGGATGTTCTCCATCCTGTTTGGAGCCCCTTTGGAGTATCCAGAGGAAAGTCTCTCTCACCTGCTTTCTCTCCTCTGCCTGACTCAGGAGGAAACCTTCGGCCAGGGCCACCGCCTGGGAACTGGTCTCCGCTCCGCAGTCCCTCACCCAGCTCTCCATCTCCGGTGGAAGGACAGCCAGGAACTGCTCCAAGATCACCAGGTCCAGCATCTCAGCTTTCGTGTGCCTTTCTGGCTTCAGCCACTGATGGTCAAGTTGGTAGAGTCGGCTGCAAACCTCTCGGGGTCCTTTGGCCTCCTGGCAGCAGAACTGCCTCAACTGCTGGCTCTGCACCTCTGAGCGGAGGGTGTCCTCCTCACTCAGGATCTTCTGCACAGAGTTTTCCCAGAATCCCGCACTGCTCCCAGTTTGGATGGCATGGTCCCTTCCTGCTCCAGGACTAGCTGAGTCTCGCTCATCCATCTGTGCTCTCAGGAAGCCTCTTTGAGATCGGAAGGAACCCTTTGGTCTCCTGCCAAGTTCTGTCTGTCTGAATGAGAAGCTCTAGCAAATCCTACAAAGCAAATACATTGTTCTGTTTAAAAAGTTGTCTAATATCAGGAGAAGAAAAAGGTTCCCTGGGCAAGCATGGATGAGTCTTCCTGGGAACTAGGGCTGGACTGCACCGCATTCCAGTCCATGAGCTATCTTTTTTTGGGGGAAAGAAGAGTAGGAGAAGAAATATGTCTCTAGCCTTCTAGAAATGCAAAATGTGAAGGCAACTGAAGGGATTTCTGGGAGATGAATCAGCCTGGTTTCTGCTGCCGTCCAGTCAATGCATGGAGTCTGAACTGACTGACAAGGGAGTCATTTGTATCTTGTGAATAATGGATGCTTGGCTCTAGTGGGGGTCCTCACCCGGGGGTCCTCAGGAGTTCCTTCCCCCCACCCCCACTCCACTCCCCTGCTCCTGTCTCCTTTTCTTGTACTTGGGACTCTCTACCGCTGTCCAGACAGACTCCTGGGGTGGGGTCCCTTTTTCTTTGCTCTGAGGGCCAGGTATGTGTCTGGCCAACCCCCTGAGGGCCAAGTGGGCGGGGCCAAATACATCTCCCTTGAAATTTAGGAGGGTAATTTAGTAATAGTATTCTAATAGATAGCTTAACACACACACAGCCATTGATGCCAAGGTCCCTGGAGGCTCAGTGAGTAGCAGCGCCCATTTCCGGCTGCTTTGCCAGCAACAATCCCTTTGGGACAGAGAGGATGTGGTCCTGGGATGCCCTGCTCTGGGTGCGAGGGGATTGCTGCAGTGGCCTCCGTGGGGAGCTGCCCTGGGAGACACTGGGAAACTGGTCCCCAATGCAGCAGCCAGACTATGGGCTGGGATCCCTCTGTTTATCCCTGCCCTTTCTCTTCCACCTTTTTTTTGCGGGGGGGGGGGCTAGTCCACCTCCTCGTCTGGTCTTGGAAAACCATTTGCAGATGTTTCCTCTGTTGTGCAATGAGGCTGAGCGATGTCACACAGAGTTAAAGTCCCAGGGACTCCTTTGTTTAAAGAAGGGAGATTTTTTTCTGAAGGGGGGCGGAGGGCCAAATGAGTTTGGGACCCTCTGATCTGCAGGAAGGAGAGCGTGGCAGACCTGGCCCCTCCCTGGCAGGACCCTCTCCTCCTCCCTGACTTGGGACCCCCCCCTGCAGGAGCAGATCCGGCCCCCAGGCCCCCTCCCCTGCTGCAGCCCTGGGACCCCCACCAGATCCCAGAGAGAGAGGAGACTCACCAGATCCCAGAGAGAGAGGAGACTCACCAGATCCCAGGAGGGGAGAGCGAGGCAGCCCTTGCAGGAGAGACACAAAGCAGGAAAGGACTGGGGAGGGAGGGGCCTTGGCTCTGGAGGACCTGGCCCCCCCTTGCTTCCTGTTCTCTCTAGGAAGGCAGCTCACTTCCCTTTAACCCTTGCAAAGCCGAGTCCTCCCTCGCTCCGCCCTCTCTCAGATTCTTATTATTTCTTATGCATTTAGGGGGGCAGCTGCCCCCCCTGGCTCCGCCAATGCCCAGATATCCTTTTTGGGGTGAGGCTCTTGGCCGGACTCTGAGCATCTCCCTCCCTTGGCCGGAAACCAGAGGAAGAGCTTGCAGGGAAAAGGGCTTTGCAGGAGGCAAGGAAGCTCCTCCTAGAATTCAGGAGTGGAGAGATAGGAGGGGATCCCAGGGTCATCTAGTCCAACCCCCAGCAAGGCAGGAATCTCAGCTAAAGCATCCATGGCAGATGGCCCTCCGATCTCTGCTTAGAAACCTCCAAGGAAGGAGAGTCCCCCACCTCCCAAGGGAGACCTTTCCCCTGCCAAACTGCTCTTAGATGTCCCTCAAGGCAGCGGGTCCTGAGTTCGAGCCCTGCTGAAACCATTGCACTGGCTGCCAAGGAGGAACCCAGCAAAGTTCAAATAAATAAATCCTATTCTCGTCATAAATGAGTAATACTTTCTGTAGCAGGAAAGTATTACTTGCATATGGGAGTGGATTCAGCATGGACTGGAACAAAGGACAATGATCAGATCTTCCCTCAGGGGGCAGGAAACTGCAAACTCCCCTTTGTCTCCTGGAAGTGACTCAGGGGGAGGGGGGAAAGGAGGAACCAGCCAGGTGACAGGACACTCAGGTTACCACCAACTCCTCCCTCAACCCCTCCTTTCTGTAATGTATGCATGATGTTTCTGGGGGTGGGCTTGACCTAGAGGAGGGGAATTTGAAAAGTTTTTATAAGACCTGGCACACTATTTTTCTGGGTCTTTCCTCTCACCTGCGAGTGAGGGGAGCACCCTGTCGCGACAGTCTTTCTTCAATAAAGACCAGGCCTACAGGCTGCTGATTTGCTTCAATTTGCTCTGGTTGGTGTTTTATTTTTGTCCAAGGGAGCCCTCAGATTTTTCCTGCAACACTTTCCTATGCGTGCTTTTTATACTAATATACAAAAGTATGCCATTCCCTTGTCCAGAAATGCTTAATTGCTAATGCAATGGACTGAAAATGGATGGTTATTGTTATTACTATATTTAGGGAAGCTTTTAATGTTTGATGGACTATTGTATTTTAATCTTTTGTTGGAAGCCGCCAAGAGTGGCTGGGGAAACCCATCCAGATTGGCGGGGTATAAATTATTATTATTAATTAATTAATTAATTAATTAATTAAATTGACCAGGTGAGTGTTCTTTCGAAAGAGGCAGGTGGAATCTCCACGATTGCTAATAGCATAACATTGAAAGGCTAGTGAAATATGGGGAGCCCTAGAGCATCTGCTTGGCATGCAGAATGTCCCATTGTCAGCCCCTGGCATCTCCTGCAAGGGCTGGACGAAATCCCTGCCTGAAACTCTGGGGAGCTGCTGCCAGTCAGTGTAGGCCAGGGGTCCTCCTACTATGTCCCGTGGGCTGAATCCAGCCCGCCAGGGTCGTGAATCTGGCCTGCACGGCCATTTCAGAACCCACCAAGTGTCCGAGGCTGAAAGCATCTCGCCGCCCGCTCAGTCAGTCCCTGCGCAGCACTGAGGTAAACGCTACCGGCGTGGTGGCAGCTCTACCAATGAAAGGCCAGGGGATTTCGCCCGGGGACGGGGAAGTGAGGCGTTCCCAAAGTAAAGGAAGGATTGAACTCTGATTAATAAGAATACACACAGAGGCTTGAACCAGCAAGACTCTGGGAAGGGTGCATATAATAATCTCTGTCTGTGTCTCTCTCTGTCTACCCCTCGGCCCAGGTCGTTTTATTCACAAAAGAACTTTTACAGAGTGTTTATAAGAACCAATCAGATTTCTTCTGAGCATTTCAACAGACCCCACGTGGGGAAAAGTTAAACTACAAACACTAATTAAGCGTGCATATTTTTGGGGTAAATGAGAACTTAAAAGGAGTGCATTCAGCAACCCCGGAGGTCATAAACAATCAATACATATGATAAGAAGGATGGCCAGGAGGACAGCAATCATTATCACCTTTATGTGAGACCTGTTTCCTGGCCCTAAAATTAACAGCCTAAGATTAACATATCAGAAAAGCTACAGCAAAGAAACTGCCCACTGTCTTTGATGATCCAGGACGCCTGCCTGTCTAAGTGGGTACGTGACTTGTGAAGAAAGAGAAATGGAACAGGGATGCAGAGGTGGGAATTGATCAAGAATCATATCAAAATACTTTAAACCCAGTCAACGCAATGCTTTGATTGCTGACACAGATGGCTTACTCTATATTTGTTATAAATCCTCATAGCAATCCCACCTGATCACTACAGGAAGTGTTGTCTTTTGGCTTGAAGAGCGAAGCTGAGGTTGGCAGAGGAAGGCAGACTTGGGTCAATTCTCTTTCGTTACATAGACTTTAAAGGTGGGAGAAGGAAGTATAGTCCTATTTCTGTGAGTGGAGCAGGGGTCTTTCCACTCATGTGGTTTACATGCTCTGAAAGTTGGGATCTGTTTTGAGATTTAAATTTTAAAAGGGTGGAGTGGAACCGGATACTGACCAACTTGTTAGCCTGGGGAGCCACATTCTGGTTGAAGGAGGCCAGGATTGGTCCCCAAGGCTTGGGATGTCCCTCCTTCCCTGCCGTAGGACTTGGAACCCAGGAGAAAACTCTTGGAAGAGCCTTGCCAGGTGCTCAGGGACGGACTCACCTGTCCCCATGTCCTTCTCTTTGCAGATGTGCTGTCGGTTGCACATCCCTCCCCCACGGGTGAGTATTGGAGAGAACCAGAGCAGGGACTCAGACCTGCCCTCCTTGCCCCCCACTCTGCACTCTCGGATGTGGAGAAGCCCTCCCTTTGTGAGGAACTGACAGCCTGACTTTTGCCTTTCAGCTGCTGGAGGAAGATCAGCTGTCCCTGCCGGAGGTGATTCAGAACTGCCAGGCAGCTCAGCTCAGGGGGCTCTGAGGCCATCCTGGTGAGTGATGGGTGGTGTGGGGGACCCCCATGGGGAAGACTGGGAAGTGGGGGTTTGGGGAAGGGGTTGTCCGTCTGCCAGACAGAAGGGCCCTACTGGCTTAGATTCACATATCCTGTTTGAAAGGGGAATAATCTTAGGGACTTCCTGTGAAAATCTGGGTCAGGAATGTTGTTCCTGGAATGGACAAAGACACAAGACGTAGCCGGCTGTGCAGTCACATAAACAATACTCTTCTATATAGTCTTATCACAATATCAAATGTTTACCTTGCATATAAACAACACATAAAGTGCAATAAAATAGACGAGAGCCAGGGACTCCATGGTGGGGGCAGCGGAGGGCCGTTTTGGCCCAGACTGGCCCCTGACCCTGAGACACTCTTTCCTCCTGCAGGACCTCAGATGTTACGCCCTTTGGGAAAGTGGGGAGGAACAGAAACCAGCAGCCAACAGCATCCCTTCTCTGCTGGCCTTTGCCCAAAGGTTCCCCCATCTCAGAGCAAGTAGATTCAGTCCTTTGAACACTTCCATCTCCCCAAGACGCTCCCAAGGCTACTCATCCTCTGCAGTTGAGAACAGACCTGACTGAAAAGAACGGCTTTGACTGAAAAAAACGACTTTGTCTTCTGGTGACACCAGAGTATTCTAGAAGACATTCACCCTTTCCATAGCATTATGGATGCACGATTCCCACAGACAAGTTTCTTGGCAAGACAAGGGCCTTCTCTGGCCACTTGGGTGTCCTCGTCAGCATCCCCAAAGAAGGAGCTGGGTTGCAAGAACTGCAGCAAAGGGGGGGCAAACCAGGCTAATGGGGGGGGCTGTCAAGCTAGGAAAGCAAGACCCAGAGACAGTTGTGGGAGCCCCAGAGACTGGCTTTCTCTGTGCTGGAGCCAAAGCTGCGCCAGATGGAGAAACCAGACCTGCTGGGGGTGTCCATGCTGTGAGCCCCTCCATCCTACACTCTGGTTGAATTTGTGAGTAAATAAAACTATATGGACCTGGGACCCCTAGAGTCTCACTGCCCAGAGATGGGGGTAGTTTGCAAATATGCACACACACGAAATAATTTGTTCCTGTGTTCCTAATACATAACTAAGTGTGAAGGGCATGTCATGTGCTTCAGCAACAGCCCTCCTGTAAGTAAGGAAATGCAACCTCTGTTGCTGATTTATGAAAAAAGCAGCAAGGGGATCTTCTCGGGTGTCTCATGAGGTCTGTGGGGCCCTTCAAGAAAGAGGAGCCATTTCTGTGCCCTGAGCCCCTGTCAGAGAGAAAGGCAGGACAACAACAGCAACAACGACAATTCTGGTGCACATGGTTGAAAAGTTCTTGCCCCTCCCGATCCGCTGCCCCAAATTGCACTGCAGTGAATTGGGCCAGAGTCCAGCTTGCCAGGATCAAAGAACTGCAGAGTTCTGAATCAGACCGTCAATCCATCTACCTCAGGATGTCCTACACTGATTGGCAGCAACTGCTCTCTGGGTTTCTCTCCCAGCCTTACAAAACACTCGGATTACGTTGTTGTTGTTTAGTCGTTTAGTCGTGTCCGACTCTTCGTGACCCCATGGACCAGAGCACGCCAGGCACCTCCACTACCTCCCGCAGTTTGGTCAAACTCATGCTGGTAACCTCGAAAACACTATCCAACCATCTCGTTCTCTGTCGCCCCCTTCTCCTTGTGCCCTCCATCTTTCCCAGCATCAGTGTCTTCTCCAGGGAGTCTTCGGATTAGGTAGAGCATGTTATATATCTGAATTCCCACTCAACAGATTGTATGAATGCAAAATAGAATCGTAGAGTGGGGAGGGACCCTGGGGGTCATCTAGTCCAACCCCCTGCAAGGCAGGATAATCAGGAGACGTTGGACAAAGGCGCCCTTTTGGAGAACAAGAACTGCAGGATCCTCCTGCGCAGCTCCCGGGTCCGGATGCCGTAAATGACGGGGTTGAGCACCGGGGGCAAAATGACGTAGAGATTGGCAATGAGGATATGTGCATAATGGGGGATGTTGCGTCCAAAGCGGTGGGTGAGGAAGGAGAAGAAGGCAGGAGTGTAGAAGATAAAAATGACTGCAACATGAGAGCCACAAGTGCCCAAGGATTTGAGCCAGGCCTCTTTGGAGGGGAGCCAGAAAACAGACCGCAAGATCAGCACATAGGACAAAAGAATGAAGACCACATCAAGCATGAGGATGGTAATAGTGAACAAGCCATAAATCATATTGATCCGGATGTCAGCACAGGCCAGCTTGGCGATGCCCATGTGCTCACAGTAGGTGTGGGCAAGGATGACGTGATCGCTGCAAAAGGGCAGGCGGAGAGTCAAGAGGGCAATGGGCAGCACAGATAGGAATGTCCTCAGCACAACGGCATCACACATCCGGGCTACCCTTGCCTTGGTCAAGATGGTGGTGTATCTCAGAGGGTCACAGATGGCCACGTACCTGTCAAAGGCCATGGCTAGCAGCACGACAGACTCCATCCCCGTGAAGCTGTGGATGAAGAACATCTGAGCCAGGCAGGCCCCATGGCTGATCTCCCCAAGGCCAAACCAGAAGATGGCCAGCATCTTGGGCAGAGTGGAGGTGGAGCCCAGGTCGATGGCCGAAAGGACGGAGAGGACGTAGAACATGGGCTGGTGGAGGCTGACTTCCGTTTTGATGATGAAGAGGATGGTGCAGTTGCCCACGAGAGCAACCAGGTAGCCAAGGCAGAAGGGGATGGAGATCCAGGAGTGAAGTGCCTCCAGCCCCAGGACCCCCAGCAGGATGAAGGTGGGGGAATAAAAGTGGGTGGCATTCGAAAGAGGCATTCTCCTCCTGGACCCAGCCAGAGAATAGGTCACTGCGACCCTGCCAAGAAGAAGAAAACAGGCCAGCATTTTCCTCCATGGCTCCTCATGGACACATAGACCCTTGCCTAGCAATCCTGTTTCATGTTAAGAAAACAATTGTGTGTTTGTGTGGAGGGCATGAGCCTGCTAGCTGGATTTGGCCAGAGTGTAGGTCAAAGTGTAGGAAGGAGAGGTAACTTGCTGTCCTCCTCCTTCCAAAAATGGTCCCGGCAACTGCCCCTCCCTCCCCATCTCAGCCTCTTAATCTCAGGGTCAAGCCCCATGTTGGGCGAAAAAGTCCCTCAATGTGGGGAATTGGACTAGAAGCACCTTGTGGTCCCTTCCAACTTGTCCATTCTATGATTCTATTACTCCCCTCCTTTCCACTCACCTTGAGAGGACCTTTTGTTCTGCCAGCTCACCTACAGATTAACACAGCAAGGTGTGCTCTGCTGAGCCACAGAGTCAAAGGTCTACTGGCAGCTGCATCGTGGATGGAGGAGCATCCCTCAGATCTGACTCCACTTGGCTGACCAGAAAACAGCAGTGTTTCTCTGGAGGTGCTAGGGTGGACATCTCAGGGGGTTGTTTCACTGTACAAAGAGCCTTGTTCCATCCCAATTCCCATCGCATCCAAACCGCCCAGACCTGGAGCATCTCTTCCAAGGTTACAGAGTCAGGGGGACTGTGGAGAGCGGACCCAATCCCACCTCCAGGCTTAGGATTCTTTATCATTCTACATCTCCAGCAGACTTGGGAAGAGTGGAACAGAAGGTAGCTTGAAAGAGACAACAGCTTCACAGCTAGAGGGAATTCACAGAGAATCCTGTAATGGGCAGAGCAGGAATACCAGATAGGTGGGTTGGCAGGCAGAGAATAAAACAGTGTGATACCTGTATGCATTGATGAATATCAATGGTCAGATTTTTATTTTTTAAAAGAATGGGGAACTGAGGTAGGGCAACTGTTAGGTCCAGTGCTATTTTTCTAGAAAAAGAAGTTTCAGAACACCTCCCTCATTTTCTTAGAATGGCAATGGCACCCACCCAAGAGGGGTCAGAACTGAGTTCCAGCAAGTTCTGGCCGAAAAAAAGACCCAGGTTAGGCCCATTAATAAGTGAGGCCAGCGTAACATGCACAGGAATGGGAACTGACCACAAGACTAGTAAAAACCAGTTAAAGGGGAAATTAATGGCTGATTGTTAAAGAGAAAAACAACCCCAGATAAGGTACAAGGAGGGTTCTGACACAGATACTAAAATCAAATGGGTTGGGTAAGTGTTTTTCATGAACTATGGCTTGATGAGAGATGGTGAATTGCAGACGAGGCAGAAAGTGGTTGGGTAAAGGATGAACAGCTAAGATTGTGCATATTTTGCCTATGCTGTATAGTCTGTGTCCTAATAGAAATGTAATGCATTACTGAATGAAGTCCTACTGATTGGGGATTTAGTATGAGGCTCCGTTCTTGAAATCACAAGGAGAATCCCCCCCCAACCCCACACCTCGAAACTGAATACAGTGGTACCTCTGGTTACGAACTTAATTCGTTCCGGAGGTCCGTTCTTAAGCCTCTTATCCTGAGGCACACTTTCGCTAATGGGGCCTCCCACTGTGCACACGCCTCCTGTGCACAATTTCCGTTCACATCATGGGGCAAAGTTCACAACCAGAAGCAGCGACTTCTGGGTTAGCGGAGTTCGTAACCTGAAGCGTTTGTAACCAGAAGCGTTCATAACCAGAGGTACCACTGTACAGGCCTCCTGGCAGCTCTGTCTTGCCCTCAGGACCCTGCCCAGGCCGCATCCCTCATTGGCCCCATTCTGCACTCTCCCCAAGTGATTTTACCCAACTGCCATCTGTCTTGGAACTATGACAACTGTTCTGGGTTGCCTGGATGAAGTGGGGTATATGTCTGACCACACCCATTTTGCCACACCCACCTCTGGGATGTGGCTCCCAGAAAGCTTTTGATAAGAAAACATGGCCCTGAGGCTGAAAAAGGGTCACCACCACTGAATAAATCCCTGCTTTTTCAGGACTGGAAACCCAGAATAACATGGCATCTAAAGTTCCAGATTTTATTAGGCCAGGGATATGATTAAAATTAGGAAAGAAACTTGACCATCATTTGTTAAAGCAGTCTATTAGAGTATTACATACAGAACAATATAAATATGTCATTTCTGTGTGCAACCTGAGAAACATGGAAGAGATGGAGGAATACTGTAGGTCCTCAGAAATCTCCACTAATTCCATTTCTGGATTTTCATGATCAAAACAAATATCTCCAGTAGAAGGGGTGGACATCCAGGGGTTTGTTCTATGTTCAGGACCTTATTGAGGGATGCTGACCCATCTTATAATTACCTCTATGAATCCAGTTGACTCCAGATAGCTCAGGTATGATTTTTTAGGCAATATTTTATGGAAGCAGGAGGGACTTCATTATCAGAAAGTGTATGAATCTTTTTTATCTAACTCTGGAATGTATATATCAGGAGAACAACCAAGATGACCAAGGAACTGGAAATCAAGCCTTATAAGGAATGGCTGAGGCAATTTGGTATGTTTAACCTGGAAAAGAGGATATGATAACCATCTTCAACTATCTGAACGGCTGCCACATGGAAGATGAAGCAAGTTTATTTCCTGCTGCTCCAGAGGGTTGGATTCAAATGGATGTTTTTTATTGGGAAATTAATATACACTCTTAACAAACAAAAAAGAGAAGGGGAATGAAACAACATCAGCCAGCATGGTGCAGTGGTTAAGGGTGGTGGACTCGTAATCTGGTGAACCAGGTTCGCTTCCCCGCTCCTCCACATGCAGCTTCTGGGTGACCTTGGGCTAGTCACACTTCTCTGACGTCTCTCAGCCTCACTCACTTCACAGAGCGTTTGTTGTGGGGAAGGGTGGGTGTTGGGTTGAAATAAACGACAGACGAATGACAAGTGTCATATGGGAGGCATCTCCTGAGCATGTCTCGGGAAGTCCCTTTTATAGAATATTACAGCATTGCCACATATGTGCTTGTTGCTGATTGGTTAACACAAATACAATGCAACGGTTGCATATAGGCATTAATCATCAATAGATTAAAGGGTGGGAAAGGGAACACAGAATTAGACAGGCATGAAAACCTCCTTATTAAACTATTACTAGTGATTGATATAGCAAGACTTAAAAGAACATAACTATCGCATTCCGTAGATGTGGTTAACCATGTATTAAGAACAGGTCAGGATACAATGTTTCATGAACTCAATGTGAACTAAACATTCTAGGGTGGGCGAGGAAGGAACGTTTCAGCTTAGAGCGGTTTGCCAAAGTTATGTGCAGAAGCAAAACTTCCCATCAGAAGGGAAAGGAGAATGTTAGCCGCTTTGAGACTCCTTAGGGTAGTGATAAAGCGGGATATCAAATCCAAACTCCTCCTTCTCTTCTTCTCTTTGGACAGGCAGTTTCCCCACCCCCACCCCCTTCCCACTGCATCAATATGGAGATTGTACTTCCCTTTGGTTTAAGCACTAGATGCTGGGAGTAAACATTTATTCATTCCACTGGTCACCCGTCTTGGTTCCTACTCGAACAGTACATGGATACTTCTACATACCTGTTGTTATTGTGTTTGTGATGTGCGTGGTTCATTCTGTCAAGAATGCTTTAGCTGAGTTTCTTGCATTCAGGGGGCTGGACTAGATGTCCCTTGGGGTCCCTTTCAACTCTATAATTCTATGATTCATTCAAAACCAATAAAATGTTTGTAAAAGAAAAAAGAAAGATGATGGTTAGATCCAGTGCTTTTTTCCTGGGGGTACGCAGACCCCTAAACATTTTGTGAATCTTTGTCAGAATCTCCGCTTGGCCAAGCCAATAAGGCCTCATCTTTCTCTGAGCTGAGCCTTTGAAATCGCCTCTGACGTGTTTAATGACCTGAGCCTTTGATAAGGCCTCAAGCACATTCTATCCAGCAGGGTTCCCAGCACAGGGAAGAGACGAGAGGTTTGGCTACATTGTAAAGAGTTTTATTTCTAAACTACGCAGAACAGAAAAGACATCCTCTCTCTATGAAAGCAGAGAGCAACTGAACAAAGGAACAAAGGAAACAGGAAACCACTAACGTCACATCCCGTCTCCCTTTCCCGTGAGACTGCAAGGTCTCTGGAATGTAAACAGAGTCCTGGGACTCCGCACAGCTGCTCAGTGAGAAACAGAAACTAACATCCTCCCCCTTTCTGTGAACGCCACTGGGCAGTGTGTCAGTACATTATCACTACAAACCCAATTTCTGTACATAGGTACAGTGTTGATCCTTCGGAACAAGCTTGGACAATAAATCAGCAGGAATTTCATTTCCTGGCATGTAGGACACCGTTATGAGTCCTTTCTGAACACATTCTCTAGCATGTTGCAGCTTCAATTGCAAGTGCTTCGTGCTTTGCTTAGAACCTTTCAGAAGTCAGCAAAGCCAAACAGGCTTTGTTGTCCTGATAAACCTGGATTAGACATTTGACAGGAATTCTCATGTCTTTACACAACTGTAACAACCATTCACAATCCACAAGTGAATAAGACAATGCATTCAGTTCAGCTTCACAAGAACTTAAACTTACTGTTGTTTGCTTCTTGCACGACCAATCAAATAGACCCTGGTTGTACATATAGCAAACTCCAGCCATGCTTTTCCTGTCTGTAGTGTCACTTCCAAAACTCGCATCAGCAAATATCTCAAGACCACCAGACTTCTGATTGTTAAATGTCAGTCTGTAATGCATCCTGCCTTTCAAATAGCGTGCTATGCGTTTCAGAGCTTTCCAATCCTTAACAGTAGGATTGTTGACTTGTCTGCTTAGCAAGTTAGAGCTAACTGCAATGTCAGGTCTTGAATATCTGGCAAGAAATTTAGTTTGCCTAGCACACTTCTGTACAGTGTAGTGTCAGAAAATGCTTCTTCCGTGTCATCTACCTGATAACCTGTTGTCATTGGTGTGTCTACAGGGTTAGCACCCATCAGGTTTAGCTTGGTTAACACATCAGCAATTTTCTGTGACTGGTATACTAGGAATTAAAGCTGCGTCACATGATGGACACTTCAAGATGGCGGGGGCTGCTGAGCAGACTGCCAGAGGTTACACCCCGGGGAAAGCTGATACAGTATCCCGGACCATGCTGGGATGTGTTCCTGAAACCGAAAGCTCCACAAAAGGGAGGCTTTTGGAGGAAGAGTGCCCGAGGGGGGTGTTTCCTGTTCAGGGGGTGAAATCTCCAAAGCAGGAGGAGCAAAGGGAATTGGCTGCCACGTCATCCCAACCATCACTGCAACCAGCAGGTGGCACTGCTGTGTTTGAAGCAGTGGAAAGTTTTTCCTGTCAGAAATTTGGGCAGAGTCCAAACGCCAGAATGTTCCAGTACAAAGGCTAAGGCAAACCTTTGTGGAAGATGGAACTGGTTCACCACATTTACATCACAGAAGGGTCCGATCCACCAGTTGGGTGAAGACTCCTTGGAGGTGCAGTGTGTTGTGGAGTCCGGCACACTTCCCTGTTTTCCATTCAGCTTTCTGGACTTTTCCAGAATGTGCACAGCGCTAGCTGCTTGGTGTGTAAGCTTGCAGAAGATAGAGTCCACGCGCTGTTGTTCTAAACTAACAGCTTTATTTACAGCAGAACAGTAAAAATAAACAAACCATCTGAGAGAGCAGGCATCTTGCTTCCTTGCTCAGCAGCAAAAGCGAAAGTCAGACAGAACAAAGAAGCAGCTTCTCCAGAAGTTGGAGACAGCTCCTCCCCAGAACAGGCAGGACGATGGGTTCTGAGTTGTTAGGCCTATAAGCTCCGATTCCCCATCACACCCCCTCTCGTCCTGCACTTCTGGGGGCTCGTAAGTTTCACCACTTACCCGAAACACAGACATTTACAGAACTCCCCATGATGCTGAAAGCTCAAAGGTTTCATGAACCCATCTGCCAGGTTCTTCTGGCTTGAACAGTACTGCAATCTCACCAAGCCTAACTGGATACTCTGACACACATTTTGGAAACAGATGTCTAGGTGTTTGGTTCTGGCCTTAAACTGCCCAGACTCTGCCAACTTCAGACAGGGTTGATTGTCCTCCAACACCGTGATGGGCAAACAACAATCCCTGCAGATTTCTTGAACCAAACAAACATAGAATTCATATTCCCTGCAAAGTTCAGACAACACACTGAATTCAGCTTCAGTAAAGGAAAGCGCAATAAGACTTTGCTTCCGGGTGTGATGGCCTGGGATTCGGATTCAGATGCTGAACCTGAAGAATCCCAACCTGCACAGGATTCCCCACCTCCGGAAGCAGCTGAGCCAGGGTTGGGGCATGAGCCTGAAGGGTCCCCACCTGTGCTGGATCCTCAGGTGGAAGCACCAGCTGAGTCTGCTCTGGCTCCTGAGGTACTGGAGGACACATTGCCTGCAGGTGCTCCACTCTCAGCCCCATCAGAGGAAGCTGGGGTTGCCTCTGGGTCTGGTAACCCTCCAGCCTCTCCTGGGCTGCAGAGGCTCAGGGCAGAGAGGCGGAGGGAACTAAGTTCCCGCAGGAGGAGTGCTCGCCTTCAGGCCACGAGAGGTGAGTCTTCTGAGGATCAGGGCCGCCCTATGCCTTGGGACATATAAAAGCCAGCCAGCCCGTCCCAAGTTGCGGGAGCAACGTTGGTGGTTGTCAGTCCCTGCCTGAACCCTGCCCTGCACCCAGCTTCAACTTTAAGGGACTGCCTTCATATTGCTTCATCGACCACGGGCTGGACTTGGACCTTGCCTCTTGATTAACCCCCAGGACCAGTACACCGGGACTTCCACCCAACCAAAGAGTCCCCAAACCTTACCACCATCCCAGATACGGACTTCCTGTTAGCCAGATTTGCCCAATCGCTATCTGTCCTGCACATCAGCTAGCCATCACCCTTAGCTGACAGCTTGAGACAGAAATCCTTGGTATCCTGCAAATACGCAGCACCCTCTTGATACCATTCCAGGCACTCACACTTGGGTTTGTAGCTTCCTTGCTGAGCAGACTGGTAGCAAAAGCAATGTCCGGTCTGCTCCACTGGGACAGATACAACAGACTATCCAGAGCTGACTGAAAAATCTCAGCATTTTTGAACTCAGCGCATTCTACTTGCTATCTTTCACATAACTTGTCCCCATGGGTGTCCTGACCCCTGCATTCAGACATCCTGAACTTCTCAAGCAGTGATGCTGACTTGAATAAAATATTGGTGGGGGGCCAGGTAAGGCCCTCCTTGCACAATCAATCACATGGTACATGCACATCATTTGAATGGCAATGCCTATAATGGCAGTGATTTTTTTAAAAAAGTAATATTTTGAGCCCGTAGTTCAATTTCCAGCAGCTCCCCTTGCCCCAGAGAACACTTCTAGCATTCCATCTCCCCTACCTGTGTCCATTTGGTATCATCCTTTCCAGGTTTTTTCCTGCCCCTTGTGTTTGTCTTTCATTTGTTCTCCTATGTGTGTTGCCAGTAGAAGCCACAATTCTGTGGGTACTCTAGGTGGTGCAGAAAACACCTAGAAGCTCCCTAGAGGTAGAAGTGCCGATAAACTTCAGTTCTGAGATCTATAAATTCCAATTAGCCAGCAGAGGGTGTCACAGGGCCAGCCTACCTTCCCTTTAGAGCAAACATGGGTCTCCAGTAGAAGCCACAATTCTGTGGGTACTCTAGGTGGTGCAGAAAACACCTAGAAGCTCCTTAGAGGTTCAAGTGCCGATAAACTTCAGTTTTGTGACATGGGTCTCCAGCTGTTTTTGGACTACAACTCCCATCATCCCTAGCTAGCAGGACTAACGGGAAGGGATGATGGAAACTCTAGTCCAGGAGCTGCTGGGAACCCAAGCTTGGGAAACCCTGCTTCAAAGCAACTTTTGCGTTTGGCCTGCAAATATGGGAATTGTCCACTTTTGTATTTTCTTGTATTTTGATTTTCTTGTGACCTTTGTACATTATTTATTTATTTATTTATTTATAGAGGGAAAATTCAAAGAGAAATTGTATGGCAAGTTGTGGAAGAATAAAAGGTTGTGTTTGGGGGGAAAACCCTGGGGCGTGGCCCCCTCAAATATTTTATTGGGGGACAAAGACCCCATGGGCTTTAAGAGTTGGTGCCTAGTCCCTACACCCACAGGTCTCAGGAATGTTACAACATAAAAACACAAGATAAAAACACAAAGCCGATGTTAATCAGCCAAAGGTGGAGATTTGTCTGGTTCCTAAAGATGTTTAATGGTTTTTCCGACCTTTGTATAGATTCTTTGATGGAAAGTGAGATTGGAGCTCCTCCAGAAGCTCTTTCCACATTCCACACACTAATATGTTTTCTCCCCTGTATGAATTCTTTGATGGGAAGTGAGATTGGAGCTGTGAGTGAAGCTCTTTCCACATTCCACACACTGATAGGGTTTCTCCCCTGAATGAATTCTATGATGCTTAGTGAGATCCGAGCTCGTACTGAAGCTCTTTCCACATTCCACACACTGATAGGGTTTCTCCCCTGTATGAATTCTCTGATGGGAAGTGAGATGGGAGCTCTTCCTGAAGCTATTTCCACATTCCACACACTGATAGGGTTTCTCCCCTGTATGAATTCTCTGATGGGAAGTGAGCTGGGAGCTCTGACTGAAGCTATTTCCACATTCCACACACTGATAGGGTTTCTCCCCTGTATGAATTCTTTGATGGGAAGTGAGAGAGGAGCTCTGACTGAAGCTATTTCCACATTCCACACACTGATAGGGTTTCTGCCCTGTATGAATTCTTTGATGGGAAGTGAGACTGTGGCTGTGACGAAAGTTCTTTCCACATTCCACACACTGATAGGGTTTCTCCCCTGTATGAATTCTTTGATGGGAAGTGAGAGAGGAGCTTTCAGTGAAGCTCTTTCCACATTCCACACACTGATAGGGTTTCTCCCCAGTATGAATTCTTTGATGGGAAGTGAGAGAGGACCTCTTCCTGAAGCTCTTTCCACATTCCACACACTGATAGGGTTTCTGCCCTGTATGAATTCTTTGATGCAAAGTGAGATTGTGGCTGTGACGAAAGTTCTTTCCACATTCCACACACTGATAGGGTTTCTCCCCTGTATGAATTCTTTGATGGGAAGTGAGAGAGGAGCTGTGACTGAAGCTCTTTCCACATTCCACACACTGATAGGGTTTCTCCCCTGTATGAATTCTTTGATGGGAAGTGAGTTTGGAGCTATCAGTGAAGCTCTTTCCACATTCCACACACTGATAGGGTTTCTCCCCAGTATGAATTCTTTGATGCGAAGTGAGATAGGAACTCTTACTGAAGCTCTTTCCACATTCCACACACTGATAGGGTTTCTCCCCAGTATGAATTCTTTGATGCGAAGTGAGATAGGAACTCTTACTGAAGCTCTTTCCACATTCCACACACTGATAGGGTTTCTCCCCAGTATGAATTCTTTGATGGGAAGTGAGATCGGAGCTATGAACGAAGCTCTTTCCACATTCCACACACTGATAGGGTTTCTCCCCAGTATGAATTCTTTGATGCAAAGTGAGAGTGGAGCTTTCAGTGAAGCTCTTTCCACATTCCACACACTGATAGGGTTTCTCCCCAGTATGAATTCTTTGATGAGAAGTGAGAGAGGAGCTCTTCCTGAAGCTCTTTCCACATTCCACACACTGATAGGGTTTCTCCCCTGTATGAATTCTTTGATGGGAAGTGAGATCGGACCTATGAGCGAAGCTCTTTCCACATTCCACACACTGATAGGGTTTCTCCCCAGTATGAATTCTTTGATGCGAAGTGAGTTTGGAGCTATAAGTGAAGCTCTTTCCACATTCCACACACTGATAGGGTTTCTCCCCAGTATGAATTCTTTGATGGGAAGTGAGTTTGGAGCTCTTACTGAAGCTCTTTCCACATTCCGCAAACTGATAGGGTTTCTCCCCTGTATGAATTCTCTGATGGGAAGTGAGATGGGTGCTCCTACTGAAGCTCTTTCCACATTCCACGCACTGATAGGGTTTCTCCCCTGTATGAATTCTCTGATGCCTAGTGAGAGAGGAGCTCTTCCTGAAGCTCTTTCCACATTCCACACACTGATAGGGTTTCTCCACAGTATGAATTCTTTGATGGGAAGTGAGAGAGGAGCTGTGACTGAAGCTCTTTCCACATTCCACACACTGATAGGGTTTCTCCCCTGTATGAATTCTCTGATGGGAAGTGAGATGGGTGCTCCTACTGAAGCTCTTTCCACATTCCACGCACTGATAGGGTTTCTCCCCTGTATGAATTCTCTGATGCTTAGTGAGATCCGAGCTCGAACTGAAGCTCTTTCCACTTTCCACACACTGATAGAGTTTCTTTCCAAGGATATTTTGTTGATGGGAAGTGGAATGGGAGCGCTGACTGCAGCTTTCTCCACACTCCAAATTTTCACGTGGCTTTTCCTCTCTGGGGATTTTATCGTGGTCACCTTTGTTCTTGATTTCATCATAATCTGCAATGGAGACAAAAAGTGATTAGAGCCTCAAGAACAAATGGAGAAGAAATTAAGGGAGTTCAGTGTGTGTTTCTTACCTTTGTTGTTTGTCAATAACCAACATATTTATTATCAGATTTTGTTGAGTTGTTGACTGCTGCTTTGTTTGCTATAGAGTAGTGGCCAAAATTGTGGAAGACTTTTGCAGAAAAGTGTATTTCAGAGGTTTGATGGCTCATAACACTGCTTCTTTTGGAGGAATATCATACAATTATGTATCAACGGAAATTGTTCATTTACCCATATTCTATCTAATGTTATAGCCAAATAACCAGAAAAAGGAAGCACAACTTGCTTAGGTTGACTGTGTGTCTTTTTGTGGTTGGTTTTTTTGTGTTCTTGTAAAACATAATAAAATTCTAGAAATGGCACAAAGAGTTGACTGGTCATCCAGAAAGCGATGTAAAATTGTACTGTTTAATGAACAATGCTACAGTTATGAAGAAACTGATGAAAGATAACGAAAAACGTAACCAGACTGGCCATTATATATTTTTGAAGAGGTATCAGGAGACTTAGTCACTATAAAATCAGACCGGTAAAGGCAGGGAAAGGTGCACAAAGGCAAGTAACGATGGACGAGTGGAGAGACTGTCCCTACATGACAGAAGAAAATCATCTGGGTGTATACAAGATGACATGGCGCAATTTAATGTGAAGTTGAGTGCAAGGACTGGTCAAAATGTTATAATTCTAAGGAATAAGCCATTGTCATCTCACAAGCAAAGGTTGAAAAGATTAAACCCATGTTAACTGGACAGCTGAACAATGGAACAGTGTTATTTGGAGCAATGAGACCCAAATCAGATAAGATTTACATCCACTTGCATTACACCGACCACGAAACACTCAGATATTGTGTTGATCTGGGGTTGTATGGCAGCAAAAGGTGTGGGCAAAATTTACATCATTAATGGGGATGTAAATGCCCTAAAATGCATAAATGAAAGACTTGCGCGCAAACTGAAGCGTTCCTCAGGTGATCTTTTCCCAGATGCTGAAGCACGTTGTCAGGGAACTGCCCTCGGTTCAGGAGGGAGAGAGGAAAAGCCGAATGGATTACAGAGAGCCTCCAGGGATCGTGGGAAGCAGCTCCTCTTCAAGGGAGGAGAATAAAGACGCCTCCAGTGGAGCGGCGCTGCAGGAGTCGGAAGAGGCAAGACAGTGCCAGGACAACTTGCCTGGGCAAAGTGGGGAGGAGAGGGGTCCTCTGTTACCCACACCCTCCTTGCGCAGTAAGCATCCGCGCAGAGAGGGGAGGTGCAGACTGGGAGTCAAGAAGCTGCTTTGCTGGGGAAAGTTTAGGAACCACCCACTCATGGATTCTGCCAACGACTGAGCCAGCCATGGGAGAGTGGCGCTCCGGATGGATAAGGTTTATTTTGGCAGCAAAAGCAAGGCTTCACAGCTAAGCAGGGAGATATTTGCCTGCTTGCTCTCGAGCAACCCCTTGGAAACATTACACACACACACACATATATATTCTATTTTATACTTCAACAGGATTCCGCTCCATGTCATGTTGCTGCTGTGTGCAAAAGGTGCTTTCAAGATAAAGATATTTCACTGCCGGAATGGCCTGGGAATAGCCCAAACTTTAACCCAATCAGAAATCTATGGAGCCGACTAAAGAAACTTGTTAGTCAGAAGCAACCCAGCAATAAAGTCCAATTAACAGAGGCAATAATTTAATCTTGGCTTCACTTTATTACAGCTGCAGTACTAAAAACTTGGTTCATATCATGGGAAGGCATTGTAAGGCCGTAATTAAAGCTAAAGGTTGCCAATGGGTATGACTGCTGTTCTCATAAATACTCCTTCATAAAAGTTCTTTCATTACATTCTTCATTAGATTATCCTTCATTGATATATAATTTTATGGTATTACTCCACACAAAAGTGGTGTTATGAGCCATCAAACCTCAGAAATACACTTTTCACAAAAGGTTTCCACAATTTTGGCTACTAGGAGAAGTTCACTTTAAAGTTAATGTTCTATTTATATGGGATCAGACTATTATTTATGTTTCATGTTTATATATGTGTTGGAATCCGCCCAGAGTGGCTTGGGCAACCCAGCCAAATGGGCAGCGTATAAATAAAAAATATTATTATTTGGATTTGTAACTGGCTTGGATTTGTAACTGGCTGACTGACCGAACCCAAAGAGTGCTCATCAATGGTTCCTCTTCATCCTGGAGAAGAGTGACTAGTGGGGTGCCACAGGGTTCTGTCTTGGGCCCGGTCTTATTCAACATCTTTATCAACGACTTGGATGATGGACTCAAGGGCATCCTGATCAAATTTGCAGATGACACCAAACTGGGACGGGTGGCTAACACCCTAGAGGACAGGATCACACTTCAAAACGACCTTGACAGATTAGAGAACTGGGCCAAAACAAACAAGATGAATTTTAAAAGGGAGAAATGTAAAGTATTGCACTTGGGCAAAAAAAAATGAGAGGCACAAATACAAGATGGGTGACACCTGGCTTGAGAGCAGTACATGTGAAAAGGATCTAGGAGTCTTGGTTGACCACAAACTTGACATGAGCCAACAGTGTGACGCGGCAGCTAAAAAAGCCAATGCAATTCTGGGCTGCATCAATAGGAGTATAGCATCTAGATCAAGGGAAGTAATAATACCACTGTATTCTGCTCTGGTCAGACCTCACCTGGAGTACTGTGTCCAGTTCTGGGCACCACAATTCAAGAAGGACACTGACAAACTGGAACGTGTCCAGAGGAGGGCAACCAAAATGGTCAAAGGCCTGGAAACGATGCCTTATGAGGAACGGCTAAGGGAGCTGGCCATGTTTAGCCTGGAGAAGAGTAGGTTAAGGGGTGATATGATAGCCATGTTCAAATATATAAAAGGATGTCACATAGAGGAGGGAGAAAGGTTGTTTTCTGCTGCTCCAGAGAAGCGGACACGGAGCAATGGATCCAAACTACAAGAAAGAAGATTCCACCTAAACATTAGGAAGAACTTCCTGACAGTAAGAGCTGTTTGACAGTGGAATTTGCTGCCAAGGAGTGTGGTGGAGTCTCCTTCTTTGGAGGTCTTTAAGCAGAGGCTTGACAACCATATGTCAGGAGTGCTCTGATGGTGTTTCCTGCTTGGCAGTGGGTTGTACTCGATGGCCCTTGTGGTCTCTTCCAACTCTATGATTCTATGATTCTACTACAGTGTTACATTGATTTAAGAACAGTCCTGTTCTGGAAAAGATTAAGTTTGTAAACCATCTTCATCATCATCATCATCATCATCATCATCATCATCACTGCTACTACTACCTGAGATTCAATAAGTCTAGCTCTTCTCTGGGATGAATTTTGTTTGGCCCAACCATGGCATCCCCTCCATCTCCATTGTCAGTCATTTCTTTCATAGAATCATAGAGTTGGAAGAGACCACAAGGGCCATCGAGTCCAACCCCCTGCCAAGCAGGAAACACCATCAGAGCACTCCTGACATATGGTTATCAAGCCTATGCTTAAAGACCTCCAAAGAAGGAGACTCCACCACACTCCTTGGCAGCAAATTCCACTGTCGAACAGCTCTTACTGTCAGGAAGTTCTTCCTAATGTTTTTGATCAACCCAAGACTGACAGGAGCAAATACAAAACCAGAAAACCTGAAGCTACGTAGGTGGTGTCCGGTACGTTTCCACAGCTCTCTGGGATGAATTTTGTTTGGCCCAGTCATGGCATCCCCTCCATCTCCATTGTCAGTCGTTTCTTTGGTCAACCCAAGACTGACAGGAGCAAAAACAAAAACAGAATACCTGAAGCTCCACATTTCCTGGACTTGTAGCAGAGCGGCACAGCGAGTGCTGCTTGTGTGTGTGAGCTTGCAGAACTCAGAGTCCAATACACTGCTGTTCCTCTAAATTAGAAAGCTTTATTGTATGTACAGCAAGATAAACCATCGGAAGATGCAGACGTTGCGTCTTCCATGTCTCAGCAGAAAACGAAAGTCAGAAAGAACGAAGAAACAGCTTTCCCGGTTGTTATGAAAGCTCCTCCCCAGATGCAGGACACTCTGAGCTGTTAACCCTGTAAGCTCTAAAGCTCACAACTTATCTTTCCTAACAATTCTGAAGCTGAAATTGAAGATGGCCTGGGCAGTTCAGACCAGCCTGATCGTGGTAGAAAAAGGAATCATTTGAGGAAGATTGTTCAAAGAAAAAACTGTAAGTTACTGTTTATTGTTGGGGTTTTAGGTTCCCAGGTGTTATAGGGGGTGCTGTTGAGCTCTGTGAAAGAGAGGTATGTTTTGAATTTCCAGGCTGATATGATGATCCCACAGGGAGCCTTACCAAGAGAGGCCACGATCCCACGAGTCTCCTCCATGACGTCCTTATGCAGAGCTCTTTGGTCAGGATCCAGGAACGCCCACTCCTCGTCCGTGAAACGAATGGTGACATCTTCAAAGCAGACTGGACCCTAAAAGAAAAAGGGAAATGTCCTCCTCTGAGACAGCAGAAATATGATCTGCTACACAATGCTCTGTTGTTTCCTTCCTGTAAATAATAATAATAATAATAATAATAATAATAATAATAATAATAAAAAATAATAATAATTTATTTATACCCCCGCCCATCTGGCTGGGTTGCGGTGTTGTTTCAATAGGATTGCTAGCTGCACATTTTATTTATGGATGCTTATTTTATTCTGCCTTTTAATTATGGGTATCCGTCTTTGTGCAAATAGGTGGTACTCCACCTTGTGGTTTTCAAGTCACTCTGCCTACGCAAGCATTCCAGTTTCCCCGATGGAAGGATCCACTTTCTCCTCTCCTCGTGAGTTGTTCTGGGGAGGTTACCTCCCAATGCCCTAGGGCCAAATTCAAGGGGTTCATGGGGGCATGGAGAGGGGGAGGGGAGGAATGGGGGCAGGCTCCATTTTCCAGCGGATGGCGCTGGTTAGGTGAATCCAGGCCACTATTTGTTCTCATTTGTCCACTGCTTAGAAACCAATTTTTGCATTCAGTGATCAGTCTAGAAATAAGATAAGCCTATTTTGGATGGCCCCCTTCATGGATCACTGCCTTGCCATGGCGAAGGGGCTTGAATAACTCAGAAAAGCTATGAGCTATGCGGTGCAGGGCCACCCAAGATGGACAGGTCATAGTGGAGAGTTTTGACCAAACGTGATCCACCTGGAGCAGGAACCGGTAAGCCACTCCAGTATCCCTGCCAAGAAAACTCCATGGACAAAGACAACAGGCATATAAAAGTTATGACGCTGGAAGATGAGCCCCTCAGGTCGGAAGGCGTCCAACATGCTACTGAGGAAGAGCGGAGGACAAGTACAAGTAGATTCAGAGCTGATGAAGCGGCTGGGCCAAAGCCGAAAGGACGCTCAGTTGCGGATATGCCTGGAAGCGAAAGGAAAGTCCAATGCTGTAAAGGAAAATATTGCATAGGAACCTGGAATGTAAGAACCATGAACCTTGGTAAGTTGGATGTGGTCAAAAATGAGATGGCAAGAATAAATATTGACATCCTGGGCATCAGTGAACTAAAATGGATGGGAATGGGCGAATTCAGTTCGGATGACCATCACATCTACTACTGTGGGCAAGAATCCTGTAAAAGAAATGGAGTGGCCCTTAGAGTCAACAAAAGAGTGGCAAAAGCTGTACTAGGATGCAATCTCAAAAATGATAGAATGATCTCGATACGAATACAAGGCAGACCTTTTAACATCACAGTAATCCAAGTTTATGCACCAACTACTGGTGCTGAAGAAACTGAAATTGACCAGTTCTATGAAGACTTACAACATCTTATAGAAGTGATACCAAAGAAAGATGTTCTTCTCATTATAGGGGATTGGAATGCTAAGGTAGGGAGGCAAGAGATAAAAGGAACAACTGGCAAGTTTGGCCTTGGAGTTCAAAACGAAGCAGGGCAAAGGCTAATAGAGTTCTGCCAAGAGAACAAGCTGGTCATCACAAACACTCTTTTCCAACAACACAACAGACGACTCTACACATGGACATCACCAGATGGGCAGCATCAAAATCAGATTGATTATATTCTCTGCAGCCAAAGATGGAGAAGCTCTATACAGTCAGCAAAAACAAGACCTGGAGCTGACTGTGGCTCAGATCATCAGCTTCTTATAGCAAAATTCAAGCTTAAACTGAAGGAAGTAGGAAAAACCACTGGGCCGGTAAGATACAATCTAAATCAAATCCCAAATCCCTTATGAATACATAGTGGAATTGAGGAACAGGTTTAAGGATTTAGATTTGGTGGATAGAGTGCCTGAAGAACTATGGATGGAGGCTCGTAACATTATACAAGAGGCAGCAACTAAAACCATCCCAATGAAAAGTAAATGCAAGAAAGCAAAGTGGCTGTCCAACGAGGCCTTACAAATAGCGGGGGAGAGAAGGCAAGCAAAATGCGAGGGAGATTGTGAAAGATACAGGAAACTGAATGCAGATTTCCAAAGAACAGCAAGGAGAAACAAGAAGGCCTTCTTAAACGAGCAATGCAAAGAAATAGAGGAAAACAATAGAACGGGAAAAACCAGAGATCTGTTCAAGAAAATTGGAGATATGAAAGGAACATTTCGTACAAAGATTACCATAATAAAACACAAAAGTGGTAAGGACCTAACAGAAGCAGAAGACATCAAGAAGAGGTGGCAAGAATACACAGAGGAACTATACCAGAAAGAAATGGATGTCTCGTATACCCCAGGTAGTGTGGTTGCTGATCTTGAGCCAGACATCCTGAAGAGTGAAGTCAAATGGGCCTTAGAAAGCACTGCTAATAACAAGGCCAGTGGAAGTGATGATATTCCAGCTGAACTATTTAAATTTTTAAAAGATGTTGCTGTTAAGGTGCTACGCTCCATATGCCAGCAAATTTGGAAAACTCAGCAGTGGCCAGAGGATTGCAGAAGATCAGTCTACATCCCAATCCCAAAGAAGGGCAGTGCCAAAGAATGCTCCAACTACCGCACAATTGCACTCATTTCACACGCTAGCAAGGTTATGCTTAAAATTCTACAAGGCAGGCTCAAGCAGTATGTGGACCGAGAACTCCCAGAAGTGCAAGCTGGATTTAGAAGAGGCAGAGGAACCAGAGACCAAATTGCAAACATGCGCTGGATTATGGAGAAAGCTAGAGAGTTCCAGAAAGACATCTACTTCTGCTTCATTGACTATGCAAAAGCCTTTGACTGTGTCGACCACAGCAAACTATGGCAAGTTCTTAAAGAAATGGGAGTGCCTGATCACCTCATCTGTCTCCTGAGAAATCTCTACGTGGGACAAGAAGCTACAGTTAGAACTGGATATGGAACAACTGATTGGTTCCAAATTGGGAAAGGAGTACGGCAAGGGTGTATATTGTCTCCCTGCTTATTTAACTTATATGCAGAATTCATCATGCGAAAGGCTGGGCTGGATGAATCCCAAGCCGGAATTAAGATCGCCGGAAGAAATATCAACAACCTCAGATATACAGATGACACAACCTTGATGGCAGAAAGTGAGGAGGAATTAAAGAACCTTTTAATGAGGGTGAAAGAGGAGAGCACAAAATATGGTCTGAAGGTCAACATCAGAAAAGCGAATATCATGGCCACTGGTCCCATCACCTCCTGGCAAATAGAAGGGGAAGAAATGGAAGCAGTAAGAGCTTTTACTTTCTTGGGCTCCATGATCACTGCAGATGGTGACAGCAGTCACAAAATTAAAAGACGCCTGCTCCTTGGGAGAAAGGTGATGGCATACCTAGACAGCATCTTAAAAAGCAGAGACATCACCTTACCAACAAAGGTCCGTAGAGTTAAAGCCACAGTCTTCCCAGTAGTGATGTATGGAAGTGAGAGCCGGACCATAAAGAAGGCTGATCGCCAAAGAATTGATGCTTTTGAGTTATGGTGCTGGAGGAGACTCTTGAGAGTCCCATGGACTGCAAGAAGATCAAACGTATCCATTCTTAAGGAAATCAGCCCTGAGTGCTCACCGGAAGGACAGATGGTGAAGTTGAGGCTCCAATACTTTGGCCACCTCATGAGAAGAGAAGACTCCCTGGAAAAGACCCCGTTGTTGGGAAAGATGGAGGGTACAAGGAGAAGGGGACGACAGAGAATGAGATGGTTGGACAGTGTTCTCGAAGCTACAAACATGAGTCTGACCAAACTGTGGGAGGCAGTGGAAGACAGGAGTGCCTGGCGTGCTCTGGTCCATGGGGTCACGAAGAGTCGGACACGACTAAACAACTAAACAACAACAACAATTTTGGATGGCCATCTGTCTTGGATGATCTAGCAACGCAGGGGGTTGGACTTGATGACCCTTGGGGTCCCTTTCAACTCCAGGATTCCATGAAAACTGCAACTACAGATGAATCCTACTGGCGAAATTCAGAAGGCTGGTGTCAGAGTTCTATGGGTAGGAAATCCCACAGTACACAGCTGGAGTTCACACTTTCTTAGCAAGAACACGATATTCACAGACTTGGCTGAGTTTCGGGCCTCATGAGAACAGCAGCTCATTCCCAGAGGGTCTGTAAATTTTCATAATCTAGCAGAGATTCCTGCAACGCAGGGGGTTTCCTGGCTCTGAGAGACAAGCAGGGAGGGTGGCTTCTGGCAGAAGGAGAGGGAGCCACCGATGGCTCCTCCTTCTCCTGACTCACCTCTGCCTCTCGACTTTCCTCTCCCACTCGCCTCCTTCCTCTTCTGCCTCTGATTCTGCACTGCATTCTGCCACAGAGTCTCCCAGCTCACTAAGCCCTGTTCCCCCTTTAGCTTCTGACACCTCCTCTTCCCAGGCTTCTGCCTCTGATCACTCATCCTTCTTCCACCTCAACTTCTTGGGCTCTGAGCCATCTTTCCTTCCTGGTTCCCCGGCTGCTTCCTCCCACCATTCCTCTGTGCCCAACCAGTCCATGATATTCCTCCATCCCTCGGCCTCTGTCCCCACAAGGCACCTTCCCCTGACCTGATCTGGTTCCACAGCCGCTGCTTCCCTTCTGCCCCCATGAAAAGGCGGATCAGGAGGTTTTGCTGGCATCATTCTGTCACCTGCAAGAGAAAAAATGTAAACAGGACGCCAGGAGTGCCTGCTTCTCTCACAGGGGAAACAGGGCATCTCTAACTACAGATGGCCTTTCAGAAAGCCTTACCTGCTGAAAGCATTTGGATGTTTGTGCCCATTTCATATGTTAGATGTGCAAAAACCCATCTCCCCTCCTTTGGACCCTTGTTCCCAACTGTCTCCCCGCAAAAGAAGATGAAAAGAATATCAGTGTTTGTATAAAAAAAAAGGTTCTGTTGGCATAAAAGAGTCCACGAGAAGAGTATCCTTGCAGAGTACTGGTGTAGCTGCTCTGTGAGTCGCCTACTGTGGTCCTCTAGGAGTTCAGACTGTTCCAGTAGCCGATGCTGAGTGCTTTCCTGATCCTCAGATCCTAGCTGCCCCAGCGTCACTGCAGACAGTTACAGCTTGCCACCAACTGCTCCAACGCACAGCCACTGGCTCCATACACCACCAGGACTCACCAGCTCCCTGCTCAGATGCTGTCAGTCGTTTTGCACTCTGCACAAGCTCAGAAACACTGGGCCCATAACCTGTCAGTGTTTGTAAAAAAAAAGGGGGGGGGGGGGTTCTGACTCCCTTTGTTGCCTCAGACCCTTGTTGGCATAAAAGAGTCCACAAGAAGAGTATCCTTGCAGAGTACTTTCTGCTTTTATTCTTAAAAGCCTTTCTGCAAAAGTGACTGACCAACTGTACACTAAAGCAACTGACCAACTGTACACACATCAACACTACCAGCTTTCACCAACCAACCAACCAACCCAAACCAAACTAACATTTCTCACTCTATATATACAACCTGGTGCAGGCCGCTGACTCATGCTGACCCAGCTTTTTAAGCATTAAAGAAACAGCTGCCAATTTTTAGCCGTGACAAAAACCCCTCAGATGAGTTGGAAAACCAACAGAATGACACCAGTGGAGAAAAACCACCTTCCTCCTTACCCAGTGGCCTCTCTCTGGTGTCCAACGGAGGCCTCTCTGCCTCACAGGAATCCAGGTCCATTTCTGCAAAGACATCCGTTCCCTGAAAAAGAAACAAGGATTCAAAACAGAGAATGGGGAGAAATATTAGTAAAAGAATGACAAAGACAAAATTATTCAGGCTGTTACATCTCATTCCATGGATGCTTTCCCAGAAAAAGGATGGGCCATCAGCAGACCATTATGGGATGTTCTCCATCCTGTTTGGAGCCCCTTGGGAGTATCCAGAGGAAAGTCTCTCTCACCTGCTTTCTCTCCTCTGCCTGACTCAGGAGGAAACCTTCAGCCAGGGCCACCGCCTGGGAACTGGTCTCCGCTCCGCATTCCCTCACCCAGCTCTCCATCTCCGGTGGAAGGACAGCCAGGAACTGCTCCAAGATCACCAGGTCCAGCATCTCAGCTTTCGTGTGCCTTTCTGGCTTCAGCCACTGACGGCCAAGGTGGTAGAGTCGGCTGCAAACCTCTCGGGGTCCTTTGTCCTCCTGGAAGCAGAACCGCCTCAACTGCTGGCTCTGCATCTTTGAGCGGAGGGTGTCCTCCTCACCCAGGATCTTCTGCACAAAATTTTCCCAGAACCCCCCACTGCTCCCAGTTTGGATGTCATGGCCTCTTCCTGCTTCAGGGCCAGCTGAGTCTTGCTCATCCATCTGTGCTCTCAGGAAGCCTCTGAGAGATCGGAAGGAACCTTTTGGTCTTCTGCCAAGTTCTGTCTGTCTGAATGAGAAGCTCTAGCAAATCCTACAAAGCAAATACATTGTTCTGTTACAGAATTTGTAGGTCAGTAGAAGAAAAGATTCCCTGAGCAAGCATGGATGCGTCTTGCTGGGAACTAGGGCTGGACTGCTACACATTCCAGTCCATGAGCTATCTTTTTTGGGGAGAAAGAAGAGTAGGAGAAGAAATATGTCTCTAGCCTTCTAGCAATGCAAAATGTGGAGGCAACTGAACGGATTAATGTGAGGTGAATCAGCCTGGTTTCTCCTGCCTTCCAATCAATGCATGAAGTCAGAACTGACTGACAAGGGAGTCATTTGTATCTTGTGAATAATGGATGCTTGGCTCTAGTGGGGGTCCTCACCTGGGGGTCCTCAGGAGTTGTTCTCCCCCCACCCCCACTCCCCTGCTTCTGTCTCCTTTTCTTGCACTTGGACTCTCTGCCGCTCTCAAGACATACTCCTGGGGTGGGGTCCCTTTTTCTTTGCTCTGAGGGCCAGGAATGTATCTGGCCAACCCCTGAGGGCCAAGTGGATGAGGCCAAAGACACCTCCCTTGAAATTTAGGCGGGTAATTTAGTATTAGTAATAATAATAATAATAATAATAATTTATTATTTGTACCCCACCCATCTGGCTGGGTTTCCCCAGCAACTCTGGGCGGCTTCCAACAAAGATGAAAGATACACTAAAATGTCACATATTAAAAACTTCCCTGAACAGGGCTGCCCTCAGATGTCTTCTGAATGTCAGGTAGATGTTTATCACTTTGAGATCTGATGGGAGGGCGTTCCACAGGGCGGGCGCCACTACCGAGAAGGCCCTCTGCCTTGTTCCCTGTAACTTGGCCTCTTGCAGTGAGGGAACCGCCAGAAGGCCCTCGGAGCTGGACCTCAGTGTCCGGGCAGAACGATGGGGGAGGAGACGCTCCTTCAGATATACTGGACAGAGGCCATTTAGGGCTTTAAAGGTCAGCACCAACACTTTGAATTGTGCTCGGAAACGTACTGGGAGCCAATGTAGGTCTTTCAAGACCAGTGTTATATGGTCTCGGTGGCTGCTCCCAGTCACCAGTCTAGCTGCCGCATTCTGGATTAGTTGTAGTTTCCGGGTCACCTTCAAAGGTAGCCCCACGTAGAGCGTGTTGCAGTAGTCCAAGCGTGAGATAACTAGAGCATGCACCACTCTGGTGAGACAGTCCGCGGGCAGGTAGGGTCTTAGCCTGCGTACCAGGTGGAGCTGGTAGACAGCTGCCCTGGACACAGAGTTAACCTGTGCCTCCATGGACAGCTGTGAGTCCAAAATGACTCCCAGGCTGCGCACCTGGTCCTTCAGGGGCACAGTTTCCCTATTCAGGACCAGGGAATCCTCCACACCTGCTCACCTCCTGTCCCCCAAAAACAGTACTTCTGTCTTGTCAGGATTCAACCTCAATCTGTTAGCCGCCATCCATCCTCCAAGCGCTTCCAGACACTCACAAAGGACCTTCACCGCCTTCACTCGTTCTGATTTAAAAGAGAGGTAGATAGCTTCACACACACAGCCATTGATGCCAAGGTCCCTGGAGGCTCAGTGAGTAGCAGCGCCCATTTCTGGCTGCTTTGCCAGCAACAATCCCTTTGGGACAGAGAGGATGTGGTCCTGGGATGCCCTGCTCTGGGTGCGAGGGGATTGCTGCAGTGGCCTCCGTGGGGAGCTGCCCTGGGAGACACTGGGAAACTGGTCCCCAATGCAGCAGCCAGACTATGGGCTGGGATCCCTCTCTTTATCTCTCGCCTTTCTCTAACACATTTTTTTTCGGGGGGGGGGGCTAGTCCACCTCCTCGTCTGGTCTTGGAAAACCATTTGCACATATTTCCTCTGTTGTGCAATGAGGCTGAGCGACGTCACACAGAGTTAAAGTCCCAGGGACTCCTTTGTTTAAAGAAGGGAGATTTCTTCTGAAGGGGGGGGGGGCGGAGGGCCAAATGAGTTTGGGATCCTCTGATCTGCAGGAAGGAGAGCGTGGCAGACCTGGCCCCTCCCTGGCAGGACCCTCTCCTCCCTGACTTGGGGTCCCCCCCCCCGCATGAGCAGATCAGCCCCCCCCCAGGCATCCTCCCCTGCTGCAGCCCTGGGACCCCCACCAGATCCCAGAGAGAGAGGAGACTCACCAGATCCCAGGAGGGGAGAGCGAGGCAGCCCTTGCAGGAGAGACACAGAAGCAGGAAAGGACTGGGGAGGGAGGGGCCTTGGCTCTGGAGGACCTGCCCCCCTTGCTTCCTGTCCTCTCTAGGAAGGCAGCTCAGTTCCCTTTAACCCTTGCCAAGCCGAGTCCCTCCAGCTCAGCCCTCTCTCGCTTGGCAGAACCTCAGATTCTTATTATTTTTAATGGATTAAGGGGGGCAGCTGCCCCCCTGGCTATGCCAATGCCCAGATATCCTTTTGGGGGTGAAGCTCTTGGCTGGACTCTGAGCATCTCCCTCCCTTCATCAAGAGATCTCAGAGACCTTTAAAACACAGAACACATGAGATGCAGACTGATGATCCACGTGTTACAGACCAAACGTCTGTACCCCTGCCCAAATGGGTCATAAACAATCAATATATATGATAAGAAGGATGGCCAGGAGGACAACAATCATTATCACCTTTATGTGAGACCTGTTTCCTGGCCCTAAGATTAACAGCCTAAGATTAACATATCAGAAAAGCTACAGCAAAGAAACTGCCCACTGTCTTTGATGACCCAGGACGCCTGCCTGTCTAAGTGGGTACGTGACTTGTGAAGAAAGAGAAATGGAACAGGGATGCAGAGGAGTGGATTGATCAAGAATCATATGAAAATAGTTTAAACCCAGTCAACGCAATGCTTTCATTGCTGACACAGAAGGCTTACTCTATATTTGTTATAAATCCTCATAGCAATCCCACCTGATCACTACAGGAAGTGTTGTCTTTTGGCTTGAAGAGCGAAGCTGAGGATGGCGGAGGAAGGCAGACTTGGGTCGATTCTCTTTCATTACATAGAGGTTTACTTCAAGGGTGGGAGAAGGAAGCATAGTCCTATTTCTGTGAGTGGAGCAGGGGTCTTTCCACTCATGTGGTTTACATGCTCTGAAAGTTGCGATCCGTTTTGTTATTTTAATTTTAAAAGGGTGGAGTGGAACCGGATATTGACCATCTTGTTAGCCTGGGGAGCCACATTCTGGTGAAGGAGGCCAGGATTAGCCTCCAAGGCTTGGGATGTCCCTCCTTCCCTGCCGTAGGACTTGGAACCCAGGAGAAAACTCTTGGAATAGCCTTGCCAGGTTCTCAGGGAGGACTCACCTGTCCCCATGTCCTTCTCTTTGCAGATGTGCTGCGGTTGCACATCCCTCCCCCAGGGGTGAGGAGGACTCTCCTGTGTGAGTGTCTGGGGGCTCCTGCTCCTTCCTGCCACTTACCACCTGGCCCAGGGCAGGGCCTGACGGGCCTCACGCGGACAGTTGCTGTTACTGCTGGAGGGGTGCAGAGTGCTTTTAAAATGTTTTTTTTTTTTTTTTTTTTTTTTTTAATATTTTATTAAGGATTTTCTTGTTTTACAGAAGTGTAGTGCCTCATATATATTTTTCCCCATGTAACATTTTTACAAATCCGTTTCATTTGTTGAGGCATTAGGGGGAGAAGAAAATAAAAATAAAAATAAAAAAAGGAGAGAAAAGAGAAAGGGGGTGGAGAGAGGGAAGATGGATAAGGGTGGGATTGGGTGGCGGTGTTTCTATTATGTTTAATGTATGTAGAGTTTGGTGTCAGCGTGCTTGTGTTGTTCACTTGTGTTCCTTTGGTGGTGAGAGAGGTTGGGGTTGGCCTAGGGTGTGATTGTTTGCTTGTGATTGGCTGTGGTGATCTTTGTTTTCGTGTGTGAGTGAGGTGGGTGGGTGTTTTGGATCAGGTGCTTTTAAAATGTTTTAAAAAATTTCTCTTGTATTTTTTGTATGTTGGGGGGGTGGGGTGGGATGGATGTTTATTGGGCCTGGGAATTTGTTTGATTTTATGTTTTTGTAATTTTTATTGTTTTTTGTTCGTATTGTTTTATTTGTTTTTGTTTTTTTAAAGTGTTTTTTTGTTCTTAAGGGAAGGGGTCAGGGCTGCTGGGGAGTGGGTCGCAGCCAACAAAATGGCTGGGGCATGTTCCACAGGGGGGGATGCACTGAGACAACCGATCTCAGTGATCACGGGTAGGAGGAGGAGTTACGCTAAGACCAGACCATGTCATTACAGAGGAGGCAGGTTTAGTCGTTGTCTGAGGACTATCCCTGCCTCCGGGTCTGGTCCTGACCGGATGGATACTAGAATCAGCAAGGGATACCCACATGACCTGAAAGTGTTGCTGTTCAATGCCAGGTCAATGATTCATAAGACCACTGACATCCATGACTTGATCATGGATGGAGGACTTGACCTGGCATGTGTAACAGAGACTTGGTTGGATGAAGCAGATGGGCCTGTCCTTGTCGCTGCTTGTCCACCAGGTTTCTCTTACGCACAGCAACCCAGGTCACGTGGGCGGGGGGGGGGGGGGAGTTGCAGTGATTTTTAGGAAGTCATTAGTTGCACCAGGCGTCCTATTGGGAAGACCCAGCTTTCTGAGTGCATGTTCTGGAAGTTGGGCAATAGGGGCAGTACAGGATTCCTTTTGGTGTACCGACCTCCCCGCTGCACCAAGGATTCCCTGCCCGAGCTGCTTCAGGTTGTGGCGGATGTTCTCCTGGAGACACCTAGCTTGGTTGTCCTAGGGGATTTTAACATCCATGCCGACACGACCTTACAAGGGGCCGCTCAGGACTTCGTGGAAAGCATGGCCTCCATGGGGCTGTCCCTGAATAAGTCTGGCCCAACCCATAGCCGCGGACATGCCTTGGACCTGGTGTTTACCTCTATGGATGTTGGTGTTCTGACACTAAGTAAAAGCGAAACGAAAGAAGTGCCATGGTCAGATCACTTCCTGGTGCAACTGGACTTCTCCGTGACCCTTCCCCTCTGCAGGGAGGTGGGACCGATTCGGATGGTCCGCCCCCGCCACTTAATGGATCCAATTGGCTTCCAGAGAGTGATAGGGGATGCTTTATCCCAAGTTGATGGCCTTTCAGCTGATTCCCTGGTGGCCCGCTGGAATGTGGAGTTAACCAGGGCTATTGACTGTTTGGCTCCGAAGCGCCCTCTCCGATTGCATGGAGCCCGGACAGCCCTGTGGTTTTCCACGGATCTGAGGGCAATGAAACAATCGTTGAGACGGCTAGAGCGCCGGTGGCGGAGAACTCATTCCGAATCTGAGCGGACACAGGTTAGAGCTCAACATCGAGCCTACCAAGTGGCGATAGCTGCCTCTATTGCATCTGCAGAAAACAGCAGCAGGAGACTTTTTCAGGTGGTTCACAATTTAGCGGAACCACCTGCGACATCGCGGCCCAGTACGGGCCACATGCTCTCCTGCAATGATTTTGCAAAGTTTTTTGCAGATAAAATCGCTCAGATTCGGGAAGAAGTAGACTCCACCGTGGGAGCAGGGCCAGGGCGGGAGAGTGCTAGAGTCCTGTCTAGTCAAGTTGTGTGGGATCAAATCCAGTCTGTTACCCCCCAGGATGTGGACAGGCTGCTTGGATGAGTGAAACCAACCACTTGTCTCCTTGATCCTTGCCCATCCTGGCTTATAAAAGCTAGCCGGGAAGGACTGGGTGATGGGCTTCGTGAGGTGGTGAATGCTTCCCTCCGTGAGGGAGCCTTCCCAGACCTGCTGAAAGAGGCGGTTATTAAACCGCTTCTTAAAAAACCATCTTTAGATGCGGCCACGATGGCCAATTATCGCCCAGTCTCAAATCATCCATTCTTGGGCAAGGTAACTGAGCGAGTGGTTGCTGAACAACTCCAGGCACGCCTGGAAGAAGCGGACCATTTGGATCCCTTCCAGTCGGGATTCAGGCCTCATCATGGGACTGAAACTGCCTTGGTCGCACTGGTTGATGATCTCCGGTGGGCTAGGGACAAAGGTGAGAGCTGTTTCCTAGTTCTGCTGGATCTCTCAGTGGCGTTTGATACCATCGACCATAACATCCTTCTGGACCGTCTTGAGGGGCTGGGAGCTGGGGGCACTGTCATACAGTGGTTCTGCTCCTTCCTCCTGGCCCGTGTTCAGAAAGTGGTGGTGGGGGATGAGTGTTCAGACCCCTGGGCTCTCACTTGTGGGGTGCCTCAGGGTTCTGTCCTCTCCCCCATGCTTTTCAACATTTACATGCAGCCACTGGGAGAGATCATCAGGGGGTTTGGGCTGGGTGTTCATCAGTATGCGGATGATACCCAGCTCTACCTCTCTTTTAAATCAGAACCAGTGAAGGCGGTGAAGGTCCTGTGTGAGTGTCTGGAAGCGGTTGGAGGATGGATGGCGGCTAACAGATTGAGGTTGAATCCTGACAAGACAGAAGTACTGTTTTTGGGGGACAGGAGGCGGGCAGGTGTGGAGGATTCCCTGGTCCTGAATGGGGTAACGGTGCCCCTGAAGGACCAGGTGCGCAGCCTGGGAGTCATTTTGGACTCACAGCTGTCCATGGAGGCACAGGTCAAATCTGTGTCCAGGGCAGCTGTTTATCAGCTCCATCTGGTACGTAGGGTGAGACCCTATCTGCCTGCAGACTGTCTCGCCAGAGTGGTACATGCTCTGGTTATCTCCCGCTTGGACTACTGCAATGCGCTCTACGTGGGGCTACCTTTGAAGGTGACCCGGAAACTACAACTAATCCAGAATGCGGCAGCTAGACTGGTGACTGGGAGCGGCCGCCGAGACCATATAACACTGGTCTTGAAAGACCTGCATTGGCTCCCAGTACGTTTCCGAGCACAATTCAAAGTGTTGGTGCTGACCTTTAAAGCCCTAAACGGCCTCGGTCCAGTATACCTGAAGGAGCGTCTCCACCCCCATCATTCTGCCCGGACGCTGAGCTCCAGCGCCGAGGGCCTTCTGGCGGTTCCCTCATTGTGAGAAGCCAAGTTACAGGGAACAAGGCAGAGGGCCTTCTCGGTAGTGGCGCCCACCCTGTGGAACGCCCTCCCATCAGATGTCAAAGCGATAAACATCTACCTGATATTCAGAAGACATCTGAAGGCAGCCCTGTTCAGGGAAGTTTTTAATATGTGACATTTTAGTGTATCTTTCATCTTTGTTGGAAGCCGCCCAGAGTGGCTGGGGAAACCCAGCCAGATGGGTGGGGTACAAATAATAAATTATTATCATTATTATTATTATTATTATTATTATTATTAGGGAGAACCAGAGCAGGGACTCAGACCTGCCCTCCTTGCCCCCCACTCTGCACTCTCGGATGTGGAGAAGCCCTCCCTTCGTGAGGAACTGACAGACTGACTTTTGCCTTTCAGCTGCTGGAGGAAGATCAGCTGTACCTGCTGGAGGTGATCCAGAACTGCCAGGCAGCTCAGCTCAGGGGGCTCCAAACCCAGAACGGCTCCAAGCAGGAGGCGGCCAAAGCCATCCTGATGAGTAGTGGGTGGTGTGGGGGACCCCCATGGGGAAGTGGGGGAGGGAGGGGCTTTGGGGATGGGGTTGCCCGTCTGCCAGAGAGGAGTACCCTACTGGCTTAGATTCACGTATCCTGTTTGAAAGGGGAATAATCTTAGGGACTTCCTGTGAAAATCTGGGTCAGGAATGCTGTTCCTGGAATGGACAAACACACAAGACGTAACCGGCTGTGCAGTCACATAAACAATACTCTTCTATATAGTCTTATCACATTATCAAATGTTTATCTTGCACATAAACAACACATAAAGTGCAATAATATAGACAAGAGCCAGGGACTCCGTGGTGGGGGCAGCTGAGGGCCGTTTTGGCCCAGACTGGCCCCTGACCCAGAGACGCTCTTTCCTCCCGCAGGACCTCAGATGTTACGCCCTTAGGGGAAAGTGGGGAGGAACAGAAACTAGCAGCCAACAGCATCCCCTTCTCTGTTGGCCTTTGCCCGAAGGTTCCCCCATCTCAGAGCAAGTAGCTCTCCCTCATGGATTCAGTCCTTTCATCACTTCCATCTCCCCAAGAGACTCCCAAGGCTACTCATCCTCTGCAGTTGATAACAGACCTGACTGAAAAGAATGGCTTTCTCTTCTGGTGACACCAGAGAATTCTAGAAGACATTCACCCTTTCCATAGCATTATGGATGCACGATTCCCACAGACAAGTTTCTTTGCAAGACAAGGGCCTTCTCTGGCCACTTGAGTGTCCTCCTCAGCATCTCCAAAGAAGGAGCTGGGTTGCAAGAACTGCAGCAAGGGGGGGGGGGCAACCCAGGCTAATGGGGGGGCTGTCTAGCTAGGAAAGCAAGACCCAGAGACAGTTGTGGGAGACCCAGAGACCGGCTTCCTCTGTGCCGGAGCCAAAGCTGCGCCAGATGGAGAAGCCAGACCTGCTGGGGGTGTCCATGCTGTGAGCCCCTCCATCCTACACTCTGGTTGAATTTTTGAGTAAATAAAACTATATAGACCTGGGGCCCCTAGAGTCTCACTTCCCAGAGATGGGGGTAGTTTGCAAATATGCACACACACGAAATAATTTGTGCCTGTGTTCCTAATACATAACTAAGCGTGAAGGGCATGTTATGTGCTTTAGCAACAGCCCTCCTGTAAGTAAGGAAATGCAACCTCTGTTGCTGATTTATGAAAAAAGCAGCAAGGGAATCTTCTTGGGAGTCTCATGAGTTCTGTGGGGCCCTTCAAGAAAGAGGAGCCATTTCTGTGCCCTGAGCCCCTGTCAGAGGGAAAGGCAGGACAACAACAGCAACAACGACAATTCTGGTGCACATGGTTGAAAAGTTCTTGCCCCTCCCGATCCGCTGCCCCAAATTGCACTGCAGTGAATTGGGCCAGAGTCCAGCTTGCCAGGATCAAAGAACTGCAGAGTTCTGAATCAGACCGTCAATCCATCTACCTCAGGATGTCCTACACTGATTGGCAGCAACTGCTCTCTGGGTTTCTCTCCCAGCCTTACAAAACACTCGGATTACGTTGTTGTTGTTTAGTCGTTTAGTCGTGTCCGACTCTTCGTGACCCCATGGACCAGAGCACGCCAGGCACCTCCACTACCTCCCCCAGTTTGGTCAAACTCATGCTGGTAACCTCGAAAACACTATCCAACCATCTCGTTCTCTGTCGCCCCCTTCTCCTTGTGCCCTCCATCTTTCCCAGCATCAGTGTCTTCTCCAGGGAGTCTTCGGATTAGGTAGAGCATGTTATATATCTGAATTCCCACTCAACAGATTGTAGGAATGCAAAATAGAATCGTAGAGTGGGGTGGGACCCTGGGGGTCATCTAGTCCAACCCCCTGCAAGGCAGGATAATCAGGAGACGTTGGACAAAGGCGCCCTTTTGGAGAACAAGAACTGCAGGATCCTCCTGCGCAGCTCCCGGGTCCGGATGCCGTAAATGACGGGGTTGAGCACCGGGGGCAAAATGACGTAGAGATTGGCAATGAGGATATGTGCATAATGGGGGATGTTGCGTCCAAAGCGGTGGGTGAGGAAGGAGAAGAAGGCAGGAGTGTAGAAGACAAAAATGACTGCAACATGAGAGCCACAAGTGCCCAAGGATTTGAGCCAGGCCTCTTTGGAGGGGAGCCGGAAAACAGACCGCAAGATCAGCACATAGGACAAAAGAATGAAGACCACATCAAGCATGAGGATGGTAATAGTGAACAAGCCATAAATCATATTGATCCGGATGTCAGCACAGGCCAGCTTGGCGATGCCCATGTGCTCACAGTAGGTGTGGGCAAGGATGACATGATCGCTGCAAAAGGGCAGGCGGAGAGTCAAGAGGGCAATGGGCAGCACAGATAGGAATGTCCTCAGCACAACGGCATCACACATCCGGGCTACCCTTGCCTTGGTCAAGATGGTGGTGTATCTCAGAGGGTCACAGATGGCCACGTATCTGTCAAAGGCCATGGCTAGCAGCACGACAGACTCCATCCCCGTGAAGCTGTGGATGAAGAACATCTGAGCCAGGCAGGCCCCATGGCTGATCTCCCCGAGGCCAGACCAGAAGATGGCCAGCATCTTGGGCAGAGTGGAGGTGGAGCCCAGGTCGATGGCCGAAAGGACGGAGAGGAAGTAGAACATGGGCTGGTGGAGGCTGACTTCCGTTTTGATGATGAAGAGGATGGTGCAGTTGCCCACGAGAGCAACCAGGTAGCCAAGGCAGAAGGGGATGGAGATCCAGGAGTGAAGCGCCTCCAGCCCCGGGACCCCCAGCAGGATGAAGGTGGGGGAATAAAAGTGGGTGGCATTCGAAAGAGGCATTCTCCTCCTGGACCCAGCCAGAGAACAGGTCACTGCGACCCTGCCAAGAAGAAGAAAACAGGCCAGCATTTTCCTCCATGGCTCCTCATGGACACATAGACCCTTGCCTAGCAATCCTGTTTCATGTTAAGAAAACAATTGTGTGTTTGTGTGGAGGGCATGAGCCTGCTAGCTGGATTTGGCCAGAGTGTAGGTCAAAGTGTAGGAAGGAGAGGTAACTTGCTGTCCTCCTCCTTCCAAAAATGGTCCCGGCAACTGCCCCTCCCTCCCCATCTCAGCCTCTAAATCTCAGGGTCAAGCCCCATGTTGGGCAAAAAAGTCCCTCAATGTGGGGAATTGGACTAGAAGCACCTTGTGATCCCTTCCAACTTGTCCATTCTATGATTCTATTACTCCCCTCCTTTCCACTCACCTTGAGAGGACCTTTTGTTCTGCCAGCTCACCTACAGATTAACACAGCAAGGTGTGCTCTGCTGAGCCACAGAGTCAAAGGTCTACTAGCAGCTGCATTGTGGATGGAGGAGCATCCCTCAGGTCTGACTCCACTTGGCTGACCAGAAAACAGCATTTATAGTGTTTCTGTGGAGGCGCTAGGGTGGACATCTCAGGGGGTTGTTTCACTGTAGAAAGAGCTTTGTTCCATCCCAATTCCCATGGCATCCAAACCGCCCAGACCTGGAGCATCTCTTCCAAGGTTACAGAGTCAGGGGGACTGTGGAGAGCGGACCCAATCCCACCTCCAGGCTTAGGATTCCTTATCATTCTACATCTCCAGCAGACTTGGGAAGAGTGGAACAGAAGGTAGCTTGAAAGAGACAACAGCTTCACAGCTAGAGGGAATTCACAGAGAATCCTGTAATGGGCAGAGCAGGAATACCAGATAGGTGGGTTGGCAGGCAGAGAATAAAACAGTGTGATACCTGTATGCATTGATGAATAGCAATGGTCAGATTTTTATTTTTTAAAAGAATGGGGAACTGAGGTAGGGCAACTGTTAGGCCCAGTGCTATTTTTCTAGAAAAAGAAGTTTCAGAACACCTCCCTCATTTTCTTAGAATGGCAATGGCACCCACCCAAGAGGGGTCAGAACTGAGTTCCAGCAAGTTCTGGCCGAAAAAAAGACCCAGGTTAGGCCCATTAATAAGTGAGGCCAGCGTAACATACACAGGAATGGGAACTGACCACAAGACTAGTAAAAACCAGTTAAAGGGGAAATTAATGGCTGATTGTTAAAGAGAAAAACAACTCCAGATAAGGTACAAGGAGGGTTCTGACACAGATACTAAAATCAAATGGGTTGGGTAAGTGTTTTTCATGAACTATGGCTTGATGAGAGATGGTGAAGTGCAGACAAGGCAGAAAGTGGTTGGGTAAAGGATGAACAGCTAAGATTGTGCATATTTTGCCTATGCTGTATAGTCTGTGTCCTAATAGAAATGTAATGCATTACTGAACAAAGTTCTACTGATTGGGGATTTGGTGTGATTTCTTGAAACCACAAGGAGAATCCCCCCCCCCCCCAACCTCATACTTGGAAATTGAATACAGTGGTACCTCTGGTTACGAAATTAATTCATTCCAGAGGTCCGTTCTTAAGCCTCTTATTCTGAGGCACACTTTCGCTAATGGGGCCTCCCACTGTGCACACACCTCCTGTGCACAATTTCCATTCACATCCTGGGGCAAAGTTCACAACCAGAAGCAACTACTTCAGGGTTAGCGGAGTTTGTAACCTGAAGCGTTCATAACCAGAAGCGTTCATAACCAGAGGTACCACTGTAGAGGCCTCCTGGCAGCTCTGTCTTGCCCTCAGGACCCTGCCCAGGCCGCATCCCTCATTGGCCCCATTCTGCACTCTCCCCAAGTGATTTTACCCAGCTGCCATCTGTCTTGGAACTATGACAACTGTTCTTGGTTGCCTGGATGAAGTGGGGTATATGTCTGACCACACCCATTTTGCCACAACCACCTCTGGGATGTGGCTCCCAGAAAGCTTTTGATAAGAAAACATGGCCCTGAGGCTGAAAAAGGGTCACCACCACTGAATAAATCCCTGCTTTTTCAGGACTGGAAACCCAGAATAACATGGCATCTAAAGTTCCAGATTTTATTAGGCCAGGGATATGATTAAAATTAGGAAAGAAACTTGACCATCATTTGTTAAAGCAGTCTATTAGAGTATTACATACAGAACAATATAAATATGTCATTTCTGTGTGCAACCTGAGAAACATGGAAGAGATGGAGGAATACTGTAGGTCCTCAGAAATCTCCACTAATTCCATTTCTGGATTTTCATGATCAAAACAAATATCTCCAGTAGAAGGGGTGGACATCCAGGGGGTTGTTCTATGTTCAGGACCTTATTGAGGGATGCTGACCCATCTTATAATTACCTCTATGAATCCAGTTGACTCCAGATAGCTCAGGTATGATTTTTTAGGCAATATTTTATGGAAGCAGGAGGGACTTCATTATCAGAAAGTGTATGAATCTTTTTTATCTAACTCTGGAATGTATATATCAGGAGAACAACCAAGATGACCAAGGAACTGGAAATCAAGCCTTATAAGGAATGGTTGAGGCAATTTGGTATGTTTAACCTGGAAAAGAGGATATGATAACCATCTTCAACTATCTGAACGGCTGCCACATGGAAGATGAAGCAAGTTTATTTCCTGCTGCTCCAGAGGGTTGGATTCAAATGGATGTTTTTTATTGGGAAATCAATATACACTCTTAACAAACAAAAAAAGAGAAGGGGAATGAAACAACATCAGCCAGCATGGTGTAGTGGTTAAGGGTGGTGGACTCGTAATCTGGTGAACCAGGTTCGCTTCCCCGCTCCTCCACATGCAGCTTCTGGGTGACCTTGGGCTAGTCACACTTCTCTGACGTCTCTCAGCCTCACTCACTTCACAGAGCGTTTGTTGTGGGGAAGGGTGGGTGTTGGGTTGAAATAAACGACAGACGAATGACAAGTGTCATATGGGAGGCATCTCCTGAGCATGTCTCGGGAAGTCCCTTTTATAGAATATTACAGCATTGCCACATATGTGCTTGTTGCTGATTGGTTAACACAAATACAATGCAAGGGTTGCATATAGGCATTAATCATCAATAGATTAAAGGGTGGGAAAGGGAACACAGAATTAGACAGGCATGAAAACCTCCTTATTAAACTATTACTAGTGATTGATATAGCAAGACTTAAAAGAACATAACTATCGCATTCCGTAGATGTGGTTAACCATGTATTAAGAACAGGTCAGGATACAATGTTTCATGAACTCAATGTGAACTAAACATTCTAGGGTGGGCGAGGAAGGAACGGTTCAGCTTAGAGCGGTTTGCCAAAGTTATGTGCAGAAGCAAAACTTCCCATCAGAAGGGAAAGGAGAATGTTAGCCGCTTTGAGACTCCTTAGGGTAGTGATAAAGCGGGATATCAAATCCAAACTCCTCCTTCTCTTCTTCTCTTTGGACAGGCAGTTTCCCCACCCCCACCCCCTTCCCACTGCATCAATATGGAGATTGTACTTCCCTTTGGTTTAAGCACTAGATGCTGGGAGTAAACATTTATTCATTCCACTGGTCACCCGTCTTGGTTCCTACTCGAACAGTACATGGATACTTCTACATACCTGTTGTTATTGTGTTTGTGATGTGCGTGGTTCATTCTGTCAAGAATGCTTTAGCTGAGTTTCTTGCATTCAGGGGGCTGGACTAGATGTCCCTTGGGGTCCCTTTCAACTCTATAATTCTATGATTCATTCAAAACCAATAAAATGTTTGTAAAAGAAAAAAGAAAGATGATGGTTAGATCCAGTGCTTTTTTCCTGGGGGTACGCAGACCCCTAAACATTTTGTGAATCTTTGTCAGAATCTCCGCTTGGCCAAGCCAATAAGGCCTCATCTTTCTCTGAGCTGAGCCTTTGAAATCGCCTCCGACGTGTTTAATGACCTGAGCCTTTAATAAGGCCTCAAGCACATTCTATCCAGCAGGGTTCCCAGCACAGGGAAGAGACGAGAGGTTTGGCTACATTGTAAAGAGTTTTATTTCTAAACTACGAGAACAGAAAAGACATCCTCTCTCTATGAAAGCAGAGAGCAACTGAACAAAGGAACAAAGGAAACAGGAAACCACTAACGTCACATCCCGTCTCCCTTTCCCGTGAGACTGCAAGGTCTCTGGAATGTAAACAGAGTCCTGGGACTCCGCACAGCTGCTCAGTGAGAAACAGAAACTAACATCCTCCCCCTTTCTGTGAACGCCACTGGGCAGCGTGTCAGTACATTATCAGTACAAACCCAATTTCTGTACATAGGTACAGTGTTGATCCTTCGGAACAAGCTTGGACAATAAATCAGCAGGAATTTCATTTCCTGGCATGTAGGACATCCTTATGAGTCCTTTCTGAACACATTCTCTAGCATGTTGCAGCTTCAATTGCAAGTGCTTCGTGCTTTGCTTAGAACCTTTCAGAAGTCAGCAAAGCCAAACAGGCTTTGTTGTCCTGATAAACCTGGATTAGACATTTGACAGGAATTCTCATGTCTTTACACAACTGTAACAACCATTCACAATCCACAAGTGAATAAGACAATGCATTCAGTTCAGCTTCACAAGAACTTAAACTTACTGTTATTTGCTTCTTGCACGACCAATCAAATAGACCCTGGTTGTACATATAGCAAACTCCAGCCATGCTTTTCCTGTCTGTAGTGTCACTTCCAAAACTCGCATCAGCAAATATCTCAAGACCACCAGACTTCTGATTGTTAAATGTCAGTCTGTAATGCATCCTGCCTTTCAAATAGCGTGCTATGCGTTTCAGAGCTTTCCAATCCTTAACAGTAGGATTGTTGACTTGTCTGCTTAGCAAGTTAGAGCTAACTGCAATGTCAGGTCTTGAATATCTGGCAAGAAATTTAGTTTGCCTAGCACACTTCTGTACAGTGTAGTGTCAGAAAATGCTTCTTCCGTGTCATCTACCTGATAACCTGTTGTCATTGGTGTGTCTACAGGGTTAGCACCCATCAGGTTTAGCTTGGTTAACACATCAGCAATTTTCTGTGACTGGTATACTAGGAATTAAAGCTGCATCACATGATGGACACTTCAAAATGGCGGGGGCTGCTGAGCAGACTGCCAGAGGTTACACCCCGGGGAAAGCTGATACAGTATCCCAGACCATGCAGGGATGTGTTCCTGAAACCGAAAGCTCCACAAAAGGGAGGCTTTTGGAGGAAGAGTGCCCGAGGGGGGTGTTTCCTGTTCAGGGGGTGAAATCTCCAAAGCAGGAGGAGCAAAGGGAATTGGCTGCCACGTCATCCCAACCATCACTGCAACCAGCAGGTGGCACTGCTGTGTTTGAAGCAGTGGAAAGTTTTTCCTGTCAGAAATTTGGGCAGAGTCCAAACGCCAGGATGTTCCAGTACAAAGGCTAAGGCAAACCTTTGTGGAAGATGGAACTGGTTCACCACATTTACATCACAGAAGGGTCCGATCCACCAGTTGGGTGAAGACTCCTTGGAGGTGCAAAGTGTTGTGGAGTCTGGCACACTTCCCTGTGTTCCATTCAGCTTTCTGTACTTGTAGCAGAGTGTGCACAGCGCTAGCCGCTTGGTGTGTAAGCTTGCAGAAGATAGAGTCCACACGCTGTTGTTCAAAACTAACAGCTTTATTTACAGCAGAACAGTAAAAAGAAACAAACCATCTGAGATAGTAGGCATCTTGCTTCCTTGCCCGGCAGCAAAAGCAAAAGTCAGACAGAACAAAGAAACAGCTTCTCCAGAAGTTGGAGACAGCTCCTCCCCAGAACAGGTAGGACGATGGGTTCTGAGCTGTTAAGCCTGTAAGCTCTGATTCCCGATCAGACCCCCTCTCGTCCTGCACTGCTGGGGGCTCGTAAGTTTCACCACTTACCCCAAAAACAGACCTTTACAGAACTCCCCATGACGCTGAAAGCTTAAAGGTTTCATGAACCCATCTGCCAGGTTCTTCTGGCTTGAACAGAACTGCAATCTCACCAAGCCTAACTGGATACTCTGACACACATTCTGGAAACGGATGTCTAGGTGTTTGGTTCTGGCCTTAAACTGCCCAGACTCTGACAGCTTCAGACAGGGTTGATTGTCCTCCCACACCGTGACAGGCAAACAACAATCCCTGCAGATTTCTTGAACCAAACAAAGAATTCCAATTCCCTGCAAAGTTCAGACAGCACACTGAATTCATCTTCACTAAAGGAAAGTGCAATGAGACTTTGCTCCCGGGTGTGATGTCCTGGGATTTGGATTCAGATGCTGAACCTGAGGAATCCCAACCTGCACAGGATTCCCTGCCTCCAAAACCAGCTGAGCCGGGGTTTGGGCATGAGCCTGAAGGGTCCCCACCTGTGCTGGATCCTCAGGTGCAGACACCAGCTGAGTCTGCTCTGGCTCCTGAGGTGATGGAGGACCCATTGCCTGCAGGTGCTCCACTCTCAGCCCCTTCAGAGGAAGCTGGGGTTGCCTCTGGGTCCGGTAACCCTCCAGCCTCTCCTGAGCTGCAGAGGCTCAGGGCAGAGAGGCAGAGGGAACAAAGTTCCTGCAGTAGGAGTGCTCGCCTCCATGCCAGGAGAGGCGAGTCATCTGAGGATCAGGGCCACCCTATGCCTTGGGACATATAAAAGCCAGCCAGCCCCAGTCCCAAGTTGCGGGAACAACATTGGTGGTTGTCAGTCCCTGCCTGAACCCTGCCCTGCACCCAGCTTCAACTCTTCATATTGCTTCAACGACCACGGGCTGGACTTGGACCTTGCCTCTTGATTAACCCCCGGGACCAGCACACCGGGACTTCCACCCAACCAGAGTCCCCAAACCTTACCACCATCCCAGATACGGGCTTCCTGTTAGCCAGATTCGCCCAATCGCTATCTGTTCAGCACATCAGCTAGCCATCACCCTTAGCTGACAGCTTAAGACAGAAATCCTTGGTATCCTGCAGATACGCAGCAACCTCTTGATACCATTCCAGGCACTCACACTGGGGTTTGTAGCTTCCCTGCTGAGCAGATTGGTAGCAAAAGCAATGTCCGGTCTGCTCCACTGGGACAGATACAACAGCCTACCCAGAGCTGACTGAAAGATCTCAGCATTTTTGAACTCAACGCATTCTACTTGCTGACTATCTTTCACGCAACTTGTCTCCATGGGTGTCCTGACCCCTGAATTCAGACATCCTGAACTTCTCAAGCCGTGATGCTGACTTGAATAAAATATTGGTGGGGGGCCAGGTAATGCCCTCCTTGCACAATCAATCACATGATGCATGCACACCATTTGAATGGCAATGCCTATAATGGCAGTGACTTTTAATAAAAGTAAAATTTTGAGCCCAGCAGCTCCCCTTGCCCTGGAGAACACTTCTAGCATTCCATCTCCCCTACCTGTGTCCATTTGGTATCACCCTTTCCAGGTTTTTTCCTGCCCATTGTGTTTGTCTTTCATTTGTTCTCCTATGTGTGTTGCCAGTAGAAGCCACAATTCTGCGGGTACTCTAGGTGGTGCAGAAAGCACCTAGAAGCTCCCTAGAGGTTCAAGGGCCAATAAACTTCAGTTTTGAGATCTATAAATTTCATTTAGCCAGCAGAGGGTGTCACAGGGCCAGCCTACCTTCCCTTTAAAGCAAACATGGGTCTCCAGCTGTTTTTGGACTACAACTCCCATCATCCCTAGCTAGCAGGACTAATGGGAAGGGATAACGGAAACTGTAGTCCAGGAGCTGCTGGGAACCAAAGTTTGGGAAACCCTGCTTCAAAGCAGCTTTTGCGTTTGGCCTGCAAATATGGGACCTGTCCACTTTTGTATTTTCTTGTATTTTGATTTTCTTGTGACCTTTGTACATTACTTATTTATTTACAGTGGTGCCTCGCAAGACAAAAAGAATCCATTCCGCGATTCTCTTCATCTAGCAGTTTTTTCGTCTTGCGAAGCAAGCCCATTGACAGCTTAGCGGATTAGCGCTATTAGCGGTCTAGCGGCTTTTAGCAATCAACCGAGAAGCGGCTTATCAGCGGATCAGCTGTTAAGTGGCTTAGAGGCTTAGGAAAAGGGCGAAAAAAGCGGGGGGAAACCCGCGGGAACTCGCAAGACATTTTCGTCTTGCGAAGCAACCCCATAGGGAAATTTGTTTTGCGAAGCGCCTCCAAAACAGAAAACCCTTTCATCTAGCGGGTTTTCCATCTTGCGAGGCGTTCGTCTTGCGGGGCACCACTGTATTTGTAGAGGGAAAATTAAAAGAGAAATTGTATGGCAAGTTGTGGAAGAATAAAAGGTAGTGTTTGAAAAAAAAAACCCGGTGGGGTGCCCCCTTCAAATATTTTATTTGGGGACAAAGACCCCTAGCGCTTTAAGAGTTGGTGCCTATTCCCTACAGCCACAGGTCTCAGGAATGTTACAACATAAAAACACAATATAAAAACACAAACCGACCTTTGTATAGATTCTTTGATGGGAAGTGAGATCGGAGCTCCTCCAGAAGCTCTTTCCACATTCCGCACACTAATATGGTTTCTCCCCTGTATGAATTCTTTGATGGGAAGAAAGATAGGAGCTCTTACTGAAGCTCTTTCCACATTCCACACACTGATAGGGTTTCTCCCCTGTATGAATTCTTCTATGGGAAGTGAGATTTTGGCTGTGACTGAAGCTCTTTCCACATTCCACACACTGAAAGGGTTTCTCCCCTGTATGAATTCTTTGATGGGAAGTGAGTTTGGAGCTTTCATTGAAGCTCTTTCCACATTCCACACACTGATAGGGTTTCTCCCCTGTATGAATTCTTTGATGGGAAGAAAGATGGGAGCTCTGACTGAAGCTCTTTCCACATTCCACACACTGATAGGGTTTCTCCCCTGTATGAATTCTTCTGTGGGAAGTGAGATTGTGGCTGTGACTGAAGCTCTTTCCACATTCCACACACTGATAGGGTTTCTGCCCTGTATGAATTCTTCTATGGGAAGTGAGATTTTGGCTGTGACTGAAGCTCTTTCCACATTCCACACACTGAAAGGGTTTCTCCCCTATATGAGTTCTTTGATGGGAAGTGAGAGAGGATCTCTGACTGAAGCTCTTTCCACATTCCACACACTGATAGGGTTTCTCCCCTGTATGAATTCTTTGATGGGAAGTGAGTTTGGAGCTTTCATTGAAGCTCTTTCCACATTCCACACACTGATAGGGTTTCTGCCCTGTATGAATTCGTTGATGGGAAGTGAGAGAGAAGCTACGAGTGAAGCTCTTTCCACATTCCACACACTGATAGGGTTTCTCCCCTGTATGAATTCTTTGATGGGAAGTGAGAGAGGAGGTATCAGTGAAGCTCTTTCCACATTCCACACACTGATAGGGTTTCTGCCCTGTATGAATTCTTTGATGGGAAGTGAGAGAGGAACTCTGACTGAAGCTCTTTCCACATTCCACACACTGATAGGGTTTCTCCCCTGTATGAATTCTTCTATGGGAAGTGAGATTCTGGATGTGACTGAAGCTCTTTCCACATTCCACGCACTGATAGGGTTTCTCCCCTGTATGAATTTTGTGATGGGAAGTGAGATGGGAGCTCTTCCTGAAGCTCTTTCCACATTCCACACACTGATAGGATTTCTCCCCTGTATGAATTGTTTGATGGGAAGTGAGATTGGAGCTGTTACTGAAGCTCTTTCCACATTCCACACACTGATAGGGTTTCTCCCCTGTATGAATTCTTTGATGGGAAGTGAGAGAGGAACTCTGACTGAAGCTCTTTCCACATTCCACACAATGATAGGGTTTCTCCCCTGTATGAATTCTTTGATGGGAAGTGAGAGAGGAGCTGTTACTGAAGCTCTTTCCACAGTCCACACACTGATAGGGTTTCTCCCCTGTATGAATTCTCTGATGCCTAGTGAGATCGGAGCTCGTACTGAAGCTCTTTCCACATTCCACACACTGATAGGTTTTCTCCCCTATATGAATTCTTTGATGGGAAGTGAGACTGTGGTTGTGACTGAAGCTCTTTCCGCATTCCATACACTGATAGAGTTTCTTTCCAAGCATATTTTGTTGATGGGAAGTGGAATGGGAGCGCTGACTGCAGCTTTCTCCAAACTCCAAATTTTTACGTGGCTTCCCCTCTCTGGGGATTTTATCGTGATCACCTTCATTCTCGATTTCTGATTCATCACAATCTGCCATGGAGACAAAAAGGGATTAGAACCTCAGGAACAAATGGAGAAGAACTTAAGGGAGTTCAGTGTGTGTTTATTACCTTTGTTGTTTGTCATTAACCAACATATTTATTATGAGATTCTGTTGAGGTGCTGAATGTTGCTTTGTTTGATATACAGTAGTGGTCAAAATTGTGGAATACTTTTGGAGAAAAGTGTATTTCAGAGGTTTGATGGCTCATAACTCTGCTTCTTTTGGAGTAATATCATAAAATTATGTATCAACGGAAATTGTTCAATTACCCATATTCTATCTAATGCTATAGCCAAATAACCAGAAAAAAGGACAACTTGCTTAGGCTGACTTTTCTCAGTGTCTTTTGTGATTGCTATCAAGTTGGGTGGTTTTTTGTGTTCTTGTAAAACATAATAAAATTATAGAAATGGCACAAAGAGTTGAGGAGGCTTCCGGCGATCGCGGGAGTGAAAGCAAGCAGGATTCCTCAGTGCTGAGAGAATCCAGCTTTTGAGGGGAAAAGGGAGTGCTGCAAGAGTGCCGCAGCCCCCCAAACACCCTTGAAAGGATATTCAAGGGGCAGGGTCCCAGCATGGTCCAAGGGCTTATCCTCCGGCTGCCAAGTAACCTCTTTTTTGGAGGCGACGAGAGCCGCAGGGTAGAGAAGCGGATAGCAGGAGGCCATTTCTATCCCTCAAGAGTGAAGCTCCGAGCTTGCACACAGAAGTGATCAGCTCTCAAACATTAAGAAATTGAATTGGGACTTTTTAAAATACAAATCCATGGATTAGAGCCAATTTGAAGAGGGTAAGGTGGAAAAAAGGAGGTCAGCCTTGCCTGGAATTTAAACTACACACAAGAACAATCTTCAGAGCGGGACAAAAACGTAAGTCAATGCAAACAGATTAAACTGATAATTTATTTGACTGCCTTTTAAAGGACTATAAGGAGTATAAGAAATATAAAGATAGAGAAAAGGGGGAGAGTCATTTGGAAGGCAATTAATAGTCTTATCAGTGAGTCGGTGGGAAACGTCGGGGGAGAAGACTCCAAGAGCTTTCTACTTTTGTTTTTAAAAAGATCTGCGCAATTGGCAGTGACGGACTTTAAAACTACTGATTTATTAATTCTAGCCTGTGAAAAGAGACAGAAGATACTAAGAGGGAAAATACTGTTTCTTTACCTTAATTTGGTGGAAGTTTAAAAGAAGGTTGAGAGGAATTAGGAGTGTTTTTGCCCTCTGAAGTTCATACCCCCCGCCTCCTTCTCTGCGAAGTATTTGAATGGGATACAAAGAAGCGAACTGCACCATTTTTGTATCTTTGATGGGGAAGGCTTTTGCCCTTCTCCTTCTCTTCCCCCCTCTTTGAGATTTAACACAGACGTTTATTCGTTTGGTGACATCTTATGGATTTTGATTTCAAGATATATCTGGCAGGGCAAAAAGCCGAGAATAAAATTTAAGTTCTTAACAGATTTAAAAGAGAGGGGAGGCTTGGCCCTGCCAGATATGAGATTATATTATGAAGCATTGTGCATATGTTGGTTGAAAGAATGGATAAAATTAGAAAATACAGATTTGTTAGATTTGGAAGGATATGACAATAGATTCGGTTGGAACGCATATTTATGGTATGGAAAAAAACGAGTGCATAAAGGTTTCAAAAATCATATTATTAGAGGATCTCTGATTGAGGTATGGGGTAGGTAAAAAAACCTACTTGAACCAAAAATACCACACTGGTTATCACCATTAGAGGCAATGAGTGTTAAAAAGATCAATATGACTGGGAGGTGGATAACATATGGAAGTTTAATTGAGAAAGAGGGAAGTAAGTGGAAAATGAAATCATATGAAGAAGTGAAAGAATATGTAAACGATTGGCTGCATTATTTTCAGATTAATGAAATGTTTAGAAAAGAGGTTGCAGAAAGAGGCTATTCTGAAAAAGAATCTAGGTTTCAAAGAGAAGTATTGAATAACGAAGTTAAAAATTTATCTATGATGTATAAATTATTATTAGAATAGCATTTGAAGGAAGAAGAGGTTAAATCAGTTATGATTCAATGGGCCAAAGACTTTGGATATAACATTCAATTTAATGATTGGATAAAATTGTGGAAGGAAGGGATGAGATTTACGGCATGTACCACAATTAAAGAAAATGTTATGAAAATGATATATCGATGGTATATAACACCAGTTAAATTAAGTAAGATGTATAAGGTGAGTGATAAATGTTGGAAATGTAAGGAGAAAGAAGGGACATTTTATCATATGTGGTGGGAATGTGAAAAAATGAAGTGCTTCTGGGAAATGATATATAATGAGATAAAGAAAATACTGAAATATACATTTGTTAAAAAACCAGAAGCATTTCTATTAGGAATATTAGGTGGTGAAATAAAAAGGAACGATCAGAAAGTATTTCTGTATGCAGTAACAGCAGCCAGAACTCTTTTGGCCCAGAAATGGAAACAAGAAGAAATGCCTACGATTGAAGAATGGAGATCGAAATTAATGGATTACGCGGAACTGGACAGATTGACAGGGAGGATTCGCAACCGACAAGACCAAAGACTCACTGAGGACTGGAGTAAATTTACAGAATATATTAAAAATATTTGTGATAATGATATAATGTTTGTAAGTTTTCAAGAAGCTCTGTAAGAAGATTTGGTAGAAATATTGTTTAAACAACATGGGAAGAAAAGATATATATAATGCAATCTGTGATAATTACGGAAAATTATCAGACATGTTATATGCAGAATTCATCATGCGAAAGGCTGGGCTGGATGAATCCCAAGCCGGAATTAAGATCGCCGGAAGAAATATCAACAACCTCAGATATGCAGATGACACAACCTTGATGGCAGAAAGTGAGGAGGAATTAAAGAACCTTTTAATGAGGGTGAAAGAGGAGAGCGCAAAATATGGTCTGAAGCTCAACATCAAAAAAACGAAGATCATGGCCACTGGTCCCATCACCTCCTGGCAAATAGAAGGGGAAGAAATGGAGGCAGTGAGAGATTTTATTTTCTTGGGCTCCATGATCACTGCAGATGGTGACAGCAGTCACGAAATTAAAAGACGCCTGCTCCTTGGGAGAAAGGCGATGGCAAATCTAGACAACATCTTAAAAAGTAGAGACATCACCTTACCAACAAAGGTCCGTATAGTTAAAGCCATGGTTTTCCCAGTAGTGATGTATGGAAGTGAGAGCTGGACCATCAAGAAGGCTGATCGCCGAAGAATTGATGCTTTTGAATTATGGTGCTGGAGGAGACTCTTGAGAGTCCCATGGACTGCAAGAAGATCAAACACATCCATTCTTAAGGAAATCAGACCTGAGTGCTCACTGGAAGGACAGATCGTGAAGTTGAGGCTCCAATACTTTGGCCACCTCATGAGAAGAGAAGACTCCCTGGAAAAGACCCTGATGTTGGGAAAGATGGAGGGCACTAGGAGAAGGGGACGACAGAGGATGAGATGGTTGGATAGTGTTCTCGAAGCTACAAACATGAGCTTGACCAAACTGCGGGAGGCAGTGGAAGACAGGAGTGCCTGGCGTGCTCTGGTCCATGGGGTCACGAAGAGTCGGACACGACTAAACGACTAAACAACAACAATCAGACATGTTGATGGAAGTCTAAATAAAAAAAAAGATATGTGATGAGTTTTTGATGTTTAATGATGTTATAAATTTGTTTTTATTGGAAAATTAATAAAAAACATATTAAAAAAAACAAAACAGAAAGTGATGTAAAATTGTAGCGTTAAGTGAACAAGGCTACAGTTATGAAGAAATTGATGAAATATTAGGAAAAACTTAACCAAAGCAGGCATTTCTATATTTTTGAAGAGGTATAAGGAGACTCAGTCACTACAAAATCAGACTGGTAATGGCAGGGAAAGGTGCACAAAGGCAAGTGACAATGGACGAGTGGAGAGACTGTCCCTACATGACAGAGGAAAATCATCTGGGTGGATACAAGATGACATGGTGCAATGTAATGTGAAGTTGAGTGCAAGGACTGGTCTAAATGTTAGAATTCTAAGGAAAAAGCCATTGTTATCTCTCAAGCAAAGGTTGAAAAGATTAAACCCATGTTAACTGGACAGCGGAACAATGGGACAATGTTATTTGGTGTGATGAGACCCAAAACTCCTTGCTTGGTAGTGATGGCATGACATACGCAAGGAGAAGAATCAGAGAAGATTTACATCCTACTTGCATTACACCGACCGTGAAACACTCAGATAGTGTGTTGATCTGGGGTTGTATGGCAGCAAAAGGTGTGGGCAAAATTTACGTCATTAATGGGAATGTAAATGCCCTAAAATGCATAAATGAAATACTTGTGCCCAAACTGAAACGTTCCTCAGGTGATCTTTTCCCAGATGCTGAAGCATATTGTCAGGGAACTGCCATCGGTTCAGGAGGGAGAGAGGAAAAGCCGAATGGATTACAGAGAGCCTCCAGAGATCACGGGAAGCAACCCCTCTTCAACGGAGGAGAGTAAACACGCCTCCAGTGGAGCGGAGCTGCAGGAGTCGGAAGAGGCAAGACGGTGCCAGGACAACTTGCCTGGGCAAAGCGGGGAGGAGAGGGGTCCTCCGTTACCCACACTCTCCTTGTGCAGAAAGCATCCGTGCAGAGAGGGGAGGCGCAGACTGGGCGTTAAGAAGCTGCTTTGCTGGGGAAAGTTTAGGAACCGCCCACTCATGGATTCTGCCAGTGACTGAGTCAGCCACGAGAGAGTAGCGCTCCGGACAGATAAGGTTTATTTTGGCACATACACACACACACACACACACATTCTATTTTATAGTTCAACAGGATTCCGCTCCATGTCATGTTGCTGCTGTGTGCAAAAGGTGCTTTCAAGATAAAGATATTTCACTGCTGGAATGGCCTGGAAATAGCCCAAACTTTAACCCAATCAGAAATCTATGGAGCCGACTAAAGAAACTTGTTAGTCAGAAGCAACCCAGCAATAAAGTCCAATTAACAGAGGCAATAATTTAATCTTGGTTTCACTTTATTACAGCTGCAGAACTAAAAACTTGGTTCACTTCATGGGAAGGCATTGTAAGGCCGTAATTAAAGCTAAAGGTTGCCAATGGTTATGACTGCTGTTCTAATAAATACACCTTCATAAACGTTCTTTCATTACATTCTTCATTAAATTATCTTTGCATTGATATATAATTTTATGGTATTACTCCACACAAAAGGGGTGTTATGAGCCATCAAACCTCAGAAATACACTTTTCGCAAAAGGTTTCCACAATTTTGGCCACTAGGAGAAGTTCACTTTAAAGTTAATGTTCTTTTTATATGGGATCAGATTATTATTATTTATGCTTCATGTTTATAAATGTGTTGGAAGCCATGTTTATATATGTGTCGGGGCAACCCAGCCAAATGGGCAGGGTATAAATAAAAAATATTATTATTACTACAGTGGTACATCGATTTAAGAGCAGCCCTGTTCCGGAAAAGATTAAGTTTGTAAAGCATCTTCATCATCAGCGTCATCAGCATCACTGCTACTAAACCATTGGAAGATGCAGACATTTCGTGTTCCTTGCCTCAGGAGACAACTAAAGTCAGAAAGAACAAAGAAACAGCTTTCCCGGATGTTGAGAAAGCTCCTCCCCAGATGCAGGACACTCTGAGCTGTTAACCCTGTAAGCTCTAAACTTCACAACTTATCTTTCCTAACAATTTTGAAGCTGACATTTAAGATGGCCTGGGCAGTTCAGACCAGCCCGGTCGTGGTAGAAAAAGGAATAATTTGAGGAAGATTGTTCAAAGAAAAAACTGTAAGTTACTGTTTATTGTGGGGGTGTTAGGTTCACAGGTGTTATAGGGGCCACGGTTGAGCTCTGTGAAAATAGATGAGGTTGGTCACATAGAGGTATTTTTTGAATTTCCAGGCTGATATGATGATCCCTCTGCAAAAGCCTTTGACTGTGTCAACCACAGCAAACTATGGCAAGTTCTTAAAGAAATGGGAGTGCCTGATCACCTCATCTGTCTCCTGAGAAATCTCTATGTGGGACAAGAAGCTACAGTTAGAACTGGATATGGGACAACTGATTGGTTCAAAATTGGGAAAGGAGTACGACAAGGCTGTATTTTGTCTCCCTGCTTATTTAATTTATATGCAGAATACATCATGCGAAAGGCTGGGCTGGATGAATCCCAAGCCGGAATTAAGATCGCCGGAAGAAATATTAACAACCTCAGATATGCAGATGACACAACCTGGATGGCAGAAAGTGGGGAGGAATTAAAGAACCTTTTAATGAGGGTGAAAGAGGAGAGCGCAAAATATGGTCTGAAGCTCAACATCAAAAAAACGAAGATCATGGCCGCTGGGCCCATCACCTCCTGGCAAATAGAAAGGGAAGAAATGGAGGCAGTGAGAGATTTTACTTTCTTGGGCTCCATGATCACTGCAGATGGTGACAGCAGTCACGAAATTAAAAGACGCCTGCCCCTTGGGAGAAAGGCGATGGCAAACCTAGACAGCATCTTAAAAAGCAGAGACATCACCTTACCAACAAAGGTCCGTATAGTTAAAGCCATGGTTTCCCCAGTAGTGATGTATGGAAGTAAGAGCTGGACTATAAAGAAGGCTGATCGCCGAAGAATTTATGCTTTTGAATTATGGTGTTGGAAGAGACTCTTGAGAGTCCCATGGACTGCAAGAAGATCAAACGCATCCATTCTGAAGGAAATCAGCCCTGAGTGGTCACTGGAAGGACAGATCGTGAAGCTGAGGCTCCAGTACTTTGGCCACCTAATGAGAAGAGAAGACTCCCTGGAGAAGACCCTGATGTTGGGAAAGATGGAGGGCACAAGGAGAAGGGGACGACAGAGGACAAGATGGTTGGATGGTGTTCTCGAAGCCACAAACATGAGTCTCACCAAACTGCGGGAGGCAGTGGAAGACAGGAGTGCCTGGCGTGCTCTGGTCCAGGGGGTCACGAAGAGTCGGACACGACTAAACGACTAAACAACAACAACAACGATGATGATCCCACAGGGAGCCTTACCAAGAGAGGCCACGGTCCCACGAGTCTCCTCCATGACGTCCTTATGCAGAGCTCTCTGGTCAGGATCCAGCAACACCCACTCCTCATCCGTGAAACGAACAGCGACATCTTCAATGCACACTGGACCCTAAAAGAAAAAAGGAAATGTCCTCCTCTGAGACAGCAGAAATATGATCTGCTACATAATGCTCTGTTGTTTCCTTCCTGTAAATTGTGGTGTTGTTTCAATAGGATTGTTTTGCAGCACATTTTAATTATGGGTGCTTATTTTATGTATCCGTTTTTGTGCAAATAGGTGGTACTCCTCCTTGTGTTTTCAAGTCATTCTGCCTATGCAAGCGTTCCAGTTTCCCCAATGGAAGGATCCACTTTCTCCTCTCCTCGTGAGCTGTTCTGGGAAGGTTTCTCCCAATGCCCTAGAGCCAAATTCAAGAGGTTCATGGGGGCATGGAGAGGGGGAGGAATGGGAGGCAGGCCCCATTTTCCAGTGGATGGGGCTGGTTAGGTGAATCCAGGCCGCTATTTGTTCTCATTTGTCCACTGCTTAGAAACCAATTTTTGCATTCAGTTATCAATCTAGAAATAAAATAAGCCTGTTTTTGATGGCCATCTGTCTTGGATGATCTAGCAGAGACTCCTCCACTGCAGGGGGTCTCCTGGCTCTGAGAGACAAGCAGGGAGGGTGGCTTCTAGCAGAAGGAGAGGGAGCCACCGGTGGCTCCTCCTTCTCCTGACTCAGCTCAGCCACTCGACCGTCTTCTCCCACTCGCCTCCTTCCTCTTCTGCCTCTGATTCTGCACTGCATTCTGCCACAGAGTCTCCCAGCTCACTAAGCCCTGTTTCCCCTTCAGCTTCTGACACCTCCTCTTCCCAGGCTTCTCCCTCTTGCCCCTCTGACCGCTCATCCTTCCTCCACCTTCACTCCTTGGGCTCAGAGCCATCTTCCCTTCCTGGTTCCCCGGCTGCTTCCTCCCACCATTTCTCTGTGCCCAACCAGTCCATGACATTGCTCCATCCCTCGGCCTCTGTCCCCACAAGGCAGCTTCCCCTGACCTGATCTGGTTCCACAGCCGCTGCTTCCCTTCTGCCCCCATGAAAAGGCGGATCAGGAGGTCTTGCCGGCATCCTTCTGCCACCTGCAAGAGAAAAAAGGTAAGCAGGATGCCAGGAGTGCCTGCTTCTCTCACAGGTGAAGCAGGGCATCTCTAACTACAGATGGGCCTTTCAGAAAGCCTTTCCTGCTGAGTGCAGTTGGATGTTTGTGCCCATTTCATATGTTTGTTTGTGCAGAAATACATCTCCCCTCTTTTGGACCCTTGGTCCCAACCGTCTCCCCCCAAAACAAGATGAAAAGAACCCTCAGATGAGTTGGGAAACCAACAGAACGAGACCAAATGGAGGAAAACCACCTTCCTCCTTACCCAGTGGCCTCTCTCTGGTGTCCAACGGAGGCCTCTCTGCCTCACAGGAATCCAGGTCCATTTCTGCAAAGAGATCCTTTCCCTGAAAAAGAAACAAGGAATAAAAACAGAGAATGGGGGAAAATATAAGAAAGAGAATGACAAAGATTTGAAGGGTGTTAGATCTCCTTCCATGGATGCCTTGCAGAAAAAGCATGGGCCATCACCAGACCATTATGGGATGTTTCCTGTCCTGTTTGGAGCCCCTTGGGAGTATCCAGAGGAAAGTCTCCCTCACCTGCTTTCTCTCCTCTGCCTGACTCAGGAGAAAACCTTCGGCCAGGGCCACTACCTGCAAACTGGTCTCCGCTCCACAGTCCCTCACCCAGCTCTCCATCTCCGGTGGAAGGACAGCCAGGAACTGCTCCAAGATCACCAGGTCCAGCATCTCAGCTTTCATGTGCCTTTCTGGCTTCAGCCACTGGTGGCAAAAGTGGTAGAGTCGGCTGCAAACCTCTCGGGGTCCTTTGGCCTCCTGGCAGCAGAACTGCCTCAACTGCTGGCTCTGTACCTCTGAGCAGAGGGTGTCCTCCTCACCCAGGATCTTCTGCACAGAGTTTTCCCAGAATCCCCCACTGCTCCCAGTTTGGATGACATGGCCTCTTCCTGCTCTAGGGCCAGATGTGTCTCGCTCACCCATCTGTGGTCTCAGGAAGCCTCTGAGAGATGGGAAGGAACCCTTTGGTCTTCTGCCAAGTATGTATCTGGCCAACCCCTGAGGGCCAAGTGGATGAGGCCAAAGACACCTCCCTTGAAATATAGGCGGGTTATTTATTATTATTATTCTATTAGATAGCTTCACACGCACAGCCATTGATGCCAAGGTCCCTGGAGGCTCAGTGAGTAGCAGCGCCCATTTCCAGCAACAATCCCTTTGGGACAGAGAGGATGTGGTCCTGGGATGCCCTGCTCTGGGTGCGAGGGGATTGCTGCAGTGGCCTCCGTGGGGAGCTGCCCTGGGAGACACTGGGAAACTGGTCCCCAATGCAGCAGCCAGACTCTGGGCTGGGATCCCTCTCTTTATTCCTGGCCTCTCTTTCCCACCTTTCCTTCCTTCCTCCCCACGGTTTTTTTTTTTTGGGGGGGGGGCTAATCCACCTCCTTGTCCACCTTTGGAAAACAATTTGCAGATGTTTCCTCCGTTGCGCAATGAGGCTGAGTGACGTCACACAGTTAAATTCCCAGGGACTCCTTTGTTTCAAGAAGGGAGAACTTTTCTGAAGGGGGGGGCGGAGGGTCAAATGAGTTTGGGATCCTCTGACCTGCAGGAAGGAGAGCGTGGCAGACCTGGCCCCTCCCTGGCAGGACCCTCTCCTCCCTGACTTGGGCCCCCCCCCCTGCAGGAGCAGATCAGGCCCCCCAGGCCTCCTCCCCTGCTGCAGCCCTGGGACCCCCCCCCCCCAGATCCCAGAGAGAGAGGAGACTCACCAGATCCCAGGAGGGGAGAGCGAGGCAGCCCTTGCAGGAGAGACACCGAAGCAGGAAAGGACTGGGAAGGGAGGGGCCTTGGCTCGGGAGGACCTGCCCCCTTTCCTTCCTGTCCTCTCTAGGAAGGCAGCTCAGTTCCCTTTAACCCTTGCAAAGCCGAGTCCACCCAGCTCAGCCCTCTCTCGCTTGGCAGAATCTCAGATTTTTATAATTTTTTATCGATTTCGGGGGGGGGGGCAGCTGCCCCCCCCGGCTACGCCCATGCCCAGATATCCTTTTGGGGGTGAGGCTCTTGGCTGGACTCTGAGCATCTCCCTCTCTTGGCCAGAAACCAGAGGAAGAGTTTGCAGGGAAAAGGGCTTTGCAGGAGGCAAGGAAGCTCCTCCTAGAATTCCGGAGTGGAGAGATAGGAGGGGATCCCAGGGTCATCTAGTCCAACCCCCAGCAAGGCAGGAATCTCAGCTGAAGCATCCATGGCAGATGGCCGTCCGATCTCTGCTGAGAAACCTCCAAGGAAGGAGAGTCCACCACCTCCCAAGGGAGACCTTTCCCTGCCCAACTGCTCTTAGGTGTCCCTCAGGGCAGCGGGTCCTGAGTTCGAGCCCTGCTGAAATAATGGCACTGGCCAAGAAGGAGGAACCAAGCGAAGTTCAAAATTAATAAATCCCATTCTCATCATAAATGAGTAATACCTTCATATGCATGCTCTTTAGACTAATATACAAAAGTATGCCATTTCCGCTTCCAGAAATGCTGAATTTCTAACTCAATGGACTAAAAATGGATGGTTGTTGTGCTTAGAGAAGCTCTTAATATTTTATGGACTATTGTATTTTAATATTTTGTTGGAAGCCGCCCAGAGTGGCTTGGGAAAAACCAGCCAGATGCGCGGGGTATGTAATAATAATAATAATAATAATAATAATAATAATAATAATACTGGGCAGATAGGCCTCCTTCTTCAAATGGTTTTGGGTTTTTATCTTTGTCATTTTCAATTGTTATTGATATTAATGTTGTATTCTGAATTTTTGATCTTATGATTTATGTGGAAATTATTTTCCATTTGGTTGTGTACCTTTGGATGTGTTTTACTTATCGTTTATGACTTTGGTTATGTTGGTAATTATGTAAATCTTGTCATAACAATAACAACAATAATTTATTATTTATGCCCCACCCATCTGGCTGCTGGGTTTCTCCAGCCACTCTGGGCAGCCTACAACAAATGATTAAAACTACATTAAAACATCCATCCTTAAAAACTTCCCTAAAGAGGGCTGCCTTCAGGAGTCTTCTAAACGTCAGAGAGTTGTTTATTTCTTTGACATCCGATGGGAGGGCGTTCCACAGAAGAGGCGCCACGACCGAGAAGGCCCTTTGCCTATCATGTTGTAAGCCGCCTTGAGCGTTGTTTTAACGATGGAAAGGTTACAAATAAAATAAAATGATGATGATGAAGATTGAACAAATGTCTACGATTTCCCACAGGCTACTTTGTGGGGCGTCTTGTGTGAGGGAAACTGCAATCCAGGGAACCTCAGGCAGGAGATATTCAGACAAGGAAAGCTTTATTTACAAAAAAAAGATAACGGTGAAACAAAGTGAAGACAGGAGATGTGTTCTTTCAGGTAGAAGTTAACTTATTACTTCAGCTAAATGTCTCAGGATTAAACACGGTTCTGCAGGCACATCTTCCCTCCAATTCAGTTGTCACACTTCAGGGAGATGTTCAGGTTTCCAGAATAGATGGTGAAAGGCTGAACTCTCTTTCTGCTGCTTCTCTCTCACCCCCAGACTTAGTTATGAGGGGTCTTTCCGTGAGGTACTTTGGACACAGCCCAGCTTCCTTCCCAGCGAGGGGCCACTTTTCCTCGCTTCCCCTCTCTCTTAGCAATCCCACTCCTGAGGTATTTTCCTTTGTATGCCAGACCCAGGGGATCCTCTCAGCCCTTGCCACGGACTTGGGAATCCCCTTTCCTAGAAGATCTCTCCCCTCCTGACTGGAAGGAGACCCCAGAAGAAGAAGAGAGTCTTCCCACAGCTTCTCCCTCCAGCTTCACTCCCTTCAGACCCTCAACATGGTCTCCCCATCTCAGCTGTGAGGCTCCTTCCTCTGGCTCCATAGATATTCTCCTCAGAGCGGAGGATCCACTCAGATCAGAGCCACTTCCCCCTCCCTCCCTCCCTCTCCTCATCCCCATCTTCTCTCAACCTTCGCTCTCTCCCATCTCAAATCCCCTCAGAAACGGCTCTTTATTTTCCCTCCAAAAGTGCTGGCGCCACCCCCCTCTGGGTAGCCAATCAGAAAGAGGCTCTGGCCCCCTGGTGGAATGGTGAGGCATTGCACCCCCAGACTCTGCTCTGGCTCTGCTGTCCGTCACAGCAGCCAGCTGACCCAGCAGGCCTTGCAATCTCCCCACCGCTTGAGCCGTCCTCCATTGTCTCCCAAGACAGACGGATGAGGAGAGAGCCATTCAGGGGCCACAGGAAAGGGGCACCAGGGGCCGACAGAGGCAAACTGGAGTGAGGCAGCATCGCCCAAATGATGCCTACTAAATCCCCAAAGTTTGAGGGATAGGATCTCTCTCTCTTCCTTCTCAATATCAGTTATTTCTAGCTAAGAAATTGGGGGAAAGCAGCTACTCTGTGTAGGGTTTCTTGGGGATGAGATCCATAAGCTGAGTATGGTACGATTTCTCAGCATTTAATGACACACTTTAATGGGTAAGTGAACTCATATTGGAAACATTGCAGACACAGTCATGAAGGATTTTTCTATAGTGTTTTATTCATCCTCACCTGAATAAACACCTAGATAACGTGAAATTAATGGGTGTTACTGTCTCCAAATAGGGACGCGGGTGGTGCTGTGGGTAAAACCTCAGCGCCTAGGACTTGCCGATCGCATGGTCGGCGGTTCGAATCCCCACGGCGGGGTGCGCTCCCGTCGTTCAGTCCCAGCGCCTGCCAACCTAGCAGTTCGAAACACCCCCGGGTGCAAGTAGATAAATAGGGACCGCTTACCAGTGGGAAGGTAAACGGCGTTTCCGTGTGCTGCGCTGGCTCGCGAGATGCAGCTTGTCACGCTGGCCACGTGACCTGGAAGTGTCTGCGGACAGCGCTGGCTCCCGGCCTATAGAGTGAGATGAGCGCACAACCCTAGAGTCTGTCAAGACTGGCCCGTACAGGCAGGGGTACCTTTACCTTTACTGTCTCCAAATAACATTAAACCTATGCAAGCAGATTATTGGAATAGGACAAATGATTCCCCCACCTCCTGGAATTCCCTAGGCAAAAAAAAAAACAACAGGTCATGGGTGCCAGTCCTGAGTGGGCAGAGACAGAACGTGGAAAATAATCCAGAGACTGGAAGCAACTCAGCAATGATAATAGTGTTTTACTATTTTAATGATATTAAATAATTATATATTTTTTTTTATTTATACAACAACTGCAGCAAGGATTGGAAAAATAAGTAGTGTAGCTGATCTGGAAAAAAACATTTTCCTGGGTTTATGCTTAATGTAAAATGCTGAATGGGAGGAGTTCTGGAATGCCTGGAGAGACGGGCAGGGAGTGGATTGTGCCAGGGAGGAGTGCTGAGAAAAGCCCACACAGCTCTTTGGGTGCCAGAGGTCCACTAAGCCCCATAGAAACCCAAGGGGTGAGCCTACTCTTTGCTGCTGGCTGCTGTGTTCCTTTAGTGTGTGCAGTCAGGAATGGCTGTACAATTAGGCAGAATGAGGCAGTTGCCTCAGGTAGCAGGTCTGGGGTGGGTAGAGATGTGCAGACCACACAAGCTGCACTGCGCCTCCTCAGTTAGTCTGCTGCCCCGTTAGCCACATTGAGATAAGAGCCAATGGCCAGCCCAGCCCAGCCTGTGTATGTGGAATTATGTGTTTGGAGGGAGCATCTTGTCATTTGCCTGGGGGGCAGAAAGTAGTATCAAAGGCTCCTGTCTTCTGATCCAGACGTTGGTCAGAAAAGTTTCCTCAAGCAGCATGGCATCTCGTCTCCACCTGCTTTTATCCTCCCAATTGCCCACCCCCTGAACAGTTGAGTGTCTCTGGCTGATGGATTCCACAGCATATGGAAACCCTTTTTCCTGGAGTGGCAATGGTATGTTGGCTACTGATGGCTAAAGCAGGATTTTCTTTCTTCAAGCATCTCCTTTTCAGGACTTGGTTACATTCTTCAAATCTCCAACGGGTGAAAGATTTATCGTACTTGAGATTTTCATCTTTACTGTCATGACACTGCTGGTTTTCATTCTGTGTAAGTACACAATTGGCATATGGTGATACTTCTGTCGTGGGCTTTGCTTCAATGCCAATAGCATTTCCAAAAAGAAATGGCAGGATCCACCTTCCATTTACTCCTTTCATCTCTCTTTGATTTTAGGGGGGGGAGTTACAGCTGTCACCCAGTGAGAGCAATAGCTCTGTTTTGTTGAGAGCCAGTGTGGTGTAGTGGTTAAGAGCAGTAGATTCGTAATCGGGTGAACCAGGTTCGTGTCTCCACTCCTCCACATGCAGCTGCTGGGTGACCTTGGGCCAGTCACACTTCTCTGAAGTCTCTCAGCCCCGCTCACCTCACAGAGTGTTTGTTGGGGGGGGGGGGAAGGGAAAGGAGAATGTGAGCCGCTTTGAGACTCCTGAAGGGGAGTGAAAGGCGGGATATCAAATCCAAACTCTTCTTCTTCTTCATACTCTTCTTTGTTCTCCCTGAATAAGTGAGTCCCAGCACTTGGAACAGAAGCACAGCCTAACACAAGTCCCTGGGACATCCTGGACAATTCCCTTTACCAGCTTGCAATTCTCTTTTTTATTATTATTAAATTTTTATTAACATTTTTAAAGGTTACAGAAAAAAGAAAAAATATACGTAAACAACAACCACAACAGCAAAACAGTATATAAAAAACAAACATCATCAAAAAAAGAAAAGAAAGCAGATCAAACCTTTAAATAACTTACTTTCCTTTGCTTACTTCCTTGACCTCCTCACACCTCCTGTTTTAGTATTCTAATTCAGTTAGATGTTTCAGCAAATCCCTCCAACTTTGTTTTTATCTTAATAATTTATCTTAAAATAAAATAATTTAACATTCTCTCTTTCACCAATTCATTTTTACTCAGTCCTTTACATCTTTTCTGCTAAAGCCACATAGTTTTTCTTCCCAACTTCTTTCTAACATTCCTTAATTTTACAATATTTCTGAAGATAAACTTTAAATTTTTCCCAATCTTCTTCCATCGACTCTTCTCCTTGGTCTCGGATTCTGCCAGTCATCTCAGCCAGTTCCATGTAATCCACCACCTTCATCTGCCATTCTTCCTGGGTGGGTAGATCTTGTGTTTTCCAATACTTTGCAATAAGTATTCTTGCTGCTGTTGTGGCGTACATAAAAAAAGTTCTATCCTCCTTTCGCACCAATTGGCCGACCATGCCCAAGAGAAAGGCCTCTGGTTTCTTCTGGAAGGTATATTTAAATACCTTTTTCATTTCATTATAGATCATCTCCCAGAAGGTCTTAATCTTTGGGCACGTCCACCAAAGGTGAAAGAATGTACCTTCAATCTCTTTACATTTCCAACATTTATTATCGGGCAAGTGATAAATTTTTGCAAGCTTGACTGGTGTCATGTACCACCTGTACAGTGGTGCCCCGCAAGACGAACGCCTCGCAAGACGGAAAACCCGCTAGACGAAAGGGTTTTCCGTTTTGGAGGCGCTTCGCAAAATGAATTTCCCTATGGGCTTCCTTCGCAAGACGAAATGTCTTGCGAGTTCCTGCGGGTTATTTCCCCTCCCCCCCTTTTCCTAAGCCGCTAAGCCGCTTATCAGCTGATCCGCTGATAAGCCGCTTATCAGCTGATCCGCTAAAAGCCGCTAAACCGCTAATAGCGCTAATCCACTAAGCTGTCGATGGGCTTGCTTCGCAAGACGAAAAAACCGCTAGATGAAGAGAATCGCGGAACGGATTAATTTCGTCTTGCGAGGCACCACTGTATATCATTTTCATTATATTCTCTCTTAAGGCATTACATGCCGTGAATTGCCCAGCTTGCAATTCTCTCCTCCTTTCCCAACCAAATCTCATTTGCTGTGGGAGAGCCCCCATTTCTGGTCCTCGGCACCCTGCCCTCTGCTAGGGCTCCAGTTCCTTCAAGGAAAGTGTTTGGGGAAAACAGGCTGCAAAGGATAAGGCCATGGCTAATGTGGCTGGATCCAGAGCCTACCTAAATATTGAGATATATGCAGGGCTTTTTTCAGCCGGAATTCACCAGGACTCAGTTCCGGCCCCTCTCAGGTGGGTGATGTTTCCATTCTAAGAGAACAAGGGAGGCATTAATGGTGAGTTTGAGTGCCTCTTTTTCTAGAAAAATAGCACTGGATAGATGAACACATGGCCTATTTGCCTAGTGAATTCGTTTTTTAAGGGCACTCCAAAGTAAGCAAAGCTTGGGGTGAGGGAGTCAAATGATCCAAGAATTTGCATATTTAAGCATATGGCAGAGCACAAGGCAAGTCTGGCAAAGGCAAGTCTGTAGGACAAAGAGGACAGGTTTATCTAGACACCAAAAATCTAAAGCTCTCTAAGGAAGGCCAACTATCTGGTGAAGAAGTAGCAGGCTAAATGGAACCAGGACTTCAGACGACCAGGGCAGCTTAAATCAAGGCTTGGGAACCCTCAATCTAAGGGCTGAGAGCAGAAAATATTAATAGAAGACATTTTCATGTTTTTGTTGATTTGATATTTTATTAGCCCTTCTCCCTAAGGGCACGTTACAAGTCGGCAATTTAAATCCAATATTAATAGCAGTTTGAAACCAAGTATCCCCTTCCCCAGCTTATCAGATTAGTGTGCCAGAACACAATTTCTTTTCTACCTCCCTCCTTCTTAGATCGGAAGGAACTGAAAAAGAGAGAGGAGCTTCAAGTGGCAATGGATATGATACGAACCGTTGTTGTTCGGACTGATCCAGTCTACGAAGACAAGGATGGTAAGCATTTCATATGCACATCCACACTTTTGCTGTAACACATTTAAATTAAACAGACTTCAATTCCTGTAGTTAAATTTGGGGTTCATATTTCTTGAGCAATACATATGTTCAATGAAACTCATCCCGCAACAGAGTTCATCACTTTTTCATTGCTCAGCAGAAAGAAAAGCAGACAGTTGTGATTCTCACTTCTCCCCACTAGAAATGCTGTCCTCCCCCATCACACTGTAACTCACGTCCCCCCCCCCACTTCTCCCTGCATGCCATCACCAAAGCTGCTCTCCGCGGGGGGGGGGGGGGACGGGGGACGGACTTTGGAACAGATTGGAGGGAAGGGGCTGAAGATCGCATTGCACAAGGGAAAATCCTTGCACTGACATTATATCCCACATCATAAAAAGAGTTTCAGTGCCTCTGTTTTCTTAGATCTCACAAAGCATAATTGAAAACTGCAAAGTATTCTTTGTATATTTGGCTTTCCTGTGGAATTCAAGGCAGAATTGGTTTGTGACCCTGTGATTCCCAGCAGAAAAGGAGGACATAGGAGGGGAACATCAGAGATACTTCATGAGCCACTTTTAATATGAGAACAGGATAGTGGACTGCATGAGTCTTTGGTCTGATCCAGCTGCAGGGGTCTTCAGAGGCTTTTCGTTGGTGATCTCAGCCACAGAGAATCAACTCTGCCCTTATATTCATAAGAAATCCATCCTGGAGCTCTGCTTCTTGTTTCAGGCTTGAGTGTTTTTAAGTGTTTGGAAATGGTTTCCTGATATTTGCAGATTGTTATTTCAGATACTCCTGCCTTAAACGGTTTCAAATCTTTTAGACTTAGAAATACTTGCTGCAGCTCAAAACATATCGGAGGAAATGCAGTATTTTGCCAACTTAAATGATCAACTGCAAAAAGAAATTGGTAAGCTACCCTATGATGCTGAAAAATTGTAGTGCAGCGGGAACCAGCCCTGATTCTGCACCAGCTGAAAGCCCCTCCTCTAGCTGAAAACTCTTAGAGCCAGAGCAGACTGCTGCCCTCCTTCGCATCCAGCCACCCTAGGGAAACATCAGAGATATTCAGATCAGCTCTCCTGGACTGTCAAAATGCTTTGCAAGCAAGTCACAGAAAGCTGCTCTCACTTCTATCATCTCTTTCGGGCCAGACTGTAGCAGGCCCTGCGCTACCCGGGAAAGCTCTGCTGGATGGCACAACGGAGGAAGCAGAGCACGTCTTCTTTGTAGCCTTCACTGCCACTTGGTAGGCTCGATGATGAGCCCTCACCAGTAGTCGATTGCATTCAACCAGATCTTTCCTCCACTCGTGTAAAAGCCATCTCCCAGCATCTTTTTTTGCCCCAACCTCTGCAGTATACCAGGGGGCCAAACAGGCTGCATGAAGCAGGAATGGGCACCCAGGGCCAATCATGCCAATGGCCCAAGCCAAGGCAGAGGGCCCTCTGGGTAGTTGCACCTGCCCTGTGGCACTCCCTCCCACCAGATGTCAAGGGGAAAAACAACTATCTGACTTTCAGAAGACATTTGAAGGCAGCCTTGTTCAGGGAAGTTTTTAATGGTTGGTGTCCAATTCTGTTTTAATTTGTTGGAAGTTGCCCAGAGTGGCTGGGGGAAACCCAGTCTGATGGGCAGCATATAAATAAAGTATTATTATTATTATTATTATTATTAGGTTGTTCCAGAGCTTGGCTAAAGTTCGTTAGGAGCACCAAAATCCCCCAGAGCCATTTTGGAAGCCCACTGGATCCATCCTGTCAGCTCAAGCAGGGAGACTGCTGGGCAGCAAACTGGGTGGTAAACCAGCAGACTCCCTCATCTGTCCCAGTTGCTCAATGCCAGGAACACACACTCTAGATTCCCACCCCCCCCCCCACCCCCAGCAGAGAGCCTGGAGAGAGAAAGAGAATTTTGATAAGCCACAGCTACTTCCCCTCCCCAACCTTCAAGTCTGCCCTGATGCTGCCCTGAGTATCCAGGTGGAAACAAATAGGTGAGGCCCCAGGGGTTCAGATAAGGCCTGTGGGGGGACCTACATCTTTTGCCTATTCCCTCGAATAAAAGCTTCTTGACTGCGTTCCTTTTCCAGCTCTCCCCACCCAGGTATTTACTGCAGCACCAGCATGGGTTGAAGCATTAATGTTGTTCTTGTTTTAATCTTTCTGAGCTTCCTAGATGAATATATGTTATCATGTGGCCACAGGAATGAACTTAACAAAAATAACTGAAATCTGCACAGACAAACAAAGTGGTCCCCATTAATTTCCCTATTTCCCCCCCTCTACTTCCTCCATACATGGCTTGACTCAAAGATACCCTTCTTGAAAACTTGAACAATGGCTGGGTCATATATGAAAGGACCTTCTATTGGTTTTCTATTGAGATAGGCTCATGGACGGATGCCCAAAAACATTGTGAGCAGGAGGGTGCCAGGCTCATTTCTGTGGAAACAAGGGAAGAACAGGTGAGCATCAAAGCTGAGTACAGGAAGGTAGGAGATCTCCTTGAGCCAAAGGCTCCTGTCATCACCATCCATTTAAGAAGCTCCAATCCCCCTGTATGCAGCCAAGACAGCAACTCCATCAGTCAAGCCCAAGGGGTGGGTGGGGCAGGGAGCAGCTGCTACCATCTGGGACTCACTGAGGTTTCTTGGAGCTGCTCTAATAGAATGAAGCTGGCAGTCAGGAAGGAGGTCTTGAAGGAGGTGAAGGAGGAGATACTTGAGGGGCATCTATCCCTTGGCTTGCCGGTAAATTCTTCCTCTACTCTGTGAGATGTACTGAGTGCTTAGGAAGAAGGCATCACTCACCACCCTAACCCTCTGGCATGAGAGTATCATGGAGATTACTCTAGAGGAGCTTGAAGGGTATATCCCTCTCCCAGCACCTTAGCCCTGGTAGAGGAGCTACTGGGCTGCTACAGGGCACAGACGTGGGTGAGACTCCATCATCATGCCATCAAGTATCCCACAAGCAGACTGGTTCCAGTGTCTTTGGAGCCAACCAACAAACATGGCGGCAGAAATTGGAGTATTTGCCACACAGGTCACTGTCCTGCTAGGTGGTGTCAGGAAAAAGCACCAATGCAAAAGCCAGCTGCAGGTGGCTGGAAAGCAAAACAGGATGTTGTTGTCTGCCAATGTACTGTTGGAGAAAAGGGGGGGGGGTCTATTCTCTGTACTGAGCACCGGATGTTAGCTCAGAGTGTCATCTGACCTGTGCTGGAAGTACAGGGGTGGAGTTGTGACTCTTCTGATGGAGTCTGAAGGGAGCAGTCGCGTTTCTATGTACTGCTGAATGACAGGAATAAAACATGTAAATAGGACTCCTGTCTGTCTCATTTCCCCTCCCTGGGGGGAAAGCAAGAAGAGAGAAGCAGAGGGTGTGTTCTCCTCACATCTAATGAGGAGAATCGCCGGTTTACGACCTAGCCTGCCGGGAGTAGCAGACGGAAGGTAAACAAAGTATCTCACTCAATTGCCCGGGGGAGGCCAGTTTACCTCTGACTGTGAGCTGAGATACTAACAGGTGGTTCCAAGAGCAACTGTTCTATGGCACAGTCATTTACAGCATTTGGAAATTTTAACTCTGTGTCGTGACTGGAAGACATGTGTAGCCAGTCTTGGTGAGGGCAGGTGAAGTCACCCTTCCCTACAATAGTTCCTCTTTGGGATGCTTCCTTGCTTCCATCATCATCATAATTGTGATCAGGGGGACAATACCACATCCACATCTTGGTGATGGGAATACTATGTGTAGTTTTGATCACTGCTTCCTCAATATATGTGGATTGGACCTTCAAATGTGACACCTGCTGCTTTTAAAATGTGCTTGTTTTATGCATGTTGAATTTCTGTCAAGGGCTATAGTCTCCTAGAGAAAAGGACATTGTCTTAAAAGGTTTTATTTGTTCTTTCTGCACCCCTTCCCTAGTATTTTATAAACAAGCAAGTAGAAAGACATCAAAAGTTTTTTTGGATTGGAGTCTTTAAAGACAAGGGGAAGAAATGGTCGTGGCTGTCAGGAATGGAGGCTGCAGTCCAGTAAGTTTCTGAAGAAACATTTGTTAATGGCGTGCATTCCAAAAAGTTGCAGGTTCTGTTTACATAACTGATCTGTTCACCCTCCAAATATATTTTGCCATGCACTTTTCTCTACTACCAAAGATCTGCATATGTACTCCTCCACATCATTGTCCAGGTGAGCGGCTGTTTCTTCTCACAAGGTTGGAGAGGCAGGAAGGCTGCTCTTCCTGCTTCTCTAACCTAGTGAATGTGGTGATTCAGAAGAGGGCGAGGGCATCCTTTTCAATGGTTTGTGCTGCTTAGCTCAGCTGCAAAAGGACTTGCAGGAACCTAAACTGAGTGACACTCTCTTTAGGAAAATATTTCTACAGTTATCTGCTAAACAATCTGAATAACTAGCAATCTCAGAACTAAAATAATAGAAGCAGATGAGGCAAGTGTGTGAGAGAGCGTAGTTCACGTCACTCTCTTGGATAGAATCATAGACACATAGAAATTGAGCATTGGATAAGACCCCAAGGGTCATCTAGTCCAGTGTTTTTCAACCACTGTTCCGCGGCACACTAGTGTGCCGCGCGAGATGTTGCCTGGTGTGCCGTGGGAAAAATTGAAAAATTCGAAAGATTTAAAAATAAAGTATTTTATAATTTTTCACATTTCTGTTTACTTACTATTTCATAATAAAGTAATTATAAAATAGTTTCTTTGTGTTTATTTGATTCCTATTCAAGAGAATTACTTTATATATAGTCAATATAGGCACAGAGTTAAATTTTTTAACATTTTCTAATGGTGGTGTGCCTCGTGATTTTTTTTCATGAAACAAGTGTGCCTTTGCCGAAAAAAGGTTGAAAAACACTGATCTAGTCCAACCCCCTGCAAAGCAGGAATCACTGACAGATCCCCAATAGTTTTGGGTTGTTTAAGACAGTTCATGGTTCCCTTTAAGTACCTTACAGTTATTTTCAACCCGTGTTGATGGATTGACAAGGTCAGAGTAAGATCTCACTCATCCACAGCTTGGTAGTAGAACAGTAGCTGGTCTGGCATTTATTACCAAGACTGGATGAATAGAGGGTCGCTTTCTCCTGGAACAAAATCCAATGGCATTCATCTCCATTGATGCACCCAGTACTAATCACTTAACCTTTTTGGCAAAGGCATTGAGTAAAGTTCACAAAAGGCCATTGGAGTTGGATAATACCAGCTGGGAACTTAAACCCTGTATGCCAGTGCTTCCCAGTTAGCTAAGTAGTACAGACCCCTTCTTTTTCAGAAGCCAAGACCCATGGGCCCCTCTACCTTTGAACATTTGGATATCTCTGTGGCAGTTTTTGTTATGTGAATGGTGTAATGGAGCCGCTGGGTGGGTGGTCCTTGGACCTCCAATTGGTGAATCACTGCTGTATGTGAACTTAGACTTGATCAAAGGGCACATCCCACCTGTCAGGAATGATTGGTGAGTGCTAGCAGAGATAAGAGTCTGGGAATCCAGCCATATTTACAGGATTTATTGGTTTCTTGTCGTTATTTACAAGAGCTCTGAAAGTCAGCCTCCATCATGGTGAGTCAGTTGCCTCGACTGAAGAAGCCTTCGGTTTCCCCCAGCATATCCACTTTCTGAGCCCAACCCCCTTCCTTCTTCTGTGACGAGAGTGGCTGGGCCCCGGAAGTGGCTCCCCCCTCTCAGATTCATTGCCTCCTGATAGTCCTTCGTCACCTTCCTCTTCCGAGGAAGAACAGCTGCTAATTAACGGAGGCTTATCTCAGTATTCTCTCCCCCTTCTCTGCCTGCAATTCCCTGACACAACCCAAACATCTCATGGGAGTAAAAACAACACCTACTACACCATTATGACTAATATCAATTGAATAGATTCATGGAGAGTTAAAAATGGGGGAGTTATAGAATACATTTACACAGAATTTTAGTGTTCTGTAGTGGGACTTGATTCAATATACAATGGACACTGGAGAATGCAAGGCCTTACCAGAAGTGACAAGCATGGGGCTATAAACCATGAATCTTTTTTATCTAACTCTGGAATGTATATACCAGGAGAACAACCAAGATGACCAAGGAACTGGAAATGAAGCCTTATAAGGAATGGCTGAGGCAATTTGGTATGTTTAACCTGGAAAAGAGGATATGATCGCCATCTTCAACTCTCTGAACGGCTGCCACATGGAAGATGGAGCAAGTTTATTTCCTGCTTCTCCAGAGAGTTGGATTCAAATGGCATGAAAGAAGATTCCAACTAAACATTTGGAGGAACTTTCTGACAGTAAGAGCAGTTTGATGGGGGAACAGACTCCTTCAGAAGGTGGTGGACTCTCCTTCGTTGGAGATTTTTAAACAGAGGTTGGAGGACCATCCACCAGGGATTGTTCAGCGGTGATTCCAACAATGCATGAGGTTGGGCTGGGTGACCCCTGTGGTTTCCTTCCAGCTCTATGATTCTATGATTCCATGAGGCATTTGGAGCTTCAGGGTGGACCAACAACTGCAGGCAGGATTGATCAAAGATGGCATATAAATCTGTATGGACATTTGACACAACACAGCAGAGTTGTTAGAAGGGGAATGAAACGAGAGGCAGGACTGAGATTTGGATATGCTTCGAGGTTCAGGCTATGGGAAGTCGTAAAATCAAAATTACAATTCGGAAGACAATTTGATCTTTTTTATTTTCGTTTTTTATTTTTATTGGATTATGATTTGATATGTTAATTGGAGGTCTTTTATTGGGAAATTAATATACACTCTAACGAAAAAAAGAAGGGAAATAAAACAACATCAGCCAGTGTGGTGTAGTGGTTAAGAGCGGTGGACTCGTAATCTGGTGAACCGGGTTCGCTTCCCCGCTCCTCCACATGCAGCTGCTGGGTGACCTTGGGCTACTCACACTTCTCTGAAGTCTCTCATCCTCACTCACCTCACAGAGTGTTTGTGGTGGGGAAGGAAGGGAAAGGAGATTGTGAGCAGCTTTGAGACGCCTTAGGGTAGTGATAAAGCGGGATATCAAATCCAAACTCCTCCTCCTACTCCTCCTCCTCTTCTTCTTCTTCTTCTTCCATTAGGCAGGCAGTCTCCCCACCCCCACCCCCTTTCCAGTGCATTAATATGGAGATAGTGCTTCCCTTTGGTTTAAGCAGTAGATGCTGGGAGTAAACATTTATTCATCCCACTGGTCACCCGTCTTGGTTCCTACAGTAATGGACACTTCTACATAGCTGTTGTTATTGTGTTTGTGATGTGCATGGTTCATTCTGACATGAATGCTTTAGCTGAGTTTCTTGCATTCAGGGGGTTGGACTAGATGTCCCTTGGGGTCCCTTTCAACTCTATAATTCTATGATTCATTCAAAACCAATAAAATGTTTGTAAAAGAAAAAAGAAAGATGATGGTTAGATCCAGTGCTTTTTTCCCTGGGGGTACGCAGGGGTACGCAGACCCCTAAACATTTTGTGAATCTTTGTCAGAATCGCCGTTCGGCCAAGCCGATAAGGCCTCATCTTCCTCCGAGCTGAGCCTTTGAAATCGCCTCCGACGTGTATAATGACCTGAGCCTTTGATAAGGCCTCAAGCACATTCTATCCAGCAGGGTTCCCAGCACAGGGAAGAGACGGGAGGTTTGGCTACATTGTAAAGAGTTTTATTTCTAAACTACGAGAACAGAAAAGACATCCTCTCTCTATGAAAGCAGAGAGCAACTGAACAAAGGAACAAAGGAAACAGGAAACCACTAACGTCACATCCTGTCTCCCTTTTCCCGTGAGACTGCAAAGTCTCTGGAATGTAAACAGAGTCCTGGGACTCCGCACAGCTGCACAGTGAGAAACAGAAGCGAACATCCTCCCCCTTTCTGTGAACACCACTGGGCAGCCTGTCAGTACATTATCAGTACAAATCCAATTTCTGTACATAGGTACAGTGTTGATCCTTCGGAACAACCTTAGACAATAAATCAGCAGGAATTTCATTACGTGGCATGTAGGACACCGTTACAAGTCCTTTCTGAACACATTCCCTAGCATGTTGCAGCTTCATGCACAACCAATCAAATAGACCCTGGTTGTACATATAGCAAACTCCAGATGTGCTTTTCCTGTCTGTAGTGTCACTTCCAAAACTCGCATCAGCAAATATCTCAAGACCACCAGACTTCTGATTGTTAAATGCCAGTCTGTAATGCATAGTGCCTTTCAAATAGTGTGCTATGCGTTTCAGAGCTTTCCAATCCTTAACAGTAGGATTGTTGACTTGTCTGCTTAGCAAGTTACAGCTAACTGCAATATCATGTCTTGAACATCTGGCAATGAAATTTAGTTTGCCTACCACACTTCTGTACAGTGTAGTGCCAGAAAATGCTCCTTCAGTGTCATCTACCTGATAACCTGTTGTCATTGGTGTGTCTACAGGGTTAGTACCCATCAGATTTAGCTTGGTTAACACATCAGCAATTTTAGGTGACTGGTGTACTAGGAATTAAAGCTGCATCACATGATGGACACTTCAAGATGGCGGGGGCTGCTGAGCAGACTGCCAGAAGTTACACCCCGGGGAAAGCTGAAACAGTATCCCAGACCATGCAGGGATGTGTTCCTGAAACCGAAAGCTCCACAAAAGGGAGGCTTTTCGAGGAAGAGTGCACGAGGGGGGTGTTTCCTGTTCAGGGGGTGAAATCTCCAAAGCAGGAGGAGCAAGGGGAGTTGGCTGCCACGTCATCCCAACCATCACTGCAACCAGCAGGTGGCACTGCTGTGTTGGAAGCAGTGGAAGTTTTTCCTGTGAAATGTTTGGGCAGAGTCCAAACGCCAGGATGATCTGCGCAGATGTAGTCACTAGCTGTTCCAGTACAAAGGCTAAGGCAAACCTTTGTGGAAGATGGAACTGGTTCACCATATTTACATCAAGAAGGGTCTGATCCACCAGTTGGGTGAAGACTCCTTGGAGGTGCAAAGTGTTGTGGAGTCTGGCACACTTCCCTGTGTTCCAATCAGCTTTCTGGACTTGTAGCGGAGTGTGCACAGCGCAAGCCGCTTAGTGTATAAGCTTGCAGAAGATAAAGAGTCCACATGCTGTTGTTCTAAACTAGCAGCTTTATTTACAGCAGAACAGTAAAAATAAACAAACCATCCGAGACAGCAGTTATCTTGCTTCCTTGCTTGGCCGCAAAAGCAAAAGTCAGACAGAACAAAGAAACAGCTTCTCCAGAAGTTGGAGACAGCTCCTCCCCAGAAAAGGCAGGACGATGGGTTCCCGAGCTGTTAAGCCTATAAGATCCGATTCCCCATCACACCCCCTCTCGTCCTGCACTGCTGGGGGCTTGTAAGTTTCACCACTTACCCCAAACACAGACCTTTACAGAACTCCCCATGATGCTGAAAGCTCAAAGGTTTCATGACCCCATCTGCCAGGTTCTTCTGGCTTGGACACCAAGCCTAACTGGATACTCTGACACACATTCTGGAAACGGATGTCTAGGTTTTTGGTTCTGGCCTTAAACTGCACAGACTCTGCCAACTTCAGACAGGGTTGATTGTCCTCCCACACCGTGATGGGCAAACAACAATCCCTGCAGATTTCTTGAACCAAACAAACATAGAATTCCAATTCCCTGCAAAGTTCAGACAACACACTGAATTCAGCTTCAGTAAAGGAAAGCGCAATGAGAATTTGCTTCCGGGTGTGATAGCCTGGGATGCAGATTCAGATGCTGAAACTAAGGAATCCCAACCTGCACCGGATTCCCCGCCTCCAGAGCCAGCTGAGCCAGGGCTGGGGCATGAGCCTGAAGGGTCCTCACCTGTGCTGGATCCTCAGGTGCAGGCACCAGCTGAGTCTGCTCTGGCTCCTGAGGTGATGGAGGACCCATTGCCTGCAGGTGCTCCACTCTCAGCCCCGTCAGAGGAAGCTGGGGTTGCCTCTGGGTCCGGTAACCCTCCAGCCTCTCCTGAGCTGCAGAGGCTTAGGGCAGAGAGGCAGAGGGAACTAAGTTCCTGCAGGAAGAGTGCTCGCCTCCTGGCCAGGAGAGGCGACTCTTTTGAGGATCAGGGCCGCCCTATGCCTCAGGACATATAAAAGGCAGCCAGCCCCAGTCCCAAGTTGCGGGAGCAACGTTGGTAGTTGTCAATCCCTGCCTGAACCCTGCCCTGCACACAGCTTCAACTTTAAGGGACTGCCTTCATATTGCTTCATCGACCACGGACTGGACTTAGACCTTGCCTCTTGATTAACCCCCGGGACCAGCACACCCAACCAAAGAGTCCCCAAACCTTACCACCATCCCAGATACGGACTTCCTGTTAGCCAGATTCGCCTAATTGCTATCTGTCCAGCACATCAGCTAGCCGTCACCCTTAGCTGACAGCTTGAGACAGAAATCCTTGGTATCCAGCAGATAACGCAACACCCTCTTGATACCATTCCAGGCACTCACACTGGGGTTTGTAGCTTTCCTGCTGAGCAGATTGGTAGCAAAAGCAATGTCCGGTCTGCTCCACTGGGACAGATACAACAGACTACCCAGAGCTGACTGAAAAATCTCAGCATTTTTGAACTCAGCGCATTCTACTTGCTGACTATGTTTCACATAACTTGTCTCCATGGGTGTCCTGACCCCTGCATTCAGACATCCTGAACTTCTCAAGCCGTGATGCTGACTTGAATAAAATATTGGTGGTGGGGCCAGGTAAGGCCCTCCTTGCACAATCAATCACATGATACATGCACATCATTTGAATGGCAATGCCTATAATGAGAGTGACTTTTTTTAAAAAAAAGTAATATTTTGAGCCTGTGGTTCAATTTCCAGCAGCTCCCCTTGCCCAGGAAAAAACTTCTAGCATTTCATCTCCCCTACCTGTGTCCATTTGGTATCATCCTTTCAAGGTTTTTTCCTGTCCATTGTTTTTGTCTTTCATTTGTTCTCCTATGTGTGTTGCCAGTAGAAGCCACAATTCTGTGGGTACTCTAGGTGGTGCAGAAAACACCTAGAAGCTCCCTAGAGGTTCAAGTGCCGATAAACTTCAGTTCTGAGATCTATAAATTCCAATTAGCCAGCAGAGGGTGTCACAGGGCCAGCCTACCTTCCCTTTAGAGCAAACATGGGTCTCCAGCTGTTTTGGGACTACAACTCCCATCATCCCTAGCTAGCAGGACTAATGGGAAGGGATGATGGAAACTGTAGTCCAGGAGCTGCTGGGAACCCAAGTTTGGGAAACCCTGCTTCAAAGCAACTTTTGCGTTTGGCCTGCAAATATGGGACCTGTCCACTTTTGTATTTTCTTTTATTTTGATTTTCTTAATAAAAAAATTCCTTCCAGTAGCACCTTAAAGACCAACTAAGTTAGTTCTTGGTATGAGCTTTCGTGTGCATGCACACTTCTTCAGATTTTCTTGTGACCTTTGTACTTTCTTTCTTTTTCTTTCTTTCTTGAGGGAAAATTCAAAGAGAAATTGTATGGCAAGTTGTGGAAGAATAAAAGGTTGTGTTTGGGGGAAAAAACCCTGGGGGGTGGCTCCCTCAAATATTTTATTGGGGACAAAGACCCCTAGGGCTTTAAGAGTTGGTGCCTAGTCCCTACACCCACAGGTCTCAGGAATGTTACAACATAAAAACACAATATAAAAACACATAACCGATGTTAATCAGCCAAAGGTGGAGATTTGTCTGGTTCCTAAAGCTGTTTAGTGGTTTTTCTGACCTTTGTATAGATTATTTGATGGAAAGTGAGATTGGAGCTCCTCCAGAAGCTCTTTCCACATTCCGCACACTAATATGGTTTCTCCCCTGTATGAATTCTCTGATGCTTAGTGAGATTGGAGCTGTGAGTGAAGCTCTTTCCACATTCCACACACTGATAGGGTTTCTCCCCTGAATGAATTCTCTGATGGAAAGTGAGAGAGAAGCTCCTCCTGAAGCTCTTTCCACATTCCACACACTTATAGGGTTTCTCCCCTGTATGAATTCTTTGATGGGAAGTGAGATCGGACCTATGAGTAAAGCTCTTTCCACATTCCACACACTGATAGGGTTTCTCCCCTGTATGAATTCTCTGATGGGAAGTCAGGTTGGAGCTATTAGTGAAGCTCTTTCCACATTCCACACACTGATAGGGTTTCTCGCCTGAATGAATTCTCTGATGCTTAGTGAGATCCGAGCTCGTACTGAAGCTCTTTCCACATTCCACACACTGATAGGGTTTCTTCCCTGTATGAATTCTTTGATGGGAAGTGAGAGAGGAGCTCCTACTGAAGCTCTTTCCACATTCCACACACTGATAGAGTTTCTTTCCAAGGATATTTTGTTGATGGGGAGTGGAATGGGAGCGCTGACTGCAGCTTTCTCCACACTCCAAATTTTCACGTGGCTTCTCCTCTCTGGGGATTCTATCGTGGTCACCTTCATTCTTGATTTCTGATTCATCACAATCTGCCATGGAGACAAAAAGGGATTAGAGCCTTGGGAACAAATGGAGAACAACTGAAGGGAGTTCATTGTGTGTTTATTACCTTTGTTGTTTGTCATTAACCAACACATTTATTATCAGATTTTGTTCAGTTGTTGACTGCTGCTTTGTTTGATATAGAGTAGTGGCCAAAATTGTGGAAGACTTTTGCAGAAAAGTGTATTTCAGAGGTTTGATGGCTCATAACACTGCTTCTTTTGGAGTAATATCATACAATTATGTATCAACGAAAATTGTTCATTTACCCATATTCTATTTAACGTTATAGCCAAATAACCAGAAAAAGGAAGCACAACTTGCTTAGGTTGACTTTGTCAGTGTCTTTTGTGATTGCTATCAAGTTGGTTGGTTTTTTTGTGTTCTTGTAAAACATAATAAAATTATAGAAATGGCACAAAGAGTTGACTGGTCATCCAGAAAGCGATGTAAAATTGTACTGTTTAATGAACAATGCTACAATTATGAAGAAATTGATGAAAGATTAGGAAAAACTTAACCAAAGCAGGCATTTCTATATTTTTGAAGAGGTATAAGGAGACTCAGTCACTACAAAATCAGACTGGTAAAGGCAGGGAAAGGTGCACAAAGGCAAGTGACGATCGAAGAATGGAGAGACTGTGCCTACATGACAGAAGAAAATCATCTGGGTGTATACAAGATGACATGGTGCAATGTAATGTGAGGTTGAGTGCAAGGACTGGTCTCAATGTTAGAATTTTAAGGAAAAAGCCATTGTCATCTCTCAAGCAAAGGTTGAAAAGATTAAACCCATGTTAACTGGGCAGCAGAACAATGGAACAGTGTTATTTGGAGCGATGAGACCCATTCTCCTTGCTTGGTAGTGATGGTATGACATACGCGAGGAGAAGAATCAGAGAAGAAATACTTGCTCCCAAACTGAAGCGTTCCTCAGGTGATCTTTTCCCAGATGCTGAAGCATATTGTCAGGGAACTGCCCTCGGTTCAGGAGGAAGAGAGGAAAAGCCGAATGGATTACAGAGCCTCCAGGGATCGTGGGAAGCTGCTCCTCCTCAGCAGAGGAGAATAAACACGCCTCCAGTGGAGCGGAGCTGCAGGAGTCGGAAGAGGCAAGACGGTGGCAGGTCAACTTGCCTGGGTAAAGCTGGGAGGAGAGGGGTCCTCCGTTACCCACACCCTCCTTGCGCAGAAAGCATCCGCGCAGAGAGGGGAGGTGCAGACTGGGAGTCAAGAAGCTGCTTTGCTGGGGAAAGTTTAGGAACCGCCCACTCACGGATTCTGCCAGCGACTGAGCCAGCCACGGGAGAGTGGCGCTCCGGATGGATAAGGTTTATTTTGGCAGCAAAAGCAAGGCTTCACAGCCAAGCAGGGAGATATTTGCCTGCTTGCTCTCAAGCAAGCACTTGGAAACATTCCACACACACATATATATTCTATTTTCTATTTCAACAGGATTCCGCTCCATGTCATGTTGCTGCTGTGTGCAAAAGGTGCTTTCAAGATAAAGATATGTCACTGCTGGAATGGGCTGGGAATAAACCCAGCAATAAAGTCTAATTAACAGAGGCAATAATTTAATCTTGGTTTCACTTTATTACAGCTGCAGAACTAAAAACTTGGTTCATATCATGGGAAGGCATTGTAAGGCTGTAATTAAAGCTAAAGGTTGCCAATGGTTATGACTGCTGTTCTAATAAATACTCCTTCATAAAAGTTCTTTCATTACATTCTTCATTAAATTATCCTTCCATTGATATATAATTTTATGGTATTACTCCACACAAAAGTGGTGTTATGAGCCATCAAACCTCAGAAATACACTTTTCACAAAAGGTTTCCACAATTTTGGCCACTAGGAGGAGTTGTTCACTTTAAAGTTAATGTTCTTTTTATATGGGATCAGATTATTATTATTTATCCTTCATGTTTATAAATGTGTTGGAAGCCGTCCAGAGTGGCTTGGGCAACCCAGCCAAATGGGCTGTGTATAAATAAAAAAAATATTATTATTACTACAGCGGTACATCGATTTAAGAGCAGCCCTGTTCTGGAAAAGATTAGGTTTGTAAACCATCATCATCATCATCATCATCATCATCACTGCTACTTCCACCTGAGATTCAATAAGTCTAGCTCTTCTCTGGGATGAAATTTGTTTGGCCCAGCCATGGCATCCCCTCCATCTCCATTGTCAGTCATTTCTTTGGTCAACCCAAGACTGACAGGAGCAAAAACAAAAACAGAAAACCTGAAGCTCCACATTTCCTGGACTTGTAGCAGAGCGGCACAGTCAGTGCTGCTTGTGTGTGTGAGCTTGCAGAACTCAGAGTCCAATACACTGCTGTTCCTCTAAATTAGAAAGCTTTATTGTATGTACAGCAAGATAAACCATCGGAAGATGCAGACGTTGCGTCTTCCATGTCTCAGCAGAAAACGAAAGTCAGAAAGAACGAAGAAACAGCTTTCCCGGATGTTGAGAAAGCTCCTCCCCAGATGCAGGACACTCTGAGCTGTTAACCCTGTAAGCTCTAAAGCTCACAACTTATCTTTCCTAACAATTCTGAAGCTGACATTGAAGATGGCCTGGGCAGTTCAGACCAGCCTGATCGTGGTAGAAAAAGGAATAATTTGAGGAAGATTGTTCAAAGAAAAAACGGTAAGTTACTGTTTATTGTGGGGGTGTTAGGTTCCCAGGTGTTATAGGGGGCACTGTTGAGCTCTGTGAAAATATATGAGGTTGGTTCCATAGAGGTATGTGTTGAATTTCCAGGCTGATATGATGATCCCACAGGGAGCCTTACCAAGAGAGGCCACGATGCCACGAGTCTCCTCCATGACGTCCTTACGCAGAGCTCTCTGGTCAGGATCCAGGAACGCCCACTCCTCGTCCGTGAAACGAATGGTGACATCTTCAAAGCAGACTGGACCCTAAAAGAAAAAGGGAAATGTCCTCCTCTGAGACAGCAGAAATATGATCAGCTACACAATGCTCTGTTGTTTCCTTCCTGTAAATAATAATAATAATAATAATAATAATAATAATAATAATAATAATAATAATTTATTATTTATACCCCGCCCATCTGGCTGGGTTGCGGTGTTGTTTCAATAGGATTGCTAGCTGCACATTTTATTTATGGATGCTTATTTTATTCTGCCTTTTAATTATGGGTATCCGTCTTTGTGCAAATAGGTGGTACTCCACCTTGTGGTTTTCAAGTCACTCTGCCTACACAAGCATTCCAGTTTTCCCGATGGAAGGATCCACTTTCTCCTCTCCTCATGAGTTGTTCTGGGGAGGTTCCCTCCCAATGCCCTAGGGCCAAATTCAAGGGGTTCATGGGGGCATGGAGAGGGGGAGGGGAGGAATGGGGGGCAGGCTCCATTTTCCAGCTGATGGCGCTGGTTAGGTGAATCCAGGCCACTATTTGTTCTCATTTGTCCACTGCTTAGAAACCAATTTTTGCATTCAGTGATCAGTCTAGAAATAATATAAGCCTATTTTGGATGGCCCCCTTCATGGATCACTGCCTTGCCATGGCGAAGGGGCTTGAATAACTCAGAAAAGCTATGAGCTATGTGGTGCAGGGCCACCCAAGATGGACAGGTCATAGTGGAGAGTTTTGACCAAACGTGATCCACCTGGAGCAGGAACCGGTAAGCCACTCCAGTATCCCTGCCAAGAAAACTCCATGGACAAAGACAACAGGCATATAAAAGTTATGACGCTGGAAGATGAGCCCCTCAGGTCGGAAGGCGTCCAACATGCTACTGAGGAAGAGCGGAGGACAAGTACAAGTAGATTCAGAGCTGATGAAGCGGCTGGGCCAAATCCGAAAGGTCGCTCAGTTGCGGATATGCCTGGAAGCGAAAGGAAAGTCCAATGCTGTAAAGAAAAATATTGCATAGGAACCTGGAATGTAAGAACCATGAACCTTGGTAAGTTGGATGTGGTCAAAAATGAGATGGCAAGAATAAATATTGACATCCTGGGCATCAGTGAACTAAAATGGATGGGAATGGGCGAATTTAGTTCGGATGACCATCACATCTACTACTGTGGGCAAGAATCCTGTAAAAGAAATGGAGTGGCCCTTACAGCTTTCGCCACTCTTTTGTTGACTCTAACAAAAGAGTGGCGAAAGCTGTACTAGGATGCAATCTCAAAAATGATAGAATGATCTCGATACGAATCCAAGGCAGACCTTTTAACATCACAGTAATCCAAGTTTATGCACCAACCACTGGTGCTGAAGAAACTGAAAATGACCAATTCTATGAAGACTTACAACACCTTATAGAAATGACACCAAAGAGGGATGTTCTTCTCATTATAGAGGATTGGAATGCTAAAGTAGGGAGTCAAGAGATAAAAGGAACAACTGGCAAGTTTGGCCTTGGAGTTCAAAACGAAGCAGGGCAAAGGCTAATAGAGTTCTGCCAAGAGAACAAGCTGGTCATCACAAACACTCTTTTCCAACAACACAAGAGATGACTCTACACATGGACATCACCAGATGGGCAGCATCAAAATCAGATTGATTATATTCTCTGCAGCCAAAGATGGAGAAGCTCTATACAGTCAGCAAAAACAAGACCTGGAGCTGACTGTGGCTCAGATCATCAGCTTCTTATAGCAAAATTCAAGCTTAAACTGAAGAAAGTAGGAAAAACCACTGGACCGGTAAGATACAATCTAAATCAAATCCCAAATCCCTTATGAATACATAGTGGAAGTGAGGAACAGGTTTAAGGATTTAGATTTGGTGGATAGAGTGCCTGAAGAACTATGGATGGAGGCTCGTAACATCATACAAGAGGCAGCAACTAAAACCATCCCAATGAAAAGTAAATGCAAGAAAGCAAAGTGGCTGTCCAACGAGGCCTTACAAATAGCGGGGGAGAGAAGGCAAGCAAAATGTGAGGGAGATAGTGAAAGATACAGGAAACTGAATGCAGATTTCCAAAGAATAGCAAGGAGAGACAAGAAGGCCTCCTTAAACGAGCAATGCAAAGAAATAGAGGAAAACAATAGAATGGGAAAAACCAGAAATCTGTTCAAGAAAATTGGAGATATGAAAGGAACATTTTGTAGAAAGATTATCATAATAAAAGACAAAAGTGGAAAGGACCTATCAGAAGCAGAAGACATCAAGAAGAGGTGGCAAGATCAATCCTCCAACTACCGCACAATTGCACTCATTTCACACGCTAGCAAGGTTATGCTTAAAATTCTACAAGGCAGGCTCAAGCAGTATGTGGACCGAGAACTCCCAGAAGTGCAAGCTGGATTTAGAAGAGGCAGAGGAACCAGAGACCAAATTGCAAACATGCGCTGGATTATGGAGAAAGCTAGAGAGTTCCAGAAAGACATCTACTTCTGCTTCATTGACTATGCAAAAGCCTTTGACTGTGTCGACCACAGCAAACTATGGCAAGTTCTTAAAGAAATGGGAGTTCCTGATCACCTCATCTACAGTTAGAACTGGATATGGAACAACTGATTGGTTCAAAATTGGGAAAGGAGTACGACAAGGCTGTATATTGTCCCCCTGCTTATTTAACTTATATGCAGAATTCATCATGCGAAAGGCTGGGCTGGATGAATCCCAAGCCGGAATTAAGATCGCCGGAAGAAATATCAACAACCTCAGATATACAGATGACACAACCTTGATGGCAGAAAGTGAGGAGGAATTAAAGAACCTTTTAATGAGGGTGAAAGAGGAGAGCACAAAATATGGTCTGAAGCTCAACATCAGAAAAGCGAATATCATGGCCACTGGTCCCATCACCTCCTGGCAAATAGAAGGGGAAGAAATGGAAGCAGTAAGAGCTTTTACTTTCTTGGGCTCCATGATCACTGCAGATGGTGACAGCAGTCACAAAATTAAAAGACGCCTGCTCCTTGGGAGAAAGGTGATGGCATACCTAGACAGCATCTTAAAAAGCAGATACATCGGGACTTCCGGTCGGCGCCAGCGTTTAATGGCGGTCCTCCCTCCGAGCTCCGGAGGAGGACTGCTTCGCGAGTTCGGGTCTGACCCGCTACGGCAAGCGGGGGACCCCTAAAATCACAGGCGCGGAAGCCTGTGAACAAGGAGACTCGGTGGGCACCAGAAGCGCCCCCTTACTGCGAAAGAGCCTTTTTAAAGGCTCCGGAACGGCATCGGGAGAGCGCGGTGCTGAGAGTCGCAACCCAGCTCGCGGAGCGAAGCCGCGTTGCCATGAACGGAGAGCGCTGATTCCTTCCTGTAAATTGAAATTGGATCGAAAAACCCGTGAGTAGGATTGAACGATTATCTGGACTTTAAAAATTTAAAAATCTGAAATTTGGCCGGAAACGGGGAAGGTTAAAATTAAGGAAGTCTGCCTTCCCCCGACTGCATGACAGATAAAGCAACGAAAATATAAAGCTGCATCTGAATGAAAATACTGTAGGACTGTTTAAGCCTGGCATCGGACACGAACCTCCTCTCTAGCAAGCAGGGGCAGAGGGGAGAAAAAGTAACTTTATTAACCTGCATGACCTATTTGAAAGAGAAAAGTTTTCCGCTGTCTTAATCCCCTGAAACGGACTGCCAAAATAAGACACCAGGACAGAGAACTGATTTTAGAAACTTGTTACAAAGCTACATAGTTGATATTCTACCTGATATAAAGTTTTGGGGCTTTGCTGCCACAACATATTGGACTGTGTTGACAGAGAAACTACATAGAAAAAGTGTTGCAGCATTTATATTGAAGTTTCCTGGTTTCTTTGTTCTTAGTTCTATGTTTCCTTCACTTGGACATTTTGTTTTGCTCCCTCTAGAGGGTTGAGAAGTAACAGTTGCAAAGCAACAGATTAAGACAGTGGGATTTTCCATCAGGGAACTGCTCCTGTGAGAACGTCCTTGGGACATGAGCGGCCCAGCGGATGAGATAACCACTAGAGCTAAAGCAAAACAACAACAACAAAAGAAAAGAGGCTCAATATCAAGCCTAACACCGACAGGAGCAGCTGGGCAAGAAAAAGTGACAGCTGTTTCCATGGATTCAATGACACAGGCGTTACTCAAGATAAATCAATCTTTAGAAGCTTTGACAAAGCAGAGTACAGAAAATTCACAAAAATTAACAGAACTAACAGCAAGGTTGGACTTGAATACGAAAAGTGTGACTTCTAATACGGAATCTATAAATAAACTGATTGAAGAAAACTCTGCAACACGTAAAATTGCAGAGGACGCCAGAAATATTGCTGAAGAGACACAGGAAAAATTAGAACCGATCTCCAAAAAAGTATATGAACATGATGCGGCCTTGTCTTTGCTGGAATTACAGAGAAAGGAGAGAAACTTGAAATTAAGATTAGTTCCTGAAAGTGAAGGGGACAGCCTCGTGGAGTTTCTCACACAAGAGTTTTCTGACTTTTGGCAGGAAGAATTGCAGGAGGAAGAATTTAAGATCACAACAGCATTTAGATTGGGCAGGAGACAGAACATAAAGACTCCGAGGGATTGCCTGATTACTTTTAGATCCAAGGAAGAAAGGGACAAAATATTAAAACTACATTACCAAAAGGCCTTGGAAATTGAAAATTCCCATATACAAATCTTCAAGGACATCCCTAAATATATTCTGGAGGTGAGAACCTTCTACAAAGATCTGGTCTACCTGCTGAAAAGGAACAATATACTTTTTAGGTGGGAGTTCCCACAAGGACTGTCCTTCAACTACAAGGGAAAGAAGGTGAAAATAAAAACAATTCAAGACAAAGAGAAGTTTTTGGAGAAAAACCACGAGGATCTGCAGAAGGGAACGGTAGACCCAACCTCAGAGGTAAAAGGAGCTGTAGACATCCTGAATCTATCATTTGGACTTAAACCACCATCAGAGGAAGAGCAGCAACTTGGAGCGGTAGGAGGAGTGAATGCTAAATAACAAGATGGCCCTGCAATTCCTTAGTTGGAATTGTAATGGGCTGAACATGCCTACGAAAAGACGCCAAGTTTTTCATATTTTGAAAAGAGAACAATTGGATTTGATTTGTTTACAAGAAACTCATGTGACCAGGGTACACAGGAAATTACTTATAAATAAAAGAATTCATCTCATCGGATAAAGTTAAGAAAAGAGGAGTGGTGATTTATGCAAAAGAGAAATTGGCCCCAAAAATGATGTTTAAAGATGAACAAGGAAGATACCTGGCAATTGAAATACAAATACAAGGAGAAAAATTGTTAATAGTCGGAATTTATGCACCAAATGAAGGGAAGGCGGATTTTTTTAAGAAGCTGCATGAAACTCTGATGGACTATTTGGACTACAATGTAGTAATCATGGGAGATATGAATGGTGTGGTTTCTACAAATATGGACAAGGCACAAAGACAGACAATCTCTAAGGAAGGGAGACTTCCGAAGACCTTCTTTGAAATGACTGAAAATATGGACTTGATAGATATTTGGAGAACAAGGAACCCTCTTGAAAGAGAGGGAACTTTCTTCTCTCAAGCAATGATGACCTGAACCAGAATCGACCAAATCTGGATTACTAGTGGGCTGGCTCCAAAGATCAAGAAGATAGAAATCTGCCCAAAGACTTGCTCTGACCATAACGCCGTGAAGATGGAAATGAAACTTACAACAACTGGTCAATTCAGATGGAGAATGAATGACACCCTGTTTCGAGATGAGGAGATCCACAGAAAGGCCCAAAAAACCTTAAAGGACTATTTTGAAATAAACCTAAAAACTGATGTAGAAAAAAGAGTGATCTGGGACGCAAGTAAAGCTGTGATGCGAGGATTCCTAATTCAACAAAATTCGGTAAAAAAGAGAAAGCAAAATGAGAAGAAGGAAAAGATCTTGGAAAAGATAAAAGAAGGAGAGAAGAAATTGAGATCAAAACCAAAGTCCCAGGAGATTTTGAGAGAGATTAAGCTATATCAGACACAATATATGGAATTGATGAATCAAGAGATTGAGTGGAAGATAAAGCAAATGAGACAAAAGACATTTGAATCTGCGGATAAATGTGGCAAACTTCTGGCTTGGCAATTGAAGAAAAGACAGAAACTAAATACAGTTACAAATCTAGAAGTGGATGGAAAGAATATAACTAAACCCAACGAGATTAGAAACTGTTTCTTGAGCTATTTTAAAAAATTATATTCACAAGGACCGCAGAACGAAGAGGATATAGATGAATTCCTTAAAAAATATGGATTACAAAAAATCTCTTATCAAAGTAAGGTGGATCTAAATCAGAGAATAACAGAACAAGAGATAGAAGGTGCCATTCAGAACATGCAATTGGGCAAATCTCCAGGACCAGATGGACTGACTTCCAGATACTATAAAGCTTTGAAGGAGTGGTTGGTACAACCGTTAAAGGAAGTCTGCAACGAGATTTTGGAGGGGAAAGGGGCGCCAGAATCGTGGAAAGAAGCTTATATTACACTCATACCAAAGACAGAGACTGAAAAGACTCAGCTTAAGAACTACCGCCCAATATCATTACTCAATGTGGATTACAAAATTTTTGCAGACATTTTGGCAAAAAGATTGAAAAGAGTGTTGATGGAGAAGATTCACAAGGACCAAGCAGGCTTTCTCCCAAAAAGGCATTTATCAGATAATGTGAGGAACATAATAGACATTTTGGAACTATTAGAAGTGAATATAAACACTAAAGCAGTACTGATATTTGTGGACGCGGAGAAAGCCTTTGACAATATTTCTTGGAGTTTTATGAAAAAGAATCTTCATGGGATGGGGGTAGGCCAAGGATTCGAGAATGGTATGGGTGCGATATATTCTGAACAAAAAGCTAAGTTGATTGTAAATAATGTGATAACTGAAGAACTTAAGATAGAAAAAGGGACACGACAGGGGTGCCCAATTTCCCCACTACTTTTTATCTCGGTTCTGGAGGTGTTGCTAAATATGATTAGAGATGACCAGCAGGTTAAAGGTGTACAGGTCGGAGCAAAACATTACAAGTTAAGAGCTTTTGCAGATGATTTGGTACTTACTTTACAAGAGCCAGATACTAGTACAAAAAGGGTGTTGGAGATAATTCAAGAATTTGGTCAGGTGGCCGGATTTAAATTGAATAAACAAAAGACTAAAGTTTTGGGGGGAAATTTGACAGGTATGGAGAGGGAGAAATTCCAGAATGAAACAGGTTTGACAGTGGTTAAGAAGGTGAAATACCTAGGGGATCATCTGACATCTAAAAACTTGAACTTGTATAAAGACAATTATGAAAAATGTTGGTCAGAAATCAAAAAAGATCTAGAAATATGGTCAAATTTGAAATTGTCAATGTTAGGCCGAATTGCAGTTATCAAGATGAATGTACTGCCTAGAATGTTATTTTTGTTTCAAACCTTGCAGATTCTTGACAAGATGGACAGTTTCAAGAGGTGGCAGAAAGACATTTCGAAATTTGTCTGGCAGGGCAAAAAGCCCAGAATAAAATTTAAAATAGTGACAGATGTAAAAGAAAGAGGGGGATTTGCCCTGCCGGACTTAAAATTATACTACGAAGCAGCAGCGTTTTGCTGGCTGAAAGAGTGGATGCTCCTCGAGAATACAGATATCTTGGATTTAGAAGGTTTCAATAACACATTTGGTTGACATGCATACTTATGGTATGATAAAATTAAAGTGCATAGGGCTTTCAAAAACCATATTGTTAGAAAAGCATTATATAATGTTTGGATAAGATACAAAGACTTGTTGGAAAACAAAACCCCTAGATGGTTGTCACCCTTGGAGGCTAAGGCATTGAAAAAACTCAATATGGAGGCCGAATGGCCAAAGTATTGGGAAATTTTGGAACAAGATGGAGATAAATTGAAGTTACAGAGTCATGAGAAATTGAAACCCAAAGTACGAGATTGGCTCCATTATTATCAAATAATGGAGGTTTACAAACAGGACAGGAAAATTGGCTTCCAGGTGGAGAAATCAAAATTAGAAAGTGAACTGTTAAAACCCAATACTAAGAACTTGTCAAGAATGTATAATTTGCTGCTGAAATGGAATACACAAGACGAAACAGTTAAATCAGCTATGATTAAGTGGGCACAGGACATTGGTCATAACATTATGTTTGCTGACTGGGAAAGGTTGTGGAACACCGGGATAAAATTCACGGCATGCAATGCTTTAAAGGAAAATATTATGAAAATGATCTATAGGTGGTACACGACCCCAGTCAAGCTAGCAAAGATTTACCATTTGCCTGATAACAAGTGCTGGAAATGTAAAGAATCTGAAGGTACTTTCTACCACCTTTGGTGGACGTGCCCAAAGATTAAGGCCTTCTGGGAGATGATATATAATGAAATGAAAAAAGTACTTAAATGTACCTTCCCTAAGAAACCAGAGGCCTTTCTCTTGGGCATTGTCGGCCAATTGGTGCTAAAGAAAGATAGAACTTTCTTTATGTATGCTACGACAGCAGCAAGAATACTTATCGCAAAATATTGGAAGACACAAGATCTACCCACCTTGGAAGAATGGCAGATGAAAGTGATGGACTATATGACACTGGCTGAGATGACTGGCAGAATCCGTGATCAGAGGAAAGAGACGGCGGAAGAGGATTGGAAGAAATTCAAAGTTTATCTTAAGAACTATTATAAAATTGATGAATGCTAAAATGTCGAGGTGTTGAGAAAGAAAAAGGGATTACAGTGACATAAGATTAAGTTGAAGAAAAGACTAAGAGGACACATATTTGATAAAATTACTTAGAAGCTGCTGAAATAATTTTGGAAATTGGGATGCAGAAAGGGGAGGTATGGGGGAGTCCGAGAAATGAGGGTTATGAAAAAAAGGTTATGAAATTATACATGTTTGTTTGTCTTTTTATTTGTTTGTATTGTTTAAAAAATGTTGTAAAACCAATAATTTTTTTTTTTAAAAAAATAAATAAATAAAAAGCAGAGACATCACCTTACCAACAAAGGTCCGTATAGTTAAAGCCACGGTCTTCCCAGTAGTGATGTATGGAAGTGAGAGCCGGACCATAAAGAAGGCTGATCGCCAAAGAATTGATGCTTTTGAGTTATGGTGCTGGAGGAGACTCTTGAGAGTCCCATGGACTGCAAGAAGATCAAACGTATCCATTCTTAAAGAAATTAGCCCTGAGTGCTCACCGGAAGGACAGACTGTGAAGTTGAGGCTCCAATACTTTGGCCACCTCATGAGAAGAGAAGACTCCCTGGAAAAGACCCTGTTGTTGGGAAAGATGGAGGGTACAAGGAGAAGGGGACGACAGAGAATGAGATGGTTGGACAGTGTTCTCGAAGCTACAAACATGAGTCTGACCAAACTGTGGGAGGCAGTGGAAGACAGGAGTGCCTGGTGTGCTCTGGTCCATGGGGTCACGAAGAGTCGGACACGACTAAACGACTAAACAACAACAACAATTTTGGATGGCCATCTGTCTTGGATGATCTAGCAACGCAGGGGGTTGGACTTGATGACCCTTGGGGTCCCTTTCAACTCTAGGATTCCATGAAAACTGCAACTACAGATGAATCCTACTGGCAAAATTCAGAAGGCTGGTGTCAGAGTTCTTTGGGTAGGAAATCCCACACTACACAGCTGGAGTTCACACTTTCTTAGCAAGAACACGGTATTCACAGACTTGGCTGAGTTTCGGGCCTCATGAGAACAGCAGCTCATTCCCAGAGGGTCTGTAAGTTTGCATAATCTAGCAGAGATTCCTGCAACGCAGGGGGTTTCCTGGATTTGAGAGACAAGCAGGGAGGGTGGCTTCTGGCAGAAGGAGAGGGAGCCACCGATGGCTCCTCCTTCTCCTGACTCACCTCTGCCTCTCGACTTCCCTCTCCCACTCGCCTCCTTCCTCTTCTGCCTCTGATTCTGCACTGCATTCTGCCACAGTGTCTCCCAGCTCACTAAGCCCTGTTACCCCTTCAGCTTCTGACACCTCCTCTTCCCAGGCTTCTCCCTCTGATCACTCATCCTTCTTCCACCTCCACTCCTTGGGCTCTGAGCCATCTTCCCTTCCTGGTTCCCCAGCTGCTTCCTCCCACCACTCCTCTGTGCCCAACCAGTCCATGACATTGCTCCATCCCTCAGCCTCTGTCCCCACAAGACAGCTTCCCCTGACCTGATCTGGTTCCACAGCCGCTGCTTCACTTCTGCCCCCATGAAAAGGCGGATCAGGAGGTTTTGCTGGCATCATTCTGTCACCTGCAAGAGAGAAAATGTAAACAGGACGCCAGGAGTGCCTGCTTCTCTCACAGGGGAAACAGGGCATCTCTAACTACAGATGGGCCTTTGGGAAAGCCATACTTGCTGAGAGCATTTGGATGTTTGGGCCCATTTCATATGTTAGATGTGCAGAAACCCATCTCCCCTCCTCTGGACCCTTGCTCCCAACTGTCTCCCCGCAAAACAAGATGAAAAGAATATCAGTGTTTGTAAAAAAAAAAAAGGTTCTGTTGGCATAAAAGAGTCCCCGAGAAGAGTATCCTTGCAGAGTACTGGTGTAGCTGCTCTGTGAGTCGCCTACTATGGTCCTCTAGGAGTTCAGACTGTTCCAGTAGCCGATGCTGAGTGCTTTCCTGATCCTCAGATCCTAGCTGCCCCAGCGTCACTGCAGACAGTTACAGCTTGCCACCAACTGGCTCCATACACCACCAGGACTCACCAGCTCCCTGCTCAGATGCTGTCAGTCGTTTTGCACTCTGCACAAGCTCAGAAACACTGGGCCCATAACCTGTCAGTGTTTGTAAAAAAAAAGGGGGGGTTCTGACCTCCCTTTGTTGCCTCAGCCTGGTCCTCGGACCCTCGTTGGCATAAAAGAGTCCACAAGAAGAGTATCCTTGCAGAGTACTTTCTGCTTTTATTCTTAAAAGCCTTTCTGCAAAAGTGACTGGCCAACTGTACACACTGTTGGTTTCTGCTTCCTCACTGAGCAGCGAATGCATGTCACAAGACATTGTTTTGCATTCCACAGTCCAAGTTACTGTTGGATTCCCACAGGAATGGGAGACTGGATGTGACGTACACTGGTTTCCTGTTTTTCACTCTTCTCTCGGTTTCTTTGTTAGAGAGACAGGTTGCTTCTCTGCTCTCACAGAGGCAAGATGCATGTTTGTATTCTCTCAGCATAGAGTGGAATTAAAGTTGAGAATGTGGCACATACTGCTTATCCTTCTGCTGTGTGGACTACTCTGCTTGGGCTCAAGATAAGACGAGCCTGTATCAGCTTCAGATGGGCCGAAGCTGGTCAAAATCTCACACACACATCAACACTACCAGCTTTCACCAACCAACCAACCCAAACCAAACTAACATTTCTCACTCTATATATACAACCCGGTGCAGGCAGCTGACTCATGCTGACCCAGCTTTTTAAGCATTAAAGAAACAGAGGCCAATTTTTAGCCGTGACAAAGAACCCTCAGATGAGTTGGAAAACCAACAGAATGAGACCAAACAAAGAAAAACCACCTTCCTCCTTACCCAGTGGCCTCTCTCTGGTTTCCAACGGAGGCCTCTTTGCCTCACAGGAATCCAGGTCCATTTCTGTAAAGAGATCCTTTCCCTGAAAAAGAAACAAGGATTCAAAACAGAGAATGGGGAGAAATATTAGTAAAAGAATGACAAAGACTTAAAGGGTGTTAGATCTCATTCCATGGATGTCTTCCCAGAAAAAGGATGGGCCATCAGCAGAGCATTATGGGATGTTCTCCATCCTGTTTGGAGCTCCTTTGGAGTATCCAGAGGAAAGTCTCTCTCACCTGCTTTCTCTCCTCTGCCTGACTCAGGAGGAAACCTTCGGCCAGGGCCACCGCCTGGGAACTGGTCTCCGCTCCGCATTCCCTCACCCAGCTCTCCATCTCTGGTGGAAGGACAGCCAGGAACTGCTCCAAGATCACCAGGTCCAGCATCTCAGCTTTCGTGTGCCTTTCTGGCTTCAGCCACTGGTGGCAAAGGTGGTAGAGTCGGCTGCAAACCTCTCGGGGTCCTTTGGACTCCTGGCAGCAGAATTGCCTCACCTGCTGGCTCTGCACCTCTGAGCAGAGGGTGCCCTCCTCACCCAGGATCTTCTGCCCAGAGTTTTCCCAGAATCCCCCACTGCTTCCAGTTTGGATGGCATGGCCTCTTCCTGCTCCAGGGCCAGCTGAGTCTCGCTCATCCATCTGTGCTCTCAGGAAGCCTGTGAGAGATGGGAAGGAACCCTTTGGTCTTCTGCCAAGTTCTGTCCGTCTTAATGAAAACCTCTAGGAAATCCTACAAAGCAAATACATTGTTCTGTTAAAAAAGTTGTCTAATATCAGGAGAAGAAAAAGGTTCCCTGAGCAAGCATGGATTGCTGGGAACCAGGGCTGGACTACACCGCATTCGAGTCCATGAGCTATCTTTTGGGGAGTAAAGAGGAGGAACAGGAGACGAAATAAGTCTCTAGCCTTCTAGCAATGCAAAATGTGGAGGCAACGGAAGGGGTTTCTGGGAGATGAATCAGCCTGGTTTCTCCTGCCGTCCAGTCAATGCATGAAGTCAGAACTGACTGACAAAGGAGTCATTTGTATCTTGTGAAAAATGGATGCTTGGCTCTAGTGGGGGTCCTCACCTGGGGGTCCTCAGGAGTTGCTTCCCCCCACCCCCACTCCCCTGCTGCTGTCTCCTTTTCTTGCACTTGGACTCTCTGCCGCTCTCCAGACAGACTCCTGGGGTGGGGTCCCTTTTTCTTTGCTCTGAGGGCCAGGAATGTATCTGGCCAACCCCTGAGGGCCAAGTGGATGAGGCCAAAGACACCTCCCTTGAAATTTAGGCGGGTAATTTAGTATTAGTATTCTGTTAGATAGCTTAACACACGTACAGCAATTGATGCCAAGGTCCCTGGAGGCTCGGTGAGTAGCAGCGCCCATTTCCGGCTGGTTTTCCAGCAACAATCCCTTTGGGAGAGAGAGGATGTGGTCCTGGGATGCCCTGCTCTGGGTGCGAGGGGATTGCTGCAGTGGCCTCCGTGGGGAGCTGCCCTGGGAGACACTGGGAAACTGGTCCCCAATGCAGCAGCCAGACTCTGGGCTGGGATCCCTCTCTTTATTCCTGGCCTCTCTCTCCCACCCTTTTTTTCGGGGGGGGGGCTAGTCCACCTCCTCCTCCAGCTTTGGAAAACCATTTGCAGATGTTTCCTCTCTTGTGCAATGAGGCTGAGCGATGTCACACAGAGTTAAAGTCCCAGGGACTCCTTTGTTTTAAAAAGGGAGATCTTTTCTGAAAGGGGGGGGGAGCGGAGGGTCAAATGAGTTTTGGACCCTCTGATCTGCAGGAAGGAGAGCGTGGCAGACCTGGCCCCTCCCTGGCAGGACCCTCTCCTCCCTGACTTGGGGTCCCCCCCCCCTTGCAGGAGCAGATCAGGCCCCTCAGGCCCCCTCCCCTGCTGCAGCCCTGGGACCCCCACCAGATCCCAGAGAGAGAGGAGACTCACCAGATCCCAGAGAGAGGGGAGACTCACCAGATCCCAGAGAGAGAGAGGAGACTCACCAGATCCCAGAGAGAGAGGAGACTCACCAGATCCCAGAGAGAGAGGAGACTCACCAGATCCCAGGAGGGGAGAGCGAGGCAGCCCTTGCAGGAGAGACACAAAGCAACACCCCCCCCCCTTCCTTGCAGGAAAGGACTGGGGAGGGAGGGGCCTTGGCTCTGGAGGACCTGCCCCCCTTGCTTCCTGTCCTCTCTAGGAAGGCAGCTCACTTCCCTTTAACCCTTGCCAAGCCGAGTCCACCCAGCTCAGCCCTCTCTCGCTTGGCAGAACCTCAGATTCTTCTTATTTCTTAAGGATTAAGGGGGGCAGTTGCCCCCCCCCCCCCGGCTACGCCAATGCCCAGATATCCTTTTGGAGCGCGAGGCTCTTGGCTGGACTCTGAGCATCTCCCTCCCTTGGCCAGAAACCAGAGGAAGAGCTTGCAGGGAAAAGGGCTTTGCAGGAGGCAAGGAAGCTCCTCCTAGAATTCAGGAGTGGAGAGATAGGAGGGGATCCCAGGGTCATCTAGTCCAACCCCAGCAAGGCAGGAATCTCAGCTAAAGCATCCATGGCAGATGGCCGTCAGATCTCTGCTCGGAAACCTCCAAGGAAGGAGAGTCCACCACCTCCCAAGGGAGACCTTTCCCTGCCCAACTGCCCTTAGATGTCCCTCAAGGCAGCGGGTCCTGAGTTCTAGCCCTGATGAAACCATTGCACTGGCTGCCAAGGAGGAACCCAGCGAAGTTCAAAATAAATAAATCCTATTCTCATCATAAATGAGTAATACTTGCCTGTGCATGCTTTTTATACTAATATACAAAAGTATGCCATTCCCTTGTCCAGAAATGCTTAATTGCTAATTCAATGGACTGAAAATGGATGGTTGTTGTTATTATTATATTTAGGGAAGCTTTTAATGTTTGATGGACTATTGTATTTTAATCTTTCGTTGGAAGCCACCAAGAGTGGCTGGGGAAACCCATCCAGATTGGCGGGGTATAAATTATTATTATAATTAATTAATTAAATTGACCAGGTGAGTGTTCTTTCGAAAGAGGCAGGTGGAATCTCCACGACTGCTAATAGCATAACATTGAAAGGCTAGTGAAATATGGGGAGCCCTAGAGCATCTGCTTGGCATGCAGAATGTCCCATTGTCAGCCCCTGGCATCTCCTGCAAGGGCTGGACGAAATCCCTGCCTGAAACTCTGGGGAGATGCCAGTCAGTGTAGGCCAGGGGTCCTCATCCAGCACGACAGACTCTGGGGGATGTTGCGTCCGAAGCGGTGGGTGAGGAGGGAGAAGAAGGCAGGAGTGTAGAAGACAAAAATGACTGCAACATGAGAGCCACTAGTGCCCAAGGCTTTGAGCTGGAGGGGAGCCGGAAAACAGACCGCAAGATCAGCACACAGGACAAAAGAATGAAGACCACATCAAGCATGAGGATGGTAATAGTGAACAAGCCATAAATCATATTGATCCGGATGTCAGCACAGGCCAGCTTGGCGATGCCCATGTGCTCACAGTAGGTGTGGGCAAGGATGACGTGATCGCTGCAAAAGGGCAGGCAGAGAGTCAACAGGGCAATGGGCAGCACAAATAAGAATGTCCTCAGCACAACGGCAGCACACATCCAGGCTACCCTTGCCTTGGTCAAGATGGTGGTGTATCTCAGAGGGTCACAGATGGCCACATACCTGTCAAAGGCCATGGCTAGCAGCATGATAGACTCCATCCCCGTGAAGCTGTGGATGAAGAACATCTGAGCCAGGAAGGCCCCATGGCTGATCTCCCCAAGGCCAAACCAGAAGATGGCCAGCGTCTTGGGCAGGGTGAAGGTGGAGAGGCCCAGGTCGATGGCCGGAAGGACGGAGAGGAAGTAGAACATGGTCTGGTGGAGGCTGGCTTCTGTTTTGATGATGAAGAGGATGGTGCAGTTGCCCACGAGAGCAACCAGGTAGCCAAGGCAGAAGGGGATGGAGATCCAGGAGTGAAGCGCCTCCAGCCCCGGGACCCCCAGCAGGATGCAGTTGGGGGAATAAAAGTGGGTGGCATTCGAAAAAGGCATTCTCCTCCTGGACCCAGCCAGAGAACAGGTCACTGCGACCCTGCCAAGAAGAAGAAAACAGGCCAGCATTTTCCTCCATGGCTCCTCATGGACACATGGACCTTTGCCTAGCAATCCTGTTTCATGTTAAGAAAACAATTGTGTGTTTGTGTGGAGGGGATGAGCCTGCTAGCTGGATTTGGCCAGAGTGTAGGTCCCTGTGTCTGACTGTTACGGAAAAATACCGGGCGTGGAATTCCAAGCCACCCGGTGCGTCGGACTGAGTCCGCGGGTCCTAGCGGAGAAAATAAGCTCAGCCGGAAACAGGAGCAAGATGCGGAGATCCGAGTTTATTGCGCAACAGGTTCAAGACGAGATTGAACCCCGAGAATGGGGCGACATAGACTTTTAAAAGTTCCCTCCAAGTCCCAGAATACAGTGCATGAAAACGTCATGAATATATTATGGGAAGGTTGGGTTTCATGGACTACATCATGAATATGTTACATACGTCATGAATATGTTTACAGAGAGGTGGGGTTACACTGATTAACATTTGAGACAAGGGAGGGGGAATGTGCGGAGTGAGGGATATACATAAATAAACATTTCTAAGTACCGGTGGTGGCAGGACAATGGGACAGTGATATGCATCGTCTGCCACCTGGTATTGCTTGGAGGAAGGGTTAGGCAGGACGATCTGACAGGATTAAGAAGTTCCTGTGTACGTGCCCTGCCGCTTCAGGGATTATGGAGGTCGGGGTGCCATCATGGAGTCCAAAGGGAGCTGAGTTGAATGACACCAAGAGCAAGGAAATCGGAGTTATTGTTGATTTTATATGATTTTCGAAAGGTTCCGATGGTTTCCAACCTATTCCGTAGCCTCGGTCAAAGTCGGAAACAAAGTGGATATTGTAACAGGGTTTTGACAGGTTTACGAGCAGAATGGATACATTGTAACAAGGTCTTGACAAGATTACGAGGTCGGAAGTTTCGGTTCTATTGTTCTCGCTGCGGGGGGCCGTCAGCAGCTTGTCAGTAGGTTTAATGAGGCGTGCAAGGGCTCCGTGAGCTAGCTCCTGCAGGACGAATGCATGGCTGTGATTGGCTAAGACGCGGCCATAGGAATAAGCGGAGGTACAGGGACGCCCGGTCTACTCGTTCTAAGTATGGAGCGCAAATAGCCATAGGAAGAGATAGGAGAATATATTCATATATTTGAGCTTATTTCGCTCGAGAAAGAAAGAAAGAAAAGGGGGTCTGGGAGAAGTGTGGTGCTTGTGCGACGGTGAAGGGAACTGAGGGTAGGTGAACGGTGGATACCCTTGAGGTCATCGCCTCGGTCGTTCAAGGGAGAGAAGGGAGAGGAGGTACCCCCCCCCCTTTCCGATCCGTATCAGTCCCCCATTCGGAGATAGATTTGCATTAAAGTTCTGTAGGAACTTGCAAATCCTTTCTCCGCACCACAGAAACGCTAAATTTCGGTGATCTCATATTCCCCTTCCCCCAGATGCTTCATCCGTACATAGTCTGGGAAGGTAGGGGTGTGTTGGGAACGGGAATAGGCTCGAAGAGAGAATGAGGTAGAAGAAGTAGACTGGCGGAGGAGGGAGCAGCAGGGATTGATACAATGCACAGTACAACATAAAATAGACACACAAAAAATAGCGGCCAAGATGATGAGCAACATGACCTTCAATAATTGTCGGAGCCATCCCAGCTTGGGTAACCATCCCCACAGGTCCACATCGGATAGTCCCTCATGCTGGATATCGTGTAGCCTCCCTGCTAACTCGTGAATATTGTTCAAATGTCCAGTTATATTTAAGGTCTGGTCAGTTACGTATGTGCAGCACTCGGTGCCTATTAAGGCACAGGTGCCTCCTTGACTGGACAAGAGGAAGTCCGTTGCAATCCTCGTCTGTAAGCTCAACTGCCTTACCTCGGATAGTTCCGACATGAGAGAGTCTGTGATCTGGGTCGCCTCCTGCATGAACTTAAGGAGGATGTCGGTGAGTCGAAGGATATCCACATGGTTTGAGCCGGCCCCGTAGGCAGGGAAAAGTGCCCGGCCCACGGTCTCTCCATTTGCAGCAACATCTGACAGGTCTGACAGCTCCCTTTGCTCCCTTTTATTCCGTTGTCTTCCAGGGGGTAAATGTGGAACTATCCTAATTCCGGGGACAATGTAGCCGACGAAGCAGGATCCGGACATGTGTGGGCTCACCCATGTATATGCGCGGTGTCCGCACACCCAGAATAGGCCGCTGAGGTAAGATTCCATTCTGCCTGAAGCAAAGGTTTGCAACAGCATGGAGTCTGAGGGTTGGGGCTTCCAGTCGGAGGGGTGTCCGACGACAGCGGCCCAGGCGACGGTGAGGTTTGGAAAAGTCCGGGAATCCCTTGTATTGGTGACGGTGACCCGGCCAGTTGGTAGGATTTCGAGAGTGTTGGAACACGTACTGGATCCAATGAAGGTTCCTTCCCCGGAGAAGCTGCGGCAAAGGGGCCCCTTTGTAGGGCCGGTGAGATAGAGATATTGATGTGTCAAATTGAGTGCTGTTAAGTTCCAGGAAGTAACGTTTCCGGAACGGAATTGTTCGAGGGTCACTGGCACTGGGACTAGTGGGAGGCTCTGCTGGAGGTGGCTAGGCGCGTGGGCACAGATCCAGCAGTCTGGGTAGGGTGCTTCCTTTGCCACCTGGCTGAGGAGTTTAATATAGGAGTTTTGCTCCCAGGATGAAAGGAGGTCTTCTCCCGGGAGTGCAGAGTCAGTGCCGAATTGCCGAGGTGCTGTGCCGACTGGGTGGAGTGGGTCGGTAGTGTTCAATAGTCGTCTATCCCTGGCGATACCGCCGCATCTCAGGGGTCCGACGTGGTCCCATGAGGGGGAGCGCGAAGGGTGTACGAGATGGTGCCAACCTTCAAGATATTCAGCCCCTTTCCACTCATGAGTGACCCCTAGGTTCCATACGCAGCAGAATCGTCGCAGGCAGAGTCCCTGGAGTTGAGGCTTCCGGGTTTCTGGGGTGGAGAGGAGACACTGGAACCCGAAAATCAAGTTTCCAGAGGGGTGGTTTGAGTCCGTGTAAGCGTGGGAAGCCCCTCCTATCTCGACTTCGGTCCAGTTCGGGTTTTGTGAGATCCCCCCGTTCGCGTAGAGAAGATAAGTCCCGTTTTGGCAGGTCAGCCGGTAAGAGGAGTGGTCAAGAGTGAGGGCCGCGGACCCGATACGGCGCAAGTCCTTGTTTCGGATGAAAAGTTCCCAGTATCCGTCGTTGGTGAGTCGGGGTACTAGAGAATGGCGCAGTAAGATCCGAGACTCTGGAAGGCAGAAATCAAAATCCCCCATTCGATCAGGGTTAGCCCTTCCCGTCTCGACCTCATGATAGTCCAGGAAGTGATAGTCCGTTTGCAACCCTGTGCAGTGGTCCGATGAGGTGGACGGGACCCAGGATAAGGCGGCGAGAAGAAGGGCATTGCAGGCCAGACCCATGGTTTGGATGCGCGCAGGGAGAGCGCAAATGGTGAAACGAACGAAGGTGTTAGATAGAGCGAGGCTGTAAAGCGGAGCTATCAGATGAAACTGTCAAATGGAGCTGTCAAATGAAGTTGTCAAATGGAGCTGTCAGATGAACTGTCAAAGCGAGGCTGTCAAACGAAGCAAGCTGTCAACGGAGCTGTCAAATGGAGCTGTCAGATGAGCTGTCAAAGCGAGGCTGTCAAACGAAGCACGCTGTCAATGGAGCTGTCAAATGGAGCTGTCAGATGAGCTGTCAAAGCGAGGCTGTCAAACGAAGCAAGCTGTCAACGGAGCTGTCAAATGGAGCTGTCAGATGAGCTGTCAAAGCGAGGCTGTCAAACGAAGCAAGCTGTCAACGGAGGTGTCAAATGGAGCTGTCAGATGAGTTGTCAAAGCGAGGCTGTTAACGAGGTTGTCAAACGTGGCTGTCACCGCGTCTGAAACGCAACTTGATGGTGTTAGTATCTGGGATGATTTCGGACGTCCAGTTGGATGTCGCGGTGTCTGGTCCGGTCTGTTGAGCCCGACCTCGGCCCCGATCTGCTGGTCCGGTCTGTTGAGCCCGACCTTGGCCCCGATCTGCTGGTCCGGTCTGTTGAGCCCGATCTTGGCCCCGATCTGCTGGTCCGGTCTGTTGAGCCCGACCTTGGCCCCGATCTGCTGGTCCAGTCTGTTGGGCCCGAATGTGGCCCCGATCCGGTGCGGTCTGTTGGTCGTCGTCGTCAATATATGAGGTCGGTGGAGCAGGTGGAGTCGAAAAGGTGAAGTCCTCTCCGTCGCTTTCTTCAGTCTCCTGTGGAGGGGGTGAGGACTTGCACCTAGTGTGGTGTAACCAGGAATTCTTCTCACCTACTTTCACGGCGGTTGGCGATGTCAAGAGTACTTGGTAGGGACCTTCCCACGCGGGTTGGAGTGGTTCCTTCTGGTAGACCTTGACGAGGATCCAGTCATCAGGGTGGAAGGAGTGAGCGTGGACGTCGATGGGCAGGTTCTGTCCTTCGATGGCCGCGTAGTGGTGGAGGCGCTGCAGTTGCGTCTGGAGCTGAATGACATAATTAGTAAGTTCCGCTTCTCCTAGCTCAAGTTCTGAGAGCGGGAACTGAGTGTTATAGACGGGAGGAGGTCTCCCGAATAAAAGTTCGTATGGGGACAACTTCAATGGTCCAGTAGGTGCGCTCCGTATATTATGGAGGACCAACGGGAGTGCATTCACCCATTTCAGTCCGGTGAGTCTACAGAGTTTCCCTAATTGGGTTTTAATTTCTTGATTCATTCGCTCTACCTGGCCCGAAGATTGTGGGTGATAGGGTGTATGGAGGTCCCATTTTATTCGTAAGGCTTTGGCCACTAGTTGCACTATTTGAGCCGTGAAGTGCGTTCCTCTGTCGCTATCCAGGCGACGGGGCACTCCGAACCGAGGGATAATGTCTTGTAGGAGGGCTCTGGCTACTACAGAGGCAGTAGGTTTTCTACAAGGGAATCCTTCTACCCAAGAGGAGAGTTTATCCACTATGATCAGTGCATGTTTAAACCCTTGACATTGTGGTAAGTCGATGAAGTCCAGCTGTAGGCTCTCAAATGGAACAAATGCCCACAGTCTAGCCCCCGGTGGCGTTCTGGGTTGTCGTTTGGGGTTATAAGAGTTACAGGTAACGCAGTTCTTTGATGCTGTTGTGGCTGCGACTGCAAGTCCAGGAGCGTACCAGGATCTTTTTACGTGTTCTATCAGTCTCCCTTTCCCCCAGTGTGTTTGTTGATGGAGGACCCTCACCAATTTTGGAACCCATGCCTTTGGAAGGACGGTCCTACCATCTGGGAGAACCCAAACGTCATTGTGTTGAACTGCACCCACAGATTGCCAGAGGGTCTTTTCTTCCTCTGGTGCTTCTTTGTAAATTTGTGTAGTGTCTATGTTAAGTGGGATTTGTGGAGCTTGAAATTCGGAGTCACTGTTTGGGGGGCGGAGTGCGGCTGACTGGGCTGCTCCATCTGCTCGTCTATTTCCCTTTGAGATTGGATCTCTACCGCGAGTGTGAGCCTTACAGTGGACGACTGCGATCGCGGTAGGTAGGTGGATGGCAGTCAAGAGTCTCTCTACCAGGGCAGCGTGTGAAATTTTCGAACCAGCAGCTGTTAGGAAGCCTCTTTGTAACCAAATTTGGCCGGTGGTATGCACCAATCCAAAACAGTACTTGCTGTCCGTGTAGATTGTAACCCGTTTGTTTTCAGATATTTCACAGGCGCGTATAAGCGCTATTAATTCTGCGGCCTGGGCACTGTATTGAGGGTTTATTGGATTGGCTTCTATGACTTCAAAATCAGTGACCACAGCGTACCCTGTTTTCCTTTCCCCTTCAATAACCTTTGAGCTGCCGTCTGTGTAGAGTATTATATCTGGGTTCTCTAAAGGTAGGTGGTCCAGGTCTTCCCTGGGCTTTTCGGCTTGCCGGACTATGGTGGCGCAGTCATGGTGCGGAGTCCCGTCATTAGGGAGGGGAAGAAGAGTGGCTGGGTTGAGGGAGTTAACTCGCTTGATGGTGACATTTGATGGGGTTAGCAGGACGGCTTCGTACCTGTTTAGTCTGGAGTTGGAAAAGTGATGGCAGCCCTTTAATGTTAAGAGGGTGGAGACAGAATGGGGCACATGGATAGTGATCTCGTGCCCCAGAACTGTCTCTTGAGCCTTCTCCAGGAGGATCGCTGCGGCGGCTATAGCCCGTAGGCAGCTTACTGCCCCCTTTGCGGTGGTGTCTAATTGCAGACTGTAGTATGCTACAGGTCTCTCCTGGTCTCGGAAAGGCTGAGTTAACACTCCCGAGGCCACCCCCATTTGTTCGTGGACAAACAAGTTGAAGGGGATTCTGTAGTCAGGTAAGCCTAGGGCGGGGGCAGATCTCAGTTCTTGTTTCAATCGCTCAAAGGACTTGTATGCCTCTTCCTCCCAAACTAGAGTGTCTGGGTGGTCTTGACGGGTCATAGCCGACAGGGGCTTCGTTATCTCGCTGTAACCCGCAATCCATGCTCTGCAGAAGCCAGCCATCCCTAAGAATCCTCGTAGCTGTCTCTTGGTCTTGGGGAGGGGAATCTTAGTGACCGCCTCTATCCTGTCCGTTGCTAAGCTTCGGGTGCCTATTCCTAGGATGTGCCCGAGGTATTTAACTTCTTGTTGGCAATACTGTAGTTTTTTTGGCGACACCTTGTGTCCTTTTCTAGCTAGTTCAGCCAGGAGGTGCTTAGTGTCCATTTTACATGCTTCCTCGCTAGTGGAACAAAGGAGGAGGTCATCTACGTAAAGCAAGAGGGCGGAGCCAGCAGGGAGATGTATGTCTTGTAAATCTTGGTGTAGGATGGCCGAAAAGATGGCGGGTGATTCCACGTACCCCTGGGGCAGTCTAGTCCAGGTTAGCTGACTAGGTCCCCAGGTGAAGGCGAAGAGAAATTGGCTGGCCGGGTCTAGGGGTATGCTAAAGAAGGCGGAACAGAGGTCCGCAGCGGTGTACCACTTAGTCTCTGCAGGTATGGCGTTTAGCAAAGAATTCGGGTTGCCCACTACTGGATGTCGAGGTATGACAAATTGGTTCACAAGTCTCAAGTCTTGCACAAAACGATATCTGACTGGTGCCCCTTCTGCTGATGGTTTCTTTACTGGGAGCACTGGGGTGTTGCATGGGGATGCGCAAGGGACTAGGATTCCCTTCTCGAGGAAGTCTTCGATCATAGGAGTTAACCCCTCGATAGCTTCTTTGGGTAAGGGATATTGTTTTGTGCAGGGAAAGGGTAAGTCAGTCCTGTAGGTAATTTTCACTGGGGTCGCTGATAATAGGAGACCCACTGAGGTCGATTCGGTGCCCCATAAAGAGGAGGGCAAATCTCGTTCCAATTCCGGGGGTAGGTTTGGGAATTGTCTGTCTGTCTTTTCCTCCTCAACTATTCCTTGGAAGGATGGGATGGATTCTTCGGGCATGTGTAGGTAGATGCCTTCCTTGGTGCATTTAATGGTAGCGTTCAGTTTGCAAAGCAGGTCCCTTCCCAAAAGGTTTACCGGGCTGCTAGTTAGAAGGAAGGTATGCTCGGCCAGTAGCGGTCCGAGGGTAACCTTGGAAGGACGTGATAGTGGGCAAGTGCGGGGTATCCCATCCAGACCCATAACTTTTCTGGTCTCCGGACCCGGCTTCAGGTGGCTATCGGTCAAAGTAGAGTATGTGGCTCCTGTGTCCAATAGACATTGATACGGGTGGCCATCGATCTCTATCGTGCAAAATGGGTCTTCAGAGGATAACGTAAGGACTGGACAGATGGTTAGGGTTTGGTTGGGATCCCCTCCTAATTGTCAATAGGTTTCTTGGTCATCAGGAAAGGGTTGGTTAGGTGGGTGCAAGGGAGGTGCCGTGGCGTTAGTCCACGGGTGGGTGGACGGCGTTATAGCGGGCATCTGGGTCCTTGGTCCTGGTGGGGGTCTTTGGTTTTGGGTAGATGCACTCGGAGGCGGTTGGGGTTTATATGTGGCCGTGGCTGGTTGAGGGTTATGAAGGATGGGTGGTTGGTTCCCGTATCCGTAAGTTGGATTTGGATGTTGCGCTCCATAAGTTATATTATTGAGGTAGGGGCAGAATCTTCTTATGTGTCCCTCTTCCTGACAGTAATAACAGGCTCCGGTGGCTGGTCCCCATGATCTAAGGGAATGGGGAGGTCCTCCTCCTCGGATTCCCTTTCCTCGGCTGAAACCCCTGCCCCTTCCGGAGTTTAAGTCCATACTCAGGGCAAGGATCTGTTCGGTTTCAGGTTTGGGGTCCCTTTTCTTCCTCTCATCCCGTGAATTATATACAGATTTGGCGATTGAGAGGATTTCACTGATACTTTTGCCATCATACCCTATTTGTAAGTTCAGGGCCTTCCTTATATCGGGGCAGGCTTGGTCTTTAAAGAAGCCTTTGACTATGACTTCGTGTTGGGGGTTTTCGGGGTCGATTCCCCCCCATGTCTTGATGGCTGAGACTAGCCTGGTATAGTAATCAGATGGGTGTTCGTTTGCTCCTTGCAACACGGACTGGACCTTCGTCCAGTTGACAGTACGTTGTCCAGCGGCCTTAATGCCGTCTAGGATTGCCCGTTTGAATAAGTTCAGATACCAGATGCCGTTGGTAGTATTGTAATCCCACGTCGGCTCGGTGCGTAAGCATTGAGCTGTGAGCGGCTCTAACCCTTGTGGGCGTCCTGTCTGGTAGTTGGGGAGTTCGATTGCCTCTCCTGCCTTTGCCAGAATATCTGCCTTCTCGGCCTCGTTGAAGAGGGCGTTTAAGAGAACGTGAACGTCTGGCCAGGTCGGTTTATGGGTTGAAAAAATGGCGCTGACCTGACGGTGGCATTTGTCCGGGTCGTCTCTTAAGGATGGCATTTGATTTGACCAATTTACCAGGTCAGCTGTATAGAACGGCTGGTGGGTATACACCATTCGAGGGGGTCCGTCTGGCTGTAGGGGTGGGATCGGCAGGGCCCTTAAGGGCATCTGGACTGCTGCGGAGTCTGCCTGATTTGAGTCTGCTTGCTTGGATGTCCCTGGGACCTCTTGAGATTTCTCCGGGTTCTCTTTTGATTTTTCAAGGAGGCTGGGGTGTCCTGAGGTGGCCTCTAGTATTTCTTTGGCTCGCTGTCTCAGAGACAGGAGGTTGGAGCTTTCTAAGGTGGTGTTTTGTATTTCTCTGGCTCGCTGTCTTGTTAACCGCGGGCTCGCGCCCCCCCGTGCCCCTTGTTCTTCTACGTTTCCATCGCTATCTGAGTCCTCTCTAGGGGCGGGTGGATTAGTTGGCCCATAATAGAATGGAATGAGTGCTTGTTCCATGGAGTCGTCTCCTGGGTGTCCTTCGTATGGGGGGGGCGGAGGCGACCTTCCATGATTTAAGATAGGTAGCTGGTAGGTCGTGGCTCTTTTAGTGGCTTGGAGCAATCCTCTGACCGTCTCAAATGTGGCTAGGTATTCTAATTGACGGGGCTTTTCTTCTATCAGGTACTTCTTAAGGTATTGTAGGCGTTCTTCATTAAAAGAGCCCCCTTTTGGCCACTGTAACCCTGGTTTTGCGGAGGCAGTTCCAGTGGGCCAGGTGTGTGTACAGAGGTCTTCTAACTTCTGTCTCGATAACAATTTGTGCCCGGGAATAGATTTCCAATAAGAGATGACGAACTCAAGAGGGGAGTCGGGGTCTCTCTGGGACTCGGATGGCTTCCTAGAAGCCTTCCTCCCGGAGCGAGCCCGCTCGTGTTTGGAGGCTTGGGTACCCATTTTATTCACGCGTGTCTAGGTAAAGAGAGGGGAGAAGGGATCGTTAGGGGGTGTGGGCTTAGGGGAGGGTTTCGCTGCTTAGCAACTTCTTAGCGGGTTTTTTTTTGAGAGCTCTTCTTGCCTATTCTCTATTCCTTCCTTTCCTACTCTTCAACTTCTCAGGGGTTCCTCTCCACTCTGCCAAGTTCCACCCAACTCTTCTCGGGTTCCCCTCCTGGCAACCTCCTACCTATCGTTAAATCTCGGAAGAGGGACCCTACTGAACGCCCGCGCCGTGCGGTGCCAGATCGGGTGATCCCTTGATAGAGTTTCGGACGGAAAATCCCCCTTGCTATCGGAAGCGGGCTCACGCACGATACACGTGTTACGTGGCCCGACCGGTGCGGCTGGGATTAATTGATAGGAAAGCAAGACCCCTTCCTGCCCCCTCCGTAAGGGCGCTCGGGAAGTTCGGAAGAAGAACTCCAATCCCTTGCTTTCAACCGAGATGCCCGTTGCAGGGAGTCGGCTGTCTTTTCAAGCCGGGTCTCTCCGTCTTATTTTCGGACTCTCGGTTGGTGCGGCTGACTGGAGAATTTGAGAGAAAGAGATAGAGCTCAGAGCCCCCCTTTCGGGCCGAGCGGCAGTCCACGGTCTCTCTCAGCACTTGGACCAAGGGACAGGCGAGAAAGAGCGATAGAGAGGAGGGCAGAGAATTCAGTTGCCAGGAGACTTCCACCCCCCTTTTCCACCAGTGCACTGGGTTTCCTATACTCACGCGTCTTCCGTGTAGATCCCGGGATCGTAGAAGCCGGCTGGATGTCCCTTTGCTCCCCGGCTGAACTCCTGGGACGTTAGATTACCGCCCGGAAGATGGCCGGAGGTCCAGAGGGTCTTCTCGGGCAAAATGGCCCGGAGCCGGCAGAAGATTCGGGGCCCCCGGTCAGCAACACGGGAGAACCGCCCGTCCCTGTTCGGGCGCCACCTGTTACGGAAAAATACCGGGCGTGGAATTCCAAGCCACCCGGTGCGTCGGACTGAGTCCGCGGGTCCTAGCGGAGAAAATAAGCTCAGCCGGAAACAGGAGCAAGATGCGGAGATCCGAGTTTATTGCGCAACAGGTTCAAGACGAGATTGAACCCCGAGAATGGGGCGACATAGACTTTTAAAAGTTCCCTCCAAGTCCCAGAATACAGTGCATGAAAACGTCATGAATATATTATGGGAAGGTTGGGTTTCATGGACTACATCATGAATATGTTACATACGTCATGAATATGTTTACAGAGAGGTGGGGTTACACTGATTAACATTTGAGACAAGGGAGGGGGAATGTGCGGAGTGAGGGATATACATAAATAAACATTTCTAAGTACCGGTGGTGGCAGGACAATGGGACAGTGATATGCATCGTCTGCCACCTGGTATTGCTTGGAGGAAGGGTTAGGCAGGACGATCTGACAGGATTAAGAAGTTCCTGTGTACGTGCCCTGCCGCTTCAGGGATTATGGAGGTCGGGGTGCCATCATGGAGTCCAAAGGGAGCTGAGTTGAATGACACCAAGAGCAAGGAAATCGGAGTTATTGTTGATTTTATATGATTTTCGAAAGGTTCCGATGGTTTCCAACCTATTCCGTAGCCTCGGTCAAAGTCGGAAACAAAGTGGATATTGTAACAGGGTTTTGACAGGTTTACGAGCAGAATGGATACATTGTAACAAGGTCTTGACAAGATTACGAGGTCGGAAGTTTCGGTTCTATTGTTCTCGCTGCGGGGGGCCGTCAGCAGCTTGTCAGTAGGTTTAATGAGGCGTGCAAGGGCTCCGTGAGCTAGCTCCTGCAGGACGAATGCATGGCTGTGATTGGCTAAGACGCGGCCATAGGAATAAGCGGAGGTACAGGGACGCCCGGTCTACTCGTTCTAAGTATGGAGCGCAAATAGCCATAGGAAGAGATAGGAGAATATATTCATATATTTGAGCTTATTTCGCTCGAGAAAGAAAGAAAGAAAAGGGGGTCTGGGAGAAGTGTGGTGCTTGTGCGACGGTGAAGGGAACTGAGGGCAGGTGAACGGTGGATACCCTTGAGGTCATCGCCTCGGTCGTTCAAGGGAGAGAAGGGAGAGGAGGTACCCCCCCCTTTCCGATCCGTATCACTGACCAAAGAAAATGAAAAAAGCAGCCTGCACACTGCTGTATGAGGACCTTTCCTGTCTGCTCCTCCTCTCCCACCCATCAATTCATTGGGCCAATTTAGTCTGACAAAACTGGTGGGGGTGGCAGCTCTCCACTTTCCTCATCCTGTACATGGTTCTATATTCTTCTGTCGTGTGTCCCCCCCCCCCCCCCGCCACATTTCCCACTAATGTCTCCTTCATCAAAACCAGCCTTTCTCAGCCTTTCTCTGCGGGGAACCTGATTCCTCCACCACCAAATACCCTAATCTTCTCATTCACCTCTTGCAGCTCTACAGTGACCAGAGCTGGACATACCAATTGCAACAAAGGTTCCTTGGAAGGAGAGGTAACTTGCTCTCCTCCTCCTTCCAAATATGGTCCCGGCAACTGCCCCTCCCTCCCCATCTCAGCCTCTAAATCTCAGGGTCAAGCCCCATGTTGGGCGAAAAAGTCCCTCAGTGTGGGGAATTGGACTAGAAGCACCTTGTGGTCCCTTCCAACTTGTCCATTCTATGATTCTATTACTCCCCTCCTTTCCACTCACCTTGAGAGGACCTTTTGTTCTGCCAGCTCACCTACAGATCAACACAGCAAGGTGTGCTCTGCTGAGCCACAGTGTCAAAGGTCTACTGGCAGCTGCATCGTGGATGGAGGAGCATCCCTCAGATCTGACTCCACTTGGCTGACCAGAAAGCAGCATTTATAGTGTTTCTCTGGAGGTGCTAGGGTGGACATCTCAGGGGGTTGTTTCACAGTAGAAAGAGCTTTGTTCCATCCCAATTCCCATCGCATCCAAACTGCCCAGACCTTGAGCATCTCTTCCAAGGTTACAGAGTCAGGGGGACTGTGGAGAGCGGACCCCAATCCCACCTCCAGGCTTAGGATTCTTTATCATTCTACATAAAACAGTGTGATACCTGTATGCATTGATGAATATAAATGGTCAGATTTTTATTTTTTTTAAGAATGGGGAACTGAGGTAGGGCAACTGTTAGGTCCAGTGCTATTTTTCTGCTATTTTTCTAGAAAAAGAAGTTTCAGAATACCTCCCTCGTTTTCTTAGGATGGCAATGGCACCCACCCAAGAGGGGCCAGAACTGAGTTCCAGCAAGTTCTGGCTGGAAAAAGACCCAGGTTAGGCCCATTAATAAGTGAGGCCAGCGTAACATACACAGGAATGGGAACTGACCACAAGACTAGTAAAAACCAGTTAAAGGGGAAATTAATGGCTGATTGTTAAAGAGAAAAACAACTCCAGGTAAGGTACAAGGAGGGTTCTGACACAGATACTAAAATCAAATGGGTTGGGTAAGTGTTTTTCATGAACTATGGCTTGATGAGAGATGGTGAAGTGCAGACGAGGCAGAAAGTGGTTGGGTAAAGGATGAACAGCTAAGATTATGCATACTTTGCCTATGCTGTATAGTCTGTGTCCTAATAGAAATGTAATGCATTACTGAATGAAGTCCTACTGATTGGGGATTTGGTATGAGGCTCCGTTCTTGAAATGACAAGGAGAATCCCCCCCCAACCCCATACCTCGAAACTGAATACAGTGGTACCTCTGGTTACGAACTTAATTCGTTCCGGAGGTCCGTTCTTAAGCCTCTTATCCTGAGGCGCGCTTTCGCTAATGGAACCTCCCACTGCGCACACACCTTCTGTGCACAATTTCCATTCACATCCTGGGGCAAAGTTCACAACCAGAAGCAGCTACTTCAGGGTTAGCGGAGTTCGTAACCAGAAGCGTTTGTAACCAGAAGCGTTCATAACCAGAGGTACCACTGTACAGGCCTCCTGGCAGCTCTGTCTTGCCCTCAGGACCCTGCCCAGGCCACATCCCTCATTGGCCCCATTCTGCACTCTCCCAAAGTGATTTTACCCAGCTGCCATCTGTCTTGGAACTATGACAACTGTTCTTGGTTGCCTGACCACACCCATTTTGCCACACCCACCTCTGGGATGTGGCTCCCAGAAAGCTTTTGATAAGAAAACATGGCCCTGAGGCTGAAAAAGGGTCACCACCACTGAATAAATCCCTGCTTTTTCAGGACTGGAAACCCAGAATAACATGACATCAAAAGTTCCAGATTTTATTAGGCCAGGGATATGATCAAATCAGTGATTAAATTTAGGAAAGAAACTTGACCATCATTTGTTAAAGCAGTCTATTACAGTATTACATACAGAACAATATAAATATGTCATTTCTGTGTGCAACCTGAGAAACATGGAAGAGATGGAGGAATACTGTAGGTCCTCAGAAATCTCCACTAATTCCATTTCTGGATTTTCATGATCAAAACAAATATCTCCAGGACAAGGGGTGGACATCCAGGGGGTTGTTCTATGTTCAGGACCTTATTGAGTGGTGCTGACCCATCTTATAATAACCTTTGTGAATCCAGTTGAGGGGTCCTCAGTATGACTGACTCCAGATAGCTCAGGTATGATCATTTATAGGCAATATTTTATGGAAGCAGGAGGGACTTCATTATCAGAAAGTGTATGAATCTTTTTTATCTAACTCTGGAATGTATATAACTGGAGAACAACCTAGCCCAGTGTTTCCCAAACGGTTTTGGGCAACGGAACACCTGTTTACCGGGAAAAAATCTCGCGGCACACCACCATTAAAGCCCCGCCCCGTGACGTCAGCGCGCAGCGTCACGCCGGGAGGGACGCACAAAAGTGAAAGTTTTTTCCCTTCCCCTTGCCGGGGTGGGAGGAGGCAGCAGAGCGAGGGATTGAGGGACGGCGGCAGCTGAGGCGGCGGCGGCTGTTGTGGTGGTGGCGGCGGCGATAGCGGGCGGAGGAGGAGCCGTCGCCGGGAGTTGCTGCTGCTGCTGTTGCTGCTGCTGCCCGGACATGCCGGCCTCCTCCTCCTCCGCTGTCTCGCGCTCCTCCCTTTTGCGCGCGCTGCCCCGCCGCTCGGCACCAGCACCGCGGAGCCGCCCCCGGCTCGACGCGGATCCTCGCCGCCGCCGCCTCTCGCCGCCCGACTCCCTCCCACGGCACACCAGCCGGTGTCTCACGGCACACTAGTGTGCCGGGGAACACCGGTTGGGAAACACTGACCTAGCCTTATGAGGAATGGCTGAGGCAATTTGGTGTGTTTAACCTGGAAAAGAGGATATGATAACCATCTTCAGCTATCTGAACAGCTGCCACATTGAAGATGGAGCAAGTTTATTTCCTGCTTCTCCAGAAGATTGGATTCAAATGACATGAAAGAAGATTCCAACTAAACATTTGGAGGAACCTTCTGACAGTAAGAGCAGTTTGATGGGGGAACAGACTCCTTCGGAAGGTGGTGGACTCTCCTCCGTTGGAGATTTTTAAACAGAGGTTGGAGGACCACCCACCAGGGATTGTTCAGCGGTGATTCCAACAATGCATGAGGTTGGGCTGGGTGACCCCTGGGGTTTCCTTCCAGCTCTATGATTCTATGATTCCATGAGGCATTTCGAGCTTCAGGGTGGACCAACAACTGCAGACAGGATTGATCAAAGATGGCATATAAATCTGTATGGACATTTGACACAACACAGCAGAGTTGTTAGAAGGGGAATGAAATGAGAAGCAGGACTGAGATTTGGATATGCTTCGAGGTTCAGGCTATGGGAAGTCGTAAAATCAAAATTACAATTCGGAAGACAATTTGATCTTTTTTATTTTAGTTTTTTATTTTTATTGGATTATGATTTGATATGTTAGTTGGAGGTTTTTTATTGGGAAATTAATATACACTCTAACAAAAAAAAGAAGGGGAATGAAACAACATCAGCCAGCGTGGTGTAGTGGTTAAGAGCGGTGGACTCGTAATCTGGTGAACCGGGTTCGCTTCCCCGCTCCTCCACCTGCAGCTGCTGGGTGACCTTGGGCTACTCACACTTCTCTGAAGTCTCTCAGCCCCACTCACCTCACAGAGTATTTGTGGTGGGGAAGGAAGGGAAAGGAGAATGTTAGCCGCTTTGAAACTCCTTAGGGTAGTGATAAAGCGGGATATCAAATCCAAACTCCTACTCCTCCTCCTCCTCTTCTTCTTCTTCTTCTTCTTCTTCTTCTTCTTCTTCTTCTTTTTCCTTTGGACAGGCAGTCTCCCCACCCCACCCCCTTCCCAGTGCATCAATATGGAGATAGTGCTTCCCTTTGGTTTAAGCACTAGATGCTGGGAGTAAACATTTATTCATTCCACTGGTCACCCGTCTTGGTTCCTACTCGAACAGTACATGGACACTTCTACATAACTGTTGTTATTGTGTTTGTGATGTGCATGGTTCATTCTGTCATGAATGCTTTAGCTGAGTTTCTTGCATTCAGGGGGTTGGACTAGACATCCCTTGGGGTCCCTTTCAACTCTATAATTCTATGATTCATTCAAAACCAATAAAATGTTTGTAAAAGAAAAAAGAAAGATGATGGCTAGATCCAGTGCTTTTTTCCCTGGGGGTACGCAGACCCCTAAACATTTTGTGAATCTTTGTCGGAATCTCTGCTCGGCCAAGCCGATAAGGCCTCATCTTCCTCCGAGCTGAGCCTTTGAAATCGCCTCCGACGTGTATAATGACCTGAGCCTTTGATAAGGCCTCAAGCCCATTCTATCCAGCAGGGTTCCCAGCACAGGGAAGAGACGAGAGGTTTGGTTAGATTGTAAAGGGTTTTATTTCTAAACTACGCAGAACAGAAAAGACATCCTCTCTCTATGAAAGCAGAGAGCAACTGAACAAAGGAACAAAGGAAACAGGAAATCACTAACATCACATCCCGTCTCCCTTTCCCGTGAGACTGCAAGGTCTCTGGAATCTAAACAGAGTCCTGGGACTCCACACAGCTGCAGTGAGAAACAGAAACTAACATCCTCCCCCTTTCTGTGAACACCACTGGGCAGCGTGTCAGTACATTATCAGTACAAACCCAATTTCTGTACATAGGTACAGTGTTGATCCTTCGGAACAACCTTGGACAATAAATCATCAGGAATTTCATTACCTGGCATGTAGGACACCGTTATGAGTCCTTTCTCAACACATTCTCTAGTATGTTGCAGCTTCAATTGCAAGTGCTTCGTGCTTTGCTTACAACCTTCAGAAGTCAGCAAAGCCAAACATGCTTTGCTGTCCTGATAAATCTGGATTGGACATTTGATAGGAATTCTCATGTCTTTACACAACTGTAACAACCATTCACAATCCACAAGTGAATAAAACAATGCACTCAGTTCAGCTTCACAAGAACTTAAACGTACTGTTGTTTGCTTCATGCACGACCAATCAAATAGACCCTGGTTGTACATATAGCAAACTCCAGATGTGCTTTTCCTGTCTGTAGTGTCACTTCCAAAACTCGCATCAGCAAATATCTCAAGACCACCAGACTTCTGATTGTTAAATGTCAGCCTGTAATGCATAGTGCCTTTCAAATAGTGTGCTATGTGTTTCAGAGCTTTCCAATCCTTAACAGTAGGATTGTTGACTTGTCTGCTTAGCAAGTTACAGCTAACTGCAATGTCTGGTCTTGAACATCTGGCAATGAAATTTAGTTTGCCTAGCACACTTCTGTACAGTGTAGTGCCAGAAAATGCTCCTTCAGTGTCATCTACCTGATCACCTGTCGTCATTGGTGTGTCTACAGGGTTAGCATCCATCAGATTTAGCTTGGTTAACACATCAGCAATTTTCTGTGACTGGTATACTAGGAATTAAAGCTGCATCACATGATGGACACTTCAAGATAGCGGGGGCTGCTGAGCAGACTGCCAGAAGTTACACCCCGGGGAAAGCTGAAACAGTATCCCAGAGCATGCAGGGATGTGTTCCTGAAACAGAAAGCTCCACAAAAGGGAGGCTTTTGGAGGAAGAGTGAATGAGGGGGGTGTTTCCTGTTCAGGGGGTGAAATCTCCAAAGCAGGAGGAGCAAGGGGAGTTGGCTGCCATGTCATCCCAACCATCACTGCAACCAGCAGGTGGCACTGCTGTGTTTGAAGCAGTGGAAAGTTTTTCCTGTGAGAAGTTTGGGCAGAGTCCAAATGCCAGGATGTTCCAGTACAAAGGCTAAGGCAAAACTTTGTGGAAGATGGAACTGATTCACCACATTTACATCACAGAAGGGTCCAATCCACCAGTTGGGTGAAGACTCCTTGGAGGTGCAAAGTGTTGTGGAGTCTGGCACCCTTCCCTGTGTTCCATTCAGCTTTCTGGACTTCTCCAGAATGTGCACGCCACTAGCCGCTTGGTGTGTAAGCTTGCAGAAGATAGAGTCCACACGCTGTTGTTCTAAACTAGCAGCTTTATTTACAGCAGAACAGTAAAAATAAACAAACCATCCGAGACAGCAGTCATCTTGCTTCCTTGCCTGGCAGCAAAAGCGAAAGTCAGACAGAACAAAGAAACAGCTTCTCCAGAAGTTGGAGACAGCTCCTCCCCAGAACAGGCAGGACGATGGGTTCCCGAGCTGTTAACCCTGTAAGCTCTGATTCCCCATCACACCCCCTCTCGTCCTGCACTGCTGGGGACTCGTAAGTTTCGCCACTTACCCCAAACACAGACCTTTACAGAACTCCCCATGATGCTGAAAGCTCAAAGGTTTCATGAACCCATCTGCCAGGTTCTTCTGGCTTGGACAGTACTGCAATCTCACCAAGCCTAACTGGATACTCTGACACACATTCTGGAAACGCATGTCTAGGTGTTTGGTCCTGGCCTTAAACTGCCCAGACTCTGCCAACTTCAGACAGGGTTGATTGTCCTCCCACACCGTGACAGGCAAACAACAATCCCTGCAGATTTCTTGAACCAAACATAGAATTCCAATTCCCTGCAAAGCTCAGACAGCGCACTGAATTCAGCTTTAGTAAAGGAAAGTGCAATGAGACTTTGCTTCCGGGTGTGATAGCCTGGGATGCAGATTCAGATGCTGAACCTAAGGAATCCCAACCTGCACAGGATTCCTCGTCTCCAGAACCAGCTGAGCCAGGGTTGGGGCATGAGCCTGAAGGGTCCCCACCTGTGCTGGATGCTCAGGTGCAGGCACCAGCTGAGTCTGCTCTGGCTCCTGAGGTGATTGAGGACCCATTGCCTGCAGGTGCTCCACTCTCAGCCCCATCAAAGGAAGCTGGGGTTGCCTCTGGGTCTGGTACCCCTCCAGCCTCTCCTGAGCTGCACAGGCTCAGGGCAGAGAGGCGGAGGGAATTAAGTTCCTGCAGGAGGAGTGCTCGCCTCCAGGCCAGGAGAGTCACCTGAGGATCAGAGCCACCCTATGCCTTGGGACATATAAAAGGCAGCCAGCCCCACTCCCAAGTTGCGGGGGCAATGTTGGTAGTTGTCAGTCCCTCCCTGAACCCTGCCCTGCACACAGCTTCAACTTTAAGGGACTGCCTTCATATTGCTTCATCGACCACGGGCTGGACTTGGACCTTGCCTCTTGATTAACCCCCGGAACCAGCACACCGGGACTTCCACCCAACCAAAGAGTCCCCAAACCTTACCACCATCTCAGATACGGACTTCCTGTTAGCCAGATTCGCCTAATTGCTATCTGTCCTGCACATCAGCTTGGCGTCACCTTTAGCTGACAGCTGGAGACAGAAATACCATTCCAGGCACTCACACTCGGGTTTGTAGCTTCCCTGCTGAGCAGATTGGTAGCAAAAGCAATGTCCGGTCTGCTCCACTGGGACAGATACAACAGACTACCCAGAGCTGACTGAAAAATCTCAGCATTTTTGAACTCAGCGCATTCTACTTGCTGACTATGTTTCACATAACTTGTCTCCATGGGTGTCCTGACCCTGCATTCAGACATCCTGAACTTCTCAAGCAGTGATGCTGACTTGAATAAAATATTGGTGGGGGGGCCAGGTAAGGCCCTCCTTACACAATCAATCACATGATACATGCACATCATTTGAATGGCAATGCCTATAATGGCAGTGATTTTTTTAAAAAAGTAATATTTTGAGCCCGTAGTTCAATTTCCAGCAGCTCCCCTTGCCCCAGAGAACACTTCTAGCATTCCATCTCCCCTACCTGTGTCCATTTGGTATCATCCTTTCAAGGTTTTTTCCTGTCCATTGTGTTTGTCTTTCATTTGTTCTCCTATGTGTGTTGCCAGTAGAAGCCACAATTCTGTGGGTACTCTAGGTGGTGCAGAAAACACCTAGAAGCTCCTTAGAGGTTCAAGTGCCGATAAACTTCAGTTTTGTTATCTATAAATTCCAATTAGCCAGCAGAGGGTGTCACAGGGCCAGCCTACCTTCCCTTTAGAGCAAACATGGGTCTCCAGCTGTTTTTGGACTACAACTCCCATCATCCCTAGCTAGCAGGACTAATGGAAAGGGATGATGGAAACTGTAGTCCAGGAGCTGCTGGGAACCCAAGTTTGGGAAACCCTGCTTCAAAGCAACTTTTGCGTTTGGCCTGCAAATATGGGACCTGTCCACCTTTGTATTTTCTTGTATTTTGATTTTCTTGTGACCTGTGTACATTATTTATTTATTTATTTATTTATTGAGGGAAAATTCAAAGAGAAATTGTATGGCAAGTTGTGGAAGAATAAAAGGTTGTGTTTGGGGGGGGGAACCCTGGGGCGTGGCCCCCTCAGATATTTTATTGGGGGACAAAGACCCCATGGGCTTTAAGAGTTGGTGCCTAGTCCCTACACCCACATGTCTCAGGAATGTTACAACATAAAAACACAAGATAAAAACACAAAACCAATGTTAATCAGCCAAAGGTGGAGATTTGTCTGGTTCCTAAACATGTTTAATGGTTTTTCCGACCTTTGTATAGATTCTTTGATGGAAAGTGAGATTGGAGCTCCTCCAGAAGCTCTTTCCACATTCCACACACTAATATGTTTTCTCCCCTGTATGAATTCTTTGATGGGAAGTGAGATTGGAGCTATGAGTGAAGCTCTTTCCACATTCCACACACTGATAGGGTTTCTCCCCTGTATGAATTCTCTGATGGGAAGTGAGATGGGAGCTCTGACTGAAGCTATTTCCACATTCCACACACTGATAGGGTTTCTCCCCAGTATGAATTCTTTGATGGGAAGTGAGAGAGGACCTCTTCCTGAAGCTATTTCCACATTCCACACACTGATAGGGTTTCTCCCCTGTATGAATTCTTTGATGGGAAGTGAGATCAGAGCTCTGACTGAAGCTCTTTCCACATTCCACACACTGATAGGGTTTCTGCCCTGTATGAATTCTTTGATGGGAAGTGAGAGAGGAGCTTTCAGTGAAGCTCTTTCCACATTCCACACACTGATAGGGTTTCTCCCCAGTATGAATTCTTTGATGGGAAGTGAGAGAGGACCTATTCCTGAAGCTCTTTCCACATTCCACACACTGATAGGGTTTCTGCCCTGTATGAATTCTTTGATGGGAAGTGAGATTGTGGCTGTGATGAAAGTTCTTTCCACATTCCACACACTGATAGGGTTTCTCCCCTGTATGAATTCTTTGATGCGAAGTGAGATTGGAGCTCTGACTGAAGCTCTTTCCACATTCCACACACTGATAGGGTTTCTCCCCTGTATGAATTCTTTGATGCGAAGTGAGATAGGAACTCTTACTGAAGCTCTTTCCACATTCCACACACTGATAGGGTTTCTCCCCAGTATGAATTCTTTGATGGGAAGTGAGTTTGGAGCTATCAGTGAAGCTCTTTCCACATTCCACACACTGATAGGGTTTCTCCCCTGTATGAATTCTTTGATGCGAAGTGAGATTGGAGCTCTGACTGAAGCTCTTTCCACATTCCACACACTGATAGGGTTTCTCCCCTGTATGAATTCTTTGATGCGAAGTGAGATAGGAACTCTTACTGAAGCTCTTTCCACATTCCACACACTGATAGGGTTTCTCCCCAGTATGAATTCTTTGATGGGAAGTGAGTTTGGAGCTATGAACGAAGCTCTTTCCACATTCCACACACTGATAGGGTTTCTCCCCAGTATGAATTCTTTGATGCGAAGTGAGAGTGGAGCTTTCAGTGAAGCTCTTTCCACATTCCACACACTGATAGGGTTTCTCCCCAGTATGAATTCTTTGATGGGAAGTGAGAGAGGAGCTCTTCCTGAAGCTCTTTCCACATTCCACACACTGATAGGGTTTCTCCCCAGTATGAATTCTTTGATGGGAAGTGAGATCAGAGCTCTGACTGAAGCTCTTTCCACATTCCACACACTGATAGGGTTTCTCCCCAGTATGAATTCTTTGATGCGAAGTGAGTTTGGAGCTATAAGTGAAGCTCTTTCCACATTCCACACACTGATAGGGTTTCTCCCCAGTATGAATTCTTTGATGGGAAGTGAGTTTAGAGCTCTTACTGAAGCTCTTTCCACATTCCGCAAACTGATAGGGTTTCTCCCCAGTATGAATTCTTTGATGGGAAGTGAGAGAGGACCTCTTCCTGAAGCTCTTTCCACATTCCATGCACTGATAGGGTTTCTCCCCTGTATGAATTCTCTGATGCCTAGTGAGATGGGAGCCGTGACTGAAGCTCTTTCCACATTCCACACACTGATAGGGTTTCTCCCCTGTATGAATTCTCTGATGGGAAGTGAGATTGGTGCTCCTACTGAAGCTCTTTCCACATTCCACGCACTGATAGGGTTTCTCCCCTGTATGAATTCTCTGATGCCTAGTGAGAGAGGAGCCGTGACTGAAGCTCTTTCCACATTCCACACACTGATAGGGTTTCTCCCCAGTATGAATTCTTTGATGGGAAGTGAGTTTGGAGCTCTTACTGAAGCTCTTTCCACATTCCGCAAACTGATAGGGTTTCTCCCCTGTATGAATTCTCTGATGGGAAGTGAGATCGGTGCTCCTACTGAAGCTCTTTCCACATTCCACGCACTGATAGGGTTTCTCCCCTGTATGAATTCTCTGATGCCTAGTGAGAGAGGAGCCCTGACTGAAGCTCTTTCCACATTCCATGCACTGATAGGGTTTCTCCCCTGTATGAATTCTCTGATGCTTAGTGAGATCCGAGCTCGAACTGAAGCTCTTTCCACTTTCCACACACTGATAGAGTTTCTTTCCAAGGATATTTTGTTGATGGGAAGTGGAATGGGAGCGCTGACTGCAGCTTTCTCCACACTCCAAATTTTCACGTGGCTTTTCCTCTCTGGGGATTTTATCGTGGTCACCTTTGTTCTTGATTTCATCATAATCTGCAATGGAGACAAAAAGGGATTAGAGCCTCAAGAACAAATGGAGAAGAAATTAAGGGAGTTCAGTGTGTGTTTCTTACCTTTGTTGTTTGTCAATAACCAACATATTTATTATCAGATTTTGTTGAGTTGTTGACTGCTGCTTTGTTTGCTATAGAGTAGTGGCCAAAATTGTGGAAGACTTTTGCAGAAAAGTGTATTTCAGAGGTTTGATGGCTCATAACACTGCTTCTTTTGGAGTAATATCATACAATTATGTATCAACGGAAATTGTTCATTTACCCATATTCTATCTAATGTTATAGCCAAATAACCAGAAAAAGGAAGCACAACTTGCTTAGGTTGACTGTGTGTCTTTTTGTGGTTGGTTTTTTTGTGTTCTTGTAAAACATAATAAAATTATAGAAATGGCACAAAGAGTTGACTGGTCATCCAGAAAGCGATGTAAAATTGTACTGTTTAATGAACAATGCTACAGTTATGAAGAAACTGATGAAAGATAAGGAAAAACTTAACCAGACTGGCCATTATATATTTTTGAAGAGGTATCAGGAGACTTAGTCACTATAAAATCAGACCGGTAAAGGCAGGGAAAGGTGCACAAAGGCAAGTAACGATGGACGAGTGGAGAGACTGTCCCTACATGACAGAAGAAAATCATCTGGGTGTATACAAGATGACATGGCGCAATTTAATGTGAAGTTGAGTGCAAGGACTGGTCAAAATGTTATAATTCTAAGGAATAAGCCATTGTCATCTCACAAGCAAAGGTTGAAAAGATTAAACCCATGTTAACTGGACAGCTGAACAATGGAACAGTGTTATTTGGAGCAATGAGACCCAAATCAGATAAGATTTACATCCACTTGCATTACACCGACCACGAAACACTCAGATATTGTGTTGATCTGGGGTTGTATGGCAGCAAAAGGTGTGGGCAAAATTTACATCATTAATGGGGATGTAAATGCCCTAAAATGCATAAATGAAAGACTTGCGCGCAAACTGAAGCGTTCCTCAGGTGATCTTTTCCCAGATGCTGAAGCACGTTGTCAGGGAACTGCCCTCGGTTCAGGAGGGAGAGAGGAAAAGCCGAATGGATTACAGAGAGCCTCCAGGGATCGTGGGAAGCAGCTCCTCTTCAACGGAGGAGAATAAAGACGCCTCCAGTGGAGCGGCGCTGCAGGAGTCGGAAGAGGCAAGACAGTGCCAGGACAACCTGCCTGGGCAAAGTGGGGAGGAGAGGGGTCCTCTGTTACCCACACCCTCCTTGCGCAGAAAGCATCCGCGCAGAGAGGGGAGGCACAGACTGGGAGTCAAGAAGCTGCTTTGCTGGGGAAAGTTTAGGAACCGCCCACTCACGGATTCTGCCAACGAATGAGCCAGCCACGGGAGAGTGGCGATCCGGATGGATAAGGTTTATTTTGGCAGCAAAAGCAAGGCTTCACAGCTAAGCAGGGAGATATTTGCCTGCTTGCTCTCGAGCAACCCCTTGGAAACATCACACACACACACACACACACACACATATATATATATATATTCTATTTTCTATTTCAACAGGATTCCGCTCCATGTCGTGTTGCTGCTGTGTGCAAAAGGTGCTTTCAAGATAAAGATATTTCACTGCCGGAATGGCCTGGGAATAGCCCAAACTTTAACCCAATCAGAAATCTATGGAGCCGACTAAAGAAACTTGTTAGTCAGAAGCAACCCAGCAATAAAGTCCAATTAACAGAGGCAATAATTTAATCTTGGTTTCACTTTATTACAGCTGCAGTACTAAAAACTTGGTTCATATCATGGGAAGGCATTGTAAGGCCTTAATTAAAGCTAAAGGTTGCCAATGGGTATGACTGCTGTTCTCATAAATACTCCTTCATAAAAGTTCTTTCATTACATTCTTCATTAGATTATCCTTCATTGCTATATAATTTTATGGTATTACTCCACACAAAAGTGGTGTTATGAGCCATCAAACCTCAGAAATACACTTTTCACAAAAGGTTTCCACAATTTTGGCTACTAGGAGAAGTTCACTTTAAAGTTAATGTTCTATTTATATGGGATCAGACTATTATTTATGTTTCATGTTTATATATGTGTTGGAATCTGCCCAGAGTGGCTTGGGCACCCCAGCCAAATGGGCAGGGTATAAATAAAAAATATTATTATTTGGATTTGTAACTGGCTTGGATTTGTAACTGGCTGACTGACCGAACCCAAAGAGTGCTCATCAATAGTTACTCTTCATCCTGGAGAAGAGTGACTAGTGGGGTGCCACAGGGTTCTGTCTTGGGCCCGGTCTTATTCAACATCTTTATCAACGACTTGGATGATGGACTCAAGGGCATCCTGATCAAATTTGCAGATGACATCAAACTGGGAGGGGTGGCTAACACCCCAGAGGACAGGATCACACTTCAAAACGACCTTGACAGATTAGAGAACTGGGCCAAAACAAACAAGATGAATTTTAACAGGGAGAAATGTAAAGTATTGCACTTGGGCAAAAAAAATGAGAGGCACAAATACAAGATGGGTGACACCTGGCTTGAGAGCAGTACATGTGAAAAGGATCTAGGAGTCTTGGTTGACCACAAACTTGACATGAGCCAACAGTGTGACGTGGCAGCTAAAAAAGCCAATGCAATTCTGGGCTGCATCAATAGGAGTATAGCATCTAGATCAAGGGAAGTAATAATGCCACTGTATTCTGCTCTGGTCAGACCTCACCTGGAGTACTGTGTCCAGTTCTGGGCACCACAATTCAAGAAGGACACTGACAAACTGGAACGTGTCCAGAGGAGGGCAACCAAAATGGTCAAAGGCCTGGAAACGATGCCTTATGAGGAACGGCTAAGGGAGCTGGGCATGTTTAGCCTGGAGAAGAGGAGGTTAAGGGGTGATATGATAGTCATGTTCAAATATATAAAAGGATGTCGCATAGAGGAGGGAGAAAGGTTGTTTTCTGCTGCTCCAGAGAAGCGGACACGGAGCAATGGATCCAAACTACAAGAAAGAAGATTCCACCTAAACATTAGGAAGAACTTCCTGACAGTAAGAGCTGTTCGACAGTGGAATTTGCTGCCCAGGAGTGTGGTGGCGTCTCCTTCTTTGGAGGTCTTTAAGCAGAGGCCTGACAACCATATGTCAGGAGTGCTCTGATGGTGTTTCCTGCTTGGCAGGGGGTTGGACTCGATGGCCCTTGTGGTCTCTTCCAACTCTATGATTCTATGATTCTACTACAGTGTTACATTGATTTGAGAACAGTTCTGTTCTGGAAAAGATTAAGTTTGTAAACCATCTTCATCATCATCATCATCATCATCATCATCATCACTGCTACTACTACCTGAGATTCAATAAGTCTAGCTCTTCTCTGGGATGAATTTTGTTTGGCCAAACCATGGCATCCCCTCCATCTCCATTGTCAGTCATTTCTTTCATAGAATCATAGAGTTGGAAGAGACCACAAGGGCCATCGAGTCCAACCCCCTGCCAAGCAGGAAACACCATCAGAGCACTCCTGACATATGGTTGTCAAGCCTCTGCTTAAAGACCTCCAAAGAAGGAGACTCCACCACACTCCTTGGCAGCAAATTCCACTGTCAAACAGCTCTTACTGTCAGGAAGTTCTTCCTAATGTTTTTGATCAACCCAAGACTGACAGGAGCAAATACAAAACCAGAAAACCTGAAGCTACGTATGTGGTGTCCGGTACGTTTCCACAGCTCTCTGGGATGAATTTTGTTTGGCCCAACCATAGCATCCCCTCCATCTCCATTGTCAGTTGTTTCTTTGGTCAACCCAAGACTGACAGGAGCAAAAACAAAAACAGAAAACCTGAAGCTCCACATTTCCTGGACTTGTAGCAGAGCGGCACAGTGAGTGCTGCTTGTGTGTGTGAGCTTGCAGAACTCAGAGTCCAATACACTGCTGTTCCTCTAAATTAGAAAGCTTTATTGTATGTTCAGCAAGATAAACCATCGGAAGATGCAGACGTTGCGTCTTCCATGTCTCAGCAGAAAACGAAAGTCAGAAAGAACGAAGAAACAGCTTTCCTGGATGTTGAGAAAGATCCTCCCCAGATGCAGGACATTCTGAGCTGTTAACCCTGTAAGCTCTAAAGCTCACAACTTATCTTTCCTAACAATTCTGAAGCTGACATTTAAGATGGCCTGGGCAGTTCAGAGCAGCCTGATCGTGGTAGGAAAAGGAATAATTTGAGGAAGATTGTTCAAAGAAAAAACTGTAAGTTACTGTTTATTGTGGGGGTGTTAGGTTCCCAGGTGTTATAGGGGGCACTGTTGAGCTCTGTGAAAATATATGAGGTTGGTTCCATAGAGGTATGTTTTGAATTTCCAGGCTGATATGATGATCCCACAGGGAGCCTTACCAAGAGAGGCCACGATCCCACGAGTCTCCTCCATGACGTCCTGATGCAGAGCTCTCTGGTCAGGATCCAGGAACGCCCACTCCTCGTCCGTGAAACGAATGGTGACATCTTCAAAGCAGACTGGACCCTAAAAGAAAAAGGGAAATGTCCTCCTCTGAGACAGCAGAAATATGATCTGCTACACAATGCTCTGTTGTTTCCTTCCTGTAAATAATAATAATAATAATAATAATAATAATAATAATAATAATAATAATAATTTATTATTTATACCCCGCCCATCTGGCTGGGTTGCGGTGTTGTTTCAATAGGATTGCTAGCTGCACATTTTATTTATGGATGCTTATTTTATTCTGCCTTTTAATTATGGGTATCCGTCTTTGTGCAAATAGGTGGTACTCCACCTTGTGGTTTTCAAGTCACTCTGCCTACGCAAGCATTCCAGTTTCCCCGATGGAAGGATCCACTTTCTCCTCTCCTCGTGAGTTGTTCTGGGGAGGTTCCCTCCCAATGCCCTAGGGCCAAATTCAAGGGGTTCATGGGGGCATGGAGAGGGGGAGGGGAGGAATGGGGGGCAGGCTCCATTTTCCAGCGGATGGCGCTGGTTAGGTGAATCCAGGCCACTATTTGTTCTCATTTGTCCACTGCTTAGAAACCAATTTTTGCATTCAGTGATCAGTCTAGAAATAATATAAGCCTATTTTGGATGGCCCCCTTCATGGATCACTGCCTTGCCATGGCGAAGGGGCTTGAATAACTCAGAAAAGCTATGAGCTATGTGGTGCAGGGCCACCCAAGATGGACAGGTCATAGTGGAGAGTTTTGACCAAACGTGATCCACCTGGAGCAGGAACCGGTAAGCCACTCCAGTATCCCTGCCAAGAAAACTCCATGGACAAAGACAACAGGCATATAAAAGTTATGACGCTGGAAGATGAGCCCCTCAGGTCGGAAGGCGTCCAACATGCTACTGAGGAAGAGCAGAGGACAAGTACAAGTAGATTCAGAGCTGATGAAGCGGCTGGACCAAAGCCGAAAGGACGCTCAGTTGCGGATATGCCTGGAAGCGAAAGGAAAGTCCAATGCTGTAAAGAAAAATATTGCATAGGAACCTGGAATGTAAGTACCATGAACCTTGGTAAGTTGGATGTGGTCAAAAATGAGATGGCAAGAATAAATATTGACATCCTGGGCATCAGTGAACTAAAATGGATGGGAATGGGCGAATTCAGTTCGGATGACCATCACATCTACTACTGTGGGCAAGAATCCTGTAAAAGAAATGGAGTGGCCCTCATAGTCAACAAAAGAGTGGCAAAAGCTGTACTAGGACGCAATCTCAAAAATGATAGAATGATCTCGATACGAATCCAAGGCAGACCTTTTAACATCACAGTAATCCAAGTTTATGCACCAACCACTGGCGCTGAAGAAACTGAAATTGACCAATTCTATGAAGACTTACAACACCTTATAGAAATGACACCAAAGAAGGATGTTCTTCTCATTATAGGGGATTGGAATGCTAAAGTAGGGAGTCAAGAGATAAAAGGAACAACTGGCAATTTTGGCCTTGGAGTTCAAAACGAAGCAGGGCAAAGGCTAATAGAGTTCTGCCAAGAGAACAAGCTGGTCATCACAGACACTCTTTTCCAACAACACAAGAGACGACTCTACACATGGACATCACCAGATGGGCAGCATCAAAATCAGATTGATTATATTCTCTGCTGCCAAAGATGGAGAAGCTCTATACAGTCAGCAAAAACAAGACCTGGAGCTGACTGTGGCTCAGATCATCAGCTTCTTATAGCAAAATTCAAGCTTAAACTGAAGAAAGTAGGAAAAACCACTGGACAGGTAAGATACAATCTAAGTCAAATCCCTTATGAATTCATAGTGGAAGTGAGGAACAGGTTTAAGGATTTAGATTTGGTGGATAGAGTGCCTGAAGAACTATGGATGGAGGCTCGTAACATTATACAAGAGGCAGCAACTAAAATCATCCCAATGAAAAGGAAATGCAAGAAAGCAAAGTGGCTGTCCAACGAGGCCTTACAAATAGCGGAGGAGAGAAGGCAAGCAAAATGCGAGGGAGATAGTGAAAGATACAGGAAATTGAATGCAGATTTCCAAAAAATAGCAAGGAGAGACAAGAAGGCCTTCTTAAACGAGCAATGCAAAGAAATAGAGGGAAACAATAGAATGGGAAAAACCAGAGATCTGTTCAAGAAAATTGGAGATATGAAAGGAACATTTCGTACAAAGATTACCATAATAAAAGACAAAAGTGGAAAGCACCTAACAGAAGCAGAAGACATCAAGAAGAGGTGGCAAGAATACACAGATACACAGAGGAACTATACCAGAAAGATATGGATGTCTCGTACACCCCAGGTAGTGTGGTTGCTGACCTTGAGCCAGACATCCTGGAGAGTGAAGTCAAATGGGCCTTAGAAAGCACTGCTAATAACAAGGCCAGTGGAAGTGATGATATTCCAGCTGAACTATTTAAAATTTTAAAAGATGATGCTGTTAAGGTGCTACCCTCAATATGCCAGCAAATTTGGAAAACTCAGCAGTGGCCAGAGGATTGGAGAAGATCAGTCTACATCCCAATCCCAAAGAAAGGCAGTGCCAAAGAATGCTCCAACTACCGCACAACTGCACTCATTTCACACGCTAGCAAGGTTATGCTTAAGATTCTACAAGGCAGGCTTAATCAGTATGTGGACCGAGAACTCCCAGAAGTGCAAGCTGGATTTCGAAGGGGCAGAGGAACCAGAGACCAAGTTGCAAACATGCGCTGGATTATGGAGAAAGCTAGAGAGTTCCAGAAAGACATCTACTTCTGCTTCATTGACTATGCAAAAGCCTTTGACTGTGTCGACCACAGCAAACTATGGCAAGTTCTTAAAGAAATGGGAATGTCTGATCAACTCATCTGTCTCGTGAAAAATCTCAATGTGGGACAAGAAGCTACAGTTAGAACTGGATATGGAACAACTGATTGGTTCAAAATTGGGAAAGGAGTACGACAAGGCTGTATATTGTCTCCCTGCTTATTTATCTTATATGCAGAATTCATCATGCGAAAGGCTGGGCTGGATGAATCCCAAGCCGGAATTAAGATCGCCGGAAGAAATATCAACAACCTCAGATATGCAGATGACACAACCTTGATGGCAGAAAGTAAGGAGGAATTAAAGAACCTTTTAATGAGGGTGAAAGAGGAGAGCGCAAAATATAGTCTGAAGCTCAATACCAGAAAAACGAAGATCATGGCCACTCCATGATCCATGATCACTGCAGATGGTGACAGCAGTCACAAAATTAAAAGACGCCTGCTCCTTGGGAGAAAGGCGATGGCAAACCTAGACAGCATCTTAAAAAGCAGAGACATCACCTTACCAACAAAGGTCTGTATAGTTAAAGCCATGGTCTCCCCAGCAGTGATGTATGGAAGTGAGAGCTGGACCATAAAGAAGGCTGATCACCGAAGAATTGATGCTTTTGAGTTATGGTGCTGGAGGAGACTCTTGAGAGTCCCATGGACTGCAAGAAGATCAAACGTATCCATTCTTAAGGAAATCAGCCCAGAGTGTTCACTGGAAGGACAGATCATGAAGTTGAGGCTCCAATCCTTTGGCCACCTCATGAGAGGAGAAGACTCCCTGGAAAAGATCCTGTTGTTGGGAAAGATGGAGGGCACAAGGAGAAGGGGACGACAGAGGACGAGATGGTTGGATGGTGTTCTCGAAGCTACAAACATGAGTCTGACCAAACTGCAAGAGGCAGTGGAAGACAGGAGCGCCTGGCGTGCTCTGGTCCATGGGGTCACGAAGAGTCGGACACGACTAAACGACTAAACATCAACAACAGCAACAATTTTGAATGGCCATCTGTCTTGGAAGATCTAGCAACGCAGGTGGTTGGACTTGATGACCCTTGGGGTCCCTTTCAACTCTAGGATTCCATGAAAACTGCAACTACAGATGAATCCTACTGGCGAAATTCAGAAGGCTGGTGTCAGAGTTCTATGGGTAGGAAATCCCACAGTACACAGCTGGAGTTCACACTTTCTTACCAAGAACACGGTATTCACAGACTTGGCTGAATTTCGGGCCTCATGAGAACAGCAGCTCATTCCCAGAGGGTCTGTAAGTTTGCATAATCTAGCAGAGATTCCTGCAACGCAGGGGGTCTCCTGGCTCTGAGAGACAAGCAGGGAGGGTGGCTTCTGGCAGAAGGAGAGGGAGCCACCGATGGCTCCTCCTTCTCCTGACTCACCTCTGCCTCTCGACTTTCCTCTCCCACTCGCCTCCTTCCTCTTTTGCCTCTGATTCTGCACTGCATTCTGCCACAGTGTCTCCCAGCTCACTAAGCCCTGCTACCCCTTCAGCTTCTGACACCTCCTCTTCCCAGGTTTCTCCCTCTGACCTCTCATCCTTCTTCCACCTCCACTCCTTGGGCTCTGAGCCATCTTCCCTTCCTGGTTCCCCAGCTGCTTCCTCCCACCATTCCTCTGTGCCCAACCAGTCCATGACATTGCTCCATCCCTCGGCCTCTGTCCCCACAAGGCAGCTTCCCCTGACCTGATCTGGTTCTACAGCCGCTGCTTCCCTTCTGCCCCCATGAAAAGGCGGATCAGGAGGTTTTGCTGGCATCATTCTGTCACCTGCAAGAGAAAAAATGTAAACAGGACGCCAGGAGTGCCTACTACTCTCACAGGTGAATCAGGGCATCTCTAACTACAGATGGACCTTTCAGAAAGCCTTACCTGCTCAAAGCATTTGGAGGTTTGTGCCCATTTCATATGTTAGATGTGTAGAAACCCATCTCCCCTCCTCTGGACCCTTGTTCCCAACTGTCTCCCCGCAAAACAAGATGAAAAGAATATCAGTGTTTGTATAAAAAAAAAAGGTTCTGTTGGCATAAAAGAGTCCCCGAGAAGAGTATCCTTGCAGAGTACTGGTGTAGCTGCTCTGTGAGTCGCCTACTGTGGTCCTCTAGGAGTTCAGACTGTTCCAGTAGCCGATGCTGAGTGCTTTCCTGATCCTCAGATCCTAGCTGCCCCAGCGTCACTGCAGACAGTTACAGCTTGCCACCAACTGCTCCAACGCACAGCCACTGGCTCCATACACCATCAGGACTCACCAGCTCCCTGCTCAGATGCTGTCAGTCGTTTTGCACTCTGCACAAGCTCAGAAACACTGGGCCCATAACCTGTCATTGTTTGGGAAAAAAAGGGGGGTTCTGACCTCCCTTTGTTGCCTCAGCCTGGTCCTCGGACCCTTGTTGGCATAAAAGAGTCCACAAGAAGAGTATCCTTGCAGGGTGCTTTCCGCTTTTATTCTTAAAAGCCTTTCTGCAAAAGTGACTGACCAACTGTACACAAAAGCGACTGACCACTGTACACACATCAACACTACCAGCTTTCACCAACCAACCAACCCAAACCAAACTAACATTTCTCACTCTATATATACAACCCGGTGCAGGCCGCTGACTCATGCTGACCCAGCTTTTTAAGCATTAAAGAAACAGAGGCCAATTTTTAGCCGTGACAAAGAACCCTCAGATGAGTTGGAAAACCAACAGAATGAGACCAAACAGAGAAACACCACCTTCCCCCTTACCCAGTGGCCTCTCTCTGGTTTCCAACGGAGGCCTCTCTGCCTCACAGGAATCCAGGTCCATTTCTGCAAAGAGATCATTCCCCTGAAAAAAAACAAGGATTCAAAACAGAATGGGGAGAAATATTAGTAAAAGAATGACAAAGTCAAAAACATTCAGGGTGTTAGATCTCATTCCATGGATGTCTTCTCAGAAAACGGATGGGCCAACAGTAGAGCATTATGGGATGTTCTCCATCCTGTTTGGAGCCCCTTGGGAGTATCCAGAGGAAAGTCTCTCTCACCTGCTTTCTCTCCTCTGCCTGACTCAGGAGGAAACCTTCGGCCAGGGCCACCGCCTGGGAACTGGTCTCCACTCCACAGTCCCTCACCCAGCTCTCCATCTCCGGTGGAAGGACAGCCAGGAACTGCTCCAAGATCACCAGGTCCAGCATCTCAGCTTTCGTGTGCCTTTCTGGCTTCAGCCACTGACGGTCAAGGTGGTAGAATCGGCTGCAAACCTCTCGGGGTCCTTTGTCCTCCTGGCAGCAGAATTGCCTCACCTGCTGGCTCTGCACCTCTGAACGGAGGGTGTCCTCCTCACCCAGGATCTTCTGCACAGAGTTTTCCCAGAATCCCCCACTGCTCCCAGTTTGGATGTCATGGCCTCTTCCTGCTCCAGGGCCAGCTGTGTCTCGCTCATCCATCTGTGCTCTCAGGAAGCCTCTGAGAGATGGGAAGGAACCCTTTGGTCTTCTGCCAAGTTCTGTCTGTCTTAATGAGAAGCTCTAGCAAATCCTACAAAGCAAAGACATTGTTCTGTTACAAAAGTTGTCTAATATCAGGAGAAGAAAAAGGTTCCCTGAGCAAGCATGGATACGTCTTGCTGGGAACTAGGGCTGGACTGCACCGCATTCCAGTCCATGAGCCATCTTTTTGGGGGGAAAGAGGAGTAAAAGGAGAAGAAATATGTCTCTAGCCTTCTAGAAATGCAAAATGTGGAGGCAACTGAAGGGATTTCTGGGAGATGAATCAGTCTGGTTTCTCCTGCCTTCCAGTCAATACATGAAGTCGAAATTGACTGACAAGGGAGTCATTTGTATCTTGTGAATAATGGATGCTTGGCTCTAGTGGGGGTCCTCATCCGGGGGTCCTCATGAGTTGCTTCCCCCCACCCCCACTCCCCTGCTGCTGTCTCCTTTTCATGCACTTGGACTCTCTGCCGCTCTCCAGACAGACTCCTGGGGTGGGGTCCCTTTTTCTTTGCTCTGAGGGCCAACCGGCTGAGGGCCAAGGGAGTTGTGCCAAAGACATCTCCTTTGAAATTTAGGTGGGTAATTTAGTATTAGTATTCTAATAGATAGCTTAACACAGACAGACATTGATGCCAAGGTCCCTGGAGGCTCAGTGAGTAGCAGCGCCCATTTCCGGCTGCTTTGCCAGCAACAATCCCTTTGGGAGAGAGAGGATGTGGTCCTGGGATGCCCTGCTCTGGGTGCGAGGGGATTGCTGCAGTGGCCTCCGTGGGGAGCTGCCCTGGGAGACACTGGGAAACTGGTCCCCAATGCAGCAGCCAGACTCTGGGCTGGGATCCCTCTCTTTATTCCTGGCCTCTCTTTCCCACCTTTTTTTTTTTTGGAGGGGGGGCTAGTCCACCTCCTCGTCCAGCTTTGGAAAACCATTTGCAGATGTTTCCTCTGTTGTGCAGTGAGGCTGAGCGATGTCACACAGAGTTAAAGTCCCAGGGACTCCTTTGTTTGAAGAAGGGAGATCTTTTCTGAAAGGGGGGGGGGGCAAATGAGTTTGGGATCCTCTGATCTCCAGGAAGGAGAGTGTGGCAGACCTGGCCCCTCCCGGATCAGGCCCCCCAGGCATCCTCCCCGGCTGCAGCCCTGGGACCCCCCCCCCCCCCGTCTCCCCACTGCACCCTCTGGGGGGAGAGAGAGGAGACTCACCAGATCCCGGGAGGGGGAAGCGAGGCAGCCCTTGCAGGAGAGACACAAAGCAACACCCCCCTTCCTTGCAGGAAAGGACTGGGGAGGGAGGGGCCTTGGCTCTGGAGGACCTGGCCCCCCCTTGCTTCCTGTCCTCTCTAGGAAGGCAGCTCACTTCCCTTTAACCCTTGCAATGCAGAGTCCACCCAGCTCAGCCCTTTCTCGCTTGGCAGAACCTCAGATTTCTATTATTTTTTATGGATTTAGGGGGGCAGCTGCCCCCCCGCTACGCCAATGCCCAGATATCCTTTTGGGGGTGAGGCTCTTGGCTGGACTCTGAGCATCTCCCTCCCTTGGCCAGAAACCAGAGGAAGAGCTTGCAGGGAAAAGGGCTTTGCAGGAGGCAAGGAAGCTCCTCCTAGAATTCAGGAGTGGAGAGATAGGAGGGGATCCCAGGGTCATCTAGTCCAACCCCAGCAAGGCAGGAATCTCAGCTAAAGCATCCATGGCAGATGGCCGTCCGATCTCTGCTCGGAAACCTCCAAGGAAGGAGAGTCCACCACCTCCCAAGGGAGACCTTTCCCTGCCCAACTGCCCTTAGATGTCCCTCAAGGCAGCGGGTCCTGAGTTCTAGCCCTGATGAAACCATTGCACTGGCTGCCAAGGAGGAACCCAGCGAAGTTCAAAATAAATAAATCCTATTCTCATCATAAATGAGTAATACTTGCCTGTGCATGCTTTTTATACTAATATACAAAAGTATGCCATTCCCTTGTCCAGAAATGCTTAATTGCTAATTCAATGGACTGAAAATGGATGGTTGTTGTTATTATTATATTTAGGGAAGCTTTTAATGTTTGATGGACTATTGTATTTTAATCTTTCGTTGGAAGCCACCAAGAGTGGCTGGGGAAACCCATCCAGATTGGCGGGGTATAAATTATTATTATAATTAATTAATTAAATTGACCAGGTGAGTGTTCTTTCGAAAGAGGCAGGTGGAATCTCCACGACTGCTAATAGCATAACATTGAAAGGCTAGTGAAATATGGGGAGCCCTAGAGCATCTGCTTGGCATGCAGAATGTCCCATTGTCAGCCCCTGGCATCTCCTGCAAGGGCTGGACGAAATCCCTGCCTGAAACTCTGGGGAGATGCCAGTCAGTGTAGGCCAGGGGTCCTCATCCAGCACGACAGACTCTGGGGGATGTTGCGTCCGAAGCGGTGGGTGAGGAGGGAGAAGAAGGCAGGAGTGTAGAAGACAAAAATGACTGCAACATGAGAGCCACTAGTGCCCAAGGCTTTGAGCTGGAGGGGAGCCGGAAAACAGACCGCAAGATCAGCACACAGGACAAAAGAATGAAGACCACATCAAGCATGAGGATGGTAATAGTGAACAAGCCATAAATCATATTGATCCGGATGTCAGCACAGGCCAGCTTGGCGATGCCCATGTGCTCACAGTAGGTGTGGGCAAGGATGACGTGATCGCTGCAAAAGGGCAGGCAGAGAGTCAACAGGGCAATGGGCAGCACAAATAAGAATGTCCTCAGCACAACGGCAGCACACATCCAGGCTACCCTTGCCTTGGTCAAGATGGTGGTGTATCTCAGAGGGTCACAGATGGCCACATACCTGTCAAAGGCCATGGCTAGCAGCATGATAGACTCCATCCCCGTGAAGCTGTGGATGAAGAACATCTGAGCCAGGAAGGCCCCATGGCTGATCTCCCCAAGGCCAAACCAGAAGATGGCCAGCGTCTTGGGCAGGGTGAAGGTGGAGAGGCCCAGGTCGATGGCCGGAAGGACGGAGAGGAAGTAGAACATGGTCTGGTGGAGGCTGGCTTCTGTTTTGATGATGAAGAGGATGGTGCAGTTGCCCACGAGAGCAACCAGGTAGCCAAGGCAGAAGGGGATGGAGATCCAGGAGTGAAGCGCCTCCAGCCCCGGGACCCCCAGCAGGATGCAGTTGGGGGAATAAAAGTGGGTGGCATTCGAAAAAGGCATTCTCCTCCTGGACCCAGCCAGAGAACAGGTCACTGCGACCCTGCCAAGAAGAAGAAAACAGGCCAGCATTTTCCTCCATGGCTCCTCATGGACACATGGACCTTTGCCTAGCAATCCTGTTTCATGTTAAGAAAACAATTGTGTGTTTGTGTGGAGGGGATGAGCCTGCTAGCTGGATTTGGCCAGAGTGTAGGTCCCTGTGTCTGACTGTTACGGAAAAATACCGGGCGTGGAATTCCAAGCCACCCGGTGCGTCGGACTGAGTCCGCGGGTCCTAGCGGAGAAAATAAGCTCAGCCGGAAACAGGAGCAAGATGCGGAGATCCGAGTTTATTGCGCAACAGGTTCAAGACGAGATTGAACCCCGAGAATGGGGCGACATAGACTTTTAAAAGTTCCCTCCAAGTCCCAGAATACAGTGCATGAAAACGTCATGAATATATTATGGGAAGGTTGGGTTTCATGGACTACATCATGAATATGTTACATACGTCATGAATATGTTTACAGAGAGGTGGGGTTACACTGATTAACATTTGAGACAAGGGAGGGGGAATGTGCGGAGTGAGGGATATACATAAATAAACATTTCTAAGTACCGGTGGTGGCAGGACAATGGGACAGTGATATGCATCGTCTGCCACCTGGTATTGCTTGGAGGAAGGGTTAGGCAGGACGATCTGACAGGATTAAGAAGTTCCTGTGTACGTGCCCTGCCGCTTCAGGGATTATGGAGGTCGGGGTGCCATCATGGAGTCCAAAGGGAGCTGAGTTGAATGACACCAAGAGCAAGGAAATCGGAGTTATTGTTGATTTTATATGATTTTCGAAAGGTTCCGATGGTTTCCAACCTATTCCGTAGCCTCGGTCAAAGTCGGAAACAAAGTGGATATTGTAACAGGGTTTTGACAGGTTTACGAGCAGAATGGATACATTGTAACAAGGTCTTGACAAGATTACGAGGTCGGAAGTTTCGGTTCTATTGTTCTCGCTGCGGGGGGCCGTCAGCAGCTTGTCAGTAGGTTTAATGAGGCGTGCAAGGGCTCCGTGAGCTAGCTCCTGCAGGACGAATGCATGGCTGTGATTGGCTAAGACGCGGCCATAGGAATAAGCGGAGGTACAGGGACGCCCGGTCTACTCGTTCTAAGTATGGAGCGCAAATAGCCATAGGAAGAGATAGGAGAATATATTCATATATTTGAGCTTATTTCGCTCGAGAAAGAAAGAAAGAAAAGGGGGTCTGGGAGAAGTGTGGTGCTTGTGCGACGGTGAAGGGAACTGAGGGTAGGTGAACGGTGGATACCCTTGAGGTCATCGCCTCGGTCGTTCAAGGGAGAGAAGGGAGAGGAGGTACCCCCCCCCCTTTCCGATCCGTATCAGTCCCCCATTCGGAGATAGATTTGCATTAAAGTTCTGTAGGAACTTGCAAATCCTTTCTCCGCACCACAGAAACGCTAAATTTCGGTGATCTCATATTCCCCTTCCCCCAGATGCTTCATCCGTACATAGTCTGGGAAGGTAGGGGTGTGTTGGGAACGGGAATAGGCTCGAAGAGAGAATGAGGTAGAAGAAGTAGACTGGCGGAGGAGGGAGCAGCAGGGATTGATACAATGCACAGTACAACATAAAATAGACACACAAAAAATAGCGGCCAAGATGATGAGCAACATGACCTTCAATAATTGTCGGAGCCATCCCAGCTTGGGTAACCATCCCCACAGGTCCACATCGGATAGTCCCTCATGCTGGATATCGTGTAGCCTCCCTGCTAACTCGTGAATATTGTTCAAATGTCCAGTTATATTTAAGGTCTGGTCAGTTACGTATGTGCAGCACTCGGTGCCTATTAAGGCACAGGTGCCTCCTTGACTGGACAAGAGGAAGTCCGTTGCAATCCTCGTCTGTAAGCTCAACTGCCTTACCTCGGATAGTTCCGACATGAGAGAGTCTGTGATCTGGGTCGCCTCCTGCATGAACTTAAGGAGGATGTCGGTGAGTCGAAGGATATCCACATGGTTTGAGCCGGCCCCGTAGGCAGGGAAAAGTGCCCGGCCCACGGTCTCTCCATTTGCAGCAACATCTGACAGGTCTGACAGCTCCCTTTGCTCCCTTTTATTCCGTTGTCTTCCAGGGGGTAAATGTGGAACTATCCTAATTCCGGGGACAATGTAGCCGACGAAGCAGGATCCGGACATGTGTGGGCTCACCCATGTATATGCGCGGTGTCCGCACACCCAGAATAGGCCGCTGAGGTAAGATTCCATTCTGCCTGAAGCAAAGGTTTGCAACAGCATGGAGTCTGAGGGTTGGGGCTTCCAGTCGGAGGGGTGTCCGACGACAGCGGCCCAGGCGACGGTGAGGTTTGGAAAAGTCCGGGAATCCCTTGTATTGGTGACGGTGACCCGGCCAGTTGGTAGGATTTCGAGAGTGTTGGAACACGTACTGGATCCAATGAAGGTTCCTTCCCCGGAGAAGCTGCGGCAAAGGGGCCCCTTTGTAGGGCCGGTGAGATAGAGATATTGATGTGTCAAATTGAGTGCTGTTAAGTTCCAGGAAGTAACGTTTCCGGAACGGAATTGTTCGAGGGTCACTGGCACTGGGACTAGTGGGAGGCTCTGCTGGAGGTGGCTAGGCGCGTGGGCACAGATCCAGCAGTCTGGGTAGGGTGCTTCCTTTGCCACCTGGCTGAGGAGTTTAATATAGGAGTTTTGCTCCCAGGATGAAAGGAGGTCTTCTCCCGGGAGTGCAGAGTCAGTGCCGAATTGCCGAGGTGCTGTGCCGACTGGGTGGAGTGGGTCGGTAGTGTTCAATAGTCGTCTATCCCTGGCGATACCGCCGCATCTCAGGGGTCCGACGTGGTCCCATGAGGGGGAGCGCGAAGGGTGTACGAGATGGTGCCAACCTTCAAGATATTCAGCCCCTTTCCACTCATGAGTGACCCCTAGGTTCCATACGCAGCAGAATCGTCGCAGGCAGAGTCCCTGGAGTTGAGGCTTCCGGGTTTCTGGGGTGGAGAGGAGACACTGGAACCCGAAAATCAAGTTTCCAGAGGGGTGGTTTGAGTCCGTGTAAGCGTGGGAAGCCCCTCCTATCTCGACTTCGGTCCAGTTCGGGTTTTGTGAGATCCCCCCGTTCGCGTAGAGAAGATAAGTCCCGTTTTGGCAGGTCAGCCGGTAAGAGGAGTGGTCAAGAGTGAGGGCCGCGGACCCGATACGGCGCAAGTCCTTGTTTCGGATGAAAAGTTCCCAGTATCCGTCGTTGGTGAGTCGGGGTACTAGAGAATGGCGCAGTAAGATCCGAGACTCTGGAAGGCAGAAATCAAAATCCCCCATTCGATCAGGGTTAGCCCTTCCCGTCTCGACCTCATGATAGTCCAGGAAGTGATAGTCCGTTTGCAACCCTGTGCAGTGGTCCGATGAGGTGGACGGGACCCAGGATAAGGCGGCGAGAAGAAGGGCATTGCAGGCCAGACCCATGGTTTGGATGCGCGCAGGGAGAGCGCAAATGGTGAAACGAACGAAGGTGTTAGATAGAGCGAGGCTGTAAAGCGGAGCTATCAGATGAAACTGTCAAATGGAGCTGTCAAATGAAGTTGTCAAATGGAGCTGTCAGATGAACTGTCAAAGCGAGGCTGTCAAACGAAGCAAGCTGTCAACGGAGCTGTCAAATGGAGCTGTCAGATGAGCTGTCAAAGCGAGGCTGTCAAACGAAGCACGCTGTCAATGGAGCTGTCAAATGGAGCTGTCAGATGAGCTGTCAAAGCGAGGCTGTCAAACGAAGCAAGCTGTCAACGGAGCTGTCAAATGGAGCTGTCAGATGAGCTGTCAAAGCGAGGCTGTCAAACGAAGCAAGCTGTCAACGGAGGTGTCAAATGGAGCTGTCAGATGAGTTGTCAAAGCGAGGCTGTTAACGAGGTTGTCAAACGTGGCTGTCACCGCGTCTGAAACGCAACTTGATGGTGTTAGTATCTGGGATGATTTCGGACGTCCAGTTGGATGTCGCGGTGTCTGGTCCGGTCTGTTGAGCCCGACCTCGGCCCCGATCTGCTGGTCCGGTCTGTTGAGCCCGACCTTGGCCCCGATCTGCTGGTCCGGTCTGTTGAGCCCGATCTTGGCCCCGATCTGCTGGTCCGGTCTGTTGAGCCCGACCTTGGCCCCGATCTGCTGGTCCAGTCTGTTGGGCCCGAATGTGGCCCCGATCCGGTGCGGTCTGTTGGTCGTCGTCGTCAATATATGAGGTCGGTGGAGCAGGTGGAGTCGAAAAGGTGAAGTCCTCTCCGTCGCTTTCTTCAGTCTCCTGTGGAGGGGGTGAGGACTTGCACCTAGTGTGGTGTAACCAGGAATTCTTCTCACCTACTTTCACGGCGGTTGGCGATGTCAAGAGTACTTGGTAGGGACCTTCCCACGCGGGTTGGAGTGGTTCCTTCTGGTAGACCTTGACGAGGATCCAGTCATCAGGGTGGAAGGAGTGAGCGTGGACGTCGATGGGCAGGTTCTGTCCTTCGATGGCCGCGTAGTGGTGGAGGCGCTGCAGTTGCGTCTGGAGCTGAATGACATAATTAGTAAGTTCCGCTTCTCCTAGCTCAAGTTCTGAGAGCGGGAACTGAGTGTTATAGACGGGAGGAGGTCTCCCGAATAAAAGTTCGTATGGGGACAACTTCAATGGTCCAGTAGGTGCGCTCCGTATATTATGGAGGACCAACGGGAGTGCATTCACCCATTTCAGTCCGGTGAGTCTACAGAGTTTCCCTAATTGGGTTTTAATTTCTTGATTCATTCGCTCTACCTGGCCCGAAGATTGTGGGTGATAGGGTGTATGGAGGTCCCATTTTATTCGTAAGGCTTTGGCCACTAGTTGCACTATTTGAGCCGTGAAGTGCGTTCCTCTGTCGCTATCCAGGCGACGGGGCACTCCGAACCGAGGGATAATGTCTTGTAGGAGGGCTCTGGCTACTACAGAGGCAGTAGGTTTTCTACAAGGGAATCCTTCTACCCAAGAGGAGAGTTTATCCACTATGATCAGTGCATGTTTAAACCCTTGACATTGTGGTAAGTCGATGAAGTCCAGCTGTAGGCTCTCAAATGGAACAAATGCCCACAGTCTAGCCCCCGGTGGCGTTCTGGGTTGTCGTTTGGGGTTATAAGAGTTACAGGTAACGCAGTTCTTTGATGCTGTTGTGGCTGCGACTGCAAGTCCAGGAGCGTACCAGGATCTTTTTACGTGTTCTATCAGTCTCCCTTTCCCCCAGTGTGTTTGTTGATGGAGGACCCTCACCAATTTTGGAACCCATGCCTTTGGAAGGACGGTCCTACCATCTGGGAGAACCCAAACGTCATTGTGTTGAACTGCACCCACAGATTGCCAGAGGGTCTTTTCTTCCTCTGGTGCTTCTTTGTAAATTTGTGTAGTGTCTATGTTAAGTGGGATTTGTGGAGCTTGAAATTCGGAGTCACTGTTTGGGGGGCGGAGTGCGGCTGACTGGGCTGCTCCATCTGCTCGTCTATTTCCCTTTGAGATTGGATCTCTACCGCGAGTGTGAGCCTTACAGTGGACGACTGCGATCGCGGTAGGTAGGTGGATGGCAGTCAAGAGTCTCTCTACCAGGGCAGCGTGTGAAATTTTCGAACCAGCAGCTGTTAGGAAGCCTCTTTGTAACCAAATTTGGCCGGTGGTATGCACCAATCCAAAACAGTACTTGCTGTCCGTGTAGATTGTAACCCGTTTGTTTTCAGATATTTCACAGGCGCGTATAAGCGCTATTAATTCTGCGGCCTGGGCACTGTATTGAGGGTTTATTGGATTGGCTTCTATGACTTCAAAATCAGTGACCACAGCGTACCCTGTTTTCCTTTCCCCTTCAATAACCTTTGAGCTGCCGTCTGTGTAGAGTATTATATCTGGGTTCTCTAAAGGTAGGTGGTCCAGGTCTTCCCTGGGCTTTTCGGCTTGCCGGACTATGGTGGCGCAGTCATGGTGCGGAGTCCCGTCATTAGGGAGGGGAAGAAGAGTGGCTGGGTTGAGGGAGTTAACTCGCTTGATGGTGACATTTGATGGGGTTAGCAGGACGGCTTCGTACCTGTTTAGTCTGGAGTTGGAAAAGTGATGGCAGCCCTTTAATGTTAAGAGGGTGGAGACAGAATGGGGCACATGGATAGTGATCTCGTGCCCCAGAACTGTCTCTTGAGCCTTCTCCAGGAGGATCGCTGCGGCGGCTATAGCCCGTAGGCAGCTTACTGCCCCCTTTGCGGTGGTGTCTAATTGCAGACTGTAGTATGCTACAGGTCTCTCCTGGTCTCGGAAAGGCTGAGTTAACACTCCCGAGGCCACCCCCATTTGTTCGTGGACAAACAAGTTGAAGGGGATTCTGTAGTCAGGTAAGCCTAGGGCGGGGGCAGATCTCAGTTCTTGTTTCAATCGCTCAAAGGACTTGTATGCCTCTTCCTCCCAAACTAGAGTGTCTGGGTGGTCTTGACGGGTCATAGCCGACAGGGGCTTCGTTATCTCGCTGTAACCCGCAATCCATGCTCTGCAGAAGCCAGCCATCCCTAAGAATCCTCGTAGCTGTCTCTTGGTCTTGGGGAGGGGAATCTTAGTGACCGCCTCTATCCTGTCCGTTGCTAAGCTTCGGGTGCCTATTCCTAGGATGTGCCCGAGGTATTTAACTTCTTGTTGGCAATACTGTAGTTTTTTTGGCGACACCTTGTGTCCTTTTCTAGCTAGTTCAGCCAGGAGGTGCTTAGTGTCCATTTTACATGCTTCCTCGCTAGTGGAACAAAGGAGGAGGTCATCTACGTAAAGCAAGAGGGCGGAGCCAGCAGGGAGATGTATGTCTTGTAAATCTTGGTGTAGGATGGCCGAAAAGATGGCGGGTGATTCCACGTACCCCTGGGGCAGTCTAGTCCAGGTTAGCTGACTAGGTCCCCAGGTGAAGGCGAAGAGAAATTGGCTGGCCGGGTCTAGGGGTATGCTAAAGAAGGCGGAACAGAGGTCCGCAGCGGTGTACCACTTAGTCTCTGCAGGTATGGCGTTTAGCAAAGAATTCGGGTTGCCCACTACTGGATGTCGAGGTATGACAAATTGGTTCACAAGTCTCAAGTCTTGCACAAAACGATATCTGACTGGTGCCCCTTCTGCTGATGGTTTCTTTACTGGGAGCACTGGGGTGTTGCATGGGGATGCGCAAGGGACTAGGATTCCCTTCTCGAGGAAGTCTTCGATCATAGGAGTTAACCCCTCGATAGCTTCTTTGGGTAAGGGATATTGTTTTGTGCAGGGAAAGGGTAAGTCAGTCCTGTAGGTAATTTTCACTGGGGTCGCTGATAATAGGAGACCCACTGAGGTCGATTCGGTGCCCCATAAAGAGGAGGGCAAATCTCGTTCCAATTCCGGGGGTAGGTTTGGGAATTGTCTGTCTGTCTTTTCCTCCTCAACTATTCCTTGGAAGGATGGGATGGATTCTTCGGGCATGTGTAGGTAGATGCCTTCCTTGGTGCATTTAATGGTAGCGTTCAGTTTGCAAAGCAGGTCCCTTCCCAAAAGGTTTACCGGGCTGCTAGTTAGAAGGAAGGTATGCTCGGCCAGTAGCGGTCCGAGGGTAACCTTGGAAGGACGTGATAGTGGGCAAGTGCGGGGTATCCCATCCAGACCCATAACTTTTCTGGTCTCCGGACCCGGCTTCAGGTGGCTATCGGTCAAAGTAGAGTATGTGGCTCCTGTGTCCAATAGACATTGATACGGGTGGCCATCGATCTCTATCGTGCAAAATGGGTCTTCAGAGGATAACGTAAGGACTGGACAGATGGTTAGGGTTTGGTTGGGATCCCCTCCTAATTGTCAATAGGTTTCTTGGTCATCAGGAAAGGGTTGGTTAGGTGGGTGCAAGGGAGGTGCCGTGGCGTTAGTCCACGGGTGGGTGGACGGCGTTATAGCGGGCATCTGGGTCCTTGGTCCTGGTGGGGGTCTTTGGTTTTGGGTAGATGCACTCGGAGGCGGTTGGGGTTTATATGTGGCCGTGGCTGGTTGAGGGTTATGAAGGATGGGTGGTTGGTTCCCGTATCCGTAAGTTGGATTTGGATGTTGCGCTCCATAAGTTATATTATTGAGGTAGGGGCAGAATCTTCTTATGTGTCCCTCTTCCTGACAGTAATAACAGGCTCCGGTGGCTGGTCCCCATGATCTAAGGGAATGGGGAGGTCCTCCTCCTCGGATTCCCTTTCCTCGGCTGAAACCCCTGCCCCTTCCGGAGTTTAAGTCCATACTCAGGGCAAGGATCTGTTCGGTTTCAGGTTTGGGGTCCCTTTTCTTCCTCTCATCCCGTGAATTATATACAGATTTGGCGATTGAGAGGATTTCACTGATACTTTTGCCATCATACCCTATTTGTAAGTTCAGGGCCTTCCTTATATCGGGGCAGGCTTGGTCTTTAAAGAAGCCTTTGACTATGACTTCGTGTTGGGGGTTTTCGGGGTCGATTCCCCCCCATGTCTTGATGGCTGAGACTAGCCTGGTATAGTAATCAGATGGGTGTTCGTTTGCTCCTTGCAACACGGACTGGACCTTCGTCCAGTTGACAGTACGTTGTCCAGCGGCCTTAATGCCGTCTAGGATTGCCCGTTTGAATAAGTTCAGATACCAGATGCCGTTGGTAGTATTGTAATCCCACGTCGGCTCGGTGCGTAAGCATTGAGCTGTGAGCGGCTCTAACCCTTGTGGGCGTCCTGTCTGGTAGTTGGGGAGTTCGATTGCCTCTCCTGCCTTTGCCAGAATATCTGCCTTCTCGGCCTCGTTGAAGAGGGCGTTTAAGAGAACGTGAACGTCTGGCCAGGTCGGTTTATGGGTTGAAAAAATGGCGCTGACCTGACGGTGGCATTTGTCCGGGTCGTCTCTTAAGGATGGCATTTGATTTGACCAATTTACCAGGTCAGCTGTATAGAACGGCTGGTGGGTATACACCATTCGAGGGGGTCCGTCTGGCTGTAGGGGTGGGATCGGCAGGGCCCTTAAGGGCATCTGGACTGCTGCGGAGTCTGCCTGATTTGAGTCTGCTTGCTTGGATGTCCCTGGGACCTCTTGAGATTTCTCCGGGTTCTCTTTTGATTTTTCAAGGAGGCTGGGGTGTCCTGAGGTGGCCTCTAGTATTTCTTTGGCTCGCTGTCTCAGAGACAGGAGGTTGGAGCTTTCTAAGGTGGTGTTTTGTATTTCTCTGGCTCGCTGTCTTGTTAACCGCGGGCTCGCGCCCCCCCGTGCCCCTTGTTCTTCTACGTTTCCATCGCTATCTGAGTCCTCTCTAGGGGCGGGTGGATTAGTTGGCCCATAATAGAATGGAATGAGTGCTTGTTCCATGGAGTCGTCTCCTGGGTGTCCTTCGTATGGGGGGGGCGGAGGCGACCTTCCATGATTTAAGATAGGTAGCTGGTAGGTCGTGGCTCTTTTAGTGGCTTGGAGCAATCCTCTGACCGTCTCAAATGTGGCTAGGTATTCTAATTGACGGGGCTTTTCTTCTATCAGGTACTTCTTAAGGTATTGTAGGCGTTCTTCATTAAAAGAGCCCCCTTTTGGCCACTGTAACCCTGGTTTTGCGGAGGCAGTTCCAGTGGGCCAGGTGTGTGTACAGAGGTCTTCTAACTTCTGTCTCGATAACAATTTGTGCCCGGGAATAGATTTCCAATAAGAGATGACGAACTCAAGAGGGGAGTCGGGGTCTCTCTGGGACTCGGATGGCTTCCTAGAAGCCTTCCTCCCGGAGCGAGCCCGCTCGTGTTTGGAGGCTTGGGTACCCATTTTATTCACGCGTGTCTAGGTAAAGAGAGGGGAGAAGGGATCGTTAGGGGGTGTGGGCTTAGGGGAGGGTTTCGCTGCTTAGCAACTTCTTAGCGGGTTTTTTTTTGAGAGCTCTTCTTGCCTATTCTCTATTCCTTCCTTTCCTACTCTTCAACTTCTCAGGGGTTCCTCTCCACTCTGCCAAGTTCCACCCAACTCTTCTCGGGTTCCCCTCCTGGCAACCTCCTACCTATCGTTAAATCTCGGAAGAGGGACCCTACTGAACGCCCGCGCCGTGCGGTGCCAGATCGGGTGATCCCTTGATAGAGTTTCGGACGGAAAATCCCCCTTGCTATCGGAAGCGGGCTCACGCACGATACACGTGTTACGTGGCCCGACCGGTGCGGCTGGGATTAATTGATAGGAAAGCAAGACCCCTTCCTGCCCCCTCCGTAAGGGCGCTCGGGAAGTTCGGAAGAAGAACTCCAATCCCTTGCTTTCAACCGAGATGCCCGTTGCAGGGAGTCGGCTGTCTTTTCAAGCCGGGTCTCTCCGTCTTATTTTCGGACTCTCGGTTGGTGCGGCTGACTGGAGAATTTGAGAGAAAGAGATAGAGCTCAGAGCCCCCCTTTCGGGCCGAGCGGCAGTCCACGGTCTCTCTCAGCACTTGGACCAAGGGACAGGCGAGAAAGAGCGATAGAGAGGAGGGCAGAGAATTCAGTTGCCAGGAGACTTCCACCCCCCTTTTCCACCAGTGCACTGGGTTTCCTATACTCACGCGTCTTCCGTGTAGATCCCGGGATCGTAGAAGCCGGCTGGATGTCCCTTTGCTCCCCGGCTGAACTCCTGGGACGTTAGATTACCGCCCGGAAGATGGCCGGAGGTCCAGAGGGTCTTCTCGGGCAAAATGGCCCGGAGCCGGCAGAAGATTCGGGGCCCCCGGTCAGCAACACGGGAGAACCGCCCGTCCCTGTTCGGGCGCCACCTGTTACGGAAAAATACCGGGCGTGGAATTCCAAGCCACCCGGTGCGTCGGACTGAGTCCGCGGGTCCTAGCGGAGAAAATAAGCTCAGCCGGAAACAGGAGCAAGATGCGGAGATCCGAGTTTATTGCGCAACAGGTTCAAGACGAGATTGAACCCCGAGAATGGGGCGACATAGACTTTTAAAAGTTCCCTCCAAGTCCCAGAATACAGTGCATGAAAACGTCATGAATATATTATGGGAAGGTTGGGTTTCATGGACTACATCATGAATATGTTACATACGTCATGAATATGTTTACAGAGAGGTGGGGTTACACTGATTAACATTTGAGACAAGGGAGGGGGAATGTGCGGAGTGAGGGATATACATAAATAAACATTTCTAAGTACCGGTGGTGGCAGGACAATGGGACAGTGATATGCATCGTCTGCCACCTGGTATTGCTTGGAGGAAGGGTTAGGCAGGACGATCTGACAGGATTAAGAAGTTCCTGTGTACGTGCCCTGCCGCTTCAGGGATTATGGAGGTCGGGGTGCCATCATGGAGTCCAAAGGGAGCTGAGTTGAATGACACCAAGAGCAAGGAAATCGGAGTTATTGTTGATTTTATATGATTTTCGAAAGGTTCCGATGGTTTCCAACCTATTCCGTAGCCTCGGTCAAAGTCGGAAACAAAGTGGATATTGTAACAGGGTTTTGACAGGTTTACGAGCAGAATGGATACATTGTAACAAGGTCTTGACAAGATTACGAGGTCGGAAGTTTCGGTTCTATTGTTCTCGCTGCGGGGGGCCGTCAGCAGCTTGTCAGTAGGTTTAATGAGGCGTGCAAGGGCTCCGTGAGCTAGCTCCTGCAGGACGAATGCATGGCTGTGATTGGCTAAGACGCGGCCATAGGAATAAGCGGAGGTACAGGGACGCCCGGTCTACTCGTTCTAAGTATGGAGCGCAAATAGCCATAGGAAGAGATAGGAGAATATATTCATATATTTGAGCTTATTTCGCTCGAGAAAGAAAGAAAGAAAAGGGGGTCTGGGAGAAGTGTGGTGCTTGTGCGACGGTGAAGGGAACTGAGGGCAGGTGAACGGTGGATACCCTTGAGGTCATCGCCTCGGTCGTTCAAGGGAGAGAAGGGAGAGGAGGTACCCCCCCCCTTTCCGATCCGTATCACTGACCAAAGAAAATGAAAAAAGCAGCCTGCACACTGCTGTATGAGGACCTTTCCTGTCTGCTCCTCCTCTCCCACCCATCAATTCATTGGGCCAATTTAGTCTGACAAAACTGGTGGGGGTGGCAGCTCTCCACTTTCCTCATCCTGTACATGGTTCTATATTCTTCTGTCGTGTGTCCCCCCCCCCCCCCGCCACATTTCCCACTAATGTCTCCTTCATCAAAACCAGCCTTTCTCAGCCTTTCTCTGCGGGGAACCTGATTCCTCCACCACCAAATACCCTAATCTTCTCATTCACCTCTTGCAGCTCTACAGTGACCAGAGCTGGACATACCAATTGCAACAAAGGTTCCTTGGAAGGAGAGGTAACTTGCTCTCCTCCTCCTTCCAAATATGGTCCCGGCAACTGCCCCTCCCTCCCCATCTCAGCCTCTAAATCTCAGGGTCAAGCCCCATGTTGGGCGAAAAAGTCCCTCAGTGTGGGGAATTGGACTAGAAGCACCTTGTGGTCCCTTCCAACTTGTCCATTCTATGATTCTATTACTCCCCTCCTTTCCACTCACCTTGAGAGGACCTTTTGTTCTGCCAGCTCACCTACAGATCAACACAGCAAGGTGTGCTCTGCTGAGCCACAGTGTCAAAGGTCTACTGGCAGCTGCATCGTGGATGGAGGAGCATCCCTCAGATCTGACTCCACTTGGCTGACCAGAAAGCAGCATTTATAGTGTTTCTCTGGAGGTGCTAGGGTGGACATCTCAGGGGGTTGTTTCACAGTAGAAAGAGCTTTGTTCCATCCCAATTCCCATCGCATCCAAACTGCCCAGACCTTGAGCATCTCTTCCAAGGTTACAGAGTCAGGGGGACTGTGGAGAGCGGACCCCAATCCCACCTCCAGGCTTAGGATTCTTTATCATTCTACATAAAACAGTGTGATACCTGTATGCATTGATGAATATAAATGGTCAGATTTTTATTTTTTTTAAGAATGGGGAACTGAGGTAGGGCAACTGTTAGGTCCAGTGCTATTTTTCTGCTATTTTTCTAGAAAAAGAAGTTTCAGAATACCTCCCTCGTTTTCTTAGGATGGCAATGGCACCCACCCAAGAGGGGCCAGAACTGAGTTCCAGCAAGTTCTGGCTGGAAAAAGACCCAGGTTAGGCCCATTAATAAGTGAGGCCAGCGTAACATACACAGGAATGGGAACTGACCACAAGACTAGTAAAAACCAGTTAAAGGGGAAATTAATGGCTGATTGTTAAAGAGAAAAACAACTCCAGGTAAGGTACAAGGAGGGTTCTGACACAGATACTAAAATCAAATGGGTTGGGTAAGTGTTTTTCATGAACTATGGCTTGATGAGAGATGGTGAAGTGCAGACGAGGCAGAAAGTGGTTGGGTAAAGCAGTGTTTCCCAACCGGTGTTCCGCGGCACACTACTGTGCCGTGAGACATCGGGTGGTGTGCCGTGGGAGGGAGGCGGGCGAGAGGCGGCGGCGGCGAGGATCCGGCGGGGGTGGGGGGAGCGGGGGCCGTCGTGCGCAACCGAACTCACTTGGCGCGCTGCCGGCTTGTCCTCCTTCAACCCGGGTCGGGCCAGGCCTGCTCACGTCCCCGGATCCCCTAGCAGCAGCCGCACGCTCTCCAAAAGCGCAACGCTGCGCGCAACCGCTCGGCCAGCTGGTGCTCTGCGACTCCGCCCTTTCCCCTCCCAGCGCCGGAGGGTTCGCGCGACCGCAGCTGTTCCCTTTCGCAGCGCGCGGGAAACAATTCCAGGCCGATTGCCTTGTGCCGAAAAGCACCGCCTCTCCTTCCAGCTCAGGCCCGGGCCGCCGGCTCCCCGAATGACGTCACGGGGGCGGGGCTTTAATGGTGGTGTGCCGCGAGATTTTTTTCCGGTAAACAGGTGTGCCGTTGCCCAAAAACGTTTGGGAAACACTGGGGTAAAGGATGAACAGCTAAGATTATGCATACTTTGCCTATGCTGTATAGTCTGTGTCCTAATAGAAATGTAATGCATTACTGAATGAAGTCCTACTGATTGGGGATTTGGTATGAGGCTCCGTTCTTGAAATGACAAGGAGAATCCCCCCCCAACCCCATACCTCGAAACTGAATACAGTGGTACCTCTGGTTACAAACTTAATTCGTTCCGGAGGTCCGTTCTTAAGCCTCTTATCCTGAGGCGCGCTTTCGCTAATGGAACCTCCCACTGCGCACACACCTTCTGTGCACAATTTCCATTCGCATCCTGGGGCAAAGTTCACAACCAGAAGCAGCTACTTCAGGGTTAGCGGAGTTCGTAACCAGAAGCGTTTGTAACCAGAAGCGTTCATAACCAGAGGTACCACTGTACAGGCCTCCTGGCAGCTCTGTCTTGCCCTCAGGACCCTGCCCAGGCCACATCCCTCATTGGCCCCATTCTGCACTCTCCCAAAGTGATTTTACCCAGCTGCCATCTGTCTTGGAACTATGACAACTGTTCTTGGTTGCCTGACCACACCCATTTTGCCACACCCACCTCTGGGATGTGGCTCCCAGAAAGCTTTTGATAAGAAAACATGGCCCTGAGGCTGAAAAAGGGTCACCACCACTGAATAAATCCCTGCTTTTTCAGGACTGGAAACCCAGAATAACATGACATCAAAAGTTCCAGATTTTATTAGGCCAGGGATATGATCAAATCAGTGATTAAATTTAGGAAAGAAACTTGACCATCATTTGTTAAAGCAGTCTATTACAGTATTACATACAGAACAATATAAATATGTCATTTCTGTGTGCAACCTGAGAAACATGGAAGAGATGGAGGAATACTGTAGGTCCTCAGAAATCTCCACTAATTCCATTTCTGGATTTTCATGATCAAAACAAATATCTCCAGGACAAGGGGTGGACATCCAGGGGGTTGTTCTATGTTCAGGACCTTATTGAGTGGTGCTGACCCATCTTATAATAACCTTTGTGAATCCAGTTGAGGGGTCCTCAGTATGACTGACTCCAGATAGCTCAGGTATGATCATTTATAGGCAATATTTTATGGAAGCAGGAGGGACTTCATTATCAGAAAGTGTATGAATCTTTTTTATCTAACTCTGGAATGTATATAACTGGAGAACAACCTAGCCTTATGAGGAATGGCTGAGGCAATTTGGTGTGTTTAACCTGGAAAAGAGGATATGATAACCATCTTCAGCTATCTGAACAGCTGCCACATTGAAGATGGAGCAAGTTTATTTCCTGCTTCTCCAGAAGATTGGATTCAAATGACATGAAAGAAGATTCCAACTAAACATTTGGAGGAACCTTCTGACAGTAAGAGCAGTTTGATGGGGGAACAGACTCCTTCGGAAGGTGGTGGACTCTCCTCCGTTGGAGATTTTTAAACAGAGGTTGGAGGACCACCCACCAGGGATTGTTCAGCGGTGATTCCAACAATGCATGAGGTTGGGCTGGGTGACCCCTGGGGTTTCCTTCCAGCTCTATGATTCTATGATTCCATGAGGCATTTCGAGCTTCAGGGTGGACCAACAACTGCAGACAGGATTGATCAAAGATGGCATATAAATCTGTATGGACATTTGACACAACACAGCAGAGTTGTTAGAAGGGGAATGAAATGAGAAGCAGGACTGAGATTTGGATATGCTTCGAGGTTCAGGCTATGGGAAGTCGTAAAATCAAAATTACAATTCGGAAGACAATTTGATCTTTTTTATTTTAGTTTTTTATTTTTATTGGATTATGATTTGATATGTTAGTTGGAGGTTTTTTATTGGGAAATTAATATACACTCTAACAAAAAAAAGAAGGGGAATGAAACAACATCAGCCAGCGTGGTGTAGTGGTTAAGAGCGGTGGACTCGTAATCTGGTGAACCGGGTTCGCTTCCCCGCTCCTCCACCTGCAGCTGCTGGGTGACCTTGGGCTACTCACACTTCTCTGAAGTCTCTCAGCCCCACTCACCTCACAGAGTATTTGTGGTGGGGAAGGAAGGGAAAGGAGAATGTTAGCCGCTTTGAAACTCCTTAGGGTAGTGATAAAGCGGGATATCAAATCCAAACTCCTACTCCTCCTCCTCTTCTTCTTCTTCTTCTTCTTCTTCTTCTTCTTCTTCTTTTTCCTTTGGACAGGCAGTCTCCCCACCCCACCCCCTTCCCAGTGCATCAATATGGAGATAGTGCTTCCCTTTGGTTTAAGCACTAGATGCTGGGAGTAAACATTTATTCATTCCACTGGTCACCCGTCTTGGTTCCTACTCGAACAGTACATGGACACTTCTACATAACTGTTGTTATTGTGTTTGTGATGTGCATGGTTCATTCTGACATGAATGCTTTAGCTGAGTTTCTTGCATTCAGGGGGTTGGACTAGACATCCCTTGGGGTCCCTTTCAACTCTATAATTCTATGATTCATTCAAAACCAATAAAATGTTTGTAAAAGAAAAAAGAAAGATGATGGCTAGATCCAGTGCTTTTTTCCCTGGGGGTACGCAGACCCCTAAACATTTTGTGAATCTTTGTCAGAATCTCTGCTCGGCCAAGCCGATAAGGCCTCATCTTCCTCCGAGCTGAGCCTTTGAAATCGCCTCCGACGTGTATAATGACCTGAGCCTTTGATAAGGCCTCAAGCCCATTCTATCCAGCAGGGTTCCCAGCACAGGGAAGAGACGAGAGGTTTGGTTAGATTGTAAAGGGTTTTATTTCTAAACTACGCAGAACAGAAAAGACATCCTCTCTCTATGAAAGCAGAGAGCAACTGAACAAAGGAACAAAGGAAACAGGAAATCACTAACATCACATCCCGTCTCCCTTTCCCGTGAGACTGCAAGGTCTCTGGAATCTAAACAGAGTCCTGGGACTCCACACAGCTGCAGTGAGAAACAGAAACTAACATCCTCCCCCTTTCTGTGAACACCACTGGGCAGCGTGTCAGTACATTATCAGTACAAACCCAATTTCTGTACATAGGTACAGTGTTGATCCTTCGGAACAACCTTGGACAATAAATCATCAGGAATTTCATTACCTGGCATGTAGGACACCGTTATGAGTCCTTTCTCAACACATTCTCTAGTATGTTGCAGCTTCAATTGCAAGTGCTTCGTGCTTTGCTTACAACCTTCAGAAGTCAGCAAAGCCAAACATGCTTTGCTGTCCTGATAAATCTGGATTGGACATTTGATAGGAATTCTCATGTCTTTACACAACTGTAACAACCATTCACAATCCACAAGTGAATAAAACAATGCACTCAGTTCAGCTTCACAAGAACTTAAACGTACTGTTGTTTGCTTCATGCACGACCAATCAAATAGACCCTGGTTGTACATATAGCAAACTCCAGATGTGCTTTTCCTGTCTGTAGTGTCACTTCCAAAACTCGCATCAGCAAATATCTCAAGACCACCAGACTTCTGATTGTTAAATGTCAGCCTGTAATGCATAGTGCCTTTCAAATAGTGTGCTATGTGTTTCAGAGCTTTCCAATCCTTAACAGTAGGATTGTTGACTTGTCTGCTTAGCAAGTTACAGCTAACTGCAATGTCTGGTCTTGAACATCTGGCAATGAAATTTAGTTTGCCTAGCACACTTCTGTACAGTGTAGTGCCAGAAAATGCTCCTTCAGTGTCATCTACCTGATCACCTGTCGTCATTGGTGTGTCTACAGGGTTAGCATCCATCAGATTTAGCTTGGTTAACACATCAGCAATTTTCTGTGACTGGTATACTAGGAATTAAAGCTGCATCACATGATGGACACTTCAAGATAGCGGGGGCTGCTGAGCAGACTGCCAGAAGTTACACCCCGGGGAAAGCTGAAACAGTATCCCAGAGCATGCAGGGATGTGTTCCTGAAACAGAAAGCTCCACAAAAGGGAGGCTTTTGGAGGAAGAGTGAATGAGGGGGGTGTTTCCTGTTCAGGGGGTGAAATCTCCAAAGCAGGAGGAGCAAGGGGAGTTGGCTGCCATGTCATCCCAACCATCACTGCAACCAGCAGGTGGCACTGCTGTGTTTGAAGCAGTGGAAAGTTTTTCCTGTGAGAAGTTTGGGCAGAGTCCAAATGCCAGGATGTTCCAGTACAAAGGCTAAGGCAAAACTTTGTGGAAGATGGAACTGATTCACCACATTTACATCACAGAAGGGTCCAATCCACCAGTTGGGTGAAGACTCCTTGGAGGTGCAAAGTGTTGTGGAGTCTGGCACCCTTCCCTGTGTTCCATTCAGCTTTCTGGACTTCTCCAGAATGTGCACGCCACTAGCCGCTTGGTGTGTAAGCTTGCAGAAGATAGAGTCCACACGCTGTTGTTCTAAACTAGCAGCTTTATTTACAGCAGAACAGTAAAAATAAACAAACCATCCGAGACAGCAGTCATCTTGCTTCCTTGCCTGGCAGCAAAAGCGAAAGTCAGACAGAACAAAGAAACAGCTTCTCCAGAAGTTGGAGACAGCTCCTCCCCAGAACAGGCAGGACGATGGGTTCCCGAGCTGTTAACCCTGTAAGCTCTGATTCCCCATCACACCCCCTCTCGTCCTGCACTGCTGGGGACTCGTAAGTTTCGCCACTTACCCCAAACACAGACCTTTACAGAACTCCCCATGATGCTGAAAGCTCAAAGGTTTCATGAACCCATCTGCCAGGTTCTTCTGGCTTGGACAGTACTGCAATCTCACCAAGCCTAACTGGATACTCTGACACACATTCTGGAAACGCATGTCTAGGTGTTTGGTCCTGGCCTTAAACTGCCCAGACTCTGCCAACTTCAGACAGGGTTGATTGTCCTCCCACACCGTGACAGGCAAACAACAATCCCTGCAGATTTCTTGAACCAAACATAGAATTCCAATTCCCTGCAAAGCTCAGACAGCGCACTGAATTCAGCTTTAGTAAAGGAAAGTGCAATGAGACTTTGCTTCCGGGTGTGATAGCCTGGGATGCAGATTCAGATGCTGAACCTAAGGAATCCCAACCTGCACAGGATTCCTCGTCTCCAGAACCAGCTGAGCCAGGGTTGGGGCATGAGCCTGAAGGGTCCCCACCTGTGCTGGATGCTCAGGTGCAGGCACCAGCTGAGTCTGCTCTGGCTCCTGAGGTGATTGAGGACCCATTGCCTGCAGGTGCTCCACTCTCAGCCCCATCAAAGGAAGCTGGGGTTGCCTCTGGGTCTGGTACCCCTCCAGCCTCTCCTGAGCTGCACAGGCTCAGGGCAGAGAGGCGGAGGGAATTAAGTTCCTGCAGGAGGAGTGCTCGCCTCCAGGCCAGGAGAGTCACCTGAGGATCAGAGCCACCCTATGCCTTGGGACATATAAAAGGCAGCCAGCCCCACTCCCAAGTTGCGGGGGCAATGTTGGTAGTTGTCAGTCCCTCCCTGAACCCTGCCCTGCACACAGCTTCAACTTTAAGGGACTGCCTTCATATTGCTTCATCGACCACGGGCTGGACTTGGACCTTGCCTCTTGATTAACCCCCGGAACCAGCACACCGGGACTTCCACCCAACCAAAGAGTCCCCAAACCTTACCACCATCTCAGATACGGACTTCCTGTTAGCCAGATTCGCCTAATTGCTATCTGTCCTGCACATCAGCTTGGCGTCACCTTTAGCTGACAGCTGGAGACAGAAATACCATTCCAGGCACTCACACTCGGGTTTGTAGCTTCCCTGCTGAGCAGATTGGTAGCAAAAGCAATGTCCGGTCTGCTCCACTGGGACAGATACAACAGACTACCCAGAGCTGACTGAAAAATCTCAGCATTTTTGAACTCAGCGCATTCTACTTGCTGACTATGTTTCACATAACTTGTCTCCATGGGTGTCCTGACCCTGCATTCAGACATCCTGAACTTCTCAAGCAGTGATGCTGACTTGAATAAAATATTGGTGGGGGGGCCAGGTAAGGCCCTCCTTACACAATCAATCACATGATACATGCACATCATTTGAATGGCAATGCCTATAATGGCAGTGATTTTTTTAAAAAAGTAATATTTTGAGCCCGTAGTTCAATTTCCAGCAGCTCCCCTTGCCCCAGAGAACACTTCTAGCATTCCATCTCCCCTACCTGTGTCCATTTGGTATCATCCTTTCAAGGTTTTTTCCTGTCCATTGTGTTTGTCTTTCATTTGTTCTCCTATGTGTGTTGCCAGTAGAAGCCACAATTCTGTGGGTACTCTAGGTGGTGCAGAAAACACCTAGAAGCTCCTTAGAGGTTCAAGTGCCGATAAACTTCAGTTTTGTTATCTATAAATTCCAATTAGCCAGCAGAGGGTGTCACAGGGCCAGCCTACCTTCCCTTTAGAGCAAACATGGGTCTCCAGCTGTTTTTGGACTACAACTCCCATCATCCCTAGCTAGCAGGACTAATGGAAAGGGATGATGGAAACTGTAGTCCAGGAGCTGCTGGGAACCCAAGTTTGGGAAACCCTGCTTCAAAGCAACTTTTGCGTTTGGCCTGCAAATATGGGACCTGTCCACCTTTGTATTTTCTTGTATTTTGATTTTCTTGTGACCTGTGTACATTATTTATTTATTTATTTATTTATTGAGGGAAAATTCAAAGAGAAATTGTATGGCAAGTTGTGGAAGAATAAAAGGTTGTGTTTGGGGGGGGGAACCCTGGGGCGTGGCCCCCTCAGATATTTTATTGGGGGACAAAGACCCCATGGGCTTTAAGAGTTGGTGCCTAGTCCCTACACCCACATGTCTCAGGAATGTTACAACATAAAAACACAAGATAAAAACACAAAACCAATGTTAATCAGCCAAAGGTGGAGATTTGTCTGGTTCCTAAACATGTTTAATGGTTTTTCCGACCTTTGTATAGATTCTTTGATGGAAAGTGAGATTGGAGCTCCTCCAGAAGCTCTTTCCACATTCCACACACTAATATGTTTTCTCCCCTGTATGAATTCTTTGATGGGAAGTGAGATTGGAGCTATGAGTGAAGCTCTTTCCACATTCCACACACTGATAGGGTTTCTCCCCTGTATGAATTCTCTGATGGGAAGTGAGATGGGAGCTCTGACTGAAGCTATTTCCACATTCCACACACTGATAGGGTTTCTCCCCAGTATGAATTCTTTGATGGGAAGTGAGAGAGGACCTCTTCCTGAAGCTATTTCCACATTCCACACACTGATAGGGTTTCTCCCCTGTATGAATTCTTTGATGGGAAGTGAGATCAGAGCTCTGACTGAAGCTCTTTCCACATTCCACACACTGATAGGGTTTCTGCCCTGTATGAATTCTTTGATGGGAAGTGAGAGAGGAGCTTTCAGTGAAGCTCTTTCCACATTCCACACACTGATAGGGTTTCTCCCCAGTATGAATTCTTTGATGGGAAGTGAGAGAGGACCTATTCCTGAAGCTCTTTCCACATTCCACACACTGATAGGGTTTCTGCCCTGTATGAATTCTTTGATGGGAAGTGAGATTGTGGCTGTGATGAAAGTTCTTTCCACATTCCACACACTGATAGGGTTTCTCCCCTGTATGAATTCTTTGATGCGAAGTGAGATTGGAGCTCTGACTGAAGCTCTTTCCACATTCCACACACTGATAGGGTTTCTCCCCTGTATGAATTCTTTGATGCGAAGTGAGATAGGAACTCTTACTGAAGCTCTTTCCACATTCCACACACTGATAGGGTTTCTCCCCAGTATGAATTCTTTGATGGGAAGTGAGTTTGGAGCTATCAGTGAAGCTCTTTCCACATTCCACACACTGATAGGGTTTCTCCCCTGTATGAATTCTTTGATGCGAAGTGAGATTGGAGCTCTGACTGAAGCTCTTTCCACATTCCACACACTGATAGGGTTTCTCCCCTGTATGAATTCTTTGATGCGAAGTGAGATAGGAACTCTTACTGAAGCTCTTTCCACATTCCACACACTGATAGGGTTTCTCCCCAGTATGAATTCTTTGATGGGAAGTGAGTTTGGAGCTATGAACGAAGCTCTTTCCACATTCCACACACTGATAGGGTTTCTCCCCAGTATGAATTCTTTGATGCGAAGTGAGAGTGGAGCTTTCAGTGAAGCTCTTTCCACATTCCACACACTGATAGGGTTTCTCCCCAGTATGAATTCTTTGATGGGAAGTGAGAGAGGAGCTCTTCCTGAAGCTCTTTCCACATTCCACACACTGATAGGGTTTCTCCCCAGTATGAATTCTTTGATGGGAAGTGAGATCAGAGCTCTGACTGAAGCTCTTTCCACATTCCACACACTGATAGGGTTTCTCCCCAGTATGAATTCTTTGATGCGAAGTGAGTTTGGAGCTATAAGTGAAGCTCTTTCCACATTCCACACACTGATAGGGTTTCTCCCCAGTATGAATTCTTTGATGGGAAGTGAGTTTAGAGCTCTTACTGAAGCTCTTTCCACATTCCGCAAACTGATAGGGTTTCTCCCCAGTATGAATTCTTTGATGGGAAGTGAGAGAGGACCTCTTCCTGAAGCTCTTTCCACATTCCATGCACTGATAGGGTTTCTCCCCTGTATGAATTCTCTGATGCCTAGTGAGATGGGAGCCGTGACTGAAGCTCTTTCCACATTCCACACACTGATAGGGTTTCTCCCCTGTATGAATTCTCTGATGGGAAGTGAGATTGGTGCTCCTACTGAAGCTCTTTCCACATTCCACGCACTGATAGGGTTTCTCCCCTGTATGAATTCTCTGATGCCTAGTGAGAGAGGAGCCGTGACTGAAGCTCTTTCCACATTCCACACACTGATAGGGTTTCTCCCCAGTATGAATTCTTTGATGGGAAGTGAGTTTGGAGCTCTTACTGAAGCTCTTTCCACATTCCGCAAACTGATAGGGTTTCTCCCCTGTATGAATTCTCTGATGGGAAGTGAGATCGGTGCTCCTACTGAAGCTCTTTCCACATTCCACGCACTGATAGGGTTTCTCCCCTGTATGAATTCTCTGATGCCTAGTGAGAGAGGAGCCCTGACTGAAGCTCTTTCCACATTCCATGCACTGATAGGGTTTCTCCCCTGTATGAATTCTCTGATGCTTAGTGAGATCCGAGCTCGAACTGAAGCTCTTTCCACTTTCCACACACTGATAGAGTTTCTTTCCAAGGATATTTTGTTGATGGGAAGTGGAATGGGAGCGCTGACTGCAGCTTTCTCCACACTCCAAATTTTCACGTGGCTTTTCCTCTCTGGGGATTTTATCGTGGTCACCTTTGTTCTTGATTTCATCATAATCTGCAATGGAGACAAAAAGGGATTAGAGCCTCAAGAACAAATGGAGAAGAAATTAAGGGAGTTCAGTGTGTGTTTCTTACCTTTGTTGTTTGTCAATAACCAACATATTTATTATCAGATTTTGTTGAGTTGTTGACTGCTGCTTTGTTTGCTATAGAGTAGTGGCCAAAATTGTGGAAGACTTTTGCAGAAAAGTGTATTTCAGAGGTTTGATGGCTCATAACACTGCTTCTTTTGGAGTAATATCATACAATTATGTATCAACGGAAATTGTTCATTTACCCATATTCTATCTAATGTTATAGCCAAATAACCAGAAAAAGGAAGCACAACTTGCTTAGGTTGACTGTGTGTCTTTTTGTGGTTGGTTTTTTTGTGTTCTTGTAAAACATAATAAAATTATAGAAATGGCACAAAGAGTTGACTGGTCATCCAGAAAGCGATGTAAAATTGTACTGTTTAATGAACAATGCTACAGTTATGAAGAAACTGATGAAAGATAAGGAAAAACTTAACCAGACTGGCCATTATATATTTTTGAAGAGGTATCAGGAGACTTAGTCACTATAAAATCAGACCGGTAAAGGCAGGGAAAGGTGCACAAAGGCAAGTAACGATGGACGAGTGGAGAGACTGTCCCTACATGACAGAAGAAAATCATCTGGGTGTATACAAGATGACATGGCGCAATTTAATGTGAAGTTGAGTGCAAGGACTGGTCAAAATGTTATAATTCTAAGGAATAAGCCATTGTCATCTCACAAGCAAAGGTTGAAAAGATTAAACCCATGTTAACTGGACAGCTGAACAATGGAACAGTGTTATTTGGAGCAATGAGACCCAAATCAGATAAGATTTACATCCACTTGCATTACACCGACCACGAAACACTCAGATATTGTGTTGATCTGGGGTTGTATGGCAGCAAAAGGTGTGGGCAAAATTTACATCATTAATGGGGATGTAAATGCCCTAAAATGCATAAATGAAAGACTTGCGCGCAAACTGAACCGTTCCTCAGGTGATCTTTTCCCAGATGCTGAAGCACGTTGTCAGGGAACTGCCCTCGGTTCAGGAGGGAGAGAGGAAAAGCCGAATGGATTACAGAGAGCCTCCAGGGATCGTGGGAAGCAGCTCCTCTTCAACGGAGGAGAATAAAGACGCCTCCAGTGGAGCGGCGCTGCAGGAGTCGGAAGAGGCAAGACAGTGCCAGGACAACTTGCCTGGGCAAAGTGGGGAGGAGAGGGGTCCTCTGTTCCCCACACCCTCCTTGCGCAGAAAGCATCCGCGCAGAGAGGGGAGGCACAGACTGGGAGTCAAGAAGCTGCTTTGCTGGGGAAAGTTTAGGAACCGCCCACTCACGGATTCTGCCAACGAATGAGCCAGCCACGGGAGAGTGGCGATCCGGATGGATAAGGTTTATTTTGGCAGCAAAAGCAAGGCTTCACAGCTAAGCAGGGAGATATTTGCCTGCTTGCTCTCGAGCAACCCCTTGGAAACATCACACACACACACACACACACACACACACATATATATATATATTCTATTTTCTATTTCAACAGGATTCCGCTCCATGTCGTGTTGCTGCTGTGTGCAAAAGGTGCTTTCAAGATAAAGATATTTCACTGCCGGAATGGCCTGGGAATAGCCCAAACTTTAACCCAATCAGAAATCTATGGAGCCGACTAAAGAAACTTGTTAGTCAGAAGCAACCCAGCAATAAAGTCCAATTAACAGAGGCAATAATTTAATCTTGGTTTCACTTTATTACAGCTGCAGTACTAAAAACTTGGTTCATATCATGGGAAGGCATTGTAAGGCCTTAATTAAAGCTAAAGGTTGCCAATGGGTATGACTGCTGTTCTCATAAATACTCCTTCATAAAAGTTCTTTCATTACATTCTTCATTAGATTATCCTTTATTGCTATATAATTTTATGGTATTACTCCACACAAAAGTGGTGTTATGAGCCATCAAACCTCAGAAATACACTTTTCACAAAAGGTTTCCACAATTTTGGCTACTAGGAGAAGTTCACTTTAAAGTTAATGTTCTATTTATATGGGATCAAAAAAATGGGCAAAAAAAATGAGAGGCACAAATACAAGATGGGTGACACCTGGCTTGAGAGCAGTACATGTGAAAAGGATCTAGGAGTCTTGGTTGACCACAAACTTGACATGAGCCAACAGTGTGACGTGGCAGCTAAAAAAGCCAATGCAATTCTGGGCTGCATCAATAGGAGTATAGCATCTAGATCAAGGGAAGTAATAATGCCACTGTATTCTGCTCTGGTCAGACCTCACCTGGAGTACTGTGTCCAGTTCTGGGCACCACAATTCAAGAAGGACACTGACAAACTGGAACGTGTCCAGAGGAGGGCAACCAAAATGGTCAAAGGCCTGGAAACGATGCCTTATGAGGAACGGCTAAGGGAGCTGGGCATGTTTAGCCTGGAGAAGAGGAGGTTAAGGGGTGATATGATAGTCATGTTCAAATATATAAAAGGATGTCGCATAGAGGAGGGAGAAAGGTTGTTTTCTGCTGCTCCAGAGAAGCGGACACGGAGCAATGGATCCAAACTACAAGAAAGAAGATTCCACCTAAACATTAGGAAGAACTTCCTGACAGTAAGAGCTGTTCGACAGTGGAATTTGCTGCCCAGGAGTGTGGTGGCGTCTCCTTCTTTGGAGGTCTTTAAGCAGAGGCCTGACAACCATATGTCAGGAGTGCTCTGATGGTGTTTCTTGCTTGGCAGGGGGTTGGACTCGATGGCCCTTGTGGTCTCTTCCAACTCTATGATTCTATGATTCTACTACAGTGTTACATTGATTTGAGAACAGTTCTGTTCTGGAAAAGATTAAGTTTGTAAACCATCTTCATCATCATCATCATCATCATCATCATCATCATCACTGCTACTACTACCTGAGATTCAATAAGTCTAGCTCTTCTCTGGGATGAATTTTGTTTGGCCCAACCATGGCATCCCCTCCATCTCCATTGTCAGTCATTTCTTTCATAGAATCATAGAGTTGGAAGAGACCACAAGGGCCATCGAGTCCAACCCCCTGCCAAGCAGGAAACACCATCAGAGCACTCCTGACATATGGTTGTCAAGCCTCTGCTTAAAGACCTCCAAAGAAGGAGACTCCACCACACTCCTTGGCAGCAAATTCCACTGTCAAACAGCTCTTACTGTCAGGAAGTTCTTCCTAATGTTTTTGATCAACCCAAGACTGACAGGAGCAAATACAAAACCAGAAAACCTGAAGCTACGTATGTGGTGTCCGGTACGTTTCCACAGCTCTCTGGGATTAATTTTGTTTGGCCCAACCATAGCATCCCCTCCATCTCCATTGTCAGTTGTTTCTTTGGTCAACCCAAGACTGACAGGAGCAAAAACAAAAACAGAAAACCTGAAGCTCCACATTTCCTGGACTTATAGCAGAGCGGCACAGTGAGTGCTGCTTGTGTGTGTGAGCTTGCAGAACTCAGAGTCCAATACACTGCTGTTCCTCTAAATAAGAAAGCTTTATTGTATGTACAGCAAGATAAACCATCGGAAGATGCAGACGTTGCGTCTTCCATGTCTCAGCAGAAAACGAAAGTCAGAAAGAACGAAGAAACAGCTTTCCCGGATGTTGAGAAAGCGCCTCCCCAGATGCAGGACACTCAATGAGCTGTTAACCCTGTAAGCTCTAAAGCTCACAACTTATCTTTCCTAACAATTCTGAAGCTGACATTGAAGATGGCCTGGGCAGTTCAGACCAGCCTGATCGTGGTAGGAAAAGGAATAATTTGAGGAAGATTGTTCAAAGAAAATACTGTAACTTACTGTTTATTGTGGGGGTGTTAGGTTCCCAGGTGTTATAGGGGGCACTGTTGAGCTCTGTGAAAATATATGAGGTTGGTTCCATAGAGGTATGTTTTGAATTTCCAGGCTGATATGATGATCCCACAGGGAGCCTTACCAAGAGAGGCCACGATCCCACGAGTCTCCTCCATGACGTCCTTATGCAGAGCTCTCTGGGCAGGATCCAGGAACGCCCACTCCTCGTCCGTGAAACGAATGGTGACATCTTCAAAGCAGACTGGACCCTAAAAGAAAAAGGGAAATGTCCTCCTCTGAGACAGCAGAAATATGATCTGCTCCACAATGCTCTGTTGTTTCCTTCCTGTAAATAATAATAATAATAATAATAATAATAATAATAATAATAATAATTTATTATTTATACCCCGCCCATCTGGCTGGGTTGCGGTGTTGTTTCAATAGGATTGCTAGCTGCACATTTTATTTATAGATGCTTATTTTATTCTGCCTTTTAATTATGCGTATCCGTCTTTGTGCAAATAGGTGGTACTCCACCTTGTGGTTTTCAAGTCACTCTGCCTACACAAGCATTCCAGTTTTCCCGATGGGAGGATCCACTTTCTCCTCTCCTCGTGAGTTGTTCTAGGGAGGTTCCCTCCCAATGCCCTAGGGCCAAATTCAAGGGGTTCATGGGGGCATGGAGAGGGGGAGGGGAGGAATGGGGGGCAGGCTCCATTTTCCAGCGGATGGCGCTGGTTAGGTGAATCCAGGCCACTATTTGTTCTCATTTGTCCACTGCTTAGAAACCAGTTTTTGCATTCAGTGATCAGTCTAGAATTAAGATAAGCCTATTTTGGATGGCCCCCTTCATGGATCACTGCCTTGCCGTGGCGAAGGGGCTTGAATAACTCAGAGAAGCTATGAGCTATGTGGTGCAGGGCCACCCAAGATGGACAGGTCATAGTGGAGAGTTTTGACCAAACGTGATCCACTTGGAGCAGGAACCGGTAAGCCACTCCAGTATCCCTGCCAAGAAAACTCCATGGACAAAGACAACAGGCATATAAAAGTTATGACGCTGGAAGATGAGCCCCTCAGGTCGGAAGGCGTCCAACATGCTACTGAGGAAGAGCGGAGGACAAGTACAAGTAGATTCAGAGCTGATGAAGCGGCTGGGCCAAAGCCGAAAGGACGCTCAGTTGCGGATATGCCTGGAAGCGAAAGGAAAGTCCAATGATGTAAAGAAAAATATTGCATAGGAACCTGGAATGTAAGAACCATAAACCTTGGTAAGTTGGATGGGGTCAAAAATGAGATGGCAAGAATAAATATTGACATCCTGGGCATCAGTGAACTAAAATGGATGGGAATGGGCGAATTTAGTTCGGATGACCATCACATCTACTACTGTGGGCAAGAATCCTGTAAAAGAAATGGAGTGGCCCTCAGAGTCAACAAAAGAGTGGCAAAAGCTGTACTAGGATGCAGTCTCAAAAATGATAGAATGATCTCGATACGAATACAAGGCAGACCTTTTAACATCACAGTAATCCAAGTTTCTGCACCAACCACTGGTGCTGAAGAAACTGAAATTCACCAATTCTATGAAGGCTTACAACACCTTATAGAAATGACACCAAAGAGGGATGTTCTTCTCATTATAGGGGATTGGAATGCTAAAGTAGGGAGTCGAGAGATAAAAGGAACAACTGGCAAGTTTGGCCTTGGAGTTCAAAATGAAGCAGGGCAAAGGCTAATAGAGTTCTGCCAAGAGAACAAGCTGGTCATCACAAACACTCTTTTCCAACAACACAAGAGACGACTCTACACATGGACATCACCAGATGGGCAGCATCAAAATCAGATTGATTATATTCTCTGCAGCCAAAGATGGAGAAGCTCTATACAGTCAGCAAAAACAAGACCTGGAGCTGACTGTGGCTCAGATCATCAGCTTCTTATAGCAAAATTCAAGCTTAAACTGAAGAAAGTAGGAAAAACCACTGGGCCGGTAAGATACAATCTAAATCAAATCCCAAATCCCTTATGAATACATAGTGGAAGTGAGGAACAGGTTTAAGGATTTAGATTTGGTGGATAGAGTGCCTGAAGAACTATGGATGGAGGCTCGTAACATTATACAAGAGGCAGCAACTAAAACCATCCCAATGAAAAGTAAATGCAAGAAAGCAAAGTGGCTGTCCAACGAGGCCTTACAAATAGCGGGGGAGAGAAGGCAAGCAAAATGCGAGGGAGATAGTGAAAGATACAGGAAACTGAATGCAGATTTCCAAAGAATAGCAAGGAGAGACAAGAAGGCCTTCTTAAACGAGCAATGCAAAGAAATAGAGGAAAACAATAGAATGGGAAAAACCAGAAATCTGTTCAAGAAAATTGGAGATATGAAAGGAACATTTTGTACAAAGATTTCCATAATAAAAGACAAAAGTGGAAAGGACCTATCAGAAGCAGAAGACATCAAGAAGAGGTGGCAAGATCAGTCTACATCCCAATCCCAAAGAAGGGCAGTGCCAAAGAATGCTCCAACTACCGCACAATTGCACTCATTTCACACGCTAGCAAGGTTATGCTTAAAATTCTACAAGGCAGGCTCAAGCAGTATGTGGACCGAGAACTCCCAGAAGTGCAAGCTGGATTTAGAAGAGGCAGAGGAACCAGAGACCAAATTGCATACATGCGCTGGATTATGGAGAAAGCTAGAGAGTTCCAGAAAGACATCTACTTCTGCTTCATTGACTATGCAAAAGCCTTTGACTGTGTCGACCACAGCAAACTATGGCAAGTTCTTAAAGAAATGGGAGTGCCTGATCACCTCATCTACAGTTAGAACTGGATATGGAACAACTGATTGGTTCAAAATTGGGAAAGGAGTACGACAAGGCTGTATATTGTCCCCCTGCTTATTTAACTTATATGCAGAATTCATCATGCGAAAGGCTGGGCTGGATGAATCCCAAGCCGGAATTAAGATCGCCGGAAGAAATATCAACAACCTCAGATATACAGATGACACAACCTTGATGGCAGAAAGTGAGGAGGAATTAAAGAACCTTTTAATGAGGGTGAAAGAGGAGAGCACAAAATATGGTCTGAAGGTCAACATCAGAAAAGCGAATATCATGGCCACTGGTCCCATCACCTCCTGGCAAATAGAAGGGGAAGAAATGGAAGCAGTAAGAGCTTTTACTTTCTTGGGCTCCATGATCACTGCAGATGGTGACAGCAGTCACAAAATTAAAAGACGCCTGCTCCTTGGGAGAAAGGTGATGGCATATCTAGACAGCATCTTAAAAAGCAGAGACATCGGGACTTCCGGTCGGCGCCAGTGTTTAATGGCGGTCCTCCCTCCGAGCTCCGGAGGAGGACTGCTTCGCGAGTTCGGGTCTGACCCGCTACGGCAAGTGGGGGACCCCTAAAATCACAGGCGCGGAAGCCTGTGAACAAGGAGACTCAGTGGGCACCAGAAGCGCCCCCTTACTGCGAAAGAGCCTTTTTAAAGGCTCCGGAACAGCATCGGGAGAGTGCGGTGCTGAGAGTCGCAACCCAGCTCGCAGAGCGAAGCCGCGTCGCCATGAATGGAGAGCGCTGATTCCTTCCTGTAAATTGAAATTGGATCGAAAAACCTGTGAGTAGGATTGAACGATTATCTGGACTTTAAAAATTTAAATCTGAAATTTGGCCGGAAATGGGGAAGGTTAAAATTAAGGAAGTCTGCCTTCCCCCGACTGCATGACAGATAAAGCAACGAAAATATAAAGCTGCATCTGAATGAAAATACTGTAGGACTGTTTAAGCCTGGCATCGGACACGAACCTCCTCTCTAGCAAGCAGGGGCAGAGGGGAGAAAAAGTAACTTTATTAACCTGCATGACCTATTTGAAAGAGAAAAGTTTTCCGCTGTCTTAATCCCCTGAAACGGACTGCCAAAATAAGACACCAGGACAGAGAACTGATTTTAGAAACTAGTTACAAAGCTACATAGTTGATATTCTACCTGATACAAAGTTTGGGGGCTTTGCTGCCACAACATATTGGACTGTGTTGACAGAGAAACTACATAGAAAAAGTGTTGCAGCATTTATATTGAAGTTTCCTGGTTTCTTTGTTCTTAGTTCTGTGTTTCCTTCACTTGGACATTTTGTTTTGCTCCCTCTAGAGGGTTGAGAAGTAACAGTTGCAAAGCAACAGATTAAGACAGTGGGATTTTCCATCAGGGAACTGCTCCTGTGAGAACGTCCTTGGGACATGAGCGGCCCAGCGGATGAGATAACCACTAGAGCTAAAGCAAAACAACAACAACAAAAGAAAAGAGGCTCAATATCAAGCCTAACACCGACAGGAGCAGCTGGGCAAGAAAAAGTGACAGCTGTTTCCATGGATTCAATGACACAGGCGTTACTCAAGATAAATCAATCTTTAGAAGCTTTGACAAAGCAGAGTACAGAAAATTCACAAAAATTAACAGAACTAACAGCAAGGTTGGACTTGAATACGAAAAGTGTGACTTCTAATACGGAATCTATAAATAAACTGATTGAAGAAAACTCTGCAACACGTAAAATTGCAGAGGACGCCAGAAATATTGCTGAAGAGACACAGGAAAAATTAGAACCGATCTCCAAAAAAGTATATGAACATGATGCGGCCTTGTCTTTGCTGGAATTACAGAGAAAGGAGAGAAACTTGAAATTAAGATTAGTTCCTGAAAGTGAAGGGGACAGCCTCGTGGAGTTTCTCACACAAGAGTTTTCTGACTTTTGGCAGGAAGAATTGCAGGAGGAAGAATTTAAGATCACAACAGCATTTAGATTGGGCAGGAGACAGAACATAAAGACTCCGAGGGATTGCCTGATTACTTTTAGATCCATGAAAGAAAGGGACAAAATATTAAAACTACATTACCAAAAGGCCTTGGAAACTGAAAATTCCCATATACAAATCTTCAAGGACATCCCTAAATATATTCTGGAGGTGAGAACCTTCTACAAAGATCTGGTCTACCTGCTGGAAAGGAACAATATACTTTTTAGGTGGGAGTTCCCACAAGGACTGTCCTTCAACTACAAGGGAAAGAAGGTGAAAATAAAAACAATTCAAGACAAAGAGAAGTTTTTGGAGAAAAACCATGAGGATCTGCAGAAGGGAACGGTAGACCCAACCTCAGAGGTAAAAGGAGCTGTAGACATCCTGAATCTATCATTTGGACTTAAACCACCATCAGAGGAAGAGCAACAACTTGGAGCGGTAGGAGGAGTGAATGCTAAATAACAAGATGGCCCTGCAATTCCTTAGTTGGAATTGTAATGGGCTGAACATGCCTACGAAAAGACGCCAAGTTTTTCATATTTTGAAAAGAGAACAATTGGATTTGATTTGTTTACAAGAAACTCATGTGACCAGGGTACACAGGAAATTACTTATAAATAAAAGACTAGGACAAGAATTCATCTCATCGGATAAAGTTAAGAAAAGAGGAGTGGTGATTTATGCAAAAGAGAAATTGGCCCCAAAAATGATGTTTAAAGATGAACAAGGAAGATACCTGGCAATTGAAATACAAATACAAGGAGAAAAATTGTTAATAGTCGGAATTTATGCACCAAATGAAGGGAAGGCGGGATTTTTTAAGAAGCTGCATGAAACTCTGATGGACTATTTGGACTACAATGTAGTAATCATGGGAGATATGAATGGTGTGGTTTCTACAAATATGGACAAGGCACAAAGACAGACAATCTCTAAGGAAGGGAGACTTCCGAAGACCTTCTTTGAAATGACTGAAAATATGGACTTGATAGATATTTGGAGAACAAGGAACCCTCTCGAAAGAGAGGGAACTTTCTTCTCTCAAGCAATGATGACCTGGACCAGAATCGACCAAATCTGGATTACTAGTGGGCTGGCTCCAAAGATCAAGAAGATAGAAATCTGCCCAAAGACTTGCTCTGACCATAACGCCGTGAGGATGGAAATGAAACTTACAACAACTGGTCAATTCAGATGGAGAATGAATGACACCCTGTTTCGAGATGAGGAGATCCACAGAAAGGCCCAAAAAACCTTAAAGGACTATTTTGAAATAAACCTAAAAACTGATGTAGAAAAAAGAGTGATCTGGGACGCAAGTAAAGCTGTGATGCGAGGATTCCTAATTCAACAAAATTCGGTAAAAAAGAGAAAGCAAAATGAGAAGAAGGAAAAGATCTTGGAAAAGATAAAAGAAGGAGAGAAGAAATTGAGATCAAAACCAAAGTCCCAGGAGATTTTGAGAGAGATTAAGCTATATCAGACACAATATATGGAATTGATGAATCAAGAGATTGAGTGGAAGATAAAGCAAATGAGACAAAAGACATTTGAATCTGCGGATAAATGTGGCAAACTTCTGGCTTGGCAATTGAAGAAAAGACAGAAACTAAATACAGTTACAAATCTAGAAGTGGATGGAAAGAATATAACTAAACCCAACGAGATTAGAAACTGTTTCTTGAGCTATTTTAAAAAAATATATTCACAAGGACCGCAGAACGAAGAGGATATAGATGAATTCCTTAAAAAATATGGATTACAAAAAATCTCTTATCAAAGTAAGGTGGATCTAAATCAGAGAATAACAGAACAAGAGATAGAAGGTGCCATTCAGAACATGCAATTGGGCAAATCTCCAGGACCAGATGGACTGACTTCCAGATACTATAAAGCTTTGAAGGAGTGGTTGGTACAACCGTTAAAGGAAGTCTGCAACGAGATTTTGGAGGGGAAAGGGGCGCCAGAATCGTGGAAAGAAGCTTATATTACACTCATACCAAAGACAGAGACTGAAAAGACTCAGCTTAAGAACTACCGCCCAATATCATTACTCAATGTGGATTACAAAATTTTTGCAGACATTTTGGCAAAAAGATTGAAAAGAGTGTTGATGGAGAAGATTCACAAGGACCAAGCAGGCTTTCTCCCAAAAAGGCATTTATCAGATAATGTGAGGAACATAATAGACATTTTGGAACTATTGGAGGTGAATATAAACACTAAAGCAGTACTGATATTTGTGGACGCGGAGAAAGCCTTTGACAATATTTCTTGGAGTTTTATGAAAAAGAATCTTCATGGGATGGGGGTAGGCCAAGGATTCGAGAATGGTATGGGTGCGATATATTCTGAACAAAAAGCTAAGTTGATTGTAAATAATGTGATAACTGAAGAACTTAAGATAGAAAAAGGGACACGACAGGGGTGCCCAATTTCCCCACTACTTTTTATCTCGGTTCTGGAGGTGTTGCTAAATATGATTAGAGATGACCAGCAGGTTAAAGGTGTACAGGTCGGAGCAAAACATTACAAGTTAAGAGCTTTTGCAGATGATTTGGTACTTACTTTACAAGAGCCAGATACTAGTACAAAAAGGGTGTTGGAGATAATTCAAGAATTTGGTCAGGTGGCCGGATTTAAATTGAATAAACAAAAGACTAAAGTTTTGGGGGGAAAATTGACATGTATGGAGAGGCAGAAATTCCAGAATGAAACAGGTTTGACAGTGGTTAAGAAGGTGAAATACCTAGGGGTTCATCTGACATCTAAAAACTTGAACTTGTATAAAGACAATTATGAAAAATGTTGGTCAGAAATCAAAAAAGATCTAGAAATATGGTCAAATTTGAAATTGTCAATGTTAGGCCGAATTGCAGTTATCAAGATGAATGTACTGACTAGAATGTTATTTTTGTTTCAAACCTTGCAGATTCTTGAAAAGATGGACTGTTTCAAGAGGTGGCAGAAAGAAATTTCAAAATTTGTCTGGCAGGGCAAAAAGCCCAGAATAAAATTTTAAATAGTGACAGATGTAAAAGAAAGAGGGGGATTTGCCCTGCCGGACTTAAAATTGTACTACGAAGCAGCAGCGTTTTGCTGGCTGAAAGAGTGGATGCTCCTCGAGAATACAGATATCTTGGATTTAGAAGGTTTCAATAACACATTTGGTTGGCATGCATACTTATGGTATGATAAAATTAAAGTGCATAGGGCTTTCAAAAACCATATTGTTAGAAAAGCATTATATAATGTTTGGATAAGATACAAAGACTTGTTGGAAAACAAAACCCCTAGATGGTTGTCACCCTTGGAGGCTAAGGCATTGAAAAAACTCAATATGGAGGCCGAATGGCCAAAGTATTGGGAAATTTTGGAACAAGATGGAAATAAATTGAAGTTACAGAGTCATGAGAAATTGAAACCCAAAGTACGAGATTGGCTCCATTATTATCAAATAATGGAGGTTTACAAACAGGACAGGAAAATTAGCTTCCAGGTGGAGAAATCAAAATTAGAAACTGAACTGTTAAAACCCAATACTAAGAACTTGTCAAGAATGTATAATTTGCTGCTGAAATGGAATACACAAGACGAAACAGTTAAATCAGCTATGATTAAGTGGGCACAGGACATTGGTCATAACATTATGTTTGCTGACTGGGAATGGTTGTGGAACACCGGGATAAAATTCACGGCATGCAATGCTTTAAAGGAAAATATTATGAAAATGATCTATAGGTGGTACACGACCCCAGTCAAGCTAGCAAAGATTTACCATTTGCCTGATAACAAGTGCTGGAAATGTAAAGAATCTGAAGGTACTTTCTACCACCTTTGGTGGACGTGCCCAAAGATTAAGGCCTTCTGGGAGATGATATATAATGAAATGAAAAAAGTACTTAAATGTACCTTCCCTAAGAAACCAGAGGCCTTTCTCTTGGGCATTGTCGGCCAATTGGTGCTAAAGAAAGATAGAACTTTCTTTATGTGTGCTACGACAGCAGCAAGAATACTTATCGCAAAGTATTGGAAGACACAAGATCTACCCACCTTGGAAGAATGGCAGATGAAAGTGATGGACTATATGACACTGGCTGAGATGACTGGCAGAATCCGTGATCAGAGGAAAGAGACGGCGGAAGAGGATTGGAAGAAATTCAAAGTTTATCTTAAGAACTATTATAAAATTGATGAATACTAAAATGTCGAGGTGTTGAGAAAGAAAAAGGGATTACAGTGACATAAGATTAAGTTGAAGAAAAGACTAAGAGGACACATATTTGATAAAATTACTTAGAAGCTGCTGAAATAATTTTGGAAATTGGGATGCAGAAAGGGGAGGTATGGGGGAGTCCGAGAAATGAGGGTTATGAAAAAAAGGTTATGAAATTATACATGTTTGTTTGTCTTTTTATTTGTTTGTATTGTTTAAAAAATGTTGTAAAACCAATAATTTTTTTTTAAAAAATAAATAAATAAAAAGCAGAGACATCACCTTACCAACAAAGGTACGTATAGTTAAAGCCACGGTCTTCCCAGTAGTGATGTATGGAAGTGAGAGCCGGACCATAAAGAAGGCTGATCGCCAAATAATTGATGCTTTTGAGTTATGGTGCTGGAGGAGACTCTTGAGAGTCCCATGGACTGCAAGAAGAACAAACCTCTCCATTCTTAAAGAAATTAGCCCTGAGTGCTCACCGGAAGGACAGACTGTGAAGTTGAGGCTCCAATACTTTGGCCACCTCATGAGAAGAGAAGACTCCCTGGAAAAGACCCTGTTGTTGGGAAAGATGGAGGGTACAAGGAGAAGGGGACGACAGAGAATGAGATGGTTGGACAGTGTTCTCGAAGCTACAAACATGAGTCTGACCAAACTGTGGGAGGCAGTGGAAGACAGGAGTGCCTGGTGTGCTCTGGTACATGGGGTCACGAAGAGTCGGACACGACTAAACGACTAAACAACAACAACAATTTTGGATGGCCATCTGTCTTGGATGATCTAGCAACGCAGGGGGTTGGACTTGATGACCCTTGGGGTCCCTTTCAACTCTAGGATTCCATGAAAACTGCAACTACAGATGAATCCTACTGGCAAAATTCAGAAGGCTGGTGTCAGAGTTCTTTGGGTAGGAAATCCCACACTACACAGCTGGAGTTCACACTTTCTTAGCAAGAACACGGTATTCACAGACTTGGCTGAGTTTCGGGCCTCATGAGAACAGCAGCTCATTCCCAGAGGGTCTGTAAGTTTGCATAATCTAGCAGAGATTCCTGCAACGCAGGGGGTTTCCTGGATTTGAGAGACAAGCAGGGAGGGTGGCTTCTGGCAGAAGGAGAGGGAGCCACCGATGGCTCCTCCTTCTCCTGACTCACCTCTGCCTCTCGACTTCCCTCTCCCACTCGCTTCCTTCCTCTTCTGCCTCTGATTCTGCACTGCATTCTGCCACAGTGTCTCCCAGCTCACTAAGCCCTGTTACCCCTTTAGCTTCTGACATCTCCTTTTCCCAGGCTTCTCCCTCTGATCACTCATCCTTCTTCCACCTCCACTCCTTGGGCTCTGAGCCATCTTCCCTTCCTGGTTCCCCAGCTGCTTCCTCCCACCATTCCTCTGTGCCCAACCAGTCCATGACATTGCTCCATCCCTCAGCCTCTGTCCCCACAAGGCAGCTTCCCCTGACCTGATCTGGTTCCACAGCCGCTGCTTCACTTCTGCCCCCATGAAAAGGCGGATCAGGAGGTTTTGCTGGCATCCTTCTGCCACCTGCAAGAGAGAAAATGTAAACAGGACGCCAGGAGTGCCTACTACTCTCACAGGGGAAACAGGGCATCTCTAACTGCAGATGGACCTTTCAGAAAGCCATACTTGCTGAGAGCATTTGGATGTTTGTGCCCATTTCATATGTTAGATGTGCAGAAACCCATCTCCCCTCCTCTGGACCCTTGCTCCCAACTGTCTCCCCGCAAAACAAGATGAAAAGAATATCAGTGTTTGTAAAAAAAAAAAAAAAAGGTTCTGTTGGCATAAAAGAGTCCCCGAGAAGAGTATCCTTGCAGAGTACTGGTGTAGCTGCTCTGTGAGTCGCCTACTGTGATCCTCTAGGAGTTCAGACTGTTCCAGTAGCCGATGCTGAGTGCTTTCCTGATCCTCAGATCCTAGCTGCCCCAGCGTCACTGCAGACAGTTACAGCTTGCCACCAACTGCTCCAACGCACAGCCACTGGCTCCATACACCACCAGGACTCACCAGCTCCCTGCTCAGATGCTGTCAGTCGTTTTGCACTCTGCACAAGCTCAGAAACACTGGGCCCATAACCTGTCAGTTTTTGTAAAAAAAAGGGGGGGTTCTGACCTCCCTTTGTTGCCTCAGCCTGGTCCTCGGACCCTTGTTGTCATAAAAGAGTCCACAAGAAGAGTAACCTTGCAGAGTACTTTCTGCTTTTATTCTTAAAAGCCTTTCTGCAAAAGCGACTGACCAACTGTACACACTGTTGGTTTCTGCTTCCTCACTAAGCAGTGAATGCATGTCACAAGAAATTGTTTTGCATTCCACACTCCAAGTTACTGTTGGATTCCCACAGGAATGGGAGACTGGATGTGACGTACACTGGTTTCCTGTTTTTCACTCTTCTCTCGGTTTCTTTGTTAGAGAGACAGGTTGCTTCTCTGCTCTCACAGAGGCAAGATGCATGTTTGTATTCTCTCAGCATAGAGTGGAAATAAAGTTGAGAATGTGGCACATACTGCTTATCCTTCTGCTGTGTGGACTACTCTGCTTGGGCTCAAGATAAGACGAGCCTGTATCAGCTTCAGATGGGCCGAAGCTGGTCAAAATCTCACACACACAGCAACACTACCAGCTTTCACCAACCAACCCAAACCAAAGTAACATTTCTCACTCTATATATACAACCTGGTGCAGGCCGCTGACCCAGCTTTTTAAGCATTAAAGAAACAGCTGCCAATTTTTAGCCATGACAAAGAACCCTCAGATGAGTTGGAAAACCAACAGAATGACACCAGTGGAGAAAAACCACCTTCCTCCTTACCCAGTGGCCTCTCTCTGGTGTCCAACGGAGGCCTCACTGCCTCACAGGAATCCAGGTCCATTTCTGCAAAGAGATCCTTTCCCTGAGAAAGAAACAAGGATTCAAAACAGAGAATGGCGAGAAATATTAGTAAAAGAATGACAAAGTCAAAAACATTCAGGGTGTGAGATCTCATTCCATGGATGCCTTCCCAGAAAACGGATGGGCCAACAGTAGAGCATTATGGGATGTTCTCCATCCTGTTTGGAGCTCCTTTGGAGTATCCAGAGGAAAGTCTCTCTCACCTGCTTTCTCTCCTCTGCCTGACTCAGGAGGAAACCTTCGGCCAGGGCCACCGCCTGGGAACTGGTCTCCGCTCCGCATTCCCTCACCCAGCTCTCCATCTCCGGTGGAAGGACAGCCAGGAACTGCTCCAAGATCACAAGATCCAGCATCTCAGCTTTCATGTGCCTTTCTGGCTTCAGCCACTGACGGTCAAGGTGGTAAAATCGGCTGCAAACCTCTCGGGGTCCTTTGGCCTCCTGGCAGCAGAACTGCCTCAACTGCTGACTCTGAACCTCTGAGCGGAGGGTGTCCTCCTCACTCAGGATCTTCTGCACAGAGTTTTCCCAGAATCCCCCACTGCTCCCAGTTTGGCTGGCATGGCCTCTTCCTGCTCCAGGGCCAGATGTGTCTCGCTCATCCATCTGTGCTCTCAGGAAGCCTCTGAGAGATCGGAAGGAACCTTTTGGTCTTCTGCCAAGTTCTGCCCGTCTAAATGAGAAGCTGCAGCAAATCCTACAAAGCAAATACATTGTTCTGTTACAGAATTTGTAGGTCAGTAGAAGAAAAAGAATCCCTGAGCAAGCATGGATGAGTCTTGCTGGGAACTAGGGCTGGACTGCACCGCATTCCAGTCCATGAGCTATCTTTTCGGGGGGGAAAGAAGAGGAGGAGGAGAAGAAATATGTCTCTAGCCTTCTAGCAATGCAAAATGTGGAGGCAGCTGAAGGGATTTCTGTGAGATTAATCAACCTGGTTTCTCCTGCCTTCCAGTCAATGCATGAAGTCAGAACTGACTGACAAGGGAGTCATTTGTATCTTGTGAATAATGGATGCTTGGCTCTAGTGGGGGTCCTCACCTGGGGGTCCTCAGGAGTTGTTCTCCCCCCACCCCCACTCCCCTGCTTCTGTCTCCTTTTCTTGCACTTGGACTCTCTGCCGCTCTCCAGACAGACTCCTGTGGTGGGGTCCCTTTTTCTTTGCTCCGAGGGCCAGGAATGTATCTGGCCAACCCCTGAGGGCCAAGTGGATGAGGCCAAAGACACCTCCCCTGAAATTTAGGCGGGTAATTTAGTATTAGTAATAATAATAATAATAATTTATTATTTGTACCCCGCCCATCTGGCTGGGTTTCCCCAGCCACTCTGGGCAGCTTCCAACAAAGATGAAAGATACACTAAAATGTCACATATTAAAAACTTCCCTGAACAGGGCTGCCTTCAGATGTCTTCTGAATGTCAGGTAGATGTTTTTCGCTTTGACATCTGATGGGAGGGCGTTCCACAGGGCGGGCGCCACTACCGAGAAGGCCCTCTGCCTTGTTCCCTGTAACTTGGCCTCTCGCAGTGAGGGAACCGCCAGAAGGCCCTCGGAGCTGGACCTCAGTGTATGGGCAGAACGATGGGGGTGGAGACGCTCCTTCAGGTATACTGGACCGAGGCCGTTTAGGGCTTTCAAGGTCAGCACCAACACTTTGAATTGTGCTCGGAAACGTAATGGGAGCCAATGTAGGTCTTTCAAGACCAGTGTTATATGGTCTCGGCGGCCGCTCCCAGTCACCAGTCTAGCTGCCGCATTCTGGATTAGTTGTAGTTTCTGGGTCACCTTCAAAGGTAGCCCCACGTAGAGCGTGTTGCAGTAGTCCAAGCGTGAGATAACTAGAGCATGCACCACTCTGGCGAGACAGTCCGTGGGCAGGTAGGGTCTCAGCCTGCGTACCAGATGGAGCTGGTAGACAGCTGCCCTGGACACAGAGTTAACCTGCGCCTCCATGGACAGCTGTGAGTCCAAAATGACTCCCAGGCTGCGCACCTGGTCCTTCAGGGGCACAGTTACCCTATTCAGGAACAGGGAATCCTCCACACCTGCTCACCTCCTGTCCCCCAAAAACAGTACTTCTGTCTTGTCAGGATTCAACCTCAATCTGTTAGCCGCCATCCATCCTCCAACCGCTTCCAGACACTCACACAGGACCTTCACCGCCTTCACTGGTTCTGATTTAAAAGAGAGGTGGATGGCTTAACACACACATAGCCATTGATGCCAAGGTCCCTGGAGGCTCAGGGACTAGGAGCGCCCATTTCCGGCTGGTTTTCCAGCAACAATCCTTTGCACTTGGACTCTCTGCTGCTCTCAAGACAGAGACAGACTCCTGGGGTGGGGTCCCTTTTTCATTGCTCTGAGGGACAACCTGCTGAGTGCCAAGTGAGTTGTGCCAAAGATACCTCCCTTGAAATTTAGGTGTGTAATTTAGTATTAGTATTCTGTTAGATAGCTTAACACCCAGAGAGACATTGATGCCAAGGTCCCTGGAGGCTCGGTGAGTAGCAGCGCCTATTTCCAGGTGGTTGTCCAGCAACAATCCCTTTGGGAGAGAGAGGATGTGGTCCTGGGATGCCCTGCTCTGGGTGCGAGGGGATTGCTGCAGTGGCCTCCGTGGGGAGCTGCCCTGGGAGACACTGGGAAACTGGTCCCCAATGCAGCAGCCAGACTCTGGGCTGGGATCCCTCTCTTTATCCCTGGCCTTCCTCTCCCACCTTTTTTTTTGGGGGGGGGGGCTAGTCCACCTCCTCGTCTGGTCTTGGAAAACCATTTGCACATGTTTCCTCTGTTGTGCAATGAGGCTGAGCGATGTCACACAGAGTTAAAGTCCCAGGGACTCCTTTGTTTAAAGAAGGGAGATTTTTTCTGAAAGGGGGGGGGCAAATGAGTTTGGGACCCTCTGATCTGCAGGAAGGAGAGCGTGGCAGACCTGGCCCCTCCCTGGCAGGACCCTCTCCTCCCTGACTTGGGGTCCCCCCCCTGCAGGAGCAGATCAGGCCCCCCAGGCCCCCTCCCCTGCTGCAGCCCTGGGACCCCCACCAGATCCCAGAGAGAGAGGAGACTCACCAGATCCCAGAGAGAGGGGAGACTCACCAGATCCCAGAGAGAGAGAGGAGACTCACCAGATCCCAGAGAGAGAGGAGACTCACCAGATCCCAGAGAGAGAGGAGACTCACCAGATCCCAGGAGGAACAGCGATGCAACCCTGCAGCAGAGACACAAAGCAACACCCCCCCCTTCCTTGCAGGAAAGGACTGGGGAGGGAGGGGCCTTGGCTCTGGAGGACCTGCCCCCCCTTGCTTCCTCTCTAGGAAGGCAGCTCGGTTCCCTTTAACCCTTGCCAAGCCGAGTCCACCCAGCTCAGCCCTCTCTCGCTTGGCAGAACCTCAGATTCTTATTATTTTTAATGGATTTGGGGGGGGCAGCTGCCCCCCTGGCTACGCCAATGCCCAGATATCCTTTTGGGGGTGAAGCTCTTGGCTGGACTCTGAGCATCTCCCTCCCTTCATCAAGAGATCTCAGAGACCTTTAAAACACAGAACACATGAGATGCAGACTGATGATCCACGTGTTACAGACCAAACGTCTGTACCCCTGCCCAAGTGGGTCATAAACAATCAATACATATGATAAGAAGGATGGCCAGGAGGACAACAATCATTATTACCTTTATGTGGACCTGTTTCCTGGCCCTAAAATTAACAGCCTAAGATTAACATATCAGAAAAGCTACAGCAAAGAAACTGCCCACTGTCTTTGATGACCCAGGACGCCTGCCTGTCTAAGTGGGTACGTGACTTGTGAAGAAAGAGAAATGGAACAGGGATGCAGAGGTGTGGATTGGTCAAGAATCATATCAAAATAGTTTAAACCCAGTCAACTCAATGCTTTCATTGCTGACACAGATGGCTTACTCTATATTTGTTATAAATCCTCATAGCAATCCCACCTGATCACTACAGGAAGTGTTGTCTTTTGGCTTGAAGAGCGAAGCTGAGGTTGGCGGAGGAAGGCAGACTTGGGTCAATTCGGTTTCGTTACATAGACGTTTACTTCAAGGGTGGGAGAAGGAAGTATAGTCCTACTTCTGTGAGTGGAGCAGCAGTCTTTCCACTCATGTGATTTACATGCTCTGAAAGTTGGGATCCATTTTGTTATTTTAATTTTAAAAGGATGGAGTGCAACTGGATATTGACCATCTTGTTAGCCTGGGGAGCCACATTCTGGTTGAAGGAGGCCCGGATTGGCCCCCAAGGCCTGGGATGTCCCTCCTTCCCTGCCGTAGGACTTGAAACCCAGGAGAACACTCTTGGAATAGCCTTGCCAGGTGCTCAGGGATGGACTCACCTGTCCCCATGTCCTTCTCTTTGCAGATGTGCAGCGGTTGCACATCCCTCCCCCAGGGGTGAGTATTGGAGAGAACCAGAGCAGGGACTCAGACCTGCCCTCCTTGCCCCCCACTCTGCACTCTCGGGTGTGGAGAAGCCCTCCCTTCGTGAGGAACTGACAGCCTGACTTTTGCCTTTCAGCTGCTGGGAGAAGATCAGCTGTACCTGCCGGAGGTGATTCAGAACTGCCAGGCAGCTCAGCTCAGGGGGCTCTGAACCCAGAACTGCTCCAAGCAGGAGGCGGCCAAAGCCATCCTAGTGAGTGGTGGGAGGTGTGGGAGACCCCCATGGGGAAGTGGGGGAGGGAGGGGCTTTGGGGACGGGGTTGTCCGTCTGCCAGAGAGGAGGACCCTACTGGCTTAGATTCACGTATCCTGTTTGAAAGGGGAATCATCTGAGGGACTTCTTGTGAAAATCTGGGTCAGGAATCTATTCCTGGAATGGACAAACACACAAGACGTAACCGGCTGTGCAGTCACATAAACAATACTCTTCTATATATTCTTACCACAATATCAAATGTTTATCTTGCACATAAACAACACATAAAGTGCAATAATATAGACGAGAGCCAGGGACTCTGTGGTGGGGGCAGGTGAGGGCCGTTTTGGCCCAGACTGGCCCCTGACCCAGAGACGCTCTTTCCTCCCGCAGGACCTCAGATGTTACGCCCTTTGGGAAAGTGGGGAGGAACAAGAACTAGTGGCCAACAGCATCCCTTCTCTGCTGGCCTTTGCCCGAAGTTCCCCCATCTCAGAGCACGTAGCTCTCCCTCGTGGATTCAGTCCTTTCATCACTTCCATCTCCCCAAGAGACTCCCAAGGCTACTCATCCTCTGCAGTTGATAACAGACCTGACTGAAAAGAATGGCTTTCTCTTCTGGTGACACCAGAGAATTCTAGAAGACATTCACCCTTTCCATAGCATTATGGATGCACGATTCCCACAGACTAGTTTCTTGGCAAGACAAGGGCCTTCTCTGGCCACTTGAGTATCCTCCTCAGCATCTCCAAAGAAGGAGCTGGGTTGCAAGAACTGCAGCAAGGGGGGGGCAACCCAGGCTAATGGGGGGGGCTGTCTAACTAGGAAAGCAAGACTCAGAGACAGTTGTGGGAGACCCAGAGACCGGCTTCCTCTGTGCCAGAGCCAAAGCTGCGACAGATGGAGAAGCCAGACCTGCTGGGGGTGTCAGTGCTGTGAGCCCCTCCATCCTACACTGTTACCGGAAAATCCGAGGGCTCCCTTGGACAAAATCAAGACACCAACCAGAGCAAATTGGAAGCAAATCAGCAGCCAGTAGGCTTGGTCTTTATGGTAGAAAAGACTGTCGCGACAGGGCTCCCACCGCCCAGAGGTGAAGCAAAATGGAAGCCCCGAACAAAAGAAGACCCCAATTTTTATTAGCTCATAATCCCCTAAGTTACACCCCTAGAAATACATCATATCTACATCATGACTACATTAAGAACAGGAGGAGTCAGGGGAGGGGTCGCACAGGTAATCAAAGCATCCTGACACCTGGCGGAAGCCCCCTCCCTTCCTCCTCATGAGTCATTTTTAGAAACAAAGAGAAAGGCGCAGTTTCCTGCCCCCTGAGGGGAATCCGGTCACAGTCCCTTTGTCAAAGTCCGTGTTGAATCCACTAGTGTATGCAGTTCATTGTGCCTCTGATAGTTCTTCGTCTGAGCCCATCAAGATGATTATCAAGGTTGCTGTGTCAACTGGGGCAGGGCTGCAGAGTACGTGCCTGGCTGGTCAAGGGATTATGGCTGGCTGGTATCAAACCACCCCCCTTTGACAGTCCTTGAGATATGGAGCAGAATAAAAGTAGTCCGGTGAAAATCCGACGTACGGTTGATTTATGATGAATTTATGAAGATTACCGTCATTGAGGTTCAAAGTACTTTCGCCTTTCAGGAAGTGGCTTGCAACATTTTGATTAAATCAGTCACGGTCAATTGAACTCGGAAACTTTGTATTAAGAGGCTGTCAAAGACAAGGAAGCGGGAGTCTGCTGCCTGCAGTACCAGCGTGGTCGCCACAAGAGGCGCTGTTCGGTAACGCTGATTGGCTGAAACGGCAGCCGACTGACCCAGAGTTTGGGCGGCCGGTCTACTCATGATAAGGATAGGGCGAAGTGGAGCGTTGTAAGAAAATTCATAGAAAATAAAGGGGTTAGCGCTTCCTTATTTACGGAAGGCTATCGTTCTTTGGGGTGATGCCCCTCTAGAAGGGACATCTCCACGCTTGGGGAATGGTGTGTGTGTGTGTGTGTGTGTGTGTGGTGCTTGTGCAACACGATGTCATGAAGGGGGTGGGATCTCCTGCTACAACACTCCGGTTGAATTTTATAATGAATGATTTTAGAGTGTTGTGTTGTGTTGTGTTGTGTTGTGTTGTACTGTTGTACTGTTTTATTGTTGTTAGCCACTCTGAGCCCGGCTTCGGCTGGGGAGGGCGGGATATAAATAAAATTTATAGTGTTTCTGTGGAGGCGCTAGGGTGGACATCTCGGGGGGTTGTTTCACTGTAGAAAGAGCTTTGTTCCATCCCAATTCCCATGGCATCCAAACTGCTCAGACCTGGAGCATCTCTTCCAAGGTTACAGAGTCAGGGGGACTGTGGAGAGCGGACCCCAATCCCACCTCCAGGCTTAGGATTCTTTATCATTCTACATATCCAGCAGACTTGAGAAGAGTGGAACAGAAGGTAGCTTGAAAGAGACAACAGCTTCACAGCGAGAGGGAATTCACAGAGAATCCTGTGATGGGCAGAGCAGGAATACCAGATAGGTGGGTTGGCAGGCAGAGAATAAAACAGTGTGATACCTGTATGCATTGATGAATATAAATGGTCAGATTTTTTTTTTTAAAGAATGGGGAAGTGAGGTAGGGCAACTGTTAGGTCCAGTGCTATTTTTCTAGAAAAAGAAGTTTCAGAACACCTCCCTCGTTTTCTTAGGATGGCAATGGCACCCACCCAAGAGGGGCCAGAACTGAGTTCCAGCAAGTTCTGGCCGAAAAAATGACCCAGGTTAGGCCCATTAATAAGTGAGGCCAGCGTAACATACACAGGAATGGGAACTGACCACAAGACTAGTAAAAACCAGTTAAAGGGGAAAATAATGGCTGATTGTTAAAGAGAAAAACAACTCCAGATAAGGTACAAGGAGGGTTCTGACACAGATACTAAAATCAGATGGGTTGGGTAAGTGTTTTTCATGAACTATGGCTTGATGAGAGATGGTGAAGTGCAGACGAGGCAGAAAGTGGTTGGGTAAAGGATGAACAGCTAAGATTGTGCATACTTTGCCTATGCTGTATAGTCTGTGTCCTAATAGAAATGTAATGCATTACTGAATGAAGTCCTACTGGTTGGGGATTTAGTATGAGGCTCCGTTCTTGAAACCACAAGGAGAATTCCCCCCCCCCCCCAACCTCATACCTGGAAACTGAATACAGTGGTACCTCTGGTTATGAACTTAATTTGTTCCAGAGGTCCGTTCTTAAGCTGAAACCGTTCTTATCCTGAGGCACACTTTCGCTAATGGGGCCTCCCACTGTGCACACACCTCCTGTGCACAATTTCCATTCACATCCTGGGGCAAAGTTCACAACCAGAAGCAGCTACTTCAGGGTTAGCGGAGTTCGTAACCTGAAGCGTTCATAACCAGAAGCATTCATGACCAGAGGTACCACTGTACTGGCCTCCTGGCAGATCTGTCTTGCCCTCAGGACCCTGCCCAGGCCACATCCCTCACTGGCCCCATTCTGCACTCTCCCCAAGTGATTTTACCCAACTGCCATCTGTCTTGGAACTATGACAACTGTTCTTGGTTGCCTGGATGAAGAGGGGTATATGTCTGACCACACCCATTTTGCCACAACCACCTCTGGGATGTGGCTCCCAGAAAGCTTTTGATAAGAAAATATGGCCCTGAGGCTGAAAAAAAGGGTCACCACCACTGAATAAATCCCTGCTTTTTCAGGACTGGAAACCCAGAGTAACATGACATCAAAAGTTCCAGATTTTATTAGGCCAGGGATATGATTAAAATTACGAAAGAAACTTGACCATCATTTGTTAAAGCAGTCTATTACAGTATTACATACAGAACAATATAAATATGTCATTTCTGTGTGCAACCTGAGAAAAATGGAAGAGATGGAGGAATACTGGAGGTCCTCAGAAATCTCCACTAATTCCATTTCTGGATTTTCATGATCAAAACAAATATCTCCAGTACAAGGGGTGGACATCCAGGGGGTTGTTCTATGTTCAGGACCTTCTTGAGTGGTGCTGACCCATCTTATAATAACCTTTGTGAATCCAGTTGAGGGGTCCTCAGTATGACTGACTCCAGATAGCTCAGGTATGATCATTTATAGGCAATCTTTTATGGAAGCAGGTGGTTCTTCAGTATCAGAAAGTGTATGAATCTTTTTTGTCTAACTCTGGAATGTATATAACAGGAGAACAACCAAGCCTTATGAGGAATGGCTGAGGCAATTTGGTGTGTTTAACCTGGAAAAGAGGATATGATAGCCATATTAAACTATCTGAACGGCTGGATTCAAATGGCATGAAAGAAGATTCCAACTAAACATTTGGAGGAACTTTCTGACAGTAAGAGCAGTTTGATGGGGGAACAGACTCCTTCAGAAGGTGGTGGATTCTCCTTCGTTGGAGATTTTTAAACAGAGACAGATTTTTAACAGATTTTTAAACAGATTTTTAAACAGAGGTTGGAGGACCACCCACCAGGGATTGTTCAGCGGTGATTCCAACAATGCATGAGGTTGGGCTGGGTGACCCCTGGGGTTTCCTTCCAGCTCTATGATTCTATGATTCCATGAGGCATTTCGAGCTTCAGGGTGGACCAACAACTGCAGGCAGGATTGATCAAAGATGGCATATAAACTTGTATGGACATTTGACACAACACAACAAGTTGTTAGAAGGGGAATGAAATGAGAGGCAGGACTGAGATTTGGATATGCTTCGAGGTTCAGGCTATGGGAAGTCGTAAAATCAAAATTACAATTCGGAAGACAATTTGATCTTTTTTGTTTTTGTTTTTTATTTTTATTGGATTATGATTTGATATGTTAGTTGGAGGTTTTTTATTGGGAAATTAATATACACTCTAACAAAAAAAAGAGGGGGAATGAAACAACATCAGCCAGCGTGGTGTAGTGGTTAAGAGCGGTGGAATCGTAATCTGGTGAACCGGGTTCGCTTCCCTGCTCCTCCACATGCAGCTGCTGGGTGACCTTGGGCTAGTCACACTTCTCTGAAGTCTCTCAGCCTCACTCACCTCACAGAGTGTTTGTGGTGGGGGAGGAAGGGAAAGGAGATTGTGAGCAGCTTTGAGTCTCCTTAGGGTAGTGATAAAGCGGGATATCAGATCCAAACTCCTCCTCTTCATTGTCTTCTTCTTCTTCTTCTTCTTCTTCTTCTTCTTCTTCTTCTTCTTCTTCTTCTTCTTCTTCTTCTTCTTCTTCTTCCTTTAGACAGGCAGTCTCCCCACTCCCACCCCCTTCCCAGTGCATCAATATGGAGATAGTGCTTCCCTTTGGTTTAAGCACTAGATGCTGAGAGTAAACATTTATTCATTCCACTGGTCACCCGTCTTGGTTCCTACTCGAACAGTACATGGACACTTCTACATAACTGTTGTTATTGTGTTTGTGATGTGTGTGGTTCATTCTGTCATGAATGCTTTAGCTGAGTTTCTTGCATTCAGAGGGCTGGACTAGATGTCCCTTGGGGTCCCTTTTAACTCTATAATTCTATGATTCATTCCAAACCAATAAAATGTTTGTAAAAGGAAAAAGATGATGGTTAGATCCAGTGCTTTTTTCCTGGGGGGCACGAAGGGGTACGCATACCCCTAAACATTTTGTGAATCTTTGTCGGAATCTCTGCTCGGCCAAGCCGATAAGGCCTCATCTTCCTCCGAGCTGAGCCTTTCAAATCGCCTCCGACGTGTTTAGTGACCTGAGCCTTTGATAAGGCCTCAAGCCCATTCTATCCAGCAGGGTTCCCAGCACAGGGAAGAGACGCGAGGTTTGGCTACATTGTAAAGAGTTTTATTTCTAAACTACGCAGAACAGAAAAGACATCCTCTCTCTATGAAAGCAGAGAGCAACTGAACAAAGGAACAAAGGAAACAGGAAATCACTAACGTCACATCCCGCCTCCCTTTCCCGTGAGACTGCAAGGTCTCTGGAATCTAAGCAGAGTCCTGGGACTCCACACAGCTGCAGTGAGAAACAGAAACTAACATCTTCCCCCTTTCTGTGAACACCACTGGGCAGCGTGTCAGTACATTATCAGTACAAACCCAATTTCTGTACATAGGTACAGTGTTGATCCTTGGGAAAAACCTTGGACAATAAATCATCAGGAATTTCATTACCTGGCATGTAGGACACCGTTATGAGTCCTTTCTCAATACATTCTCTAGTATGTTGCAGCTTCAATTGCAAGTGCTTCGTGCTTTGCTTACAACCTTCAGAAGTCAGCAAAGCCAAACATGCTTTGCTGTCCTGATAAATCTGGATTGGACATTTGATAGGAATTCTCATGTCTTTACACAACTGTAACAACCATTCACAATCCACAAGTGAATAAAACAATGCACTCAGTTCAGCTTCACAAGAACTTAAACTTACTGTTGTTTGCTTCATGCACGACCAATCAAATAGACCCTGGTTGTACATATAGCAAACTCCAGATGTGCTTTTCCTGTCTGTAGTGTCACTTCCAAAACTCGCATCAGCAAATATCTCAAGACCACCAGACTTCTGATTGTTAAATGTCAGCCTGTAATGCATAGTGCCTTTCAAATAGTGTGCTATGTGTTTCAGAGCTTTCCAATCCTTAACAGTAGGATTGTTGACTTGTCTGCTTAGCAAGTTACAGCTAACTGCAATGTCTGGTCTTGAACATCTGGCAATGAAATTTAGTTTGCCTAGCACACTTCTGTACAGTGTAGTGCCAGAAAATGCTCCTTCAGTGTCATCTACCTGATCACCTGTCGTCATTGGTGTGTCTACAGGGTTAGCACCCATCAGATTTAGCTTGGTTAACACATCAGCAATTTTCTGTGACTGGTATACTAGGAATTAAAGCTGCATCACATGATGGACACTTCAAGATAGCGGGGGCTGCTGAGCAGACTGCCAGAAGTTACACCCCGGGGAAAGCTGAAACAGTATCCCAGAGCATGCAGGGATGTGTTCCTGAAACAGAAAGCTCCACAAAAGGGAGGCTTTTGGAGGAAGAGTGAATGAGGGGGGTGTTTCCTGTTCAGGGGGTGAAATCTCCAAAGCAGGAGGAGCAAGGGGAGTTGGCTGCCATGTCATCCCAACCATCACTGCAACCAGCAGGTGGCACTGCTGTGTTTGAAGCAGTGGAAAGTTTTTCCTGTGAGAAGTTTGGGCAGAGTCCAAATGCCAGGATGTTCCAGTAGAAAGGCTAAGGCAAAACCTTTGTGGAAGATGGAACTGATTCACCACATTTACATCACAGAAGGGTCCAATCCACCAGTTGGGTGAAGACTCCTTGGAGGTGCAAAGTGTTGTGGAGTCTGGCACCCTTCCCTGTGTTCCATTCAGCTTTCTGGACTTCTCCAGAATGTGCACGCCACTAGCCGCTTGGTGTGTAAGCTTGCAGAAGATAGAGTCCACACGCTGTTGTTCTAAACTAGCAGCTTTATTTACAGCAGAACAGTAAAAATAAACAAACCATCCGAGACAGCAGTCATCTTGCTTCCTTGCCTGGCAGCAAAAGCGAAAGTCAGACAGAACAAAGAAACAGCTTCTCCAGAAGTTGGAGACAGCTCCTCCCCAGAACAGGCAGGACGATGGGTTCCCGAGCTGTTAACCCTGTAAGCTCTGATTCCCCATCACACCCCCTCTCGTCCTGCACTGCTGGGGACTCGTAAGTTTCGCCACTTACCCCAAACACAGACCTTTACAGAACTCCCCATGATGCTGAAAGCTCAAAGGTTTCATGAACCCATCTGCCAGGTTCTTCTGGCTTGGACAGTACTGCAATCTCACCAAGCCTAACTGGATACTCTGACACACATTCTGGAAACGCATGTCTAGGTGTTTGGTCCTGGCCTTAAACTGCCCAGACTCTGCCAACTTCAGACAGGGTTGATTGTCCTCCCACACCGTGACAGGCAAACAACAATCCCTGCAGATTTCTTGAACCAAACAAACATAGAATTCCAATTCCCTGCAAAGCTCAGACAGCGCACTGAATTCAGCTTCAGTAAAGGAAAGTGCAATGAGACTTTGCTTCCGGGTGTGATAGCCTGGGATGCAGATTCAGATGCTGAACACAAGGAATCCCAACCTGCACAGGATTCCTCGTCTCCAGAACCAGCTGAGCCAGGGTTGGGGCATGAGCCTGAAGGGTCCGCACCTGTGCTGGATCCTCAGGTGCAGGCACCAGCTGAGTCTGCTCTGGCTCCTGAGGTGATGGAGGACCCATTGCCTGCAGGTGCTCCACTCTCAGCCCCATCAAAGGAAGCTGGGGTTGCCTCTGGGTCTGGTACCCCTCCAGCCTCTCCTGAGCTGCAGAGGCTTAGGGCAGAGAGGCAGAGGGAATTAAGTTCCTGCAGGAGGAGTGCTCGCCTCCAGGCCAGGCAAGTCACCTGAGGATCAGAGCCACCCTATGCCTTGGGACATATAAAAGGCAGCCAGCCCCAGTCCCAAGTTGCGGGGGCAACGTTGGTAGTTGTCAGTCCCTCCCTGAACCCTGCCCTGCACCCAGCTTCAACTTTAAGGGACTGCCTTCATATTGCTTCATCGACCATGGGCTGGACTTGGACCTTGCCTCTTGATTAACCCCCGGAACCAGCACACCGGGACTTCCACCCAACCAAAGAGTCCCCAAACCTTACCACCATCTCAGATACGGACTTCCTGTTAGCCAGATTCGCCTAATTGCTATCTGTCCTGCACATCAGCTTGGCGTCACCTTTAGCTGACAGCTGGAGACAGAAATACCATTCCAGGCACTCACACTCGGGTTTGTAGCTTTCCTGCTGAGCAGATTGGTAGCAAAAGCAATGTCCGGTCTGCTCCACTGGGACAGATACAACAGACTACCCAGAGCTGACTGAAAAATCTCAGCATTTTTGAACTCAGCGCATTCTACTTGCTGACTATGTTTCACATAACTTGTCTCCATGGGTGTCCTGACCCTGCATTCAGACATCCTGAATTTCTCAAGCAGTGATGCTGACTTGAATAAAATATTGGTGGGGGGGCCAGGTAAGGCCCTCCTTACACAATCAATCACATGATACATGCACATCATTTGAATGGCAATGCCTATAATGGCAGTGATTTTTTTTAAAAAGTAATATTTTGAGCCCGTAGTTCAATTTCCAGCAGCTCCCCTTGCCCCAGAGAACACTTCTAGCATTCCATCTCCCCTACCTGTGTCCATTTGGTATCATCCTTTCAAGGTTTTTTCCTGTCCATTGTGTTTGTCTTTCATTTGTTCTCCTATGTGTGTTGCCAGTAGAAGCCACAATTCTGTGGGTACTCTAGGTGGTGCAGAAAACACCTAGAAGCTCCCTAGAGGTTCAAGTGCCGATAAACTTCAGTTTTGTTATCTATAAATTCCAATTAGCCAGCAGAGGGTGTCACAGGGCCAGCCTACCTTCCCTTTAGAGCAAACATGGGTCTCCAGCTGTTTTTGGACTACAACTCCCATCATCCCTAGCTAGCAGGACTAATGGGAAGGGATGATGGAAACTCTAGTCCAGGAGCAGCTGGGAACCAAAGTTTGGGAAACCCTGCTTCAAAGCAACTTTTGCGTTTGGCCTGCAAATATGGGACCTGTCCACCTTTGTATTTTCTTGTATTTTGATTTTCTTGTGACCTGTGTACATTATTTATTTATTTATTTATTTATTTATTGAGGGAAAATTCAAAGAGAAATTGTATGGCAAGTTGTGGAAGAATAAAAGGTTGTGTTTGGGGGGGGGAACCCTGGGGCGTGGCCCCCTCAGATATTTTATTGGGGGACAAAGACCCCATGGGCTTTAAGAGTTGGTGCCTAGTCCCTACACCCACATGTCTCAGGAATGTTACAACATAAAAACACAAGATAAAAACACAAAACCAATGTTAATCAGCCAAAGGTGGAGATTTGTCTGGTTCCTAAACATGTTTAATGGTTTTTCCGACCTTTGTATAGATTCTTTGATGGAAAGTGAGATTGGAGCTCCTCCAGAAGCTCTTTCCACATTCCACACACTAATATGTTTTCTCCCCTGTATGAATTCTTTGATGGGAAGTGAGATTGGAGCTATGAGTGAAGCTCTTTCCACATTCCACACACTGATAGGGTTTCTCCCCTGTATGAATTCTCTGATGGGAAGTGAGATGGGAGCTCTGACTGAAGCTATTTCCACATTCCACACACTGATAGGGTTTCTCCCCAGTATGAATTCTTTGATGGGAAGTGAGAGAGGACCTCTTCCTGAAGCTATTTCCACATTCCACACACTGATAGGGTTTCTCCCCTGTATGAATTCTTTGATGGGAAGTGAGATCAGAGCTCTGACTGAAGCTCTTTCCACATTCCACACACTGATAGGGTTTCTGCCCTGTATGAATTCTTTGATGGGAAGTGAGAGAGGAGCTTTCAGTGAAGCTCTTTCCACATTCCACACACTGATAGGGTTTCTCCCCAGTATGAATTCTTTGATGGGAAGTGAGAGAGGACCTATTCCTGAAGCTCTTTCCACATTCCACACACTGATAGGGTTTCTGCCCTGTATGAATTCTTTGATGGGAAGTGAGATTGTGGCTGTGATGAAAGTTCTTTCCACATTCCACACACTGATAGGGTTTCTCCCCTGTATGAATTCTTTGATGCGAAGTGAGATTGGAGCTCTGACTGAAGCTCTTTCCACATTCCACACACTGATAGGGTTTCTCCCCTGTATGAATTCTTTGATGCGAAGTGAGATAGGAACTCTTACTGAAGCTCTTTCCACATTCCACACACTGATAGGGTTTCTCCCCAGTATGAATTCTTTGATGGGAAGTGAGTTTGGAGCTATCAGTGAAGCTCTTTCCACATTCCACACACTGATAGGGTTTCTCCCCTGTATGAATTCTTTGATGCGAAGTGAGATTGGAGCTCTGACTGAAGCTCTTTCCACATTCCACACACTGATAGGGTTTCTCCCCTGTATGAATTCTTTGATGCGAAGTGAGATAGGAACTCTTACTGAAGCTCTTTCCACATTCCACACACTGATAGGGTTTCTCCCCAGTATGAATTCTTTGATGGGAAGTGAGTTTGGAGCTATGAACGAAGCTCTTTCCACATTCCACACACTGATAGGGTTTCTCCCCAGTATGAATTCTTTGATGCGAAGTGAGAGTGGAGCTTTCAGTGAAGCTCTTTCCACATTCCACACACTGATAGGGTTTCTCCCCAGTATGAATTCTTTGATGGGAAGTGAGAGAGGAGCTCTTCCTGAAGCTCTTTCCACATTCCACACACTGATAGGGTTTCTCCCCAGTATGAATTCTTTGATGGGAAGTGAGATCAGAGCTCTGACTGAAGCTCTTTCCACATTCCACACACTGATAGGGTTTCTCCCCAGTATGAATTCTTTGATGCGAAGTGAGTTTGGAGCTATAAGTGAAGCTCTTTCCACATTCCACACACTGATAGGGTTTCTCCCCAGTATGAATTCTTTGATGGGAAGTGAGTTTAGAGCTCTTACTGAAGCTCTTTCCACATTCCGCAAACTGATAGGGTTTCTCCCCAGTATGAATTCTTTGATGGGAAGTGAGAGAGGACCTCTTCCTGAAGCTCTTTCCACATTCCATGCACTGATAGGGTTTCTCCCCTGTATGAATTCTCTGATGCCTAGTGAGATGGGAGCCGTGACTGAAGCTCTTTCCACATTCCACACACTGATAGGGTTTCTCCCCTGTATGAATTCTCTGATGGGAAGTGAGATTGGTGCTCCTACTGAAGCTCTTTCCACATTCCACGCACTGATAGGGTTTCTCCCCTGTATGAATTCTCTGATGCCTAGTGAGAGAGGAGCCGTGACTGAAGCTCTTTCCACATTCCACACACTGATAGGGTTTCTCCCCAGTATGAATTCTTTGATGGGAAGTGAGTTTGGAGCTCTTACTGAAGCTCTTTCCACATTCCGCAAACTGATAGGGTTTCTCCCCTGTATGAATTCTCTGATGGGAAGTGAGATCGGTGCTCCTACTGAAGCTCTTTCCACATTCCACGCACTGATAGGGTTTCTCCCCTGTATGAATTCTCTGATGCCTAGTGAGAGAGGAGCCCTGACTGAAGCTCTTTCCACATTCCATGCACTGATAGGGTTTCTCCCCTGTATGAATTCTCTGATGCTTAGTGAGATCCGAGCTCGAACTGAAGCTCTTTCCACTTTCCACACACTGATAGAGTTTCTTTCCAAGGATATTTTGTTGATGGGAAGTGGAATGGGAGCGCTGACTGCAGCTTTCTCCACACTCCAAATTTTCACGTGGCTTTTCCTCTCTGGGGATTTTATCGTGGTCACCTTTGTTCTTGATTTCATCATAATCTGCAATGGAGACAAAAAGGGATTAGAGCCTCAAGAACAAATGGAGAAGAAATTAAGGGAGTTCAGTGTGTGTTTCTTACCTTTGTTGTTTGTCAATAACCAACATATTTATTATCAGATTTTGTTGAGTTGTTGACTGCTGCTTTGTTTGCTATAGAGTAGTGGCCAAAATTGTGGAAGACTTTTGCAGAAAAGTGTATTTCAGAGGTTTGATGGCTCATAACACTGCTTCTTTTGGAGTAATATCATACAATTATGTATCAACGGAAATTGTTCATTTACCCATATTCTATCTAATGTTATAGCCAAATAACCAGAAAAAGGAAGCACAACTTGCTTAGGTTGACTGTGTGTCTTTTTGTGGTTGGTTTTTTTGTGTTCTTGTAAAACATAATAAAATTATAGAAATGGCACAAAGAGTTGACTGGTCATCCAGAAAGCGATGTAAAATTGTACTGTTTAATGAACAATGCTACAGTTATGAAGAAACTGATGAAAGATAAGGAAAAACTTAACCAGACTGGCCATTATATATTTTTGAAGAGGTATCAGGAGACTTAGTCACTATAAAATCAGACCGGTAAAGGCAGGGAAAGGTGCACAAAGGCAAGTAACGATGGACGAGTGGAGAGACTGTCCCTACATGACAGAAGAAAATCATCTGGGTGTATACAAGATGACATGGCGCAATTTAATGTGAAGTTGAGTGCAAGGACTGGTCAAAATGTTATAATTCTAAGGAATAAGCCATTGTCATCTCACAAGCAAAGGTTGAAAAGATTAAACCCATGTTAACTGGACAGCTGAACAATGGAACAGTGTTATTTGGAGCAATGAGACCCAAATCAGATAAGATTTACATCCACTTGCATTACACCGACCACGAAACACTCAGATATTGTGTTGATCTGGGGTTGTATGGCAGCAAAAGGTGTGGGCAAAATTTACATCATTAATGGGGATGTAAATGCCCTAAAATGCATAAATGAAAGACTTGCGCGCAAACTGAAGCGTTCCTCAGGTGATCTTTTCCCAGATGCTGAAGCACGTTGTCAGGGAACTGCCCTCGGTTCAGGAGGGAGAGAGGAAAAGCCGAATGGATTACAGAGAGCCTCCAGGGATCGTGGGAAGCAGCTCCTCTTCAACGGAGGAGAATAAAGACGCCTCCAGTGGAGCGGCGCTGCAGGAGTCGGAAGAGGCAAGACAGTGCCAGGACAACCTGCCTGGGCAAAGTGGGGAGGAGAGGGGTCCTCTGTTACCCACACCCTCCTTGCGCAGAAAGCATCCGCGCAGAGAGGGGAGGCACAGACTGGGAGTCAAGAAGCTGCTTTGCTGGGGAAAGTTTAGGAACCGCCCACTCACGGATTCTGCCAACGAATGAGCCAGCCACGGGAGAGTGGCGATCCGGATGGATAAGGTTTATTTTGGCAGCAAAAGCAAGGCTTCACAGCTAAGCAGGGAGATATTTGCCTGCTTGCTCTCGAGCAACCCCTTGGAAACATCACACACACACACACACACACACATATATATATATATATATTCTATTTTCTATTTCAACAGGATTCCGCTCCATGTCGTGTTGCTGCTGTGTGCAAAAGGTGCTTTCAAGATAAAGATATTTCACTGCCGGAACGGCCTGGGAATAGCCCAAACTTTAACCCAATCAGAAATCTATGGAGCCGACTAAAGAAACTTGTTAGTCAGAAGCAACCCAGCAATAAAGTCCAATTAACAGAGGCAATAATTTAATCTTGGTTTCACTTTATTACAGCTGCAGTACTAAAAACTTGGTTCATATCATGGGAAGGCATTGTAAGGCCTTAATTAAAGCTAAAGGTTGCCAATGGGTATGACTGCTGTTCTCATAAATACTCCTTCATAAAAGTTCTTTCATTACATTCTTCATTAGATTATCCTTCATTGCTATATAATTTTATGGTATTACTCCACACAAAAGTGGTGTTATGAGCCATCAAACCTCAGAAATACACTTTTCACAAAAGGTTTCCACAATTTTGGCTACTAGGAGAAGTTCACTTTAAAGTTAATGTTCTATTTATATGGGATCAGACTATTATTTATGTTTCATGTTTATATATGTGTTGGAATCTGCCCAGAGTGGCTTGGGCACCCCAGCCAAATGGGCAGGGTATAAATAAAAAATATTATTATTTGGATTTGTAACTGGCTTGGATTTGTAACTGGCTGACTGACCGAACCCAAAGAGTGCTCATCAATAGTTACTCTTCATCCTGGAGAAGAGTGACTAGTGGGGTGCCACAGGGTTCTGTCTTGGGCCCGGTCTTATTCAACATCTTTATCAACGACTTGGATGATGGACTCAAGGGCATCCCGATCAAATTTGCAGATGACATCAAACTGGGAGGGGTGGCTAACACCCCAGAGGACAGGATCACACTTCAAAACGACCTTGACAGATTAGAGAACTGGGCCAAAACAAACAAGATGAATTTTAACAGGGAGAAATGTAAAGTATTGCACTTGGGCAAAAAAAATGAGAGGCACAAATACAAGATGGGTGACACCTGGCTTGAGAGCAGTACATGTGAAAAGGATCTAGGAGTCTTGGTTGACCACAAACTTGACATGAGCCAACAGTGTGACGTGGCAGCTAAAAAAGCCAATGCAATTCTGGGCTGCATCAATAGGAGTATAGCATCTAGATCAAGGGAAGTAATAATGCCACTGTATTCTGCTCTGGTCAGACCTCACCTGGAGTACTGTGTCCAGTTCTGGGCACCACAATTCAAGAAGGACACTGACAAACTGGAACGTGTCCAGAGGAGGGCAACCAAAATGGTCAAAGGCCTGGAAACGATGCCTTATGAGGAACGGCTAAGGGAGCTGGGCATGTTTAGCCTGGAGAAGAGGAGGTTAAGGGGTGATATGATAGTCATGTTCAAATATATAAAAGGATGTCGCATAGAGGAGGGAGAAAGGTTGTTTTCTGCTGCTCCAGAGAAGCGGACACGGAGCAATGGATCCAAACTACAAGAAAGAAGATTCCACCTAAACATTAGGAAGAACTTCCTGACAGTAAGAGCTGTTCGACAGTGGAATTTGCTGCCCAGGAGTGTGGTGGCGTCTCCTTCTTTGGAGGTCTTTAAGCAGAGGCCTGACAACCATATGTCAGGAGTGCTCTGATGGTGTTTCCTGCTTGGCAGGGGGTTGGACTCGATGGCCCTTGTGGTCTCTTCCAACTCTATGATTCTATGATTCTACTACAGTGTTACATTGATTTGAGAACAGTTCTGTTCTGGAAAAGATTAAGTTTGTAAACCATCTTCATCATCATCATCATCATCATCATCATCATCACTGCTACTACTACCTGAGATTCAATAAGTCTAGCTCTTCTCTGGGATGAATTTTGTTTGGCCAAACCATGGCATCCCCTCCATCTCCATTGTCAGTCATTTCTTTCATAGAATCATAGAGTTGGAAGAGACCACAAGGGCCATCGAGTCCAACCCCCTGCCAAGCAGGAAACACCATCAGAGCACTCCTGACATATGGTTGTCAAGCCTCTGCTTAAAGACCTCCAAAGAAGGAGACTCCACCACACTCCTTGGCAGCAAATTCCACTGTCAAACAGCTCTTACTGTCAGGAAGTTCTTCCTAATGTTTTTGATCAACCCAAGACTGACAGGAGCAAATACAAAACCAGAAAACCTGAAGCTACGTATGTGGTGTCCGGTACGTTTCCACAGCTCTCTGGGATGAATTTTGTTTGGCCCAACCATAGCATCCCCTCCATCTCCATTGTCAGTTGTTTCTTTGGTCAACCCAAGACTGACAGGAGCAAAAACAAAAACAGAAAACCTGAAGCTCCACATTTCCTGGACTTGTAGCAGAGCGGCACAGTGAGTGCTGCTTGTGTGTGTGAGCTTGCAGAACTCAGAGTCCAATACACTGCTGTTCCTCTAAATTAGAAAGCTTTATTGTATGTTCAGCAAGATAAACCATCGGAAGATGCAGACGTTGCGTCTTCCATGTCTCAGCAGAAAACGAAAGTCAGAAAGAACGAAGAAACAGCTTTCCTGGATGTTGAGAAAGATCCTCCCCAGATGCAGGACATTCTGAGCTGTTAACCCTGTAAGCTCTAAAGCTCACAACTTATCTTTCCTAACAATTCTGAAGCTGACATTTAAGATGGCCTGGGCAGTTCAGAGCAGCCTGATCGTGGTAGGAAAAGGAATAATTTGAGGAAGATTGTTCAAAGAAAAAACTGTAAGTTACTGTTTATTGTGGGGGTGTTAGGTTCCCAGGTGTTATAGGGGGCACTGTTGAGCTCTGTGAAAATATATGAGGTTGGTTCCATAGAGGTATGTTTTGAATTTCCAGGCTGATATGATGATCCCACAGGGAGCCTTACCAAGAGAGGCCACGATCCCACGAGTCTCCTCCATGACGTCCTGATGCAGAGCTCTCTGGTCAGGATCCAGGAACGCCCACTCCTCGTCCGTGAAACGAATGGTGACATCTTCAAAGCAGACTGGACCCTAAAAGAAAAAGGGAAATGTCCTCCTCTGAGACAGCAGAAATATGATCTGCTACACAATGCTCTGTTGTTTCCTTCCTGTAAATAATAATAATAATAATAATAATAATAATAATAATAATAATAATAATTTATTATTTATACCCCGCCCATCTGGCTGGGTTGCGGTGTTGTTTCAATAGGATTGCTAGCTGCACATTTTATTTATGGATGCTTATTTTATTCTGCCTTTTAATTATGGGTATCCGTCTTTGTGCAAATAGGTGGTACTCCACCTTGTGGTTTTCAAGTCACTCTGCCTACGCAAGCATTCCAGTTTCCCCGATGGAAGGATCCACTTTCTCCTCTCCTCGTGAGTTGTTCTGGGGAGGTTCCCTCCCAATGCCCTAGGGCCAAATTCAAGGGGTTCATGGGGGCATGGAGAGGGGGAGGGGAGGAATGGGGGGCAGGCTCCATTTTCCAGCGGATGGCGCTGGTTAGGTGAATCCAGGCCACTATTTGTTCTCATTTGTCCACTGCTTAGAAACCAATTTTTGCATTCAGTGATCAGTCTAGAAATAATATAAGCCTATTTTGGATGGCCCCCTTCATGGATCACTGCCTTGCCATGGCGAAGGGGCTTGAATAACTCAGAAAAGCTATGAGCTATGTGGTGCAGGGCCACCCAAGATGGACAGGTCATAGTGGAGAGTTTTGACCAAACGTGATCCACCTGGAGCAGGAACCGGTAAGCCACTCCAGTATCCCTGCCAAGAAAACTCCATGGACAAAGACAACAGGCATATAAAAGTTATGACGCTGGAAGATGAGCCCCTCAGGTCGGAAGGCGTCCAACATGCTACTGAGGAAGAGCAGAGGACAAGTACAAGTAGATTCAGAGCTGATGAAGCGGCTGGACCAAAGCCGAAAGGACGCTCAGTTGCGGATATGCCTGGAAGCGAAAGGAAAGTCCAATGCTGTAAAGAAAAATATTGCATAGGAACCTGGAATGTAAGTACCATGAACCTTGGTAAGTTGGATGTGGTCAAAAATGAGATGGCAAGAATAAATATTGACATCCTGGGCATCAGTGAACTAAAATGGATGGGAATGGGCGAATTCAGTTCGGATGACCATCACATCTACTACTGTGGGCAAGAATCCTGTAAAAGAAATGGAGTGGCCCTCATAGTCAACAAAAGAGTGGCAAAAGCTGTACTAGGACGCAATCTCAAAAATGATAGAATGATCTCGATACGAATCCAAGGCAGACCTTTTAACATCACAGTAATCCAAGTTTATGCACCAACCACTGGCGCTGAAGAAACTGAAATTGACCAATTCTATGAAGACTTACAACACCTTATAGAAATGACACCAAAGAAGGATGTTCTTCTCATTATAGGGGATTGGAATGCTAAAGTAGGGAGTCAAGAGATAAAAGGAACAACTGGCAATTTTGGCCTTGGAGTTCAAAACGAAGCAGGGCAAAGGCTAATAGAGTTCTGCCAAGAGAACAAGCTGGTCATCACAGACACTCTTTTCCAACAACACAAGAGACGACTCTACACATGGACATCACCAGATGGGCAGCATCAAAATCAGATTGATTATATTCTCTGCTGCCAAAGATGGAGAAGCTCTATACAGTCAGCAAAAACAAGACCTGGAGCTGACTGTGGCTCAGATCATCAGCTTCTTATAGCAAAATTCAAGCTTAAACTGAAGAAAGTAGGAAAAACCACTGGACAGGTAAGATACAATCTAAGTCAAATCCCTTATGAATTCATAGTGGAAGTGAGGAACAGGTTTAAGGATTTAGATTTGGTGGATAGAGTGCCTGAAGAACTATGGATGGAGGCTCGTAACATTATACAAGAGGCAGCAACTAAAATCATCCCAATGAAAAGGAAATGCAAGAAAGCAAAGTGGCTGTCCAACGAGGCCTTACAAATAGCGGAGGAGAGAAGGCAAGCAAAATGCGAGGGAGATAGTGAAAGATACAGGAAATTGAATGCAGATTTCCAAAAAATAGCAAGGAGAGACAAGAAGGCCTTCTTAAACGAGCAATGCAAAGAAATAGAGGGAAACAATAGAATGGGAAAAACCAGAGATCTGTTCAAGAAAATTGGAGATATGAAAGGAACATTTCGTACAAAGATTACCATAATAAAAGACAAAAGTGGAAAGCACCTAACAGAAGCAGAAGACATCAAGAAGAGGTGGCAAGAATACACAGATACACAGAGGAACTATACCAGAAAGATATGGATGTCTCGTACACCCCAGGTAGTGTGGTTGCTGACCTTGAGCCAGACATCCTGGAGAGTGAAGTCAAATGGGCCTTAGAAAGCACTGCTAATAACAAGGCCAGTGGAAGTGATGATATTCCAGCTGAACTATTTAAAATTTTAAAAGATGATGCTGTTAAGGTGCTACCCTCAATATGCCAGCAAATTTGGAAAACTCAGCAGTGGCCAGAGGATTGGAGAAGATCAGTCTACATCCCAATCCCAAAGAAAGGCAGTGCCAAAGAATGCTCCAACTACCGCACAACTGCACTCATTTCACACGCTAGCAAGGTTATGCTTAAGATTCTACAAGGCAGGCTTAATCAGTATGTGGACCGAGAACTCCCAGAAGTGCAAGCTGGATTTCGAAGGGGCAGAGGAACCAGAGACCAAGTTGCAAACATGCGCTGGATTATGGAGAAAGCTAGAGAGTTCCAGAAAGACATCTACTTCTGCTTCATTGACTATGCAAAAGCCTTTGACTGTGTCGACCACAGCAAACTATGGCAAGTTCTTAAAGAAATGGGAATGTCTGATCAACTCATCTGTCTCGTGAAAAATCTCAATGTGGGACAAGAAGCTACAGTTAGAACTGGATATGGAACAACTGATTGGTTCAAAATTGGGAAAGGAGTACGACAAGGCTGTATATTGTCTCCCTGCTTATTTATCTTATATGCAGAATTCATCATGCGAAAGGCTGGGCTGGATGAATCCCAAGCCGGAATTAAGATCGCCGGAAGAAATATCAACAACCTCAGATATGCAGATGACACAACCTTGATGGCAGAAAGTAAGGAGGAATTAAAGAACCTTTTAATGAGGGTGAAAGAGGAGAGCGCAAAATATAGTCTGAAGCTCAATACCAGAAAAACGAAGATCATGGCCACTCCATGATCCATGATCACTGCAGATGGTGACAGCAGTCACAAAATTAAAAGACGCCTGCTCCTTGGGAGAAAGGCGATGGCAAACCTAGACAGCATCTTAAAAAGCAGAGACATCACCTTACCAACAAAGGTCTGTATAGTTAAAGCCATGGTCTCCCCAGCAGTGATGTATGGAAGTGAGAGCTGGACCATAAAGAAGGCTGATCACCGAAGAATTGATGCTTTTGAGTTATGGTGCTGGAGGAGACTCTTGAGAGTCCCATGGACTGCAAGAAGATCAAACGTATCCATTCTTAAGGAAATCAGCCCAGAGTGTTCACTGGAAGGACAGATCATGAAGTTGAGGCTCCAATCCTTTGGCCACCTCATGAGAGGAGAAGACTCCCTGGAAAAGATCCTGTTGTTGGGAAAGATGGAGGGCACAAGGAGAAGGGGACGACAGAGGACGAGATGGTTGGATGGTGTTCTCGAAGCTACAAACATGAGTCTGACCAAACTGCAAGAGGCAGTGGAAGACAGGAGCGCCTGGCGTGCTCTGGTCCATGGGGTCACGAAGAGTCGGACACGACTAAACGACTAAACATCAACAACAGCAACAATTTTGAATGGCCATCTGTCTTGGAAGATCTAGCAACGCAGGTGGTTGGACTTGATGACCCTTGGGGTCCCTTTCAACTCTAGGATTCCATGAAAACTGCAACTACAGATGAATCCTACTGGCGAAATTCAGAAGGCTGGTGTCAGAGTTCTATGGGTAGGAAATCCCACAGTACACAGCTGGAGTTCACACTTTCTTACCAAGAACACGGTATTCACAGACTTGGCTGAATTTCGGGCCTCATGAGAACAGCAGCTCATTCCCAGAGGGTCTGTAAGTTTGCATAATCTAGCAGAGATTCCTGCAACGCAGGGGGTCTCCTGGCTCTGAGAGACAAGCAGGGAGGGTGGCTTCTGGCAGAAGGAGAGGGAGCCACCGATGGCTCCTCCTTCTCCTGACTCACCTCTGCCTCTCGACTTTCCTCTCCCACTCGCCTCCTTCCTCTTTTGCCTCTGATTCTGCACTGCATTCTGCCACAGTGTCTCCCAGCTCACTAAGCCCTGCTACCCCTTCAGCTTCTGACACCTCCTCTTCCCAGGTTTCTCCCTCTGACCTCTCATCCTTCTTCCACCTCCACTCCTTGGGCTCTGAGCCATCTTCCCTTCCTGGTTCCCCAGCTGCTTCCTCCCACCATTCCTCTGTGCCCAACCAGTCCATGACATTGCTCCATCCCTCGGCCTCTGTCCCCACAAGGCAGCTTCCCCTGACCTGATCTGGTTCTACAGCCGCTGCTTCCCTTCTGCCCCCATGAAAAGGCGGATCAGGAGGTTTTGCTGGCATCATTCTGTCACCTGCAAGAGAAAAAATGTAAACAGGACGCCAGGAGTGCCTACTACTCTCACAGGTGAATCAGGGCATCTCTAACTACAGATGGACCTTTCAGAAAGCCTTACCTGCTCAAAGCATTTGGAGGTTTGTGCCCATTTCATATGTTAGATGTGTAGAAACCCATCTCCCCTCCTCTGGACCCTTGTTCCCAACTGTCTCCCCGCAAAACAAGATGAAAAGAATATCAGTGTTTGTATAAAAAAAAAAGGTTCTGTTGGCATAAAAGAGTCCCCGAGAAGAGTATCCTTGCAGAGTACTGGTGTAGCTGCTCTGTGAGTCGCCTACTGTGGTCCTCTAGGAGTTCAGACTGTTCCAGTAGCCGATGCTGAGTGCTTTCCTGATCCTCAGATCCTAGCTGCCCCAGCGTCACTGCAGACAGTTACAGCTTGCCACCAACTGCTCCAACGCACAGCCACTGGCTCCATACACCATCAGGACTCACCAGCTCCCTGCTCAGATGCTGTCAGTCGTTTTGCACTCTGCACAAGCTCAGAAACACTGGGCCCATAACCTGTCATTGTTTGGGAAAAAAAGGGGGGTTCTGACCTCCCTTTGTTGCCTCAGCCTGGTCCTCGGACCCTTGTTGGCATAAAAGAGTCCACAAGAAGAGTATCCTTGCAGGGTGCTTTCCGCTTTTATTCTTAAAAGCCTTTCTGCAAAAGTGACTGACCAACTGTACACAAAAGCGACTGACCACTGTACACACATCAACACTACCAGCTTTCACCAACCAACCAACCCAAACCAAACTAACATTTCTCACTCTATATATACAACCCGGTGCAGGCCGCTGACTCATGCTGACCCAGCTTTTTAAGCATTAAAGAAACAGAGGCCAATTTTTAGCCGTGACAAAGAACCCTCAGATGAGTTGGAAAACCAACAGAATGAGACCAAACAGAGAAACACCACCTTCCCCCTTACCCAGTGGCCTCTCTCTGGTTTCCAACGGAGGCCTCTCTGCCTCACAGGAATCCAGGTCCATTTCTGCAAAGAGATCATTCCCCTGAAAAAAAACAAGGATTCAAAACAGAATGGGGAGAAATATTAGTAAAAGAATGACAAAGTCAAAAACATTCAGGGTGTTAGATCTCATTCCATGGATGTCTTCTCAGAAAACGGATGGGCCAACAGTAGAGCATTATGGGATGTTCTCCATCCTGTTTGGAGCCCCTTGGGAGTATCCAGAGGAAAGTCTCTCTCACCTGCTTTCTCTCCTCTGCCTGACTCAGGAGGAAACCTTCGGCCAGGGCCACCGCCTGGGAACTGGTCTCCACTCCACAGTCCCTCACCCAGCTCTCCATCTCCGGTGGAAGGACAGCCAGGAACTGCTCCAAGATCACCAGGTCCAGCATCTCAGCTTTCGTGTGCCTTTCTGGCTTCAGCCACTGACGGTCAAGGTGGTAGAATCGGCTGCAAACCTCTCGGGGTCCTTTGTCCTCCTGGCAGCAGAATTGCCTCACCTGCTGGCTCTGCACCTCTGAACGGAGGGTGTCCTCCTCACCCAGGATCTTCTGCACAGAGTTTTCCCAGAATCCCCCACTGCTCCCAGTTTGGATGTCATGGCCTCTTCCTGCTCCAGGGCCAGCTGTGTCTCGCTCATCCATCTGTGCTCTCAGGAAGCCTCTGAGAGATGGGAAGGAACCCTTTGGTCTTCTGCCAAGTTCTGTCTGTCTTAATGAGAAGCTCTAGCAAATCCTACAAAGCAAAGACATTGTTCTGTTACAAAAGTTGTCTAATATCAGGAGAAGAAAAAGGTTCCCTGAGCAAGCATGGATACGTCTTGCTGGGAACTAGGGCTGGACTGCACCGCATTCCAGTCCATGAGCCATCTTTTTGGGGGGAAAGAGGAGTAAAAGGAGAAGAAATATGTCTCTAGCCTTCTAGAAATGCAAAATGTGGAGGCAACTGAAGGGATTTCTGGGAGATGAATCAGTCTGGTTTCTCCTGCCTTCCAGTCAATACATGAAGTCGAAATTGACTGACAAGGGAGTCATTTGTATCTTGTGAATAATGGATGCTTGGCTCTAGTGGGGGTCCTCATCCGGGGGTCCTCATGAGTTGCTTCCCCCCACCCCCACTCCCCTGCTGCTGTCTCCTTTTCATGCACTTGGACTCTCTGCCGCTCTCCAGACAGACTCCTGGGGTGGGGTCCCTTTTTCTTTGCTCTGAGGGCCAACCGGCTGAGGGCCAAGGGAGTTGTGCCAAAGACATCTCCTTTGAAATTTAGGTGGGTAATTTAGTATTAGTATTCTAATAGATAGCTTAACACAGACAGACATTGATGCCAAGGTCCCTGGAGGCTCAGTGAGTAGCAGCGCCCATTTCCGGCTGCTTTGCCAGCAACAATCCCTTTGGGAGAGAGAGGATGTGGTCCTGGGATGCCCTGCTCTGGGTGCGAGGGGATTGCTGCAGTGGCCTCCGTGGGGAGCTGCCCTGGGAGACACTGGGAAACTGGTCCCCAATGCAGCAGCCAGACTCTGGGCTGGGATCCCTCTCTTTATTCCTGGCCTCTCTTTCCCACCTTTTTTTTTTTTGGAGGGGGGGCTAGTCCACCTCCTCGTCCAGCTTTGGAAAACCATTTGCAGATGTTTCCTCTGTTGTGCAGTGAGGCTGAGCGATGTCACACAGAGTTAAAGTCCCAGGGACTCCTTTGTTTGAAGAAGGGAGATCTTTTCTGAAAGGGGGGGGGGCAAATGAGTTTGGGATCCTCTGATCTCCAGGAAGGAGAGTGTGGCAGACCTGGCCCCTCCCGGATCAGGCCCCCCAGGCATCCTCCCCGGCTGCAGCCCTGGGACCCCCCCCCCCCCCGTCTCCCCACTGCACCCTCTGGGGGGAGAGAGAGGAGACTCACCAGATCCCGGGAGGGGGAAGCGAGGCAGCCCTTGCAGGAGAGACACAAAGCAACACCCCCCTTCCTTGCAGGAAAGGACTGGGGAGGGAGGGGCCTTGGCTCTGGAGGACCTGGCCCCCCCTTGCTTCCTGTCCTCTCTAGGAAGGCAGCTCACTTCCCTTTAACCCTTGCAATGCAGAGTCCACCCAGCTCAGCCCTTTCTCGCTTGGCAGAACCTCAGATTTCTATTATTTTTTATGGATTTAGGGGGGCAGCTGCCCCCCCGCTACGCCAATGCCCAGATATCCTTTTGGGGGTGAGGCTCTTGGCTGGACTCTGAGCATCTCCCTCCCTTGGCCAGAAACCAGAGGAAGAGCTTGCAGGGAAAAGGGCTTTGCAGGAGGCAAGGAAGCTCCTCCTAGAATTCAGGAGTGGAGAGATAGGAGGGGATCCCAGGGTCATCTAGTCCAACCCCAGCAAGGCAGGAATCTCAGCTAAAGCATCCATGGCAGATGGCCGTCCGATCTCTGCTCGGAAACCTCCAAGGAAGGAGAGTCCACCACCTCCCAAGGGAGACCTTTCCCTGCCCAACTGCCCTTAGATGTCCCTCAAGGCAGCGGGTCCTGAGTTCTAGCCCTGATGAAACCATTGCACTGGCTGCCAAGGAGGAACCCAGCGAAGTTCAAAATAAATAAATCCTATTCTCATCATAAATGAGTAATACTTGCCTGTGCATGCTTTTTATACTAATATACAAAAGTATGCCATTCCCTTGTCCAGAAATGCTTAATTGCTAATTCAATGGACTGAAAATGGATGGTTGTTGTTATTATTATATTTAGGGAAGCTTTTAATGTTTGATGGACTATTGTATTTTAATCTTTCGTTGGAAGCCACCAAGAGTGGCTGGGGAAACCCATCCAGATTGGCGGGGTATAAATTATTATTATAATTAATTAATTAAATTGACCAGGTGAGTGTTCTTTCGAAAGAGGCAGGTGGAATCTCCACGACTGCTAATAGCATAACATTGAAAGGCTAGTGAAATATGGGGAGCCCTAGAGCATCTGCTTGGCATGCAGAATGTCCCATTGTCAGCCCCTGGCATCTCCTGCAAGGGCTGGACGAAATCCCTGCCTGAAACTCTGGGGAGATGCCAGTCAGTGTAGGCCAGGGGTCCTCATCCAGCACGACAGACTCTGGGGGATGTTGCGTCCGAAGCGGTGGGTGAGGAGGGAGAAGAAGGCAGGAGTGTAGAAGACAAAAATGACTGCAACATGAGAGCCACTAGTGCCCAAGGCTTTGAGCTGGAGGGGAGCCGGAAAACAGACCGCAAGATCAGCACACAGGACAAAAGAATGAAGACCACATCAAGCATGAGGATGGTAATAGTGAACAAGCCATAAATCATATTGATCCGGATGTCAGCACAGGCCAGCTTGGCGATGCCCATGTGCTCACAGTAGGTGTGGGCAAGGATGACGTGATCGCTGCAAAAGGGCAGGCAGAGAGTCAACAGGGCAATGGGCAGCACAAATAAGAATGTCCTCAGCACAACGGCAGCACACATCCAGGCTACCCTTGCCTTGGTCAAGATGGTGGTGTATCTCAGAGGGTCACAGATGGCCACATACCTGTCAAAGGCCATGGCTAGCAGCATGATAGACTCCATCCCCGTGAAGCTGTGGATGAAGAACATCTGAGCCAGGAAGGCCCCATGGCTGATCTCCCCAAGGCCAAACCAGAAGATGGCCAGCGTCTTGGGCAGGGTGAAGGTGGAGAGGCCCAGGTCGATGGCCGGAAGGACGGAGAGGAAGTAGAACATGGTCTGGTGGAGGCTGGCTTCTGTTTTGATGATGAAGAGGATGGTGCAGTTGCCCACGAGAGCAACCAGGTAGCCAAGGCAGAAGGGGATGGAGATCCAGGAGTGAAGCGCCTCCAGCCCCGGGACCCCCAGCAGGATGCAGTTGGGGGAATAAAAGTGGGTGGCATTCGAAAAAGGCATTCTCCTCCTGGACCCAGCCAGAGAACAGGTCACTGCGACCCTGCCAAGAAGAAGAAAACAGGCCAGCATTTTCCTCCATGGCTCCTCATGGACACATGGACCTTTGCCTAGCAATCCTGTTTCATGTTAAGAAAACAATTGTGTGTTTGTGTGGAGGGGATGAGCCTGCTAGCTGGATTTGGCCAGAGTGTAGGTCCCTGTGTCTGACCAAAGAAAATGAAAAAAGCAGCCTGCACACTGCTGTATGAGGACCTTTCCTGTCTGCTCCTCCTCTCCCACCCATCAATTCATTGGGCCAATTTAGTCTGACAAAACTGGTGGGGGTGGCAGCTCTCCACTTTCCTCATCCTGTACATGGTTCTATATTCTTCTGTCGTGTGTCCCCCCCCCCCCGCCACATTTCCCACTAATGTCTCCTTCATCAAAACCAGCCTTTCTCAGCCTTTCTCTGCGGGGAACCTGATTCCTCCACCACCAAATACCCTAATCTTCTCATTCACCTCTTGCAGCTCTACAGTGACCAGAGCTGGACATACCAATTGCAACAAAGGTTCCTTGGAAGGAGAGGTAACTTGCTCTCCTCCTCCTTCCAAATATGGTCCCGGCAACTGCCCCTCCCTCCCCATCTCAGCCTCTAAATCTCAGGGTCAAGCCCCATGTTGGGCGAAAAAGTCCCTCAGTGTGGGGAATTGGACTAGAAGCACCTTGTGGTCCCTTCCAACTTGTCCATTCTATGATTCTATTACTCCCCTCCTTTCCACTCACCTTGAGAGGACCTTTTGTTCTGCCAGCTCACCTACAGATCAACACAGCAAGGTGTGCTCTGCTGAGCCACAGTGTCAAAGGTCTACTGGCAGCTGCATCGTGGATGGAGGAGCATCCCTCAGATCTGACTCCACTTGGCTGACCAGAAAGCAGCATTTATAGTGTTTCTCTGGAGGTGCTAGGGTGGACATCTCAGGGGGTTGTTTCACAGTAGAAAGAGCTTTGTTCCATCCCAATTCCCATCGCATCCAAACTGCACAGACCTTGAGCATCTCTTCCAAGGTTACAGAGTCAGGGGGACTGTGGAGAGCGGACCCCAATCCCACCTCCAGGCTTAGGATTCTTTATCATTCTACATAAAACAGTGTGATACCTGTATGCATTGATGAATATAAATGGTCAGATTTTTATTTTTTTTAAGAATGGGGAACTGAGGTAGGGCAACTGTTAGGTCCAGTGCTATTTTTCTGCTATTTTTCTAGAAAAAGAAGTTTCAGAATACCTCCCTCGTTTTCTTAGGATGGCAATGGCACCCACCCAAGAGGGGCCAGAACTGAGTTCCAGCAAGTTCTGGCTGGAAAAAGACCCAGGTTAGGCCCATTAATAAGTGAGGCCAGCGTAACATACACAGGAATGGGAACTGACCACAAGACTAGTAAAAACCAGTTAAAGGGGAAATTAATGGCTGATTGTTAAAGAGAAAAACAACTCCAGGTAAGGTACAAGGAGGGTTCTGACACAGATACTAAAATCAAATGGGTTGGGTAAGTGTTTTTCATGAACTATGGCTTGATGAGAGATGGTGAAGTGCAGACGAGGCAGAAAGTGGTTGGGTAAAGGATGAACAGCTAAGATTATGCATACTTTGCCTATGCTGTATAGTCTGTGTCCTAATAGAAATGTAATGCATTACTGAATGAAGTCCTACTGATTGGGGATTTGGTATGAGGCTCCGTTCTTGAAATGACAAGGAGAATCCCCCCCCAACCCCATACCTCGAAACTGAATACAGTGGTACCTCTGGTTACGAACTTAATTCGTTCCGGAGGTCCGTTCTTAAGCCTCTTATCCTGAGGCGCGCTTTCGCTAATGGAACCTCCCACTGCGCACACACCTTCTGTGCACAATTTCCATTCACATCCTGGGGCAAAGTTCACAACCAGAAGCAGCTACTTCAGGGTTAGCGGAGTTCGTAACCAGAAGCGTTTGTAACCAGAAGCGTTCATAACCAGAGGTACCACTGTACAGGCCTCCTGGCAGCTCTGTCTTGCCCTCAGGACCCTGCCCAGGCCACATCCCTCATTGGCCCCATTCTGCACTCTCCCAAAGTGATTTTACCCAGCTGCCATCTGTCTTGGAACTATGACAACTGTTCTTGGTTGCCTGACCACACCCATTTTGCCACACCCACCTCTGGGATGTGGCTCCCAGAAAGCTTTTGATAAGAAAACATGGCCCTGAGGCTGAAAAAGGGTCACCACCACTGAATAAATCCCTGCTTTTTCAGGACTGGAAACCCAGAATAACATGACATCAAAAGTTCCAGATTTTATTAGGCCAGGGATATGATCAAATCAGTGATTAAATTTAGGAAAGAAACTTGACCATCATTTGTTAAAGCAGTCTATTACAGTATTACATACAGAACAATATAAATATGTCATTTCTGTGTGCAACCTGAGAAACATGGATTGTAAAGGGTTTTATTTCTAAACTACGCAGAACAGAAAAGACATCCTCTCTCTATGAAAGCAGAGAGCAACTGAACAAAGGAACAAAGGAAACAGGAAATCACTAACATCACATCCCGTCTCCCTTTCCCGTGAGACTGCAAGGTCTCTGGAATCTAAACAGAGTCCTGGGACTCCACACAGCTGCAGTGAGAAACAGAAACTAACATCCTCCCCCTTTCTGTGAACACCACTGGGCAGCGTGTCAGTACATTATCAGTACAAACCCAATTTCTGTACATAGGTACAGTGTTGATCCTTCGGAACAACCTTGGACAATAAATCATCAGGAATTTCATTACCTGGCATGTAGGACACCGTTATGAGTCCTTTCTCAACACATTCTCTAGTATGTTGCAGCTTCAATTGCAAGTGCTTCGTGCTTTGCTTACAACCTTCAGAAGTCAGCAAAGCCAAACATGCTTTGCTGTCCTGATAAATCTGGATTGGACATTTGATAGGAATTCTCATGTCTTTACACAACTGTAACAACCATTCACAATCCACAAGTGAATAAAACAATGCACTCAGTTCAGCTTCACAAGAACTTAAACGTACTGTTGTTTGCTTCATGCACGACCAATCAAATAGACCCTGGTTGTACATATAGCAAACTCCAGATGTGCTTTTCCTGTCTGTAGTGTCACTTCCAAAACTCGCATCAGCAAATATCTCAAGACCACCAGACTTCTGATTGTTAAATGTCAGCCTGTAATGCATAGTGCCTTTCAAATAGTGTGCTATGTGTTTCAGAGCTTTCCAATCCTTAACAGTAGGATTGTTGACTTGTCTGCTTAGCAAGTTACAGCTAACTGCAATGTCTGGTCTTGAACATCTGGCAATGAAATTTAGTTTGCCTAGCACACTTCTGTACAGCTCTTTCCACATTCCACACACTGATAGGGTTTCTCCCCTGTATGAATTCTTTGATGGGAAGTGAGATCAGAGCTCTGACTGAAGCTCTTTCCACATTCCACACACTGATAGGGTTTCTGCCCTGTATGAATTCTTTGATGGGAAGTGAGATTGTGGCTGTGACGGAAGCTCCTTCCACATTCCACACACTGATAGGGTTTCTCCCCTGTATGAATTCTTTGATGGGAAGTGAGGGAGGAGCTTTCAGTGAAGCTCTTTCCACATTCCACACACTGATAGGGTTTCTCCCCAGTATGAATTCTTTGATGGGAAGTGAGAGAGGACCTCTTCCTGAAGCTCTTTCCACATTCCACACACTGATAGGGTTTCTCCCCTGTATGAATTCTTTGATGCAAAGTGAGATTGGAGCTCGTACTGAAGCTCTTTCCACATTCCACACACTGATAGGGTTTCTCCCCTGTATGAATTCTCTGATGGGAAGTGAGATTGGAGCTATCAGTGAAGCTCTTTCCACATTCCACACACTGATAGGGTTTCTCCCCTGTATGAATTCTTTGATGGGAAGTGAGAGAGGAGCTTTCAGTGAAGCTCTTTCCACATTCCACACACTGATAAGGTTTCTCCCCTGTATGAATTCTTTGATGCGAAGTGAGATAGGAACTCTTACTGAAGCTCTTTCCACATTCCACACACTGGTAGGGTTTCTCCCCAGTATGAATTCTTTGATGGGAAGTGAGTTTAGAGCTATGAACGAAGCTCTTTCCACATTCCACACACTGATAGGGTTTCTCCCCAGTATGAATTCTTTGATGTGAAGTGAGAGTGGAGCTTTCAGTGAAGCTCTTTCCACATTCCACACACTGATAGGGTTTCTCCCCAGTATGAATTCTTTGATGGGAAGTGAGAGAGGAGCTCTTCCTGAAGCTTTTTCCACATTCCACACACTGATAGGGTTTCTCCCCTGTATGAATTCTTTGATGGGAAGTGAGAGAGGAGCTTGTACTGAAGCTATTTCCACATTCCACACACTGATAGGGTTTCTACCCAGTATGAATTCTTTGATGGGAAGTGAGAGAGGAGCTCTGACTGAAGCTCTTTCCACATTCCACACACTGATAGGGTTTCTCCCCTGTATGAATTCTTTGATGCGAAGTGAGTTTGGAGCTATAAGTGAAGCTCTTTCCACATTCCACACACTGATAGGGTTTCTCCCCAGTATGAATTCTTTGATGGGAAGTGAGTTTGGAGCTCTGACTGAAGCTCTTTCCACATTCCGCAAACTGATATGGTTTCTCCCCTGTATGAATTCTCTGATGGGAAGTGAGATCGGTGCTCCTACTGAAGCTCTTTCCACATTCCACGCACTGATAGGGTTTCTCCCCTGTATGAATTCTCTGATGCCTAGTGAGAGAGGAGCCCTGAATGAAGCTCTTTCCACATTCCATGCACTGATAGGGTTTCTCCCCTGTATGAATTCTCTGATGCTTAGTGAGATCCGAGCTCGAACTGACACCTGGCTTGAGAGCAGTACATGTGAAAAGGATCTAGGAGTCTTGGTTGACCACAAACTTGACATGAGCCAACAGTGTGACGCGGCAGCTAAAAAAGCCAATGCAATTCTGGGCTGCATCAATAGGAGTATAGCATCTAGATCAAGGGAAGTAATAATACCACTGTATTCTGCTCTGGTCAGACCACACCTGGAGTACTGTGTCCAGTTCTGGGCACCACAATTCAAGAAGGACACTGACAAACTGGAACGTGTCCAGAGGAGGGCAACCAAAATGGTCCAAGGCCTGGAAACGATGCCTTATGAGGAACGGCTAAGGGAGCTGGGCATGTTTAGCCTGGAGAAGAGGAGGTTAAGGGGTGATATGATAGCCATGTTCAAATATATAAAAGGATGTCACATAGAGAAGGGAGAAAGGTTGTTTTCTGCTGCTCCAGAGAAGCGGACACAGAGCAATGGATCCAAACTACAAGAAAGAAGATTCCACCTAAACATTAGGAAGAATAGAGTTGGAAGAGACCACAAGGGCCATCGAGTCCAACCCCCTGCCAAGCAGGAAACACCATCAGAGCACTCCTGACATATGGTTGTCAAGCCTCTGCTTAAAGACCTCCAAAGGAGGAGACTCCACCACACTCCTTGGCAGCAAATTCCACTGTCGAACAGCTCTTACTGTCAGGAAGTTCTTCCTAATGTTTTTGATCAACCCAAGACTGACAGGAGCAAAAACAAAAACAGAAAACCTGAAGCTCCACATTTCCTGGACTTGTAGCAGAGCGGCACAGTGAGTGCTGCTTGTGTGTGTGAGCTTGCAGAACTCAGAGTCCAATACACTGCTGTTCCTCTAAACTAGAAAGCTTTATTGTATGTTCAGCAAGATAAACCATCGGAAGATGCAGACGTTGCGTCTTCCTTGTCTCAGCAGAAAACGAAAGTCAGAAAGAACGAAGAAACAGCTTTCCCGGATGTTGAGAAAGCTCCTCCCCAGATGCAGGACACTCTGAGCTGTTAACCCTGTAAGCTCTAAAGCTCACAACTTATCTTTCCTAACAATTCTGAAGCTGACATTGAAGATGGCCTGGGCAGTTCAGACCAGCCTGATCGTGGTAGAAAAAGGAATAATTTGAGGAAGATTGTTCAAAGAAAAAACTGTAAGTTACTGTTTATTGTGGGGGTGTTAGGTTCCCAGGTGTTATAGGGGGCACTGTTGAGCTCTGTGAAAATATATGAGGTTGGTTCCATAGAGGTATGTTTTGAATTTCCAGGCTGATATGATGATCCCACAGGGAGCCTTACCAAGAGAGGCCATGATCCCACGAGTCTCCTCCATGACGTCCTTATGCAGAGCTCTCTGGTCAGGATCCAGGAACGCCCACTCCTCGTCCGTGAAACGAATGGTGACATCTTCAAAGCAGACTGGACCCTAAAAGAAAAAGGGAAATGTCCTCCTCTGAGACAGCAGAAATATGATCTGCTACACAATGCTCTGTTGTTTCCTTCCTGCAAATAATAATAATAATAATAATAATAATAATAATAATAATAATAATAATTATTATTTATTATTTATACCCCGCCCATCTGGCTGGGTTGCGGTGTTGTTTCAATAGGATTGCTAGCTGCACATTTTATTTATGGATGCTTATTTTATTCTGCCTTTTAATTATGGGTATCCGTCTTTGTGCAAATAGGTGGTACTCCACCTTGTGGTTTTCAAGTCACTCTGCCTACGCAAGCATTCCAGTTTCCCCGATGGAAGGATCCACTTTCTCCTCTCCTCATGAGTTGTTCTGGGAAGGTTCCCTCCCAATGCCCTAGGGCCAAATTCAAGGGGTTCATGGGGCTTGAATAACTCAGAAAAGCTATGAGCTATGTGGTGCAGAGCCACCCAAGACGGACAGGTCATAGTGGAGAGTTTTGACCAAACGTGATCCACCTGGAGCAGGAACCGGCAAGCCACTCCAGTATCCCTGCCAAGAAAACTCCATGGACAAAGACAACAGGCATATAAAAGTTATGACGCTGGAAGATGAGCCCCTCAGGTCGGAAGGCGTCCAACATGCTACTGAGGAAGAGCGGAGGACAAGTACAAGTAGATTCAGAGCTGATGAAGCGGCTGGGCCAAAGCCGAAAGGACGCTCAGTTGCGGATATGCCTGGAAGCGAAAGGAAAGTCCAATGCTGTAAAGAAAAATATTGCATAGGAACCTGGAATGTAAGAACCATGAACCTTGGTAAGTTGGATGTGGTCAAAAATGAGATGGCAAGAATAAATATTGACATCCTGGGCATCAGTGAACTAAAATGGATGGGAATGGGCGAATTCAGTTCGGATGAAGAAGAAGAAGAAGAAGAGTTTGGATTTGATATCCCGCCTTTCACTCCCCTTCAGGAGTCTCAAAGCGGCTAACAATCTCCTTTCCCTTCCTCCCCCACAACAAACACTCTGTGAGGTGAGTGGGGCTGAGAGACTTCACAGAAGTGTGACTGGCCCAAGGTCACCCAGCAGCTGCATGTGGAGGAGCGGAGACGCGAACCCGGTTACCCAGATTACGTGACTACCGCTCTTAACCACTACACCACACTGGATGACCATCACATCTGCTACTGTGGGCAAGAATCCTGTAAAAGAAATGGAGTGGCCCTTAGAGTCAACAAAAGAGTGGCGAAAGCTGTACTAGGATGCAATCTCAAAAATGATAGAATGATCTCGATACGAATCCAAGGCAGACCTTTTAACATCACAGTAATCCAAGTTTATGCACCAACTACTGGTGCTGAAGAAACTGAAATTGACCAGTTCTATGAAGACTTACAACATCATATAGAAGGGATACCAAAGAAGGATGTTCTTCTCATTATAGAGGATTGGAATGCTAAAGTAGGGAGTCAAGAGATAAAAGGAACAACTGGCAAGTTTGGCCTTGGAGTTCAAAACGAAGCAGGGCAAAGGCTAATAGAGTTCTGCCAAGAGAACAAGCTGGTCATCACAAACACTCTTTTCCAACAACACAAGAGACGACTCTACACATGGACATCACTAGATGGGCAGCATCGAAATCAGATTGATTATATTCTCTGCAGCCAAAGATGGAGAAGCTCTATACAGTCAGCAAAAACAAGACCTGGAGCTGACTGTGGCTCAGATCATCAGCTTCTTATAGCAAAATTCAAGCTTAAACTGAAGGAAGTAGGAAAAACCACTGGGCCGGTAAGATACAATCTAAATCAAATCCCAAATCCCTTATGAATACATAGTGGAAGTGAGGAACAGGTTTAAGGATTTAGATTTGGTGGATAGAGTGCCTGAAGAACTATGGATGGAGGCTCGTAACATTATACAAGAGGCAGCAACTAAAACCATCCCAATGAAAAGGAAATGCAAGAAAGCAAAGTGGCTGTCCAACGAGGCAGGGAGAGAAGGCAAGCAAAATGCGAGGGAGGTAGTGAAAGATACAGGAAACTGAATGCAGATTTCCAAAGAATAGCAAGGAGAAACAAGAAGGCCTTCTTAAACGAGCAATGCAAAGAAATAGAGGAAAACAATAGAATGGGAAAAACCAGAGATCTGTTCAAGAAAATTGGAGATATGAAAGGAACATTTTGTACAACGATTTCCATAATAAAAGACAAAAGTGGAAAGGACCTATCAGAAGCAGAAGACATCAAGAAGAGGTGGCAAGAATACACAGAGGAACTATACCAGAAAGAAATGGATGTCTCGTATACCCCAGGTAGTGTGGTTGCTGACCTTGAGCCAGACATCCTGGAGAGTGAAGTCAAATGGGCCTTAGAAAGCACTGCTAATAACAAGGCCAGTGGAAGTGATGATATTCCAGCTGAACTATTTAAGTTTTTAAAAGATGTTGCTGTTAAGGTGCTACGCTCCATATGCCAGCAAATTTGGAAAACTCAGCAGTGGCCAGAGGATTGGAGAAGATCAGCCTACATCCCAATCCCAAAGAAGGGCAGTGCCAAAGAATGCTCCAACTACTGCAGAATTGCACTCATTTCACACGCTAGCAAGGTTATGCTTAAAATTCTACAAGGCAGGCTCAAGCAGTATGTGGACCGAGAACTCCCAGAAGTGCAAGCTGGATTTAGAAGAGGCAGAGGAACCAGAGACCAAATTGCAAACATGCACTGGATTATGGAGAAAGCTAGAGAGTTCCAGAAAGACATCTACTTCTGCTTCATTGACTATGCAAAAGCCTTTGACTGCGTCGACCACAGCAAACTATGGCAAGTTCTTAAAGAAATGGGAGTGCCTGATCACCTCATCTACAGTTAGAACTTGATATGGAACAACTGATTGGTTCAAAATTGGGAAAGGAGTACAACAAGGCTGTATATTGTCCCCCTGCTTATTTAACTTATATGCAGAATTCATCATGCGAAAGGCTGGGCTGGATGAATCCCAAGCCGGAATTAAGATCGCCGGAAGAAATATCAACAACCTCAGATATACAGATGACACAACCTTGATGGCAGAAAGTGAGGAGGAATTAAAGAACCTTTTAATGAGGGTGAAAGAGGAGAGCACAAAATATGGTCTGAAGGTCAACATCAGAAAAGCGAATATCATGGCCACTGGTCCCATCACCTCCTGGCAAATAGAAGGGGAAGAAATGGAAGCAGTAAGAGCTTTTACTTTCTTGGGTTCCATGATCACTGCAGATGGTGACAGCAGTCACAAAATTAAAAGACGCCTGCTCCCTGGGAGAAAGGTGATGGCATACCTAGACAGCATCTTAAAAAGCAGAGACATCACCTTACCAACAAAGGTCCGTAGAGTTAAAGCCACGGTCTTCCCAGTAGTGATGTATGGAAGTGAGAGCCGGAACATAAAGAAGGCTGATCGCCAAAGAATTGATGCTTTTGAGTTATGGTGCTGGAGGAGACTCTTGAGAGTCCCATGGACTGCAAGAAGATCAAACGTATCCATTCTTAAAGAAATTAGCCCTGAGTGCTCACCGGAAGGACAGACTGTGAAGTTGAGGCTCCAATACTTTGGCCACCTCATGAGAAGAGAAGACTCCCTGGAAAAGACCCTGTTGTTGGGAAAGATGGAGGGTACAAGGAGAAGGGAACGACAGAGAATGAGATGGCTGGACAGTGTTCTCGAAGCTACAAACATGAGTCTGACCAAACTGTGGGAGGCAGTGGAAGACAGGAGTGCCTGGCGTGCTCTGGTCCATGGGGTCACGAAGAGTCGGACACGACTAAACAACTAAACAACAACAACAATTTTGGATGGCCATCTGTCTTGGATGATCTATCAACGCAGGGGGTTGGACTTGATGACCCTTGGGGTCCCTTTCAACTCTAGGATTCCATGAAAACTGCAACTACAGATGAATCCTACTGGCAAAATTCAGAAGGCTGGTGTCAGAGTTCTATGGGTAGGAAATCCCACAGTACACAGCTGGAGTTCACACTTTCTTACCAAAAACACGGTATTCACAGACTTGGCTGAGTTTCGGGCCTCATGAGAACAGCAGCTCATTCCCAGAGGGTCTGTCAGTTTGCATGATCTAGCAGAGATTCCTGCAACGCAGGGGGTTTCCTGGCTCTGAGAGACAAGCAGGGAGGGTGGCTTCTGGCAGAAGCAGAGGGAGCCACCGATGGCTCCTCCTTCTCCTGACTCACCTCTGCCTCTCGACTTTCCTCTCCCACTCGCCTCCTTCCTCTTCTGCCTCTGATTCTGCACTGCATTCTGCCACAGTGTCTCCCAGCTCACTAAGCCCTGCTACCCCTTCAGCTTCTGACACCTCCTCTTCCCAGGTTTCTCCCTCTGACCTCTCATCCTTCCTCCACCTCCACTCCTTGGGCTCTGAGCCATCTTCCCTTCCTGGTTCCCCAGCTGCTTCCTCCCACCATTCCTCTGTGCCCAACCAGTCCATGACATTGCTCCATCCCTCGGCCTCTGTCCCCACAAGGCAGCTTCCCCTGACCTGATCTGGTTCCACAGCCGCTGCTTCCCTTCTGCCCCCATGAAAAGGCGGATCAGGAGGTCTTGCCGGCATCCTTCTGCCACCTGCAAGAGAAAAAATGTAAACAGGACGCCAGGAGTGCCTGCTTCTTTCACAGGGGAAACAGGGCATCTCTAACTACAGATGGGCCTTTCAGAAAGCCTTACTTGCTGAGAGCATTTGGAGGTTTGTGCCCATTTCATATGTTAGATGTGCAAAAACCCATCTCCCCTCCTCTGGACCCTTGCTCCCAACTGTCTCCCCACAAAACAAGATGAAAAGAATATCAGTGTTTGTAAAAAAAAAAAAAAAGGTTCTGTTGGCATAAAAGAGTCCCCAAGAAGAGTATCCTTGCAGAGTACTGGTGTAGCTTCTCTGTGAGTCGCCTACTGTGGTCCTCTAGGAGTTCAGACTGTTCCAGTAGCCGATGCTGAGTGCTTTCCTGATCCTCAGATCCTAGCAGCCCCAGCGTCACTGCAGACAGTTACAGCTTGCCACCAACTGCTCCAACGCACAGCCACTGGCTCCATACACCACCAGGACTTACCAGCTCCCTGCTCAGATGCTGTCAGTCGTTTTGCACTCTGCACAAGCTCAGAAACACTGGGCCCATAACCTGTCAGTGTTTGTAAAAAAAATAAAATGTTCTGACCTCCCTTTGTTGCCTCAGCCTGGTCCTCGGACCCTTGTTGGCATAAAAGAGTCAACAAGAAGAGTATCCTTGCAGAGTGCTTTCTGCTTTTATTCTTAAAAGCCTTTCTGCAAAAGCGACTGGCCAACTGTACACACTGTTGGTTTCTGCTTCCTCACTAAGCAGTGAATGCATGTCACAAGAAATTGTTTTGCATTCCACACTCCAAGTTACTGTTGGATTCCCACGGGAATGGGAGACTGGATGTGACGTACACTGGTTTCCTGTTTTTCACTCTTCTCTCGGTTTCTTTGTTAGAGAGACAGGTTGCTTCTCTGCTCTCACAGAGGCAAGATGCATGTTTGTATTCTCTCAGCATAGAGTGGAAATAAAGTTGAGAATGTGGCACATACTGCTTATCCTTCTGCTGTGTGGACTACTCTGCTTGGGCTCAAGATAAGACGAGCCTGTATCAGCTTCAGATGGGCCAAAGCTGGTCAAAATCTCACACACACAGCAACACTACCAGCTTTCACCAACCAACCAACCCAAACCAAACTAACATTTCTCACTCTATATATACAACCCGGTGCAGGCAGCTGACTCATGCTGACCCAGCTTTTTAAGCATTAAAGAAACAGAGGCCAATTTTTAGCCGTGACAAAGAACCCTCAGATGAGTTGGAAAACCAACAGAATGAGACCAAACAGAGAAACACCACCTTTCCCCTTACCCAGTGGCCTCTCTCTGGTGTCCAACGGAGGCCTCTTTGCCTCACAGGAATCCAGGTCCATTTCTGTAAAGAGATCCTTTCCCTGAAAAAGAAACAAGGATTCAAAACAGAGAATGGGGAGAAATATTAGTAAAAGAATGACAAAGACTTAAAGGGTGTTAGATCTCATTCCATGGATGTCTTCCCAGAAAAAGGATGGGCCATCAGCAGAGCATTATGGGATGTTCTCCATCCTGTTTGGAGCTCCTTTGGAGTATCCAGAGGAAAGTCTCTCTCACCTGCTCTCTCTCCTCTGCCTGACTCAGGAGGAAACCTTCGGCCAGGGCCACCGCCTGGGAACTGGTCTCCGCTCCGCATTCCCTCACCCAGCTCTCCATCTCTGGTGGAAGGACAGCCAGGAACTGCTCCAAGATCACCAGGTCCAGCATCTCAGCTTTGGTGTGCCTTTCTGGCTTCAGCCACTGGTGGCAAAGGTGGTAGAGTCGGCTGCAAACCTCTCGGGGTCCTTTGGCCTCCTGGAAGCAGAATTGCCTCACCTGCTGGCTCTGCACTTCTGAGCAGAGGGTGCCCTCCTCACCCAGGATCTTCTGCCCAGCGTTTTCCCAGAATCCCCCACTGCTTCCAGTTTGGATGGCATGGCCTCTTCCTGCTCCAGGGCCAGCTGAGTCTCGCTCATCCATCTGTGCTCTCAGGAAGCCTGTGAGAGATGGGAAGGAACCCTTTGGTCTTCTGCCAAGTTCTGTCCGTCTTAATGAAAACCTCTAGGAAATCCTACAAAGCAAATACATTGTTCTGTTAAAAAAGTTGTCTAATATCAGGAGAAGAAAAAGGTTCCCTGAGCAAGCATGGATTGCTGGGAACCAGGGCTGGACTACACCGCATTCGAGTCCATGAGCTATCTTTTGGGGAGTAAAGAGGAGGAACAGGAGACGAAATAAGTCTCTAGCCTTCTAGCAATGCAAAATGTGGAGGCAACGGAAGGGATTTCTGGGAGATGAATCAGTCTGGTTTCTGCTGCCTTCCAGTCAATGCATGAAGTCAGAAGTGACTGACAAAGGAGTCATTTGTATCTTGTGAAAAATGGATGCTTGGCTCTAGTGGGGGTCCTCACCTGGGGGTCCTCAGGAGTTGCTCCCCCCCACCCCCACTCCCCTGCTTCCGTCTCCTTTTCTTGCACTTGGACTCTCTGCCCCTCTCCAGACAGACTCCTGGGGTGGGGTCCCTTTTTCTTTGCTCTGAGGGCCAGGAATGTATCTGGCCAACCCCTGAGGGCCAAGTGGATGAGGCCAAAGACACCACCCTTGAAATTTAGGCGGGTAATTTAGTATTAGTATTCTGTTAGATAGCTTAACACACGTACAGCAATTGATGCCAAGGTCCCTGGAGGCTCGGTGAGTAGCAGCGCCCATTTCCGGCTGCTTTGCCAGCAACAATCCCTTTGGGAGAGAGAGGTCCTGGGATGCCCTGCTCTGGGTGCGAGGGGATTGCTGCAGTGGCCTCCGTGGGGAGCTGCCCTGGGAGACACTGGGAAACTGGTCCCCAATGCAGCAGCCAGACTCTGGGCTGGGATCCCTCTCTTTATTCCTGGCCTCTCTCTCCCACCTTTTTTTTCTGGGGGGGGGCTAGTCCACCTCCTCCTCCAGCTTTGGAAAACCATTTGCAGATGTTTCCTCTCTTGTGCAATGAGGCTGAGCGATGCCACACAGAGTTAAAGTCCCAGGGACTCCTTTGTCTGAAGAAGGGAGATCTTTTCTGAAAGGGGGGGGGCGGAGGGTCAAATGAGTTTGGGATCCTCTGATCTGCAGGAAGGAGAGCGTGGCAGACCTGGCCCCTCCCTGGCAGGACCCTCTCCTCCCTGACTTGGGGTCCCCCCCCCCCCCGTGCAGGAGCAGATCAGCCCCGCCTGCAGCCCTGGGACCCCCACCAGATCCCAGAGAGAGAGGAGACTCACCAGATCCCAGAGAGAGAGGAGACTCACCAGATCCCAGAGAGAGAGGAGACTCACCAGATCCCAGAGAGAGAGGAGGCTCACCAGATCCCAGAGAGAGACACCCAAGCAGGGAAGGACTGGGGAGGGAGGGGCCTGCCCCCCCTTGCTTCCTGTCCTCTCTAGGAAGGCAGCTCGGTTCCCTTTAACCCTTGCCAAGCCGAGTCCCCCAGCTCACCCCTCTCTCGCTTGGCAGAACCTCAGATTATTATTATTTTTTATGCATTTAGGGGGGCAGCTGCTCCCCCCCCCCCCGGCTACGCCAATGCCCAGATATCCTTTGGGGGTGAGGCTCTTGGCTGGACTCTGAGCATCCCCCTCCCTTGGCCAGAAACCAGAGGAAGAGCTTGCAGGGAAAAGGGCTTTGCAGGAGGCAAGGAAGCTCCTCCTAGAATTCAGGAGTGGAGAGATAGGAGGGGATCCCAGGGTCATCTAGTCCAGTGTTTCCCAAACGGTTTTGGGCAACGGAACACCTGTTTACCGGGAAAAAATCTCGCGGCACACCACCATTAAAGCCCCGCCCCGTGACGTCAGCGCGCAGCGTCACGCCGGGAGGGACGCACAAAAGTGAAAGTTTTTTCCCTTCCCCTTGCCGGGGTGGGAGGAGGCAGCAGAGCGAGGGATTGAGGGACGGCGGCAGCTGAGGCGGCGGCGGCTGTTGTGGTGGTGGCGGCGGCGATAGCGGGCGGAGGAGGAGCCGTCGCCGGGAGTTGCTGCTGCTGCTGTTGCTGCTGCTGCCCGGACATGCCGGCCTCCTCCTCCTCCGCTGTCTCGCGCTCCTCCCTTTTGCGCGCGCTGCCCCGCCGCTCGGCACCAGCACCGCGGAGCCGCCCCCGGCTCGACGCGGATCCTCGCCGCCGCCGCCTCTCGCCGCCCGACTCCCTCCCACGGCACACCAGCCGGTGTCTCACGGCACACTAGTGTGCCGGGGAACACCGGTTGGGAAACACTGATCTAGTCCAACCCCCAGCAAGGCAGGAATCTCAGCTAAAGCATCCATGGCAGATGGCCGTCCGACCTCTGCTGAGAAACCTCCAAGGAAGGAGAGTCCACCACCTCCCAAGGGAGACCTTTCCCTGCCCAGCTGCTCTTAGATGTCCCTCAAGGCAGCGGGTCCTGAGTTCTAGCCCTGCTGAAACCATTGCACTGGCTGCCAAGGAGGAACCCAGCGAAGTTCAAAATAAATAAATCCTATTCTCATCATAAATGAGTAATACTTTCCTATGCATGCTTTTTATACTAATATACAAAAGTATGCCATTCCCTTTTCCAGAAATGCTTAATTGCTAATTCAATGGACTGAAAATGGATGGTTATTGTTATTATTATATTTAGGGAAGCTTTTAATGTTTGATGGACTATTGTATTTTAATATTTTGTTGGAAGCTGCCAAGAGTGGCTGGGGAAACCCAGCCCGATTGGTGGGGTATAAATAAATTATTATTATAATTAATTAATTAATTAATTAATTAAATTGATCAGGTGACTGTTCTCCTTTCGAAAGAGGCAGGTGGAATCTCCACAATTGCTAATAGCATAACATTGAAAGTGCAGGGAAATATGGGGAGCCCTAGAGCATCTGCTTGGCATGCAGAATGTCCCATTGTCAGCCCCTGGCATCTCCTGCAAGGGCTGGACGAAATCCCTGCCTGAAACTCTGGGGAGATGCCAGTCAGTGTAGGCCAGGGGTCCTCGTACTATGTCCCGTGGGCTAAATCCAGCCCGCCAGGGTCGTGAATCTGGCCTGCACGGCCATTTCAGAACCCACCAAGTGTCTGAGGCTGAAAGCATCTCGCAGCCCGCTCAGTCAGTCCCTGCGCAGCACTGAGCTGCTACTGGCGTGGTGGCAGCTCTACCAATGAAAGGCCGGGGGTTTCGCCCGGGGACGGTGAAGTGAGGCGTTCCCAAAGTGAAGGAAGGATTGAACTCTGATTAATAAGAATACACACAGAGGCTTGAACCAGCAAGACTCTGGGAAGGGTGCGTATAATAATCTCTGTATGTGTCTCTGTGTCTCTCTCTGTCTGGCCAGGAGGACAGTGATCATTATCACCTTTATGTGGACCTGTTTCCTGGCCCTAAGATTAACATCCTAAGATTAACATATCAGAAAAGCTACAGCAAAGAAACTGCCCACTGTCTTTGATGACCCAGGACGCCTGCCTGTCTAAGTGGGTACGTGACTTGTGAAGAAAGAGAAATGGAACAGGGATGCAGAGGTGTGGATTGGTCAAGAATCATATCAAAATAGTTTAAACCCAGTCAACTCAATGCTTTCATTGCTGACACAGATGGCTTACTCTATATTTGTTATAAATCCTCATAGCAATCCCACCTGATCACTACAGGAAGTGTTGTCTTTTGGCTTGAAGAGCAAAGCTGAGGTTGGCGGAGGAAGGCAGACTTTGGTCAATTCGGTTTCGTTACATAGACGTTTACTTCAAGGGTGGGAGAAGGAAGCATAGTCCTATTTCTGTGAGTGGAGCAGCAGTCTTTCCACTCATGTGGTTTACATGCTCTGAAAGTTGGGATCTGTTTTGAGATTTAAATTTTAAAAGGGTGGAGTGGAACCGAATATTGACCATCTTGTTAGCCTGGGGAGCCACATTCTGGTGAAGGAGGCCAGGATAGGTCCCCAAGGCTTGGGATGTCCCTCCTTCCCTGCCGTAGGACTTGGAATCCAGGAGAAAACTCTTGGAATAGCCTTTCCAGGTGCTCAGGGACGGACTCACCTGTCCCCATGTCCTTCTCTTTGCAGATGTGCTGCGGTTGCACATCCCTCCCCCACAGGTGAGTATTGGAGAGAACCAGAGCAGGGACTCAGACCTGCCCTCCTTGCCCCCCCACTCTGCACTCTGGGATGTGGAGAAGCCCTCCCTTCGTGAGGAACTGACAGCCTGACTTTTGCCTTTCTGCCAGCTTACCTTCAGATTAACACAGCAAGGTTGGACTAGAAGCACCTTGTGGTCCCTTCCAACTTGTCAATTCTATGATTCTATTACTCCCCCTCCTTTCCACTCACCTTGAGAGAACCTTTTGTTCTGCCAGCTCACCTACAGATTAACACAGCAAGGTGTGCTCTGCTGAGCCAGTGTCAAAGGTCTACTGGCAGCTGCATCGTGGATGGAGGAGTATCCCTCAGATCTGACTCCACTTGGCTGACCAGAAAGCAGCATTTCCACCAAGCCTTGCGGGACCTTGCTCCCCCTGGCGACTCATTGACTGAGCTTGTTGAGAGCTGGAATGTCCAGCTCTGGTCACTGTAGAGCTGCAAGAGGTGAATGAGAAGATCAGGGCATGTGGTGGTGGAGGAATCAGGTTCCCCGCAGAGAAAGGCTGGTTTTGATGAAGGAGACATTAGTGGGAAATGTGGCGCGGGGGGGGGGGGGACACACAACAGAAGAATATAGAACCATGTACAGGATGAGGAAAGTGGAGAGCCACCACCCCCACCAGTTTTGTCAGACTAAATTGGCCCAATGAATTGATGGGCAGGAGAGGAGGAGCAGACAGGAAAGGTCCTCATACAGCAGTGTGCAGGCTGCTTTTTTCATTTTCTTTGTTCGTACACAGGGACCTACACTCTGGCCAAATCCAGCTAGCAGGCTCATCCCCTCCACACAAACACACAATTGTTTTCTTAACATGAAACAGGATTGCTAGGCAAAGGTCCATGTGTCTATGAGGTGCCATGGAAGAAAATGCTGGCCTGTTTTCTTCTTCATGGCAGGGTTGCAGTGACGTGTTCTCTGGCTGGGTCCAGGAGGAGAATGCCCCTTTTGAATGCCACCCACTTTTATTCCCCCACCTTCATCCTGCTGGGGGTCCCGGGGCTGGAGGCGCTTCACTCCTGGATCTCCATCCCCTTCTGCCTTGGCTACCTCGTTGCTCTCGTGGGCAACTGCACCATCCTCTTCATCATCAAAACGGAAGCCAGCCTCCACCAGACCATGTTCTACTTCCTCTCCGTCCTTCCGGCCATCGACCTGGGCCTCTCCACCTTCACCCTGCCCAAGACGCTGGCCATCTTCTGGTTTGGCCTTGGGGAGATCAGCCATGGGGTCTGCCTGGCTCAGATGTTCTTCATCCACAGCTTCACGGGGATGGAGTCTGTCGAGTGTTTTGTAAGGCTGGGAGAGAAACCCAGAGAGCAGTTGCTGCCAATCAGTGTAGGCCATCCTGAGGTAGATGGATTGACGGTCTGATTCAGAACTCTGCAGTTCTCTGATCCTGGGAAGCTGGACTCTGGCCCAATTCACTGCAGTGCAATTTGGGGCAGCGGATCAGGAGGGGCAAGAACTTTTCAACAATGTGCACCAGAATTCTTGTTGTTGCTGTTGTTGTCCTGCCTTTCTCTCTGACAGGGGCTCAGGGCACAGAAATGGCTCCTCTTTCTTGAAGGGCCCCACAGACCTCATGGGACACCAGAGCAGATTCCCTTGTTGCTTTTTTGAGTTGATCAGCAATGGGGGTTGCATTCCCTTATTTACAGGAGGGCTGTTGCTAAAGCACATGACATGCTCTTCACGCTTAGTTATGTATTAGGAACACAGGCACAAATTGTTTCGTGTGTGTGCATATTTGCAAACTACCCCCATCTCTGGGCAGTGAGACTCCAGGGGTCCCAGGTCCATATAGTTTTATTTACTCAAAAATTCAACCAGAGTGTAGGATGGAGGGGCTCACAGCATGGACACCCCCAGCAGGTCTGGCTTCTCCATCTGGCGCAGCTTTGGCTCTGGCACAGAGGAAGCCGGTCTCTGGGTCTCCCACAACTGTCTCTGGGTCTTGCTTTCCTAGCTAGACAGCCCCTCCCCCATTAGCCTGGGTTGCCCCCCCCCCTTGCTGCAGTTTTTGCAACCCAGCTCCTTCTTTGGAGTTGCTGAGGAGGACACTCTATGGCCAGGGAAGGCCCTTGTCTTGCCAAGAAACTTGTCTGTGGGAATCGTGCATCCATAATGCTATGGAAAGGGTGAATGTCTTCTAGAATTCTCTGGTGTCACCAGAAGAGGAAGCCGTTCTTTTCAGTCAGGTCTGTTATCAACTGCAGAGGATGAGTAGCCTTGGGAGCCTCTTGGGGAGATGGAAGTGTTGAAAGGACTGAATCCATGAGGGAGAGCTACGTGCTCTGAGATGGGGGAACCTTCGGGCAAAGGCCAGCAGAGAAGGGATGCTGTTGACTGCTGGTTTCTGTTCCTCCCCACTTTCCCAAAGGGCGTAACACCTGAGGTCCTGCGGGAGGAAAGAGCGTCTCAGGGTCAGGGGCCAGTCTGGGCCAAAGCGGCCCTCACCTGCCCCCACCACAGAGTCCCTGGCTCTCGTCTATATTATTGCACTTTATGTGTTGTTTATGTGCAAGATAAACATTTGATATTGTGATAAGAATATATAGAAGAGAATTGTTTATGTGACTGCACAGCCGGTTACGTCTTGTGTGTTTGTCCATTCCAGGAATAATAATAATAATAATAATAATAATAATAATAATAATAATAATAATAATAATAATAATAATAATTTATTATTTATACCCTGCCCATCTGGCTGGGCCTCCCCAGCCACTCTGGCCGGCTTCCATAAAAACCAAAAATACAATAAAATCACACGTTAAAAACTTCCCTGAAAAGGGCTGCCTTAAGATGTCTCCTGAATGTCAGGTAGTTGTTTATCACTTTGACATCCGATGGGAGGGCGTTCCACAGGGCGGACGCCACCACTGAGAAGGCCCTCTGCCTGGTTCCCTGTAACTTGGCCTCTTGCAGTGAGGGAACCGCCAGAAGGCCCTCGGAGCTGGACCTCAGTGTCCTGGCAGAACGATGGGGGAGGAGACGCTCTTCAGAAGAAGTGTGCATGCACACGAAAGCTCATACCAAGAACTAACTTAGTTGGTCTTTAAGGTGCTACTGGAAGAAATTTTTTTTTATTTTGACTATGGCAGACCAACACGGCTACCTATCTACTACTGGATCCTTGACTTGATCATGGATGGAGGACTTGACCTCGCATGTGTAACAGAGACTTGGTTGGATGAAGCAGATGGGCCTGTCCTTGTCGCTGCTTGTCCACCAGGTTTCTCTTACGCACAGCAACCCAGGTCATGTGGGCGGGCGGGGGGGTTGCAGTGATTTTTAGGAAGTCATTAGTTTGCACCAGGCATCCTATTGGGAAGACCCAGCTTTCTGAGTGCATGTTCTGGAAGTTGGGCAATAGGGGCAGTACAGGATTCCTTTTGGTGTACCGACCTCCCCGCTGCACCAAGGATTCCCTGCCCGAGCTGCTTCAGGTTGTGGCGGATGTTCTCCTGGAGACCCCTAGCTTGGTTGTCCTAGGGGATTTTAACATCCATGCCGCTCGGGACTTCGTGGAAAGCATGGCCTCCATGGGGCTGTCCCCGAATATGTTTGGCCCAACTCATAGCCGCGGACATGCCTTGGACCTGGTGTTTACCTCTATGGATGTTGGTGATCTGACACTAAGTAAAAGCGAAACGAAAGAAGTGCCATGGTCAGATCACTTCCTGGTGCAACTGGACTTCTCTGCGACCCTTCCCCTCTGCAGGGAGGTGGGACCGATTCGGATGGTCCGCCCCCTCCACTTAATGGATCCAAATAGTTTCCAGAGAGTGGTAGGGGATGCTTTATCCCATGTTGATGGCCTTTCAGCTGATTCCCTGGTGGCCCGCTGGAATGTGGAGTTAACCAGGGCTATTGACTGTTTGGCTCCGAAGCGCCCTCTCCGATTGCATGGAGCCCGGACAGCCCTGTGGTTTTCCACGGATCTGAGGGCAATGAAACAATCGTTGAGACGGCTAGAGCGCTGGTGGCGGAAAACTCATTCCGAATCTGAGCGGACACAGGTTAGAGCTCAACTTCGAGCCTACCAAGTGGCGATAGCGACGGCGAAGAAGAATTTCTTCGTCGCCTCTATTGCATCTGCAGAAAACAGCAGCAGGAGACTTTTTCAGGTGGTTCACAATTTAGCGGAACCACCTGCGACATCGGGGCCCAGTACGGGCCACATGATCTCCTGCAATGATTTTGCAAAGTGGTATCTGAAGAAGTGTGCATGCACACGAAAGCTCATACCAAGAACTAACTTAGTTGGTCTTTAAGGTGCTACTGGAAGAATTTTTTTTTTTTCAAGTCAAGGATGTCAGTGGTCTTATGAATCATTGACCTGGCATTGCACAGCAACACCTTCAGGTTATGTGGGTCTCCCTTGCTGATTCTAGTATCCATCCGGTCAGGACCAGACCCAGAGGCAGGGATAGTCCTCAAACAACGACTAAACCTGCCTCCTCTGTAATGACATGGTCTGGTCTTAGCGTAACTCCTCCTCCTACCCGTGATCACTGAGATAGGTTGTCCCAGTGCATCCCCCCCTGTGGAACATGCTCCAGCCATTTTGTTGGATGCGACCCACTCCCCAGCAGCCCTGACCCCTTCCCTTAAGAACAAAATAACACTTAAAAAAACAAAAACAAATAAAACAATACGAACAAAAAACAATAAAAATTACAAAAACATAAAATCAAACAAATTCCCAGGCCCAATAAAGATCCATCCCACCCCCACCCCCCCAACATACAAAAAATTCAAGAGAAAATTTTAAAAACATTTTAAAAGCACTCACTCTGCACCCCTCCAGCAGTAACAGCAACTGTCCGAGTGAGGCCCGTCAGGCCCTGCCCTGGGCCAGGTGGTAAGTGGCAGGAAGGAGCAGGGCCCCCAGACACTCACACAGGAGAGTCCTCCTCACCTCTGGGGGAGGGATGTGCAACCGCAGCACATCTGCAAAGAGAAGGACATGGGGACAGGTGAGTCCGTCCCTGAGAACCTGGCAAGGCTATTCCAAGAGTTTTCTCCTGGGTTTCAAGTCCTACGGGAGGGAAGGAGGGACATCCCAAACCTTGGGGGGGGGGCAATCCTGGCCTCCTTCAACCAGAATGTGGCTCCCCAGGCTAACAAGATGGTCAATATCCAGTTCCACTCCACCCTTTTAAAATTTAAATCTTGTTATGTACTGAGTTGAATAGGATCCAAACTGAAGCAGTCTGATTGGTCCTAGAACAATAGGATCCAAATTGCAGCAGTCTGATTAGTCCTAGAACAATAGGATTCAGAATGCAGCAGTCTGATTGGTCCTAGAACAATGCAGCAGTATGATTGGTTGGCAGGAACCACCCAATCCTGCTCCAGATAGAAGTGAATCCACAACCTGATTGGCTTACAGTAGAATTCCGGAATTAGCCAATCATGTGCAGCCCATTGTGTAAATAATGTATATAAAGCAGATACTGTGAGGGGACATTCATTCATTCCTCCTCCCCACTATGAGCTGAATAAAGAGCATGAAATCACTTTGCGACTCTGAGTATATTTCACTGGCGACGAAGGTGGGATCCCGCTGAGCTGACCGCCACACACCGCACCGCAGCACCACCACCTGCCGCACCGCTGCCTCGCACCGTGTATCCAGGCTTCAGCTCCGGGACACAAGGAACTCAGAATGGCAGCCAACAGCAGCTTCTCGCCATTCAACCCAGCATCTGGAGACTGGGAAGCGTACGCCTCCCGTTTCACCTTCCTCCTAGAAGCCAAAGGGGTCACCGACGAAGAAGACGCCAAGAAGAGGGCGATATTCTTCAGCGTCTGCGGAGAGGAGACGTTTGAAATCGCCCGGGCTCTCCTTGCGCCTGAAGACGTCGCAACTGTTCCATACAAAACAATAATGGAACAGCTGAAGGGGCACTTTTCGCCGCAGCCCTCAGTGGTGGCTCGTCGAAATGCCTTCTATGCAAAGCGACAAGCCCCTGGGGAAACCATAACTGGGTTTGTGACCTCTCTCCGCCAAGCCGCCCGGTTCTGCAACTTCTCAGAGCTGGAGAACATGCTTCGTGACCGCCTCGTCGGTGGCCTGAAGGATGAGAAGCTGCAACGACGCCACTACGCTAAGAAGGACCTAACGTTCCAGGTCGCTCTGGAGGAGGCCCTGGCAACGGAAGCTGCCGAGAGGTCGACGCAAGAGGCACGGCCGAGCCTGCCATCCCAACTGAGGGTCCACCACGAAGACCTCACCGACGACTCAGGATCCGACAGGGAGGAGGTGCACCGAGTACAGCAGCGCACTCAAGCAGCGCACAGACCACAGCTGCCTCGACGAGAAGGAGGAAACTGCGCAAGCTGCGGGGAGAGTCACGAGAGGAGGACCTGCCGTTTCCGCAACGCAGAGTGCAGGCAGTGCAGAAAATCGGGACACATCGCCCGGGTGTGTCAGGCTCGGCCCACCCGACACCAGGCATCAGATGACCAACCCAAGAGCCCCAGGTCCCGGGGCCCAACGCACCAAGGCAACTCGACAGAGCTCACGGACTGCCAGGTATACCAGTTGCCCCACCCCAACGTAGAGAAAATTTATGTAGAGGTACAGATAGAGGGGGCCCCATGCCGCATGGAGCTTGACACGGGTTCAACTCTATCCATAATCTCGGCAAAGACCTTAAGGAAACTGTGTCCTACTGGGGGTCCCAAACTCAGGCCGGCCCCATTCACCCTACGGGACTTCCAGAAACGTAAGGTCCCCACAATGGGGGTGGGGACCTTCAGGGTGCAATACCGAGGGCGGACGCGGCAACTGGACTTGCTTGTGGTCAAGGACCCCTACATTAGCTTACTGGGATTGGCATGGTTTGGACCACTGGGGCTAGCTGTCACCGGGGTGAACCACACTAGCTTACAAGTGGACGTGGACGCCATATGCAAGGAATTTCCAGGGGTTTTCGACGGGAAATTGGGACAGTATATGGGCCCCCCCATTGCGCTACAGCTTGACCCCGCAGTACGACCGGTCAGGCTCAAGGCCCGCCGGGTCCCGTTCGCCTTGAAACCTCGCATAGACGAGGAATTGGACCGACTCGTGGAGCAAGGAGTGCTGGAGCCGGTGCCTAATGCCCCCTGGGAAACTCCAATCGTCACACCCGTCAAGCCTAATGGTTCGGTCCGCATCTGTGCAGACTACAAATGTACCATAAACAAGGCCCTCACGGCCCACGCATACCCAGTGCCAGTGGTCAGCCATGTCCTTGCCACCCTGGCTGGGTCGAAAATTTTTGGCAAGCTGGACTTGGCCCAAGCATATCAACAGCTGCCAGTAGATGAGGCCACAGCAGAGGCACAGACGATTGTGACGCACAGAGGAGCATTCAGGGTAAAGCGGCTGCAATTCGGGGTCAGCGTGGCACCAGGCATATTCCAGAATCTAATGGACTCTCTCCTTAAAGGGATTCCTGGTGTCACCCCCTTCTTCGATGATGTGTTGATTGCCGGGCCCACACCAGAGGAGTTTGAGGACCGCCTCCGCACCGTTCTGCACCGTTTCCAGACGGCGGGTCTCAAGGTGAAGCGGGAAAAATGTCTACTAGGAGTGCCTCAGGTGGACTTTCTGGGATTTATGGTGGATGCAGAAGGGGTCCACCCAACTGGGGACAAGGTACGGGCCATTTGTGATGCTCCAGCGCCCAAGAGCAAGACTGAACTTCAGGCCTTCTTGGGACTATTGAACTTTTACCATTCCTTCCTTCCCCACAAGGCGGCGGTAGCGGAGCCCCTACACAGACTCCTGGACAAGCGGGCCCCTTGGGTGTGGGGCCAGCGCCAGGAGGCTGCATTCCAGGCAGTCAAGGACTTGCTTGTCTCAAACTCTGTCTTGGCACACTTTGACGAGAGGCTGCCGGTGGTGCTAGCATGCGACGCCTCACCCTATGGCATTGGCGCTGTCCTGGGGCACCAACTCCCAGATGGAAGAGAGGTACCGGTGGCGTACTTTTCCCAGACACTCAACGCAACCGAGCGGAACTACTCGCAAATTGACAAGGAGGGTCTGGCAATCGTGAAGGGAGTAAAAAAATTCCATGATTTCTTGTACGGGCGGCCCTTCACCGTGGTGACTGACCACAAGCCGTTGCTTGGCTTGTTTGCCCCCGAAAAGCAGACCCCTCAAGTGCTGTCTCCTCGCGTCCTCAGGTGGTCAATTTTCCTTGCCAGCTACCAGTATGCACTGATTCACCGACCTGGGAAGGCGATGGGCCATGCGGACGCCCTCAGCAGGCTACCACTACCAGAAACAGGCCCTGACCCAGCACCTGCACAAGAGGTTATGAGCCTGGAGCTGCTTCCCGACCGCCCCATTCAGGCACAAGAAGTTGCACACCATTCCAAGAAAGATAGGGTCATCTCCCGGGTCCTGGACTGGGTGTGGAGGGGATGGCCCAGCAGCAGCCCCGAGCCAGAATTCGCCGGCTACACAACCCGCAAACATGAACTGTCGGCCCACAAGGGGTGCCTGTTATGGGGAAGCAGAGTCGTTGTTCCCCAGCCCCTCCGCAAAAGGGTCCTCACAGCCCTACACGAGACACATCCAGGGGTAGTAAGAATGAAGGCCCTTGCCAGGAGTTATGTGTGGTGGCCGGGGATCGATGGCGAGATAGAAGCCTGGGTCAAACACTGTCAGGCCTGCCAAGAATCCCGCCCAGATCCCCCAAGGGCCCCAGTCCAGTTCTGGGAGTCCGCCCGAGCACCATGGTCACGCCTGCATGTGGATTTCGCTGGCCCCTTTCAGGGGAAAACATTCTTCATAGTGGTGGACTCCTACACCAAATGGCTGGAAGTCGCACTGGTACCATCCACTTCCACGCCCGCAGCCATCCGAGTACTGCGCAGGCTGTTTGCAACCCACGGGCTCCCTGACACTCTCGTCTCAGACAACGGGACTGCATTTACGTCAGGAGAATTCCAAACCTTCACAGCACAGAACGTCATCCGCCACATCCGTTCGGCGCCGTTCCACCCTGCCACCAATGGCCAAGCAGAACGCATGGTGCGGACCACCAAGGACACCCTTCGCCGCATGACGCAAGGGGACTGGGAGTACCGCCTTGCCACATTCCTTCTAGCACAGCACAGCACCCCCAGCTCAACGACGGGCCGGAGCCCCGCTGAACTACTAATGGGTCGGCGCCTTGCAATCAGATTGGACCGCCTTCACCCCGATAGAGCTCAGGATGAGGTAGTGGTGGGGGAAGGCAGGAACCCCCGGACCTTCGAGGCCCAGGACCCAGTGTACGCAAAGAATTTTGGGGCAGGCCCAGCATGGGTACCCGCCACAGTCACCAGGGTCACTGGCCCAGTGTCGTACTAGGTGCTAACGGATGGGGGGCAATGCTGGCGCCGCCACTGCGACCAGATACGGCGACGATTCCCGGGAGAAACCCAGGATGAGGACAGGTCAGAGGAGTCCCAAGGGAACAGCGGGGCAGTGAGGCCCATAGAGCAGGAGGGGCCAGCAGGAGAGGCAGAATCAGTAAATACAGAGAGGACCCGTGAGGCCGGAAGGACACCAGAACCAGAACCACGCCTGAGCGAGCCGGTTGCACCAGACCAAACAACCCCATCACAGCCAGCATCCTTGGAACACGAGCCAGAACCTGGAGCCCGGACCAGGGAACACCCCAGGCCGCAACGCACACGTAGGCCGCCGGCATACCTTGAGGACTATGAATGTGAACTCCCGGGCAGGACTGGAACTTAGAGGGGAGGGGTGTTATGTACTGAGTTGAATAGGATCCAAACTGAAGCAGTCTGATTGGTCCTAGAACAATAGGATCCAAATTGCAGCAGTCTGATTAGTCCTAGAACAATAGGATTCAGAATGCAGCAGTCTGATTGGTCCTAGAACAATGCAGCAGTATGATTGGTTGGCAGGAACCACCCAATCCTGCTCCAGATAGAAGTGAATCCACAACCTGATTGGCTTACAGTAGAATTCCGGAATTAGCCAATCATGTGCAGCCCATTGTGTAAATAATGTATATAAAGCAGATACTGTGAGGGGACATTCATTCATTCCTCCTCCCCACTATGAGCTGAATAAAGAGCATGAAATCACTTTGCGACTCTGAGTATATTTCAAATCTCAAAACAGATCCCAACTTTCAGAGCATGTAAATCACATGAGTGGGAAGACCCCTGCTCCACTCACAGAAATACGACTATACTTCCTTCTCCCACCTTTAAAGTCTATGTAACGAAACTGAATCGACCCAAGTCTGCCTTCCTCCGCCAACCTCAGCTTCGCTCTTCAAGCCAAAAGACAACACTTCCTGTAGTGATCAGGTGGGATTGCTATGAGGATTTATAACAAATCTAGAGTAAGCCATCTGTGTCAGCAATGAAAGCATTGCGTTGACTGGGTTTAAACTATTTTGATATGATTCTTGATCAATCCACACCTCTGCATCCCTGTTCCATTTCTCTTTCTTCACAAGTCACGTACCCACTTAGACAGGCAGGCGTCCTGGGTCATCAAAGACAGTGGGCAGTTTCTTTGCTGTAGCTTTTCTGATATGTTAATCTTAGGCTGTTAATTTTAGGGCCAGGAAACAGGTCTCACATAAAGGTGATAATGATTGTTGTCCTCCTGGCCATCCTTCTTATCATATGTATTGATTGTTTATGACCCATTTGGGCAGGGGTACAGACGTTTGGTCTGTAACACATGGATCATCAGTCTGCGTCTCATGTGTTCTGTGTTTTAAAGGTCTCTGAGATCTCTTGATGAAGGGAGGGAGATGCTCAGAATCCAGCCAAGAGCCTCACCCCAAATAATAATAATAATAATAATAATTTATTTTTTATACCCCGCCCATCTGGCTGGGCCTCCCCAGTCACTCTGGGCGGCTTCCATAAAAACAAAAAATACAATAAAATATCACACGTTAAAAACTTCCCTGAACAGGGCTGCTTTCAGATGTCTTCTGAATGTCAGGTAGTTGTTTATCGCTTTGACATCTGCTGCAAGGGCGTTCCACAGGGCGGGCGCCACTACCGAGAAGGCCCTCTGCCTGGTTCCCTGTAGCTTTGCTTCTCGCAATGAGGGAACCGCCAGAAGGCCCTCAGTGCTGGACCTCAGTGTCCGGGCAGAACGATGGGGGTGGAGACGCTCCTTCAGGTATATTGGACAGAGGCCATTTAGGGCTTTAAAGGTCAGCACCAACACTTTGAATTGTGCTCGGAAACGTAATGGGAGCCAATGTAGGTCTTTCAAGACCAGTGTTATATGGTCTCGGCGGCCGCTCCCAGTCACCAGTCTAGCTGCCGCATTCTGGATTAGTTGTAGTTTCCGAGTCACCTTCAAAGGTAGCCCCACGTAGAGTGCATTGCAGTAGTCCAAGCGGGAGATAACCAGAGCATGCACCACTCTGGCGAGACAGTCCGCGGGCAGGGAGGGTCTCAGCCTACGTACCAGATGGAGCTGGTAAACAGCTGCCCTGGACACAGATTTGACCTGTGCCTCCATGGACAGCTGTGAGTCCAAAATGACTCCCAGGCTGCACACCTGGTCCTCCAGGGGCACCGTTACCAAAATCAGGACCAGGGAATCCTCCACACCTGCCCGCCTCCTGTCCCCCAAAAACAGTACTTCTGTCTTGTCAGGATTCAACCTCAATCTGTTAGCCGCCATCCATCCTCCAACCGCCTCCAGACACTCACAAAGGACCTTCACCGCCTTCACTGGTTCTGATTTAAAAGAGAGGTAGAGCTGGGTATCATCCGCATACTGATGAACACCCAGCCCAAACCTCCTGATGATCTCTCCCAGCGGCCGCATGTAGATGTTGAAAAGCATGGGGGAGAGGACAGAACCCTGAGGCACCCCACAAGTGAGAGCCCAGGGGTCTGAACACTCATCCCCCCCCACCACTTTCTGAACACGGGCCAGGAGGAAGCAGCGGAACCACTGTATGACAGTGCCCCCAGCTCCCAGCCCCTCAAGACGGTCCAGAAGGATGTTATGGTCAATGGTATCTGCAAAAAACTTTGCAAAATCATTGCAGGAGATCATGTGGCCCATACTGGGCCCCGGTGTTGCAGGTGGTTCCGCTAAATTGTGAACCACCTGAAAAAGTCTCCTGCTGCTGTTTTCTGCAGATGCAATAGAGGCGGTGAAGAAAAGGATATCCGGGCATTGGCGTAGCCAGGGGGGCAGCTGACCCCCTTAATCCATAAAGAAATAATAATCTGAGGTTCTGGCAAGCGAGAGAGGGCTGAGCTGGAGGGACTCGGCTTGGCAAGGGTTAAAGGGAACCGAGCTGCCTTCCTAGAGAGGCCAGGAAGCAAGGGGGGGCAGGTCCTCCAGAGCCAAGGCCCCTCCCTCCCCAGTCCTTTCCTGCTAGGAAGGCGGGGGGGGGGGGGTGTTGCTTTGTGTCTCTGCTGCAACGGCTGCCTCGCTCCCCCCTCCCGGGATCTGGTGAGTCTCCTCTCTCTCTCTCTGGGATCTGGTGAGTCTCCTCTCTCTCTGGGATCTGGTGGGGGTCCCAGGGTTGCAGCAGGGGAGGGGGCCTGGGGGGGTCTGATCTGCTCCTGCGGGGGGGGGACCCCAAGTCAGGGAGGAGAGGGTCCTGCCAGGGAGGGGCCAGGTCTGCCACGCTCTCCTTCCTGCAGATCAGAGGATCCCAAACCCAGTTGGCCCTCCGCCCCCCCTTTCAGAAAAAATCTCCCTTCTTCAAACAAAGGAGTCCCTGGGACTTTAACTCTGTGTGACATCGCTCAGCCTCACTGCACAACAGAGGAAACACCTGCAAATGGTTTTCCAAGACCAGAAGAGGAGGTGGACTAGCCCCCCCCCCAAAAAAAAAGGGTGGGAGAGAAAGGCCAGAACTAAAGAGAGGGATCCCAGCCCAGAGTCTGGCTGCTGCATTGGGGACCAGTTTCCCAGTGTCTCCCAGGGCAGCTCCCCACGGAGGCCACTGCAGCAATCCCCTCGCACCCAGAGCAGGGCATCCCAGGACCACATCCTCTCTCTCCCAAAAGAATTGTTGCTGGAAAACCAGCCGGAAATGGGCGCTGCTACTCACTGAGCCTCCAGGGACCTTGGCATCAATGGCTATGTGATTGTTAAGCCATCCACCTCTCTTTTAAATCAGAACCAGTGAAGGCGGTGAAGGTCCTTTGTGAGTGTCTGGAAGCGGTTGGAGGATGGATGGCGGCTAACAGATTGAGGTTGAATCCTGACAAGACAGAAGTACTGTTTTTGGGGGCAGGAGGTGAGCAGGTGTGGAGGATTCCCTGGTCCTGAATAGGGTAACTGTGCCCCTGAAGGACCAGGTGCGCAGCCTGGGAGTCATTTTGGACTCACAGCTGTCCATGGAGGCACAGGTCTAATCTGTGTCCAGGGCAGCTGTTTACCAGCTCCATCTGGTACGTAGGCTGAGACCCTCCCTGCCCGCGGACTGTCTCGCCAGAGTGGTACATGCTCTGGTTATCTCCCGCTTGGACTACTGCAATGCACTCTACGTGGGGCTACCTTTGAAGGTGACTCGGAAACTACAACTAATCCAGAATGCGGCAGCTAGACTGGTGACTGGGAGCGGCCGCCGAGACCATATAACACTGGTCTTGAAAGACCTACATTGGCTCCCATTACGTTTCCGAGCACAATTCAAAGTGTTGGTGCTGACCTTTAAAGCCCTAAACGGCCTCGGTCCAGTATACCTGAAGGAGCGTCTCCACCCCCATCGTTCTGCCCGGACACTGAGGTCCAGCTCCGAGGGCCTTCTGGCGGTTCCCTCACTGCGAGAGGCCAAGTTACAGGGAACAAGGCAGAGGGCCTTCTCGGTAGTGGCGCCCGCCCTGTGGAACGCCCTCCCATCAGATGTCAAAGCGATAAACATCTACCTGACATTCAGAAGACACCTGAGGGCAGCCCTGTTCAGGGAAGTTTTTAATATGTGACATTTTAGTGTATCTTTCATCTTTGTTGGAAGCTGCCCAGAGTGGCTGGGGAAACCCGGCCAGATGGGCGGGGTACAAATAATAAATTATTATTATTATTATTACTAATACTAAATTACCCGCCTAAATTTCAAGGGAGGTGTCTTTGGCCTCATCCACTTGGGCCTCAGGGGTTGGTGAGATACATACCTGGCCCTTGGAGCAAAGAAAAAGGGACCCCACCCCAGGAGTCTGTCTGGAGAGCGGCAGAGAGTCCAAGTGCAAGAAAAGGAGACAGAAGCAGGGGAGTGGGGGTGGGGGGAGAACAACTCCTGAGGACCCCCAGGTGAGGACCCCCACTAGAGCCAAGCATCCATTATTCACAATATACAAGTGACTCCCTTGTCAGTCAGTTCTGACTTCATGCATTGACTGGATGGCAGCAGAAACCAGACTGATTCACCTCACATTAATCCGTTCAGTTGCCTCCACATTTTGCATTGCTAGAAGGCTAGAGACATATTTCTTCTCCTCCTACTCTTCTTTCCCGCAAAAAAGGTAGCTCATGGACTGGAATGCGGTGCAGTCCAGCCCTAGTTCCCAGCAAGACTCATCCATGCTTGCTCAGGGAATCTCTTTCTTCTACTGACCTACAAATTCTGTAACAGAACAATGTATTTGCTTTGTAGGATTTGCTAGAGCTTTTCATTAAGACGGACAGAACTTGGCAGAAGACCAAAAGGTTCCTTCCGATCTCTCACAGGCTTCCTGAGAGCACAGATGGATGTGCGAGACTCAGCTGGCCCTGGAGCAGGAAGAGGCCATGACATCCAAACTGGGAGCAGTGGGGGATTCTGGGAAAATTTTGTGCAGAAGATCCTGGGTGAGGAGGACACCCTCTGCTCAAAGATGCAGAGCCAGCAGTTGAGGCAGTTCTGCTGCCAGGAGGCCAAGGGACCCCGAGAGGTTTGCAGCCGACTCTACCACCTTGACCGTCAGTGGCTGAAGCCAGAAAGGCACACGAAAGCTGAGATGCTGGATCTGGTGATCTTGGAGCAGTTCCTGGCTGTCCTTCCACCAGAGATGGAGAGCTGGGTGAGGGAGTGTGGAGCGGAGACCAGTTCCCAGGCGGTGGCCCTGGCCGAAGGTTTCCTCCTGAGTCAGGCAGAGGAGAGAAAGCAGGTGAGAGAGACTTTCCTCTGGATACTCCAAAGGAGCTCCAAACAGGATGGAGAACATCCCATAATGCTCTACTGTTGGCCCATCCGTTTTCTGGGAAGGCATCCATGGAATGAGATGTAACACCTTGAATGTTTTTGTCTTTGTCATTCTTTTACTAATATTTCTCGCCATTCTCTGTTTTGAATCCTTGTTTCTTTTTCAGGGAACGGATCTCTTTGCAGAAATGGACCTGGAGTCCTGTGAGGCAGAGACGCCTCCGTTGGACACCAGAGAGAGGCCGCTGGGTAAGGAGGAAGGTGGTTTTTCTCCACTGGTGTCATTCTGTTGGTTTTCCAACTCATCTGAGGGTTCTTTGTCACGGCTAAAAATTGGCAGCTGTTTCTTTAATGCTTAAAAAGCTGGGTCAGCATGAGTCAGCGGCCTGCACCGGGTTGTATATAGAGAGTGAGAAATGTTAGTTTGGTTTGGGTTGGTTGGTTGGTGAAAGCTGGTAGTGTTGATGTGTGTGTGAGATTTTGACCAGCTTCGGCCCATCTGAAGCTGATACAGGCTCGTCTTATCTTGAGCCCAAGCAGAGTAGTCCACACAGCAGAAGGATAAGCAGTATGTGCCACATTCTCAACTTTATTTCCACTCTATGCTGAGAGAATACAAACATGCATCTTGCCTCTGTGAGAGCAGAGAAGCAACCTGCCTCTCTAACAAAGAAACCGAGAGAAGAGTGAAAAACAGGAAACCAGTGTACGTCACATCCGGTCTCCCATTCCTGTGGGAATCCAACAGTAACTTGGAGTGTGGAATGCAAAACAATGTTTTGTGACATACATTCGCTGCTCAGTGAGGAAGCAGAAACCAACAGTGTGTACAGTTGGCCAGTCGCTTTTGCAGAAAGGCTTTTAAGAATAAAAGCAGAAAGCACTCTGCAAGGATACTCTTCTTGTGGACTCTTTTATGCCAACAAGGGTCCGAGGACCAGGCTGAGGCAGCAAAGGGAGGTCAGAACATTTTATTTTTTTTACAAACACTGACAGGTTATGGGCCCAGTGTTTCTGAGCTTGTGCAGAGTGCAAAACGACTGACAGCATCTGAGCAGGGAGCTGGTGAGTCCTGGTGGTGTATGGAGCCAGTGGCTGTGCGTTGGAGCAGTTGGTGGCAAGCTGTAACTGTCTGCAGTGACGCTGGGGCAGCTAGGATCTGAGGATCAGGAAAGCACTCAGCATCGGCTACTGGAACAGTCTGAACTCCTAGAGGATCACAGTAGGCGACTCACAGAGCAGCTACACCAGTACTCTGCAAGGATACTCTTCTCGGGGACTCTTTTATGCCAACAGAACCTTTTTTTTTTAAACAAACACTGATATTCTTTTCATCTTGTTTTGCGGGGAGACAGTTGGGAACAAGGGTCCAGAGGAGGGGAGATGGGTTTCTGCACATCTAACATATGAAATGGGCACAAACATCCAAATGCTCTCAGCAAGTAAGGCTTTCTCAAAGGCCCATCTGTAGTTAGAGATGCCCTGTTTCCCCTGTGAGAGAAGCCGGCACTCCTGGCGTCCTGCTTACCTTTTTTCTCTTGCAGGTGGCAGAAGGATGCCGGGAAGACCTCCTGATCCGCCTTTTCATGGGGGCAGAAGGGAAGCAGCGGCTGTGGAACCAGATCAGGTCAGGGGAAGCTGCCTTGTGGGGTCGGAGGCCGAGGGATGGAGCAATGTCATGGACTGGTTGGGCACAGAGGAATGGTGGGAGGAAGCAGCTGGGGAACCAGGAAGGGAAGATGGCTCAGAGCCCAAGGAGTGGAGGTGGAGGAAGGATGAGTGGTCAGAGGGAGAAGCCTGGGAAGAGGAGGTGTCAGAAGCTGAAGGGGTAACAGGGCTTAGTGAGCTGGGAGACTCTGTGGCAGAATGCAGTGCAGAATCAGAGGCAGAAGAGGAAGGAGGCGAGTGGGAGAGGGAAGTCGAGAGGCAGAGGTGAGTCAGGAGAAGGAGGAGCCATCGGTGGCTCCCTCTCCTTCTGCCAGAAGCCACCCTCCCTGCTTGTCTCTCAGAGCCAGGAAACCCCCTGCGTTGCAGGAATCTCTGCTAGATCATGCAAACTGACAGACCCTCTGGGAATGAGCTGCTGTTCTCATGAGGCCCGAAACTCAGCCAAGTCTGTGAATATCGTGTTCTTGCTAAGAAAGTGTGAACTCCAGCTGTGAACTGTGGGATTTCCTACCCATATAACTCTGACACCAGCCTTCTGAATTTCGCCATTAGGATTCATCTGTAGTTGCAGTTTTCATGGAATCCTAGAGTTGAAAGGGACCCCAAGGGTCATCAAGTCCAACCCCTGCGTTGCTAGATCATCCAAGACAGATGGCCATCCAAAATTGTTGTTGTTGTTTAGTCGTTTAGTCGTGTCCGACTCTTCGTGACCCCATGTACCAGAGCACGCCAGGCACTCCTGTCTTCCACTGCCTCCCACAGTTTGGTCAGACTCATGTTTGTAGCTTCGAGAACACTGTCCAACCATCTTATTCTCTGTCGTCCCCTTCTCCTTGTACCCTCCATCTTTCCCAACAACAGGGTCTTTTCCAGGGAGTCTTCTCTTCTCATGAGGTGGCCAAAGGATTGGAGCCTCAACTTCATGATCTGTCTTTCCAGTGAGCACTCTGGGCTGATTTCCTTAAGAATGGATGCGTTTGATCTTCTTGCAGTCCATGGGACTCTCAAGAGTCTCCTCTAGCACCATAATTCAAAAGCATCAATTCTTTGGCGATCAGCCTTCTTTATGGTCCGGCTCTCACTTCCATACATCACTACTGGGAAGACCGTGGCTTTAACTATACGGACCTTTGTTGGTAAGGTGATGTCTCTGCTTTTAAAAAAATAAAAAAATAAAAATTATTGGTTTTACAACATTTTTTAAACAATACAAACAAATAAAAAGACAAACAAACATGTATAATTTCATAACCTTTTTTTCATAACCCTCATTTCTCGGACTCCCCCATACCTCCCCTTTCTGCATCCCAATTTCCAAAATTATTTCAGCAGCTTCTAAGTAATTTTATCAAATATGTGTCCTCTTAGTCTTTTCTTCAACTTAATCTTATGTCACTGTAATCCCTTTTTCTTTCTCAACACCTCGACATTTTAGCATTCATCAATTTTATAATAGTTCTTAAGATAAACTTTGAATTTCTTCCAATCCTCTTCCGCCGTCTCTTTCCTCTGATCACGGATTCTGCCAGTCATCTCAGCCAGTGTCATATAGTCCATCACTTTCATCTGCCATTCTTCCAAGGTGGGTAGATCTTGTGTCTTCCAATACTTTGCGATAAGTATTCTTGCTGCTGTCGTAGCACACATAAAGAAAGTTCTATCTTTCTTTAGCACCAATTGGCCGACAATGCCCAAGAGAAAGGCCTCTGGTTTCTTAGGGAAGGTACATTTAAGTACTTTTTTCATTTCATTATATATCATCTCCCAGAAGGCCTTAATCTTTGGGCACGTCCACCAAAGGTGGTAGAAAGTACCTTCAGATTCTTTACATTTCCAGCACTTGTTATCAGGCAAATGGTAAATCTTTGCTAGCTTGACTGGGGTCGTGTACCACCTATAGATCATTTTCATAATATTTTCCTTTAAAGCATTGCATGCTGTGAATTTTATCCCGGTGTTCCACAACCATTCCCAGTCAGCAAACATAATGTTATGACCAATGTCCTGTTCCCACTTAATCATAGCTGATTTAACTGTTTCGTCTTGTGTATTCCATTTCAGCAGCAAATTATACATTCTTGACAAGTTCTTAGTATTGGGTTTTAACAGTTCAGTTTCTAATTTTGATTTCTCCACCTGGAAGCCAATTTTCCTGTCCTGTTTGTAAACCTCCATTATTTGATAATAACGGAGCCAATCTCGTACTTTGGGTTTCAATTTCTCATGACTCTGTAACTTCAATTTATCTCCATCTTGTTCCAAAATTTCCCAATACTTTGGCCATTCGGCCTCCATATTGAGTTTTTACAATGCCTTAGCCTCCAAGGGTGACAACAATCTAGGGGTTTTGTTTTCCAACAAGTCTTTGTATCTTATCCAAACATTATATAATGCTTTTCTAACAATATGGTTTTTGAAAGCCCTATGCACTTTAATTTTATCATACCATAAGTATGCATGCCAACCAAATGTGTTATTGAAACCTTCTAAATCCAAGATATCTGTATTCTTGAGGAGCATCCACTCTTTCAGCCAGCAAAACGCTGCTGCTTCGTAGTACAATTTTAAGTCCGGCAGGGCAAATCCCCCTCTTTCTTTTACATCTGTCACTATTTTAAATTTTATTCTGGGCTTTTTGCCCTGCCAGACAAATTTCGAAATGTCTTTCTGCCACCTCTTGAAACAGTCCATCTTGTCAAGAATCTGCAAGGTTTGAAACAAAAATAACATTCTAGGCAGTACATTCATCTTGATAACTGCAATTCGGCCTAACATTGACAATTTCAAATTTGACCATATTTCTAGATCTTTTTTGATTTCTGACCAACATTTTTCATAATTGTCTTTATACAAGTTCAAGTTTTTAGATGTCAGATGAACCCCTAGGTATTTCACCTTCTTAACCACTGTCAAACCTGTTTCATTCTGGAATTTCTCCCTCTCCATACCTGTCAAATTTCCCCCCAAAACTTTAGTCTTTTGTTTATTCAATTTAAATCCGGCCACCTGACCAAATTCTTGAATTATCTCCAACACCCTTTTTGTACTAGTATCTGGCTCTTGTAAAGTAAGTACCAAATCATCTGCAAAAGCTCTTAACTTGTAATGTTTTGCTCCGACCTGTACACCTTTAACCTGCTGGTCATCTCTAATCATATTTAGCAACACCTCCAGAACCGAGATAAAAAGTAGTGGGGAAATTGGGCACCCCTGTCGTGTCCCTTTTTCTATCTTAAGTTCTTCAGTTATCACATTATTTACAATCAACTTAGCTTTTTGTTCAGAATATATCGCACCCATACCATTCTCGAATCCTTGGCCTACCCCCATCCCATGAAGATTCTTTTTCATAAAACTCCAAGAAATATTGTCAAAGGCTTTCTCCGCGTCCACAAATATCAGTACTGCTTTAGTGTTTATATTCACTTCTAATAGTTCCAAAATGTCTATTATGTTCCTCACATTATCTGATAAATGCCTTTTTGGGAGAAAGCCTGCTTGGTCCTTGTGAATCTTCTCCATCAACACTCTTTTCAATCTTTTTGCCAAAATGTCTGCAAAAATTTTGTAATCCACATTGAGTAATGATATTGGGCGGTAGTTCTTAAGCTGAGTCTTTTCAGTCTCTGTCTTTGGTATGAGTGTAATATAAGCTTCTTTCCACGATTCTGGCGCCCCTTTCCCCTCCAAAATCTCGTTGCAGACTTCCTTTAACGGTTGTACCAACCACTCCTTCAAAGCTTTATAGTATCTGGAAGTCAGTCCATCTGGTCCTGGAGATTTGCCCAATTGCATGTTCTGAATGGCACCTTCTATCTCTTGTTCTGTTATTCTCTGATTTAGATCCACCTTACTTTGATAAGAGATTTTTTGTAATCCATATTTTTTAAGGAATTCATCTATATCCTCTTCGTTCTGCGGTCCTTGTGAATATAATTTTTTAAAATAGCTCAAGAAACAGTTTCTAATCTCGTTGGGTTTAGTTATATTCTTTCCATCCACTTCTAGATTTGTAACTGTATTTAGTTTCTGTCTTTTCTTCAATTGCCAAGCCAGAAGTTTGCCACATTTATCCGCAGATTCAAATGTCTTTTGTCTCATTTGCTTTATCTTCCACTCAATCTCTTGATTCATCAATTCCATATATTGTGTCTGATATAGCTTAATCTCTCTCAAAATCTCCTGGGACTTTGGTTTTGATCTCAATTTCTTCTCTCCTTCTTTTATCTTTTCCAAGATCTTTTCCTTCTTCTCATTTTGCTTTCTCTTTTTTACCGAATTTTGTTGAATTAGGAATCCTCGCATCACAGCTTTACTTGCGTCCCAGATCACTCTTTTTTCTACATCAGTTTTTAGGTTTATTTCAAAATAGTCCTTTAAGGTTTTTTGGGCCTTTCTGTGGATCTCCTCATCTCGAAACAGGGTGTCATTCATTCTCCATCTGAATTGACCAGTTGTTGTAAGTTTCATTTCCATCTTCACGGTGTTATGGTCAGAGCAAGTCTTTGGGCAGATTTCTATCTTCTTGATCTTTGGAGCCAGCCCACTAGTAATCCAGATTTGGTCGATTCTGGTCCAGGTCATCATTGCTTGAGAGAAGAAAGTTCCCTCTCTTTCGAGAGGGTTCCTTGTTCTCCAAATATCTATCAAGTCCATATTTTCAGTCATTTCAAAGAAGGTCTTTGGAAGTCTCCCTTCCTTAGAGATTGTCTGTCTTTGTGCCTTGTCCATATTTGTAGAAACCACACCATTCATATCTCCCATGATTACTACATTGTAGTCCAAATAGTCCATCAGAGTTTCATGCAGCTTCTTAAAAAATTCCGCCTTCCCTTCATTTGGTGCATAAATTCCGACTATTAACAATTTTTCTCCTTGTATTTGTATTTCAATTGCCAGGTATCTTCCTTGTTCATCTTTAAACATCATTTTTGGGGCCAATTTCTCTTTTGCATAAATCACCACTCCTCTTTTCTTAACTTTATCCGATGAGATGAATTCTTGTCCTAGTCTTTTATTTATAAGTAATTTCCTGTGTACCCTGGTCACATGAGTTTCTTGTAAACAAATCAAATCCAATTGTTCTCTTTTCAAAATATGAAAAACTTGGCGTCTTTTCGTAGGCATGTTCAGCCCATTACAATTCCAACTAAGGAATTGCAGGGCCATCTTGTTATTTAGCATTCACTCCTCCTACCGCTCCAAGTTGCTGCTCTTCCTCTGATGGTGGTTTAAGTCCAAATGATAGATTCAGGATGTCTACAGCTCCTTTTACCTCTGAGGTTGGGTCTACCGTTCCCTTCTGCAGATCCTCGTGGTTTTTCTCCAAAAACTTCTCTTTGTCTTGAATTGTTTTTATTTTCACCTTCTTTCCCTTGTAGTTGAAGGACAGTCCTTGTGGGAACTCCCACCTAAAAAGTATATTGTTCCTTTTCAGCAGGTAGACCAGATCTTTGTAGAAGGTTCTCACCTCCAGAATATATTTAGGGATGTCCTTGAAGATTTGTATATGGGAATTTTCAATTTCCAAGGCCTTTTGGTAATGTAGTTTTAATATTTTGTCCCTTTCTTCCTTGGATCTAAAAGTAATCAGGCAATCCCTCGGAGTCTTTATGTTCTGTCTCCTGCCCAATCTAAATGCTGTTGTGATCTTAAATTCTTCCTCCTGCAATTCTTCCTGCCAAAAGTCAGAAAACTCTTGTGTGAGAAACTCCACGAGGCTGTCCCCTTCACTTTCAGGAACTAATCTTAATTTCAAGTTTCTCTCCTTTCTCTGTAATTCCAGCAAAGACAAGGCCGCATCATGTTCATATACTTTTTTGGAGATCGGTTCTAATTTTTCCTGTGTCTCTTCAGCAATATTTCTGGCGTCCTCTGCAATTTTACGTGTTGCAGAGTTTTCTTCAATCAGTTTATTTATAGATTCCGTATTAGAAGTCACACTTTTCGTATTCAAGTCCAACCTTGCTGTTAGTTCTGTTAATTTTTGTGAATTTTCTGTACTCTGCTTTGTCAAAGCTTCTAAAGATTGATTTATCTTGAGTAACGCCTGTGTCATTGAATCCATGGAAACAGCTGTCACTTTTTCTTGCCCAGCTGCTCCTGTCGGTGTTAGGCTTGATATTGAGCCTCTTTTCTTTTGTTGTTGTTGTTTTGCTTTAGCTCTAGTGGTTATCTCATCCGCTGGGCCGCTCATGTCCCAAGGACGTTCTCACAGGAGCAGTTCCCTGATGGAAAATCCCACTGTCTTAATCTGTTGCTTTGCAACTGTTACTTCTCAACCCTCTAGAGGGAGCAAAACAAAATGTCCAAGTGAAGGAAACACAGAACTAAGAACAAAGAAACCAGGAAACTTCAATATAAATGCTGCAACACTTTTTCTATGTAGTTTCTCTGTCAACACAGTCCAATATGTTGTGGCAGCAAAGCCCCAAAACTTTGTATCAGGTAGAATATCAACTATGTAGCTTTGTAACAAGTTTCTAAAATCAGTTCTCTGTCCTGGTGTCTTATTTTGGCAGTCCGTTTCAGGGGATTAAGACAGCGGAAAACTTTTCTCTTTCAAATAGGTCATGCAGGTTAATAAAGTTGCTTTTTCTCCCCTCTGCCCCTGCTTGCTAGAGAGGAGGTTCGTGTCCGATGCCAGGCTTAAACAGTCCTACAGTATTTTCATTCAGATGCAGCTTTATATTTTCGTTGCTTTATCTGTCATGCAGTCGGGGGAAGGCAGACTTCCTTAATTTTAACCTTCCCCGTTTCCGGCCAAATTTCAGATTTTTAAAATTTTAAAGTCCAGATAATCGTTCAATCCTACTCACGGGTTTTTCGATCCAATTTCAATTTACAGGAAGGAATCAGCGCTCTCTGTTCATGGTGACACGGCTTCGCTCCGCGAGCGGGGTTGCGACTCTCAGCACCGTGCTCTCCCGATGCCGTTCCGGAGCCTTTAAAAAGGCTATTTCGCAGTAAGGGGGCGCTTCTGGTGCCCACCGAGTCTCCTTGTTCACAGGCTTCCGCGCCTGTGATTTTAGGGGTCCCCCGCTTGCCGTAGCGGGTCAGACCCGAACTCGCGAAGCAGTCCTCCTCCGGAGCTCGGAGGGAGGACCGCCATTAAATGCTGGCGCCGACCGGAAGTCCCGATGTCTCTGCTTTTTAAGATGCTGTCTAGGTATGCCATCACCTTTCTCCCAAGGAGCAGGCGTCTTTTAATTTTGTGACTGCTGTCACCATCTGCAGTGATCATGGAGCCCAAGAAAATAAAAGCTCTTACTGCTTCCATTTCTTCCCCTTCTATTTGCCAGGAGGTGATGGGACCAGTGGCCATGATATTCGCTTTTCTGATGTTGAGCTTCAGACCATATTTTGTGCTCTCCTCTTTCACCCTCATTAAAAGGTTCTTTAATTCCTCCTCACTTTCTGCCATCAAGGTTGTGTCATCTGTATATCTGAGGTTGTTGATATTTCTTCCGGCGATCTTAATTCCGGCTTGGGATTCATCCAGCCCAGCCTTTCGCATGATGAATTCTGCATATAAGTTAAATAAGCAGGGGGACAATATACAGCCTTGTCGTACTCCTTTCCCAATTTTGAACCAATCAGTTGTTCCATATCCAGTTCTAACTGTAGATGAGGTGATCAGGCACTCCCATTTCTTTAAGAACTTGCCATAGTTTGCTGTGGTCGACACAGTCAAAGGCTTTTGCATAGTCAATGAAGCAGAAGTAGATGTCTTTCTGGAACTCTCTAGCTTTCTCCATAATCCAGCGCATGTTTGCAATTTGGTCTCTGGTTCCTCTGCCTCTTCTAAATCCAGCTTGCACTTCTGGGAGTTCTTGGTCCACATACTGCTTGAGCCTGCCTTGTAGAATTTTAAGCATAACCTTGCTAGCGTGTGAAATGAGTGCAATTGTGCGGTAGTTGGAGCATTCTTTGGCACTGCCCTTCTTTGGGATTGGGATGTAGACTGATCTTGCCACCTCTTCTTGATGTCTTCTGCTTCTGATAGGTCCTTTCTACTTTTGTCTTTTATTATGAAAATCTTTGTACAAAATGTTCCTTTCATATCTCCAATTTTCTTGAACAGATTTCTGGTTTTTCCCATTCTATTGTTTTCCTCTATTTCTTTGCATTGCTTGTTTAAGGAGGCCTTCTTGTCTCTCCTTGCTATTCTTTGGAAATCTGCATTCAGTTTCCTGTATCTTTCACTATCTCCCTCGCATTTTGCTTGCCTTCTCTCCCCCGCTATTTGTAAGGCCTCGTTGGACAGCCACTTTGCTTTCTTGCATTTACTTTTCATTGGGATGGTTTTAGTTGCTGCCTCTTGTATAATGTTGCGAGCCTCCATCCATAGTTCTTTAGGCACTCTGTCCACCAAATCTAAATCCTTAAACCTGTTCCTCACTTCCACTATGTATTCATAAGGGATTTGATTTAGATTGTATCTTACCGGCCCAGTGGTTTTTCCTACTTTCTTCAGTTTAAGCTTGAATTTTGCTATAAGAAGCTGATGATCTGAGCCACAGTCAGCTCCAGGTCTTGTTTTTGCTGACTGTATAGAGCTTCTCCATCTTTGGCTGCAGAGAATATAATCAATCTGATTTCGATGCTGCCCATCTGGTGATGTCCATGTGTAGAGTCGTCTCTTGTGTTATTGGAAAAGAGTGTTTGTGATGACCAGCTTGTTCTCTTGGCAGAACTCTATTAGCCTTTGCCCTGCTTTGTTTTGAACTCCAAGGCCAAACTTGCCAGTTGTTCCTTTTATCTCTTGACTCCCTACTTTAGCATTCCAATCCCCTATAATGAGAAGAACATCCCTCTTTGGTGTCATTTCTATAAGGTGTTGTAAGTCTTCATAGAATTGGTCATTTTCAGTTTCTTCAGCACCAGTGGTTGGTGCATAAACTTGGATTACTGTGATGTTAAAAGGTCTGCCTTGGATTCGTATCGAGATCATTCTATCATTTTTGAGATTGCATCCTAGTACAGCTTTCGCCACTCTTTTGTTGACTCTAAGGGCCACTCCATTTCTTTTACAGGATTCTTGCCCACAGTAGTAGATGTGATGGTCATCCGAACTAAATTCGCCCATTCCCATCCATTTTAGTTCACTGATGCCCAGGATGTCAATATTTATTCTTGCCATCTCATTTTTGACCACATCCAACTTACCAAGGTTCATGGTTCTTACATTCCAGGTTCCTATGCAATATTTTTCTTTACAGCATTGGACTTTCCTTTCGCTTCCAGGCATATCCGCAACTGAGCATCCTTTCGGCTTTGGCCCAGCCGCTTCATCAGCTCTGAATCTACTTGTACTTGTCCTCCACTCTTCCTCAGTAGCATGTTGGACGCCTTCCGACCTGAGGGGCTCATCTTCCAGCGTCATAACTTTTATATCCCTGTTGTCTTTGTCCATGGAGTTTTCTTGGCAGGGATACTGGAGTGGCTTACCGGTTCCTGCTCCAGGTGGATCACGTTTGGTCAAAACTCTCCACTATGACCTGTCCATCTTGGGTGGCCCTGCACCACATAGCTCATAGCTTTTCTGAGTTATTCAAGCCCCTTCGCCATGGCAAGGCAGTGATCTATGAAGGGGGCCATCCAAAATAGGCTTATATTATTTCTAGACTGATCACTGAATGCAAAAATTGGTTTCTAAGCAGTGGACAAATGAGAACAAATAGTGGCCTGGATTCACCTAACCAGCGCCATCAGCTGGAAAATGGAGCCTGCCCCCCATTCCTCCCCTCCCCCTCTCCATGCCCCCATGAACCCCTTGAATTTGGCCCTAGGGCATTGGGAGGGAACCTCCCCAGAACAACTCACGAGGAGAGGAGAAAGTGGATCCTTCCATCGGGGAAACTGGAATGCTTGCGTAGGCAGAGTGACTTGAAAACCACAAGGTGGAGTACCACCTATTTGCACAAAGACGGATACCCATAATTAAAAGGCAGAATAAAATAAGCATCCATAAATAAAATGTGCAGCTAGCAATCCTATTGAAACAACACCGCAACCCAGCCAGATGGGCGGGGTATAAATAATAAATTATTATTATTATTATTATTATTATTATTATTATTATTATTATTACTACTACTATTATTTACAGGAAGGAAACAACAGAGCATTGTGTAGCTGATCATATTTATGCTGTCTCAGAGGAGGACATTTCCCTTTTTCTTTTAGGGTCCAGTCTGCTTGGAAGATGTCACCATTCGTTTCACGGACGAGGAGTGGGCGTTCCTGGATCCTGACCAGAGAGCTCTGCATAAGGACGTCATGGAGGAGACTCGTGGGATCGTGGCCTCTCTTGGTAAGGCTCCCTGTGGGATCATCATATCAGCCTGGAAATTCAACACATACCTCTATGGAACCAACCTCATATATTTTCACAGAGCTCAACAGTGCCCCCTATAACACCTGGGAACCTAACACCCCCACAATAAACAGTAACTTACCGTTTTTTCTTTGAACAATCTTCCTCAAATTATTCCTTTTTCTACCACGATCAGGCTGGTCTGAACTGCCCAGGCCATCTTCAATGTCAGCTTCAGAATTGTTAGGAAAGATAAGTTGTGAGCTTTAGAGCTTACAGGGTTAACAGCTCAGAATGTCCTGCATCTGGGGAGGAGCTTTCTCAACATCCGGGAAAGCTGTTTCTTCGTTCTTTCTGACTTTCGTTTTCTGCTGAGACATGGAAGACGCAACGTCTGCATCTTCCGATGGTTTATCTTGCTGTACATACAATAAAGCTTTCTTATTTAGAGGAACAGCAGTGTATTGGACTCTGCAAGCTCACACACACAAGCAGCACTCACTGTGCCGCTCTGCTACAAGTCCAGGAAATGTGGAGCTTCAGGTTTTCTGTTTTTGTTTTTGCTCCTGTCAGTCTTGGGTTGACCAAAGAAACGACTGACAATGGAGATGGAGGGGATGCCATGGTTGGGCCAAACAAAATTCATCCCAGAGAGCTGTGGAAACGTACCGGACACCACATACGTAGCTTCAGGTTTTCTGGTTTTGTATTTGCTCCTGTCAGTCATGGGTTGATCAAAAACATTAGGAAGAACTTCCTGACAGTAAGAGCTGTTTGACAGTGGAATTTGCTGCCAAGGAGTGTGGTGGAGTCTCCTTCTTTGGAGGTCTTTAAGCAGAAGCTTGACAACCATATGTCAGGAGTGCTCTGATGGTGTTTCCTGCTTGGCAGGGGGTTGGACTCGATGGCTCTTGTGGTCTCTTCCAACTCTATGATTCTATGAAAGAAATGACTGACAATGGAGATGGAGGGGATGCCATGGTTGGGCCAAACAAAATTCATCCCAGAGAAGAGCTAGACTTATTGAATCTCAGGTAGTAGTAGCAGTGATGATGATGATGATGATGATGATGATGATGAAGATGGTTTACAAACTTAATCTTTTCCAGAACAGAACTGTTCTCAAATCAATGTAACACTGTAGTAGAATCATAGAGTTGGAAGAGACCACAAGGGCCATCGAGTCCAACCCCCTGCCAAGCAGGAAACACCATCAGAGCACTCCTGACATATGGGTGTCAAGCCTCTGCTTAAAGACCTCCAAAGAAGGAGACTCCACCACACTCCTTGGCAGCAAATTCCACTGTCAAACAGCTCTTACTGTCAGGAAGTTCTTCCTAATGTTTTTGATCAACCCATGACTGACAGGAGCAAATACAAAACCAGAAAACCTGAAGCTACGTATGTGGTGTCCGGTACGTTTCCACAGCTCTCTGGGATGAATTTTGTTTGGCCCAACCATGGTATTTATGAGAACAGCAGTCATACCCATTGGCAACCTTTAGCTTTAATTAAGGCCTTACAATGCCTTCCCATGATATGAACCAAGTTTTTAGTACTGCAGCTGTAATAAAGTGAAACCAAGATTAAATTATTGCCTCTGTTAATTGGACTTTATTGCTGGGTTGCTTCTGACTAACAAGTTTCTTTAGTCGGCTCCATAGATTTCTGATTGGGTTAAAGTTTGGGCTATTCCCAGGCCATTCCGGCAGTGAAATATCTTTATCTTGAAAGCACCTTTTGCACACAGCAGCAACATGACATGGAGCGGAATCCTGTTGAAGTATAAAATAGAATATATATATGTGTGTGTGTGTGTGTGTGTGTGTGTGTGTGTGTGTGTGTGTAATGTTTCCAAGGGGTTGCTCGAGAGCAAGCAGGCAAATATCTCCCTGCTTAGCTGTGAAGCCTTGCTTTTGCTGCCAAAATAAACCTTATCCATCCGGAGCGCCACTCTCCCGTGGCTGGCTCAGTCGTTGGCAGAATCCGTGAGTGGGCGGTTCCTAAACTTTCCCCAGCAAAGCAGCTTCTTGACTCCCAGTCTGCACCTCCCCTCTCTGCGCGGATGCTTTCTGCGCAAGGAGGGTGTGGGTAACAGAGGACCCCTCTCCTCCCCACTCTGCCCAGGCAAGTTGTCCTGGCACTGTCTTGCCTCTTCCGACTCCTGCAGTGCCGCTCCACTGGAGGCGTCTTTATTCTCCTCCGTTGAAGAGGAGCTGCTTCCCACGATCCCTGGAGGCTCTCTGTAATCCATTCGGCTTTTCCTCTCTCCCTCCTGAACCGAGGGCAGTTCCCTGACAACGTGCTTCAGCATCTGGGAAAAGATCACCTGAGGAACGCTTCAGTTTGTGCGCAAGTCTTTCATTTATGCATTTTAGGGCATTTACATCCCCATTAATGATGTAAATTTTGCCCACACCTTTTGCTGCCATACAACCCCAGATCAACACAATATCTGAGTGTTTCGTGGTCGGTGTAATGCAAGTGGATGTAAATCTTATCTGATTCTTCTCCTCGTGTATGTTATGCCATCACTACCAAGCAATGAGATTTGGGTCTCATTGCTCCAAATAACACTGTTCCATTGTTCAGCTGTCCAGTTAACATGGGTTTAATCTTTTCAACCTTTGCTTGTGAGATGACAATGGCTTATTCCTTAGAATTATAACATTTTGACCAGTCCTTGCACTCAACTTCACATTAAATTGCGCCATGTCATCTTGTATACACCCAGATGATTTTCTTCTGTCATGTAGGGACAGTCTCTCCACTCGTCCATCGTCACTTGCCTTTGTGCACCTTTCCCTGCCTTTACCGGTCTGATTTTATAGTGACTAAGTCTCCTGATACCTCTTCAAAAATATATAATGGCCAGTCTGGTTAAGTTTTTCCTTATCTTTCATCAGTTTCTTCATAACTGTAGCATTGTTCATTAAACAGTACAATTTTACATCGCTTTCTGGATGACCAGTCAACTCTTTGTGCCATTTCTATAATTTTATTATGTTTTACAAGAACACAAAAAAACCAACCACAAAAAGACACACAGTCAACCTAAGCAAGTTGTGCTTCCTTTTTCTGGTTATTTGGCTATAACATTAGATAGAATATGGGTAAATGAACAATTTCCGTTGATACATAATTGTATGATATTACTCCAAAAGAAGCAGTGTTATGAGCCATCAAACCTCTGAAATACACTTTTCTGCAAAAGTCTTCCACAATTTTGGCCACTACTCTATAGCAAACAAAGCAGCAGTCAACAACTCAACAAAATCTGATAATAAATATGTTGGTTATTGACAAACAACAAAGGTAAGAAACACACACTGAACTCCCTTAATTTCTTCTCCATTTGTTCTTGAGGCTCTAATCCCTTTTTGTCTCCATTGCAGATTATGATGAAATCAAGAACAAAGGTGACCACGATAAAATCCCCAGAGAGGAAAAGCCACGTGAAAATTTGGAGTGTGGAGAAAGCTGCAGTCAGCGCTCCCATTCCACTTCCCATCAACAAAATATCCTTGGAAAGAAACTCTATCAGTGTGTGGAAAGTGGAAAGAGCTTCAGTTCGAGCTCGGATCTCACTAAGCATCAGAGAATTCATACAGGGGAGAAACCCTATCAGTGCATGGAATGTGGAAAGAGCTTCAGTCAGGGCTCCTCTCTCACTAGGCATCAGAGAATTCATACAGGGGAGAAACCCTATCAGTGCGTGGAATGTGGAAAGAGCTTCAGTCAGAGCGCCAGTCTCACTTCCCATCAGAGAATTCATACTGGGGAGAAACCCTATCAGTGTGTGGAATGTGGAAAGAGCTTCAGTAAGAGTTCCTATCTCACTTCCCATCAAAGAATTCATACAGGGGAGAAACCCTATCAGTGTGTGGAATGTGGAAAGAGCTTCAGTCACAGCTCCTCTCTCACTTCCCATCAAAGAATTCATACAGGGGAGAAACCCTATCAGTGTGTGGAATGTGGAAAGAACTTTCGTCACAGCCACAATCTCACTTCGCATCAAAGAATTCATACAGGGCAGAAACCCTATCAGTGTGTGGAATGTGGAAAGAGCTTCAGGAAGAGGTCCTCTCTCACTTCCCATCAAAGAATTCATACTGGGGAGAAACCCTATCAGTGTGTGGAATGTGGAAAGAGCTTCACTGAAAGCTCCTCTCTCACTTCCCATCAAAGAATTCATACAGGGGAGAAACCCTATCAGTGTGTGGAATGTGGAAAGAGCTTCAGTCAGAGCTCTTATCTCACTTCCCATCAAAGAATTCATACAGGGCAGAAACCCTATCAGTGTGTGGAATGTGGAAAGAGCTTCAGTCAGAGCTCTGTTCTCACTTCCCATCAAAGAATTCATACAGGGGAGAAACCCTATCAGTGTGTGGAATGTGGAAAGAGCTTCACTGAAAGCTCCACTCTCACTTTGCATCAAAGAATTCATACAGGGGAGAAACCCTATCAGTGTGTGGAATGTGGAAATAGCTTCAGTCAGAGCTCCCATCTCACTTCCCATCAGAGAATTCATACAGGGGAGAAACCCTATCAGTGTGTGGAATGTGGAAAGAGCTTCAGTACGAGCTCGGATCTCACTAAGCATCAGAGAATTCATTCAGGGGAGAAACCCTATCAGTGTGTGGAATGTGGAAAGAGCTTCACTGAAAGCTCCAATCTCACTTCGCATCAAAGAATTCATACTGGGGAGAAAACATATTAGTGTGTGGAATGTGGAAAGAGCTTCTGGAGGAGCTCCAATCTCACTTTCCATCAAAGAATCTATACAAAGGTCGGAAAAACCATTAAACATGTTTAGGAACCAGACAAATCTCCACCTTTGGCTGATTAACATCGGTTTTGTGTTTTTATCTTGTGTTTTTATGTTGTAACATTCCTGAGACCTGTGGGGGTAGGGACTAGGCACCAACTCTTAAAGCCCATGGGGTCTTTGTCCCCCAATAAAATATCTGAGGGGGCCACGCCCCAGGGTTTCTCCGCCCCCAAACACAACCTTTTATTCTTGCCTTACAACTTGCCTTACAATTTCTCTTTGAATTTTCCCTCAATAAATAAATAAATAAATAAATAATGTACACAGGTCACAAGAAAATCAAAATACAAGAAAATACAAAGGTGGACAGGTCCCATATTTGCAGGCCAAACGCAAAAGTTGCTTTGAAGCAGGGTTTCCCAAACTTTGGTTCCCAGCAGCTCCTCGACTACAGTTTCCGTTATCCCTTCCCATTAGTCCTGCTAGCTAGGGATGATGGGAGTTGTAGTCCAAAAACAGCTGGAGACCCATGTTTGCTTTAAAGGGAAGGTAGGCTGGCCCTGTGACACCCTCTGCTGGCTAATTGGAATTTATAGATTACAAAACTGAGGTTTATCGGCACTTAAACCTCTAGGGAGCTTCTAGGTGTTTTCTGCACCACCTAGAGTACCCACAGAATTGTGGCTTCTACTGGCAACACACATAGGAGAACAAATGAAAGACAAACACAATGGACAGGAAAAAACCTTGAAAGGATGATACCAAATGGACACAGGTAGGGGAGATGGAATGCTAGAAGTGTTCTCTGGGGCAAGGGGAGCTGCTGGAAATTGAACTACGGGCTCAAAATATTACTTTTTAAAAAAAATCACTGCCATTATAGGCATTGCCATTCAAATGATGTGCATGTATCATGTGATTGATTGTGTAAGGAGGGCCTTACCTGGCCCCCCCACCAATATTTTATTCAAGTCAGCATCACTGCTTGAGAAGTTCAGGATGTCTGAATGCAGGGGTCAGGACACCCATGGAGACAAGTTATGTGAAAGATAGTCAGCAAGTAGAATGCGCTGAGTTCAAAAATGCTGAGATTTTTCAGTCAGCTCTGGGTAGTCTGTTGTATCTGTCCCAATGGAGCAGACCGGACATTGCTTTTGCTACCAATCTGCTCAGCAGGAAAGCTACAAACCCGAGTGTGAGTGCCTGGAATGGTATTTCTGTCTCCAGCTGTCAGCTAAAGGTGACGCCAAGCTGATGTGCAGGACAGATAGCAATTAGGCGAATCTGGCTAACAGGAAGTCCGTATCTGGGATGGTGGTAAGGTTTGGGGACTCTTTGGTTGGGTGGAAGTCCCGGTGTGCTGGTCCCGGGGGTTAATCAAGAGGCAAGGTCTAAGTCCAGTCCGTGGTCGATGAAGCAATATGAAGGCAGTCCCTTAAAGTTGAAGCTGTGTGCAGGGCAGGGTTCAGGCAGGGACTGACAACTACCAACATTGCCCCCGCAACTTGGGACTGGGGCTGTCTGCCTTTTATATGTCCTGAGGCATAGGGCGGCCCTGATCCTCAAAAGAGTCGCCTCTCCTGGCCAGGAGGCGAGCACTCTTCCTGCGGGAACTTAGTTCCCTCTGCCTCTCTGCCCTAAGCCTCTGCAGCTCAGGAGAGGCTGGAGGGTTACCGGACCCAGAGGCAACCCCAGCATCCTCTGATGGGGCTGAGAGTGGAGCACCTGCAGGCAATGGGTCCTCCATCACCTCAGGAGCCAGAGCAGACTCAGCTGGTGCCTGCACCTGAGGATCCAGCACAGGTGGGGACCCTTCAGGCTCATGCCCCAACCCCGGCTCAGCTGGTTCTGGAGGCGGGGAATCCGGTGCAGGTTGGGATCCCTCAGGTTCAGCTTCTGAATCCGAATCCCAGGCCATCACACCCGGAAGCAAATTCTCATTGCGCTTTCCTTTACTGAAGCTGAATTCAGTGTGTTGTCTGAACTTTGCAGGGAATATGAATTCTATGTTTGTTTGGTTCAAGAAATCTGCAGGGATTGTTGTTTGCCTGTCACGGTGTGGGAGGACAATCAACCCTGTCTGAAGTTGGCAGAGTCTGGGCAGTTTAAGGCCAGGACCAAACACCTAGACATGCGTTTCCAGAATGTGTGTCAGAGTATCCAGTTAGGCTTGGTGAGATTGCAGTACTGTCCAAGGCAGAAGAACCTGGCAGATGGGGTCATGAAACCTTTAAGCTTTCAGCATCATGGGGAGTTCTGTAAAGGTCTGTGTTTGGCGTAAGTGGTGAAACTTACGAGCCCCCAGCAGTGCAGCACGAGAGGGGGTGTGATGGGGAATCAGAGCTTACAGGCTTAACAGCTCAGAACCCATCGTCCTGCCTGTTCTGGGGAGGAGCTGTCTCCAACTTCTGGAGAAGCTGTTTCTTTGTTCTGTCTGACTTTCGCTTTTGCTGCCAAGCAAGGAAGCAAGATAACTGCTGTCTCGGATGGTTTGTTTATTTTTACTGTTCTGCTGTAAATAAAGCTGCTAGTTTAGAACAACAGCATGTGGACTCTTTATCTTCTGCAAGCTTATACACTAAGCGGCTTGCGCTGTGCACACTCCGCTACAAGTCCAGAAAGCTGAATGGAACACAGGGAAGTGTGCCAGACTCCACAACACTTTGCACCTCCAAGGAGTCTTCACCCAACTGGTGGATCAGACCCTTCTTGATGTAAATATGGTGAACCAGTTCCATCTTCCACAAAGGTTTGCCTTAGCCTTTGTACTGGAACAGCTAGTGACCACATCTGCGCAGATCATCCTGGCATTTGGACTCTGCCCAAACATTTCACAGGAAAAACTTTCCACTGCTTCAAACACAGCAGTGCCGCCTGCTGGTTGCAGTGATGGTTGGGATGACGTGGCAGCCAACTCCCCTTGCTCCTCCTGCTTTGGAGATTTCACCCCCTGAACAGGAAACACCCCCCTTGTGCACTCTTCCTCCAAAAGCCTCCCTTTTGTGGAGCTTTCGGTTTCAGGAACACATCCCTGCATGGTCTGGGATACTGTTTCAGCTTTCCCCGGGGTGTAACTTCTGGCAGTCTGCTCAGCAGCCCCCGCCATCTTGAAGTGTCCATCATGTGATGCAGCTTTAATTCCTAGTATACCAGTCACCTAAAATTGCTGATGTGTTGACCAAGCTAAATCTGATGGGTGCTAACCCTGTAGACACACCAATGACAACAGGTTATCAGGTAGATGACACTGAAGGAGCATTTTCTGGCACTACACTGTACAGAAGTGTGGTAGGCAAACTAAATTTCTTTGCCAGATGTTCAAGACATGACATTGCAGTTAGCTGTAACTTGCTAAGCAGACAAGTCAACAATCCTACTGTTAAGGATTGGAAAGCTCTGAAACACTTAGCACACTATTTGAAAGGCACTATGCATTACAGACTGACATTTAACAATCAGAAGTCTGGTGGTCTTGAGATATTTGCTGATGCGAGTTTTGGAAGTGACACTGCAGACGGGAAAAGCACATCTGGAGTTTGCTATATGTACAACCAGGGTCTATTTGATTGATCGTGCATGAAGCAAACAACAGTAGTTTAAGTTCTTGTGAAGCTGAACTGAATGCATTGTTTTATTCACTTGTGGATTGTGAATGGTTGCAGGGGCGCCGACTTATAAAAAATATTGGGGGAGCCCGCGAAAGCTCATGAATAAGCTCATGAATATGCCGATAAAGTGGCGCCGCCTCCTCGTGAGCAAATAGGGGAGAGCATGCTGCGCCTATTAATCAGCTCCGAAGGAAATTGGGTGGAGCTTTTGCTCGGGAGGGAGGGCAGGAGGCATGCAGCCCAACCCTGTGCATTTTGGGCTGGGGGAGGGGCGGCGGTGGCGCTCTGCTGGAGGGGCACCCGAGATTATTGGGGGGGCGGAGCCCCCCCAAACGAATTTTTGAGGGGGCTCGGGCCCCCTCAGGCCCCATGGAGTCGGTGCCTATGAATGGTTGTTACAGTTGTGTAAAGACATGAGAATTCCTGTCAAATGTCCAATTCAGATTATGACTTCTGAAGGTTGTAAGCAAAGCACGAAGCACTTGCAATTGAAGCTGCAACATACTAGAGAATGTGTTGAGAAAGGACTCGTAACGGTGTCCTACATGCCAGGTAATGAAATTCCTGATGATTTATTGTCCAAGGTTGTTCCGAAGGATCAACACTGTACCTATGTACAGAAATTGGGTTTGTACTGATAATGTACTGACACGCTGCCCAGTGGTGTTCACAGAAAGGGGGAGGATGTTAGTTTCTGTTTCTCACTGTGCAGCTGTGCGGAGTCCCAGGACTCTGTTTACATTCCAGAGACTTTGCAGTCTTACGGGAAAAGGGAGACAGGATGTGACATTAGTGGTTTCCTGTTTCCTTTGTTCCTTTGTTCAGTTGCTCTCTGCTTTCATAGAGAGAGGATGTCTTTTCTGTTCTGCGTAGTTTAGAAATAAAACTCTTTATAATGTAGCCAAACCTCTCGTCTCTTCCCTGTGCTGGGAACCCTGCTGGATAGAATGGGCTTGAGGCCTTATCAAAGGCTCAGGTCATTATACACGTCGGAGGCGATTTCAAAGGCTCAGCTCGGAGGAAGATGAGGCCTTATCGGCTTGGCTGAGCAGAGATTCCGACAAAGATTCACAAAATGTTTAGGGGTCTGCGTACCCCCAGGAAAAAAGCACTGGATCTAACCATCATCTTTCTTTTTTCTTTTACAAACATTTTATTGGTTTTGAATGAATCATAGAATTATAGAGTTGAAAGGGACCCCAAGGGACATCTAGTCCAGCCCTCTGAATGCAAGAAACTCAGCTAAAGCATTCATGACAGAATGAACCACGCACATCACAAACACAATAACAACAGTTATGTAGAAGTGTCCATGTACTGTTTGAGTAGGAACCTAGACGGCTGACCAGTGGAATGAATAAATGTTTACTCCCAGCATCTAGTGCTTAAACCAAAGGGAAGTACAATCTCCATATTGATGCAGTGGGAAGGGGGTGGGGGTGGCGAAACTGCCTGTCCAAAGAGAAGAAGAGAAGGAGGAGTTTGGATTTGATATCCCGCTTTATCACTACCCTAAGGAGTCTCAAAGCTGCTCACGATCTCCTTTCCCTTCCTCCCCCACCACAAACACTCTGTGAGGTGAGTGAGGCTGAGAGACTTCAGAGAAGTGTGAGTAGCCCAAGGTCACCCAGCAGCTGCATGTGGAGGAGCGGGGAAGCGAACCCGGTTCACCAGATTACGAGTCCACCGCTCTTAACCACTACACCACGCTGGCTGATGTTGTTTCATTCCCCCTCTTTTTTTTGTTAGGGTGTATATTAATTTCCCAATAAAAAACCTCCAACTAACATATCAAATCATAATCCAATAAAAATAAAAAACTAAAATAAAAAAGATCAAATTGTCTTCCGAATTGTAATTTTGATTTTATGACTTCCCATAGCCTGAACCTCGAAGCATATCCAAATCTCAGTCCTGCCTCTCATTTCATTCCCCTTCTAACAACTCTGCTGTGTTGTGTCAAATGTCCATACAGGTTTATATGCCATCTTTGATCAATCCAGCCTGCAGTTGTTGGTCCATCCTGAAGCTCCAAATGCCTCATGGAATCATAGAATCATAGAGCTGGAAGGAAACCCCAGGGGTCACCCAGCCCAACCTCATGCATTGTTGGAATCACCGCTGAACAATCCCTGGCTGGTGGTCCTCCAACCTCTGTTTAAAAATCTCCAACGAAGGAGAGTTCACCACCTTCTGAAGGAGTATGTTCCCCCATCAAACTGCTCTTACTGTCAGAAAGTTCCTCCAAATGTTTAGTTGGAATCTTCTTTCATGCCATTTGAATCCAACCTTCTGGAGAAGCAGGAAATAAACTTGCTCCATCTTCCATGTGGCAGCCGTTCAGATAGTTTAATATGGCTATCATATCCTCTTTTCCAGGTTAAACATACCAAATTGCCTCAGCCATTCCTCATAAGGCTTGGTTGTTCTCCTGTTATATACATTCCAGAGTTAGACAAAAAAGATTCATACACTTTCTGATACTGAAGAACCACCTGCTTCCATAAAAGATTGCCTATAAATGATCATAGCTGAGCTATCTGGAGTCAGTCATACTGAGGACCCCTCAACTGGATTCACAAAGGTTATTATGAGATGGGTCAGCACCACTCAAGAAGGTCCTGAACATAGAACAACCCCCTGGATGTCCACCCCTTGTACTGGAGATATTTATTTTGATCATGAAAATCCAGAAATGGAATTAGTGGAGATTTCTGAGGACCTACAGTATTCCTCCATCTCTTCCATGTTTCTCAGGTTGCACACAGAAATGACATATTTATGTTGTTCTGTATGTAATACTGTAATAGACTGCTTTAACAAATGATGGTCAAGTTTCTTTCCTAATTTTAACCATATCTCTGGCCTAATAAAATCTGGAACTTTTGATGCAATGTTATTCTGGGTTTCCAGTCCTGAAAAAGCAGGGATTTATTCAGTGGTGGTGACCCTTTTTCAGCCTCAGGGCCATGTTTTCTTATCAAAAGCTTTCTGGGAGCCACATCCCAGAGGTGGTTGTGGCAAAATGGGTGTGGTCAGACATATACCCTATAGGAATACTCGTCTCTACAAATTTGCTCATACACATTTGCTCCTGCACATGACTGTGGCATGATGGGAAGCCTCGCTGCTAAGCTTTGCTTCTGTACATGATGCTGCACAAACCGTTCTTAAGACATTCTCTCATCATCCCAGAATGTTCAGTTAAGTTTGAGGTCATGAAAACATTACACTCTGACCTGTTCTTAATGCATAGTTGACCACGTCTATTGGAAGGTAATTGTTTAAGTCTTGGTATATTAATCATTAGTTATACTTAAATTAGGAGGTTTTCGTGCCTGTCTAGTTCTGTGCTCCCTTTTCCAGCCTTTAATCTATTGGTGATTGATGCCTATATGTAACCTTTGCTTTGTACTTGTGCTAACCAATCAGCAACCAGCACATACGTGGCAATGCATGTAATATTCAATGAAAGAGACTCCTCGAGACATGCTCGAGAGGTGCCTCCCACATGACGCTCGCTACTCGTCTGTCGTTTATTCCAACCCAACAATACCCCTCTTCATCCAGGCAACCAAGAGCAATTATCATAGTTCCAAGACAGATGGCAGTTGGGTAAAATCACTTGGGGAGAGTGCAGAATGGGGCCAGTGAGGGATGTGGCCTGGGCAGGGTCCTGAGGGCAAGACAGAGCTGCCAGGAGGCCAGTACAGTGGTACCTCTGGTTATGAACGCTTCTGGTTACAAACGCTTCTGGTTACGAACTCCGCTAACCCTGAAGTAGCTGCTTCTGGTTGTGAACTTTGCCCCAGGATGTGAATGGAAATTGTGCACAGGAGGCGTGTGCGCAGTGGGAGGTTCCATTAGCGAAAGCGCGCCTCAGGATAAGAGGCTTAAGAATGGACCTCTGGAACGAATTAAGTTCGTAACCAGAGGTACCACTGTATTCAGTTTCGAGGTGTGGGGTTGGGGGGGGATTCTCCTTGTGATTTCAAGAACGGAGCCTCATACTAAATCCCCAATCAGTAGGACTTCATTCAGTAATGCATTACATTTCCATTAGGACACAGACTATACAGCATAGGCAAAGTATGCATAATCTTAGCTGTTCTTCCTTTACCCAACCACTTTCTGCCTCGTCTGCACTTCACCATCTCTCATCAAGCCATAGTTCATGAAAAACACTTACCCAACCCATTTGATTTTAGTATCTGTGTCAGAACCCTCCTTGTACCTTATCTGGAGTTGTTTTTCTCTTTAACAATCGGCCATTAATTTCCCCTTTAACTGGTTTTTACTAGTCTTGTGGTCAGTTCCCATTCCTGTGTATGTTACGCTAGCCTCACTTACTAATGGGCCTAACCTGGGTCTTTTTTTCAGCCAGAACTTGCTGGAACTCAGTTCTGGCCCCTCTTGGGTGGGTGCCATTGCCATCCTAAGAAAACGAGGGAGGTGTTCTGAAACTTCTTATTCTAGAAAAATAGCAGAAAAATAGCACTGGACCTAACAGTTGCCCTACCTCAGTTCCCCATTCTTTTAAAAAATAAAAATCTGACCATTTATATTCATCAATGCATACATTTATTCTCTGCCTGCCAACCCACCTATCTGGTATTCCTGCTCTGCCCATCACAGGATTCTCTGTGAATTCCCTCTAGCTGTGAAGCTGTTGTCTCTTTCAAACTACCTTCTGTTCCACTCTTCCCAAGTCTGCTGGAGATGTAGAATGATAGAGAATCCTAAGCCTGGAGGTGGGATTGGGGTCCGCTCTCCACAGTCCCCCTGACTCTGTAACCTTGGAAGAGATGCTCCAGGTCTGGGCAGTTTGGATGCCATGGGAATTGGGATGGAACAAAGCTCTTTCTACAGTGAAACAACCCTTCGAGATGTCCACCCTAGCGCTTCCACAGAAACACTATACATTTTATTTATATCCCGCCCTCCCCAGCCGAAGCCGGGCTCAGGGTGGCTAACAACAATAAAACAGTACAACAGTACAACACAACAGAACAATCTAAAATCATTCATTATAAAATTCAACCAGAGTGTAGGATGGAGGGGCTCACAGCATTGACACCCCCAGCAGGTCTGGCTTCTCCATCTGTCGCAGCTTTGGCTCCGGCACAGAGGAAGCCGGTCTCTGGGTCTCCCACAACTGTCTCTGGGTCTTGCTTTCCTAGTTAGACAGCCCCCCCCCCGTTAGCCTGGCTTGCCCCCCCCCCTTTGCTGCAGTTCTTGCAACCCAGCTCCTTCTTTGGAGATGCTGAGGAGGACACTCAAGTGGCCAGAGAAGGCCCTTGTCTTGCCAAGAAACTTGTCTGTGGGAATCGTGCATCCATAATGCTATGGAAATGGTGAATGTCTTCTAGAATTCTCTGGTGTCACCAGAAGAGAAAGCCGTTCTTTTCAGTCAGGTCTGTTATCAACTGCAGAGGATGAGTAGCCTTGGGAGCCTCTTGGGGAGATGGAAGTGATGAAAGGACTGAATCCACGAGGGAGAGCCACGTGCTCTGAGATGGGGGAACCTTCGGGCAAAGGCCAGCAGAGAAGGGATGCTGTTGACTGCTGGTTTCTGTTCCTCCCCACTTTCCCAAAGGGCGTAACATCTGAGGTCCTGCCGCAGGAAAGAGCATCTCAGGGTCAGGGTCCAGTCTGGGCCAAAGCGGCCCTCCGCTGCCTCCACCACAGAGTCCATGGCTCTCGTCTATATTATTGCACTTTATGTGTTGTTTATGTGCAAGATAAACATTTGATAATGTGATAAGACTATACAGAAGAGTATTGTTTATGTGACTGCACACCCAGTTACGTCTTGTGTGTTTGTCCATTCCAGGAACAGCATTCCTGACCCAGATTTTCACAAGAAGTCCCTAAGATGATTCCCCTTTCAAACAGGATACGTGAATCTAAGCCAGTAGGGTCCTCCTCTCTGGCAGACGGACAACCCCGTCCCCAAACCCCCACTTCCCAGACTTCCCCATGGGGGTCCCCCACACCACCCATCACTCACCAGGATGGCCTCAGAGCCCCCTGAGCTGAGCTGCCTGGCAGTTGTGAATCACCTCCGGCAGGTACAGCTGATCTTCTTCCAGCAGCTGAAAGGCAAAAGTCAGGCTGTCAGTTCCTCACGAAGGGAGGGCTTCTCCACATCCCAGAGTGCAGAGTGGGGGGCAAGGAGGGCAGGTCTGAGTCCCTGCTCTGGTTCTCTCCGATACTCACGTCTGGGGGAGGGATGTGCAACTGCAGCACATCTGCAAAGAGAAGGACATGGGGACAGGTGAGTCCTCCCTGAGCACCTGGCAAGGCTATTCCAAGAGTGTTCTCCTGGGTTTCAAGTCCTACGGCAGGGAAGGAGGGACATCCCAACCCTTGGGGACCAATCCTGGCCTCCTTCAACCAGAATGTGGCTCCCCAGGCTAACAAGATGGTCAATATCCGGTTCCACTCCACCCTTTTAAAATTTAAATCTCAAAACAGATCCTAACTTTCAGAGCATGTAAACCACATGAGTAGAAAGACTTCTGCTCCACTCACAGAAGTAGGACTATACTTCCTTCTCCTACCTGTAAAGTAAACGTCTATGTAACAAAACCGAATCGACCAAAGTCTGCCTTCTTCCGTCAACCTCAGCTTTGCTCTTCAAGCCAAAAGACAACACTTCCTGTAGTGATCAGGTGGGATTGCTATGAGGATTTATAACAAATATAGAGTAAGCCTTCTGTGTCAGCAATGAAAGCATTGCGTTGACTGGGTTTAAAGTATTTTCATATGATTCTTGATCAATCCACTCCTCTGCATCCCTGTTCCATTTCTCTTTCTTCACAAGTCACGTACCCACTTAGACAGGCAGGCGTCCTGGGTCATCAAAGACAGGGGGCAGTTTCTTTGCTGTAGCTTTTCTGATATGTTAATCTTAGGCTGTTAATTTTAGGGCCAGGAAACAGGTCTCACATAAAGGTGATAATGATTGTTGTCCTCCTGGCGATCCTTCTTATCATATGTATTGATTGTTTATGACCTCCGGGGTTGCTGAATGCACTCCTTTTAAGTTTTCATTCATTTACCCCCCAAATATGCACGCTTAACTAGTGTTTGTAGTTTAACTTTTCCCCACGTGGGGTCTGTTGAAATGCTCAGAAGAAATCTGATTGGTTCTTATAAACACTCTGTGAAAAGTTCTTTTGTGAATAAAACGACCTGGGCCGAGGGGTAGACAGAGAGAGACACAGACAGAGATTATTATAGGCACCCTTCCCAGAGTCTTGCTGGTTCAAGCCTCTGTGTGTATTCTTGTTAATCAGAGTTGAATCCTTCCTTTACTTTGGGAACGCCTCACTTCCCCGTCCCCGGGCGAAACCCCCTGGCCTTTCATTGGTAGAGCTGCCACCACGCCGGTAGCGTTTACCTCAGCAGGGACTGACTGAGCGGGCGGCGAGATGCTTTCAGCCTCGGACACTTGGTGGGTCCTGAAATGGCCATGCAGGCCAGATTCACGACCCTGGAGGGCTGGATTCAGCCCATGGGACATAGTACGAGGACCCCTGGCCTACACTGACTGGCAGCAGCTCCCCAGAGTTTCAGGCAGGGATTTCGTCCAGCCCTTGCAGGAGATGCCAGGGGCTGACAATGGGACATTCTGTATGCCAAGCAGATGCTCTAGGGCTCCCCATATTTCACTAGCCTTTCAATGTTATGCTATTAGCAACCGTGGAGATTCCACCTGCCTCTTTCGAAAGGAGAACAGTCACCTGGTCAATTTAATTAATTAATTAATTAATTAATAATAATTTATTTATACCCCGCCAATCTGTCTGGGTTTCCCCAGCCACTCTTGGCGGCTTCCAGCAAAATATTAAAATACAATAGTCCATCAAACATTAAAAACTTCCCTAAATATAATAATAACAATAACCATCCATTTTCAGTCCATTGAATTAGCAATTAAGCATATTGTATATTAGTATAAAAAGCATGCATAGGAAAGTATTACTCATTTATGAAGAGAATAGGATTTATTTATTTTGAACTTCGCTTGGTTCCTCCTTGGCCGCCAGTGCAATGGTTTCAGCAGGGCTAGAACTCAGGACCCGCTGCCTTGAGGGACATCTAAGAGCAGTTGGGCAGGGGAAAGGTCTCCCTTGGGAGGTGGTGGACTCTCCTTCCTTGGAGGTTTCTGAGCAGAGATCGGACGGCCATCTGCCATGGATGCTTTAGCTGAGATTCCTGCATTGCTGGGGGTTGGACTAGATGACCCTGGGATCCCCTCCTATCTCTCCACTCCTGAATTCCTGGAGGAGCTTCCTTGCCTCCTGCAAAGCCCTTTTCCCTGCAAGCTCTTCCTCTGGTTTCTGGCCAAGGGAGGGAGATGCTCAGAGTCCAGCCAAGAGCCTCACCCCCAAAAGGATATCTGGGCATTGGCGTAGCCGGGGGGGGGGCAACTGCCCCCCTAAATGCATAAAAAATAATAGAAATCTGAGAGAGGGCTGAGCTGGAGGGACTCGGCTTGGCAAGGGTTAAAGGGAACTGAGCTGCCTTCCTAGAGAGGACAGGAAGCAAGGGGGGGGGCTGGTCCTCCAGAGCCAAGGCCCCTCGCTCCCCAGTCCTTTCCTGCAAGGAAGGGGGGTGTTGCTTTGTGTCTCTGCTGCAAGGGCTGCCTCGCTGCCCCCTCCTGGGATCTGGTGAGTCTCCTCTCTCTCTGGCATCTGGTGGGGGTCCCAGGGCTGCAGCAGGGGAGGGGGCCTGGGGGGCCTGATCTGCTCATGCGGGGGGGGGGGGGACCCCAAGTCAGGGAGGAGAGGGTCCTGCCAGGGAGGGGCCAGGTCTGCCACGCTCTCCTTCCTGCAGATCAGAGGATCCCAAACTCATATGGCCCTCCGCCCCCCCCTTTCAGAAAAAATCTCCCTTCTTTAAACAAAGGAGTCCCTGGGACTTTAACTCTGTGTGACGTCGCTCAGCCTCATTGCACAACAGAGGAAACATCTGCAAATGGTTTTCCAAAGCTGGACGAGGAGGTGGACTAGCCCCCCCCCCCCAAAAAAAAAGGTGGGAGAGAAAGGCCAGGAATAAAGAGAGGGATCCCAGCCCAGAGTCTGGCTGCTGCATTGCAATCCAGTTTCCCAGTGTCCAGTGGCATAGCGTGGGGGGTGCCAGGGGTGCCGGCCGCACCGGGCGCAACATCTGGGGGGGGGCGCGAGTCCAGAGGGAAGGGACAAGTTCCTTCCTCCGCCGGGCTCCCCGCCGCCACCGCCAGCCTTGCGCCCTAGCGCGCGCGCCCCCCGCCGTCGCTGTGGCTGCGCTCCGCTCACTGCTCGCAGGAGGAGCAGCCGCTGCAGCAGCGCCGACGCCGCCACCTACGCCTGGCCGGGCACGGGCAACCTCTGCACCCTGCCGCCGCCGCCATCCCCTCGGCCCAGCCACAGGCGGCGGCTGCTTCTGCCTCCATCCTCCTCCGGGCAAGCAGCGTTGTTTGCGCGGCAGCGCCAGCGGCAACTCGCAGGTTAGGGGTTGGGGGGGCGCAGATTACTTGCCTTGCCCCGGGTTAGGGGGCGCAAATTACTTGCGTTGCCCCGGGTGCTGACAACTCACGCTACGCCGCTGCCAGTGTCTCCCAGGGCAGCTCCCCACGGAGGCCACTGCAGCAATCCCCTCGCACCCAGAGCAGGGCATCCCAGGACCACATCCTCTCTCTCCCAAAGGGATTGTTGCTGGGAGACTTCCGGTCGGTGCCAGCGCTTAATGGCGGTCCTACCTCCGAGCTCCGGAGAAGGACTGCTCCGCAAGTTCGGGTCTTACCCGCTACGGCGAGCGGGGGACCCCTAAAATCTCAGGCGCGGAAGCCTGAGAGCAAGGAGACTCGGTGGGCACCTTTGCGCCCCCCGGTACTGTGAAAGAGCCTTTTTAAAGGCTCCGGAGCGGCATCGGGAGTGAGCGCGGTGCTGAGAGTCGCTACCCAGCCTGCGGAGTGAAGCCGCGTCGCCATTAGCGGAGAGCGCCGATTCCTTCCTGAAAAGAAAATCTGGACTGGATTCCCGTGAGTAAGAAGGGAAAAAATTAGGAACCTTAAAAAATTGAAAATTTGGCTGAAAACGGGAGGGCAAAAAATAAGGAAGTCTGCCCCCCCTGGACTGCAGGAATTTAAAGCAACGAAAGACCTCGCTGCAGTTATTAGAGACTTAGTTGCGAACTGTCAAACCTGAGCTGTCAAAAGTATCTCTCCCCTCCAGATTGGCAGGACAAGGGGGAAAAAAAGACAGTCTTGCGAAGATACTTTTAACTTAAAGGGAAACAAAGTTTTTCACTGCTCTGATCCCCGGGACGACCTGCCAGGACTTAACACCGGGAAAACTGTTCTTTAAAACAACTTTGAAGTGGATATAGACTACACCTTAAATGGTGGAAAAATTTTAAGACATTTAAGATTTAAATGGGATTTTGTTACTGATATTGGACTAACCAAATTTAAATTGGAGAAGAAGTTTTATAACTTTAATGGCGGACTTGAGATTTTCTACATTCGGCTTTCTGTCTCTTTGTTGTTTCTAACTTGGAAACTTTTAACTGCTCCCTCTTGAGGGCTAAGAGGGAAAAATTGCAAAGTAACTGACTAATACTGGGATTTTCCATTGCAAGTTTTTCCTGTGAGAACGGCCTTGGGATATGAGTGGCACGGCAGAGGAGATAAGAACCAGATCTAAAGTTAAACAAACACAAAAGAAAAGAGGCTCAATCTCTGGCAACACAGTGCCTGCACCAGACACTGGGACAGCAGCATCAATGGAACCTATGACACAGGCACTGCTTAAAATAAATCAATCCCTTGAGGCCTTAACAAAGCAATCAGCAGAAAATTCAAAGAAATTGACAGAACTTACAGCAAGATTGGATTTGAATACCACATCAGTGGCAACAAATACAGAATCTATAAATAGACTGATTCAGGAATCTTCAGAAACAAGGAAAATTGCAGAGAGTGCAAAATCTGTCGCAGGTGAGACACAGGAAAGACTTGTGCCGATTGAGAAAAAGGTGAATGAGCATGAAGCGGCCCTCTCCTTACTGGAATTACAACGGAAAGAACGAAATCTGAAATTTAGACAGGTTCCAGAGAAAGAAGAGGACAATCTGGCGGAATTTCTCACAGAGGCAATTCTGGAAAATTGGCAAGAAGATCTGGAGGAAGACGAAGTGGGGATAACAACTGCTTTCAGACTTGGTAGAAAGCAAAGCAAGAAGTCAAGGGATTGTCTGATCACCTTTAGAACCAAAGAGGAAAGAGACAAGATACTGAACCTTCATTATCAAAAAGCTTTGGTGATTGGAAACATTCAAGTCCAAATCTTTAAAGACATCCCTAAATACATCTTGGAAGTGAGGACCTTTTATAGAGATCTTGCCAATTTGCTGAGGAAGAACTTCATACCCTTCAGGTGGGAATTCCCACAGGGGTTGTCCTTCAACTACAAAGGGAAGAAAGTAAGAATAAGAACAGTACAGGAGAAAGAGTACTTTTTGGAGAGAAACCTAGAGGACCTACAGAAAGGTACGGTGGATCCGGCAAAAGAAGGGCAAGGATTAACACCAGAAGGAGGAGGGCTAACAGACATTGCAAATCTATCATTTGGACTACCACAACTGCCAACTGAAGAGGAAGAAAAACTTGGAGCAGTCGGAGGATCAAACATCTAACAAACAAAATGTCTCTGCAGCTTCTAAGCTGGAATTGCAACGGTTTGAACCATCCCAGAAAAAAACGACAGGTTTTCCACATTTTGAAAAGGGAACAACTGGATCTGATATGTCTACAGGAAACTCACATAACTAGAGCACACAGGAAATTGTTGGTGAACAAAAGACTGGGACAAGAATTTATATCTTCTGATAAAGTAAAAAAGAGAGGAGTAGTGATTTATGCAAAGGAAAAATTGGACCCAAAGTTAAAATTTAAGGATGAAGAAGGAAGATACCTGGCAATTGAAGTACAGATCCAGGGGGAAAAATATTTGATAATTGGAGTATATGCACCAAATGATGGGAAGGCAGAATTTTTTAAGAAGTTGCATGAGACCTTACTAGATTATCTCGACTGCAAAATAATAATGATGGGGGACATGAATGGAGTGGTTTCTACAAACATGGACAAGGCACAAAGACAGACAATATCTAAAGAAGGAAGATTACCAAAGACTTTCTTCGAGATGACGGAAAATATGGACTTGATTGATATTTGGAGAACAAAGAATCCTCTCGAGAGAGAGGGAACTTTTTTCTCGGAATCTAAAATGACATGGACGAGAATTGACCAAATCTGGGTATCTAGTGTGATGGCTACAAAGATTAAAAAAGTAGAAATCTGCCCAAAAACCTGCTCCGACCATAATGCTGTAAAGATGGAAATGAAAACGACAACAACTGGATCCTTTAGATGGAGAATGAATGACTCCCTATTTAGAGATGAACAATTTTGTATAAAGGCCCTAAAGACATTGAAAGATTATTTCGAGATAAATTTGAGAACAGATGTGGAAAAAAGAACAATTTGGGACGCAAGTAAAGCCGTGATGAGAGGCTTCCTGATACAACAGAATTCAATCAAGAGGAAAAAGCAAAATGAAAGGAAAGAAAGAATTTTAGAAAAAATGAAGGAAGGAGAAAAGAAACTGAGGTCAAAACCAAAGTCTCAAGAAATTTTGAGAGAAATAAAATATTATCAGACGCAATATATGGAACTGACAAATCAAGAGATAGAATGGAAAATTAAACAAATGAGACAAAGGACTTTTGAGTCTGCAGACAAGTGTGGGAAGCTCCTTGCATGGCAATTGAAAAAGAGACAAAAATTGAACACAGTTACTTGTTTGGAGATAGAGGGAAAGAATGTTCATAAGCCAAATGAGATAAGTAACTGTTTCCAAAGTTTTTTTAGGAAATTATACACACAAGGGCCAGTAAATGAACAAGAAATAGAAGAATTTCTTAAAAATTATGGACTACCGAAAATTCCAGAACAGGGCAAGTTGATTTTGAATGAGAAAATAACAGAACAGGAAATAGAGGAGGCCATACAAAAGGCACAACTGGGAAAGTCTCCAGGACCAGACGGACTGACGGCTAGATATTATAAAGCTTTGAGAGAAGGTTTAGTGCAACCACTAAAAGAAGTTTGCAATGAAATATTGGAGGGGAAAAAGGCACCTGAAACGTGGAAAGAGGCTTTTATCTCACTTATACCAAAGACCGAGACTGAAAAGAACCAGGTTAAGAACTACCGCCCGATATCATTATTAAATGTGGATTACAAAATTTTTGCAGACATTTTAGCAAAAAGACTGAAGAAAGTATTGACAGGTGAGATTCATAAGGATCAATCTGGCTTTCTCCCGGGTAGACACATGTCTGACAATGTGAGGAACATAATAGACATTGTGGAACTGTTGGAAATGAACATTAACAGAAAAGCGGTTTTGATTTTTGTGGACGCGGAGAAAGCCTTTGACAATATTTGTTGGAGTTTTATGAAAAAGAATCTCCAAGGGATGGGGGTAGGCCAAGGTTTTGAAAATGGTATAGGTGCAATTTACTCTGAGCAGAAGGCAAAGCTAATTGTGAACAATGTGGTAACGGAAGAGATAGCCATAGAGAAAGGAACACGACAGGGATGTCCTATTTCCCCCCTACTTTTCATACTAGTTCTGGAGGTTTTGTTAAATATGATTAGAAAGGACCAGTTGGTTAAAGGAATTCAGGTCGGAGTGAAAGAGTATAAATTAAGGGCATTTGCAGATGACCTAGTTTTGACTTTGCAACAGCCAATCACTAGTACAAAAAGAGTTTTAGAACTGATCGAGATATTTGGTCAAGTTGCAGGATTTAAGCTGAACAAACAAAAAACTAAAGTATTGGAAAAAAACCTAACAAATGAAGAAAAAGAGACATTCCAGAATGAAACAGGTTTGGAGATAGCAAAAAAAGTGAAGTACCTGGGGGTGAATTTGACATCGAAAAATGTGAATCTTTTTAAAGACAATTATGATAAATGTTGGACAGAAGTTAAGAAAGATTTAGACATATGGTCAAGGCTGAAACTTTCCTTGTTAGGCAGAATTGCTGTTATCAAAATGAATGTATTGCCTAGAATGTTATTTCTGTTTCAGACATTACAAATAATAGACAAGATGGACTGTTTCAAGAGGTGGCAGAAAGACATATCGAAATTTGTTTGGCAGGGCAAAAAGCCAAGAATAAAATTTAAGACATTAACAGATGCGAAAGATAGAGGGGGTTTTGCCCTGCCGGACTTAAGACTCTACTATGAATCAGCAGCGTTTTGCTGGTTGAAAGATTGGCTGCTCCTCGAGAATACAGACATTTTGGACCTTGAAGGATTTGACAACAGATTTGGTTGGCATGCATATATATGGTATGACAAGGTAAAATTGCATAAAGGTTTTAAGAACCATATGGTAAGGAAAGCTCTGTATAATGTTTGGATTAAGTATAAAGACCTGTTTGAAAGTAAAACCCCCAGGTGGCTGTCACCAATGGAAGCAAAAGAGGTGAAAAAATTGAATATGGGTTCTAATTGGCCTAAATATTGTGAAATTATAGAACAAGATGGTGAAAATGTAAAATTGCAGAGTTTTGAGAAACTGAAATTTAAGGTGAGAGATTGGTTACATTATCGACAGATAAATGAAGTATTTAAACAGGACAGAAAGAAAGGCTTCCAGGTGGAGAAGTCAAAATTAGAAACAGAACTGTTAGAACCCAATACTAAAAATTTGTCAAGAATGTACAACTTGCTGTTGAAATGGAATACTCAAGATGAAATGGTGAAATCTAATATGATTAAATGGGCACAGGACATTGGGCATGACATTGAATTTGCAGACTGGGAGCAGTTATGGACCACTGGTGTTAAATTTACGGCATGCAATGCCTTAAAAGAAAACATTATGAAAATGATCTACAGGTGGTACATGACTCCTGCTAAGTTAGCAAAGATCTATCATTTGCCCAATAACAAGTGTTGGAAGTGCAGTGAAACGGAGGGAACCTTCTATCACCTTTGGTGGACCTGCCCGAAGATTAAGGCTTTCTGGGAAATGATCTATAATGAAATAAAAAAAGTTCTGAAGAGAACGTTTGTTAAAAAACCAGAGGCCTTTCTCTTGGGTATGGTGGGCCAAATGGTGCCAAAGAAGGATAGGACATTTTTTATGTACGCCACCACAGCAGCAAGAATTCTTTTAGCAAAGTATTGGAAGACGCAAGATTTACCCACGTTGGAAGAATGGCAGACGAAGGTGATCGACTATATGGGACTGGCAGAGATGACTGGCAGAATTCGAGACCGGGGGAAAGAGGCGGTGGATGAAGATTGGAACAAATTTAAAGTTTATCTTAAAAACTGTTTTAATTTGGAAAACTAGGGGCTCAGAGTTATAAGAGATAAAGAACTACAGTTGTATTAATAACTAACTGAAGTTAAATACATGAAATATATTTAAGTTATGATCAGAGGGTTGCTGAAAAATCTTGAAACAAGAATGCAGAAAAGGGGTGGTATGGGGAAGTCATGTTTTTGTTTGTTTATGTCTATGTTTTTGTTTTGTTTATTCTTTATTTATGGAAAACTAATAAAAATTTATTATAAAAAAAAAACAAAGGGATTGTTGCTGGAAATGGGCGCTGCTACTCACTGAGCCTCCAAGGACCTTGGAATCTATGTGTGTTAAGCTATCTAACAGAATACTAATACTAAATTACCCGCCTAAATTTCAAGGGAGGTGTCTTTGGCCTCATCCACTTGGCCCTCAGGGGTTGGCCAGATACCTTCCTGGCCCTCAGAGCAAAGAAAAAGGGACCCCACCCCAGGAGTCTGTCTGGAGAGCGGCAGAGAGTCCAAGTGCAAGAAAAGGAGACAGCAGCAGGGGAGTGGGGGTGGGGGGAAGCAACTCCTGAGGACCCCCGGATGAGGACCCCCACTAGAGCCAAGTATCCATTTTACACAAGATACAAATGACTCCCTTGTCAGTCAGTTTTGACTTCATGCATTGACTGGACGGCAGGAGAAACCAGGCTGATTCATTTCCCAGAAATCCCTTCAGTTGCCTCCACATTTTGCATTGCTAGAAGGCTAGAGACATATTTCTTCTCTTCTTACTCCTCTTTACTCCCCAAAAGATAGCTAATGGTCTGGGCTGTGGTGCAATCCTACCCTGGTTCCCAGCAAGACTCATCCATGCTTGCTCAGGGAACCTTTTCTTCTCCTGATATTGTACAACTTTTGTAACAGAACAATGTATTTGCTTTGTAGGATTTGCTAGAGCTTCTCATTCAGACAGACAGAACTTGGCAGAAGACCAAAGGGTTCCTTCCGATCTCTCAGAGGCTTCCTGAGAGCACAGATGGATGAGCGAGACACAGCTGGCCCTGGAGCAGGAAGAGGCCATGACATCCATACTGGGAGCAGCGGGGGGTTCTGGGAAAATTTTGTGCAGAAGATCCTGGGTGAGGAGGACACCCTCTGCTCAAAGATACAGAGCCAGCAGGTGAGGCAGTTCTGCTTCCAGGAGGCCAAAGGACCCCGAGAGGTTTGCAGCCGACTCTACCACCTTGACCGTCAGTGGCTGAAGCCAGAAAGGCACACGAAAGCTGAGATGCTGGACCTGGTGATCTTGGAGCAGTTCCTGGCTGTCCTTCCACCAGAGATGGAGAGCTGGGTGAGGGAGTGTGGAGCAGAGACCAGTTCCCAGGCGGTGGCCCTGGCCGAAGGTTTCCTCCTGAGTGAGGCAGAGGAGAGGAAGCAGGTGAGAGAGACTTTCCTCTGGATACTCCCAAGGGGCTCCAAACAGGATGGAGAACATCCCATAATGCTCTACTGTTGGCCCATCTGTTTTGTGGGAAGGCATCCATGGAATGAGGTGTAACACCCTGAATGTTTTTGTCTTTGTCATTCTTTTACTAATATTTCTCCCCATTCCCTGTTTTGAATCCTTGTTTCTTTTTCAGGGAAAGGATCTCTGTGTGGAAATGGACCTGGATTCCTGTGAGGCAGAGAGGCCTCCGTTGGACACCAGAGAGAGGCCACTGGGTAAGGAGGAAGGTGGTGTTTCTCTGTTTGGTCTCATTCTGTTGGTTTTCCAACTCATCTGAGGGTTCTTTGTCACGGCTAAAAATTGGCAGCTGTTTCTTTAATGCTTAAAAAGCTGGGTCAGCATGAGTCAGCAGCCTGAACCGGGTTTTATATATAGAGTGAGAAGTGTTAGTTTGCTTTGGGTTGGTTGGTGAAAGCTGGTAGTGTTGCTGTGTGTGAGAGATTTTGACCAGCTTCGGCCCATCTGAAGCTGATACAGGCTTTTCTTATCTTGAGCCCAAGCAGAGTAGTCCACACAGCAGAAGGATAAGCAGTATGTGCCACATTCTCACCTTTATTTCCACTCTATGCTGAGAGAATACAAACATGCATCTTGCCTCTGTGAGAGTAGAGAAGCAACCTGTCTCTCTAACAAAGAAACCGAGAGAACAGTGAAAAACAGCAAACCAGTGTACGTCACATCCAGTCTCCCATTCCCGTGGGAATCCAACAGTAACTTAGAGTGTGGAATGCAAAACAATGTCTTGTGACATACATTCGCTGCTCAGTGAGGAAGCAGAAACCAACAGTGTGTACAGTTGGTCAGTCGCTTTTGCAGAAAGGCTTTTAAGAATAAAAGCAGAAAGTACTCTGCAAGGTTACTCTTCTTGTGGACTCTTTTATGCCAACAAGGGTCCGAGGACCAGGCTGAGGCAACAAAGGGAGGTCAGAACCCCCCCTTTTTTTTACAAACACTGACAGGTTATGGGCCCAGTGTTTCTGAGCTTGTGCAGAGTGCAAAACGACTGACAGCATCTGAGCAGGGAGCTGGTGAATCCTGGTGGTGTATGGAGCCAGTGGCTGTGCGTTGGAGCAGTTGGTGGCAAGCTGTAACTGTCTGCAGTGACGCTGGGGCTGCTAGGATCTGAGGATCAGGAAAGCACTCAGCATCGGCTACTGGAACAGTTTGAACTCCTAGAGGACCACAGTAGGCGACTCACAGAGCAGCTACACCAGTACTCTGCAAGGATACTCTTCTCGTGGACTCTTTTATGCCAACAGAACCTTTATTTTTTTTTCTTTTACAAACACTGATATTCTTTTCATCTTGTTTTGCGGGGAGACAGTTGGGAACAAGGGTCCAAAGGAGGGGAGATGGTTTTTTGCACATCTAACATATGAAATGGGCACAAACATCCAAATGCTCTCAGCAAGTATGGCTTTCTGAAAGGCCCATCTGTTGTTAGAGATGCCCTGTTTCCCCTGTGAGAGAAGCAGGCACTCCTGGCGTCCTGTTTACATTTTTTCTCTTGCAGGTGACAGAATGATGCCAGCAAAACCGCCTGATCCGCCTTTTCATGGGGGCAGAAGGGAAGCAGCGGCTGTGGAACCAGATCAGGTCAGGGGAAGCTGCCTTGTGGGGACAGAGGCCGAGGGATGGAGCAATGTCATGGACTGGTTGGGCACAGAGGAATGGTGGGAGGAAGCAGCCGGGGAACCAGGAAGGGAAGATGGCTCAGAGCCCAAGAAGTTGAGGTGGAAGAAGGATGAGTGATCAGAGGCAGAAGCCTGGGAAGAGGAGATGTCAGACGCTAAAGGGGGAACAGGGCTTAGTGAGCTGGGAGACTCTGTGGCAGAATGCAGTGCAGAATCAGAGGCAGAAGAGGAAGGAGGCGAGTGGGAGAGGAAAGTCGAGAGGCAGAGATGAGTCAGGAGAAGGAGGAGCCATCGGTGGCTCCCTCTCCTTTTGCCAGAAGCCATCCTCCCTGCTTGTCTCTCAGAGCCAGGAAACCCCCTGCGTTGCAGGAATCTCTGCTAGATTATGCAAACTGACAGACCCTCTGGGAATGAGCTGCTGTTCTCATGAGGCCCGAAACTCAGCCAAGTCTGTGAATATCGTGTTCTTGCTAAGAAAGTGTGAACTCCAGCTGTGTACTGTGGGATTTCCTACCCATAGAACTCTGACACCAGCCTTCTGAATTTCGCCAGTAGGATTCATCTGTAGTTGCAGTTTTCATGGAATCCTAGAGTTGAAAGGGACCCCAAGGGTCATCAAGTCCAACCCCCTGCGTTGCTAGATCATCCAAGACAGATGGCCATCCAAAATTGTTGTTGTTTAGTCGTTTAGTCGTGTCCGACTCTTCGTGACCCCATGGACCAGAGCACACCAGGCACTCCTGTCTTCCACTGCCTCCCACAGTTTGGTCAGACTCATGTTTGTAACTTCAAGAACACTGTCCAACCATCTTATTCTCTGTCATCCCCTTCTCCTTGTACCCTCCATCTTTCCCAACAACAGGGTCTTTTCCAGGGAGTCTTCTCTTCTCATGAGGTGGCCAAAGTATTGGAGCCTCAACTTCACAGTCTGTCCTTCCGGTGAGCACTCAGGGCTAATTTCTTTAAGAATGGATACGTTTGATCTTCTTGCAGTCCATGGGACTCTCAAGAGTCTCCTCCAGCACCATAACTCAAAAGCATCAATTCTTTGGCGATCAGCCTTCTTTATGGTCCGGCTCTCACTTCCATACATCACTACTGGGAAGACCGTGGCTTTAACTATACGGACCTTTGTTGGTAAGGTGGTGTCTCTGCTTTTTATTTTTTTTAAAAAAATTTTTTATTGGTTTTACAACATTTTTTAAACAATACAAACAAATAAAAAGACAAACAAACATGTATAATTTCATAACCTTTTTTTCATAACCCTCATTTCTCGGACTCCCCCATACCTCCCCTTTCTGCATCCCAATTTCCAAAATTATTTCAGCAGCTTCTAAGTAATTTTATCAAATATGTGTCCTCTTAGTCTTTTCTTCAACTTAATCTTATGTCACTGTAATCCCTTTTTCTTTCTCAACACCTCGACATTTTAGCATTCATCAATTTTATAATAGTTCTTAAGATAAACTTTGAATTTCTTCCAATCCTCTTCCGCCGTCTCTTTCCTCTGATCACGGATTCTGCCAGTCATCTCAGCCAGTGTCATATAGTCCATCACTTTCATCTGCCATTCTTCGAAGGTGGGTAAATCTTGTGTCTTCCAATACTTTGCGATAAGTATTCTTGCTGCTGTCGTAGCATACATGTGATGGGATGATGAGCTGCTTGTGCGTAAAATCGTAGTCCCTCAGAGTTTGTGCAACTCCACAAACCTCTGTGTGTGACAGAGCTCCTCAGACATGTCCGCTCTAGTCACTTGCAGATTCCGACAGTGGTTGTTTTCGGAAGCGCTTCCAGCATAAAAGCTCCTTAACGGAAACACGTCTTCGGGACTCGCGGCGTGACAGCTTCCGGCGAGGAATGGGTCTCCCTAAGGGAGCTTCTGACACCTCACCACTGTTCTCGCTGGACGTGTCCCTGAGCCCTCCCTCTTGCTCGCTTTCCCTCAGAGATCCTCCCCTTTCCCTGCTAGTTCCTGCTTTAGCTGCTGCGTCTCTCTCAGCCTTCGTGAGCCTTTCCTCCAGAGACCCATCTCTCCCCCTGCTGGTCCCTGCTTTAGCTGTTGAGTCCCTCCCAGCCTCCGTGAGCCCTCTCCCCACCTGTTCCTCCGATGGCAGTTCCCTGACAATACATAAAGAAAGTTCTATCTTTCTTTAGCACCAATTGGCCGACAATGCCCAAGAGAAAGGCCTCTGGTTTCTTAGGGAAGGTACATTTAAGTACTTTTTTCATTTCATTATATATCATCTCCCAGAAGGCCTTAATCTTTGGGCACGTCCACCAAAGGTGGTAGAAAGTACCTTCAGATTCTTTACATTTCCAGCACTTGTTATCAGGCAAATGGTAAATCTTTGCTAGCTTGACTGGGGTCGTGTACCACCTATAGATCATTTTCATAATATTTTCCTTTAAAGCATTGCATGCCGTGAATTTTATCCCGGTGTTCCACAACCTTTCCCAGTCAGCAAACATAATGTTATGACCAATGTCCTGTGCCCACTTAATCATAGCTGATTTAACTGTTTCGTCTTGTGTATTCCATTTCAGCAGCAAATTATACATTCTTGACAAGTTCTTAGTATTGGGTTTTAACAGTTCACTTTCTAATTTTGATTTCTCCACCTGGAAGCCAATTTTCCTGTCCTGTTTGTAAACCTCCATTATTTGATAATAATGGAGCCAATATCGTACTTTGGGTTTCAATTTCTCATGACTCTGTAACTTCAATTTATCTCCATCTTGTTCCAAAATTTCCCAATACTTTGGCCATTCGGCCTCCATATTGATTTTTTACAATGCCTTAGCCTCCAAGGGTGACAACCATCTAGGGGTTTTGTTTTCCAACAAGTCTTTGTATCTTATCCAAACATTATATAATGCTTTTCTAACAATATGGTTTTTGAAAGCCCTATGCACTTTAATTTTATCATACCATAAGTATGCATGTCAACCAAATGTGTTATTGAAACCTTCTAAATCCAAGATATCTGTATTCTCGAGGAGCATCCACTCTTTCAGCCAGCAAAACGCTGCTGCTTCGTAGTACAATTTTAAGTCCGGCAGGGCAAATCCCCCTCTTTCTTTTACATCTGTCACTATTTTAAATTTTATTCTGGGCTTTTTGCCCTGCCAGACAAATTTCGAAATGTCTTTCTGCCACCTCTTGAAACAGTCCATCTTGTCAAGAATCTGCAAGGTTTGAAACAAAAATAACATTCTAGGCAGTACATTCATCTTGATAACTGCAATTCGGCCTAACATTGACAATTTCAAATTTGACCATATTTCTAGATCTTTTTTGATTTCTGACCAACATTTTTCATAATTGTCTTTATACAAGTTCAAGTTTTTAGATGTCAGATGAACCCCTAGGTATTTCACCTTCTTAACCACTGTCAAACCTGTTTCATTCTGGAATTTCTCCCTCTCCATACCTGTCAAATTTCCCCCCAAAACTTTAGTCTTTTGTTTATTCAATTTAAATCCGGCCACCTGACCAAATTCTTGAATTATCTCCAACACCCTTTTTGTACTAGTATCTGGCTCTTGTAAAGTAAGTACCAAATCATCTGCAAAAGCTCTTAACTTGTAATGTTTTGCTCCGACCTGTACACCTTTAACCTGCTGGTCATCTCTAATCATATTTAGCAACACCTCCAGAACCGAGATAAAAAGTAGTGGGGAAATTGGGCACCCCTGTCGTGTCCCTTTTTCTATCTTAAGTTCTTCAGTTATCACATTATTTACAATCAACTTAGCTTTTTGTTCAGAATATATCGCACCCATACCATTCTCGAATCCTTGGCCTACCCCCATCCCATGAAGATTCTTTTTCATAAAACTCCAAGAAATATTGTCAAAGGCTTTCTCCGCGTCCACAAATATCAGTACTGCTTTAGTGTTTATATTCACCTCCAATAGTTCCAAAATGTCTATTATGTTCCTCACATTATCTGATAAATGCCTTTTTGGGAGAAAGCCTGCTTAGTCCTTGTGAATCTTCTCCATCAACACTCTTTTCAATCTTTTTGCCAAAATGTCTGCAAAAATTTTGTAATCCACATTGAGTAATGATATTGGGCGGTAGTTCTTAAGCTGAGTCTTTTCAGTCTCTGTCTTTGGTATGAGTGTAATATAAGCTTCTTTCCACGATTCTGGCGCCCCTTTCCCCTCCAAAATCTCGTTGCAGACTTCCTTTAACGGTTGTACCAACCACTCCTTCAAAGCTTTATAGTATCTGGAAGTCAGTCCATCTGGTCCTGGAGATTTGCCCAATTGCATGTTCTGAATGGCACCTTCTATCTCTTGTTCTGTTATTCTCTGATTTAGATCCACCTTACTTTGATAAGAGATTTTTTGTAATCCATATTTTTTAAGGAATTCATCTATATCCTCTTCGTTCTGCGGTCCTTGTGAATATAATTTTTTAAAATAGCTCAAGAAACAGTTTCTAATCTCGTTGGGTTTAGTTATATTCTTTCCATCCACTTCTAGATTTGTAACTGTATTTAGTTTCTGTCTTTTCTTCAATTGCCAAGCCAGAAGTTTGCCACATTTATCCGCAGATTCAAATGTCTTTTGTCTCATTTGCTTTATCTTCCACTCAATCTCTTGATTCATCAATTCCATATATTGTGTCTGATATAGCTTAATCTCTCTCAAAAACTCCTGGGACTTTGGTTTTGATCTCAATTTCTTCTCTCCTTCTTTTATCTTTTCCAAGATCTTTTCCTTCTTCTCATTTTGCTTTCTCTTTTTTACCGAATTTTGTTGAATTAGGAATCCTCGCATCACAGCTTTACTTGCGTCCCAGATCACTCTTTTTTCTACATCAGTTTTTAGGTTTATTTCAAAATAGTCCTTTAAGGTTTTTTGGGCCTTTCTGTGGATCTCCTCATCTCGAAACAGGGTGTCATTCATTCTCCATCTGAATTGACCAGTTGTTGTAAGTTTCATTTCCATCTTCACGGTGTTATGGTCAGAGCAAGTCTTTGGGCAGATTTCTATCTTCTTGATCTTTGGAGCCAGCCCACTAGTAATCCAGATTTGGTCGATTCTGGTCCAGGTCATCATTGCTTGAGAGAAGAAAGTTCCCTCTCTTTCGAGAGGGTTCCTTGTTCTCCAAATATCTATCAAGTCCATATTTTCATTCATTTCAAAGAAGGTCTTCGGAAGTCTCCCTTCCTTAGAGATTGTCTGTCTTTGTGCCTTGTCCATATTTGTAGAAACCACACCATTCATATCTCCCATGATTACTACATTGTAGTCCAAATAGTCCATCAGAGTTTCATGCAGCTTCTTAAAAAATTCCGCCTTCCCTTCATTTGGTGCATAAATTCCGACTATTAACAATTTTTCTCCTTGTATTTGTATTTCAATTGCCAGGTATCTTCCTTGTTCATCTTTAAACATCATTTTTGGGGCCAATTTCTCTTTTGCATAAATCACCACTCCTCTTTTCTTAACTTTATCCGATGAGATGAATTCTTGTCCTAGTCTTTTATTTATAAGTAATTTCCTGTGTACCCTGGTCACATGAGTTTCTTGTAAACAAATCAAATCCAGTTGTTCTCTTTTCAAAATATGAAAAACTTGGCGTCTTTTCGTAGGCATGTTCAGCCCATTACAATTCCAACTAAGGAATTGCAGGGCCATCTTGTTATTTAGCATTCACTCCTCCTACCGCTCCAAGTTGCTGCTCTTCCTCTGATGGTGGTTTAAGTCCAAATGATAGATTCAGGATGTCTACAGCTCCTTTTACCTCTGAGGTTGGGTCTACCGTTCCCTTCTGCAGATCCTCGTGGTTTTTCTCCAAAAACTTCTCTTTGTCTTGAATTGTTTTTATTTTCACCTTCTTTCCCTTGTAGTTGAAGGACAGTCCTTGTGGGAACTCCCACCTAAAAAGTATATTGTTCCTTTTCAGCAGGTAGACCAGATCTTTGTAGAAGGTTCTCACCTCCAGAATATATTTAGGGATGTCCTTGAAGATTTGTATATGGGAATTTTCAATTTCCAAGGCCTTTTGGTAATGTAGTTTTAATATTTTGTCCCTTTCTTCCTTGGATCTAAAAGTAATCAGGCAATCCCTCGGAGTCTTTATGTTCTGTCTCCTGCCCAATCTAAATGCTGTTGTGATCTTAAATTCTTCCTCCTGCAATTCTTCCTGCCAAAAGTCAGAAAACTCTTGTGTGAGAAACTCCACGAGGCTGTCCCCTTCACTTTCAGGAACTAATCTTAATTTCAAGTTTCTCTCCTTTCTCTGTAATTCCAGCAAAGACAAGGCCGCATCATGTTCATATACTTTTTTGGAGATCGGTTCTAATTTTTCCTGTGTCTCTTCAGCAATATTTCTGGCGTCCTCTGCAATTTTACGTGTTGCAGAGTTTTCTTCAATCAGTTTATTTATAGATTCCGTATTAGAAGTCACACTTTTCGTATTCAAGTCCAACCTTGCTGTTAGTTCTGTTAATTTTTGTGAATTTTCTGTACTCTGCTTTGTCAAAGCTTCTAAAGATTGATTTATCTTGAGTAACGCCTGTGTCATTGAATCCATGGAAACAGCTGTCACTTTTTCTTGCCCAGCTGCTCCTGTCGGTGTTAGGCTTGATATTGAGCCTCTTTTCTTTTGTTGTTGTTGTTTTGCTTTAGCTCTAGTGGTTATCTCATCCGCTGGGCCGCTCATGTCCCAAGGACGTTCTCACAGGAGCAGTTCCCTGATGGAAAATTCCACTGTCTTAATCTGTTGCTTTGCAACTGTTACTTCTCAACCCTCTAGAGGGAGCAAAACAAAATGTCCAAGTGAAGGAAACACAGAACTAAGAACAAAGAAACCAGGAAACTTCAATATAAATGCTGCAACACTTTTTCTATGTAGTTTCTCTGTCAACACAGTCCAATATGTTGTGGCAGCAAAGCCCCAAAACTTTGTATCAGGTAGAATATCAACTATGTAGCTTTGTAACAAGTTTCTAAAATCAGTTCTCTGTCCTGGTGTCTTATTTTGGCAGTCCGTTTCAGGGGATTAAGACAGCGGAAAACTTTTCTCTTTCAAATAGGTCATGCAGGTTAATAAAGTTGCTTTTTCTCCCCTCTGCCCCTGCTTGCTAGAGAGGAGGTTCGTGTCCGATGCCAGGCTTAAACAGTCCTACAGTATTTTCATTCAGATGCAGCTTTATATTTTCGTTGCTTTATCTGTCATGCAGTCGGGGGAAGGCAGACTTCCTTAATTTTAACCTTCCCCGTTTCCGGCCAAATTTCAGATTTTTAAAATTTTAAAGTCCAGATAATCGTTCAATCCTACTCACGGGTTTTTCGATCCAATTTCAATTTACAGGAAGGAATCAGCGCTCTCTGTTCATGGCGACACGGCTTCGCTCCGCGAGCGGGGTTGCGACTCTCAGCACCGCGCTCTCCCGATGCCGTTCCGGAGCCTTTAAAAAGGCTCTTTCGCAGTAAGGGGGCGCTTCTGGTGCCCACCGAGTCTCCTTGTTCACAGGCTTCCGCGCCTGTGATTTTAGGGGTCCCCCGCTTGCCGTAGCGGGTCAGACCCGAACTCGCGAAGCAGTCCTCCTCCGGAGCTCGGAGGGAGGACCGCCATTAAATGCTGGCGCCGACCGGAAGTCCCGATGTCTCTGCTTTTTAAGATGCTGTCTAGGTATGCCATCACCTTTCTCCCAAGGAGCAGGCGTCTTTTAATTTTGTGACTGCTGTCACCATCTGCAGTGATCATGGAGCCCAAGAAAGTAAAAGCTCTTACTGCTTCCATTTCTTCCCCTTCTATTTGCCAGGAGGTGATGGGACCAGTGGCCATGATATTCGCTTTTCTGATGTTGAGCTTCAGACCATATTTTGTGCTCTCCTCTTTCACCCTCATTAAAAGGTTCTTTAATTCCTCCTCACTTTCTGCCATCAAGGTTGTGTCATCTGTATATCTGAGGTTGTTGATATTTCTTCCGGCGATCTTAATTCCGGCTTGGGATTCATCCAGCCCAGCCTTTCGCATGATGAATTCTGCATATAAGTTAAATAAGCAGGGGGACAATATACAGCCTTGTCGTACTCCTTTCCCAATTTTGAACCAATCAGTTGTTCCATATCCAGTTCTAACTGTAGATGAGGTGATCAGGAACTCCCATTTCTTTAAGAACTTGCCATAGTTTGCTGTGGTCGACACAGTCAAAGTCTTTTGCATAGTCAATGAAGCAGAAGTAGATGTCTTTCTGGAACTCTCTAGCTTTCTCCATAATCCAGCGCATGTTTGCAATTTGGTCTCTGGTTCCTCTGCCTCTTCTAAATCCAGCTTGCACTTCTGGGAGTTCTCGGTCCACATACTGCTTGAGCCTGCCTTGTAGAATTTTAAGCATAACCTTGCTAGCGTGTGAAATGAGTGCAATTGTGCGGTAGTTGGAGCATTCTTTGGCACTACCCTTCTTTGGGATTGGGATGTAGACTGATCTTGCCACCTCTTCTTGATGTCTTCTGCTTCTGATAGGTCCTTTCTACTTTTGTCTTTTATTATGAAAATCTTTGTACAAAATGTTCCTTTCATATCTCCAATTTTCTTGAACAGATTTCTGGTTTTTCCCATTCTATTGTTTTCCTCTATTTCTTTGCATTGCTTGTTTAAGGAGGCCTTCTTGTCTCTCCTTGCTATTCTTTGGAAATCTGCATTCAGTTTCCTGTATCTTTCACTATCTCCCTCGCATTTTGCTTGCCTTCTCTCCCCCGCTATTTGTAAGGCCTCATTGGACAGCCACTTTGCTTTCTTGCATTTACTTTTCATTGGGATGGTTTTAGTTGCTGCCTCTTGTATAATGTTACGAGCCTCCATCCATAGTTCTTCAGGCACTCTATCCACCAAATCTAAATCCTTAAACCTGTTCCTCACTTCCACTATGTATTCATAAGGGATTTGGGATTTGATTTAGATTGTATCTTACCGGCCCAGTGGTTTTTCCTACTTTCTTCAGTTTAAGCTTGAATTTTGCTATAAGAAGCTGATGATCTGAGCCACAGTCAGCTCCAGGTCTTGTTTTTGCTGACTGTATAGAGCTTCTCCATCTTTGGCTGCAGAGAATATAATCAATCTGATTTCGATGCTGCCCATCTGGTGATGTCCATGTGTAGAGTCGTCTCTTGTGTTGTTGGAAAAGAGTGTTTGTGATGACCAGCTTGTTCTCTTGGCAGAACTCTATTAGCCTTTGCCCTGCTTCGTTTTGAACTCCAAGGCCAAACTTGCCAGTTGTTCCTTTTATCTCTTGACTCCCTACTTTAGCATTCCAATCCCCTATAATGAGAAGAACATCCCTCTTTGGTGTCATTTCTATAAGGTGTTGTAAGTCTTCATAGAATTGGTCATTTTCAGTTTCTTCAGCACCAGTGGTTGGTGCATAAACTTGGATTACTGTGATGTTAAAAGGTCTGCCTTGGATTCGTATCGAGATCATTCTATCATTTTTGAGATTGCATCCTAGTACAGCTTTCGCCACTCTTTTGTTGACTCTAAGGGCCACTCCATTTCTTTTACAGGATTCTTGCCCACAGTAGTAGATGTGATGGTCATCCGAACTAAATTCGCCCATTCCCATCCATTTTAGTTCACTGATGCCCAGGATGTCAATATTTATTCTTGCCATCTCATTTTTGACCACATCCAACTTACCAAGGTTCATGGTTCTTACATTCCAGGTTCCTATGCAATATTTTTCTTTACAGCACTGGACTTTCCTTTCGCTTCCAGGCATATCCGCAACTGAGCATCCTTTCGGCTTTGGCCCAGCCGCTTCATCAGCTCTGAATCTACTTGTACTTGCCCTCCGCTCTTCCTCAGTAGCATGTTGGACGCCTTCCGACCTGAGGGGCTCATCTTCCAGCGTCATAACTTTTATATCCCTGTTGTCTTTGTCCATGGAGTTTTCTTGGCAGGGATACTGGAGTGGCTTACCGGTTCCTGCTCCAGGTGGATCACGTTTGGTCAAAACTCTCCACTATGACCTGTCCATCTTGGGTGGCCCTGCACCACATAGCTCATAGCTTTTCTGAGTTATTCAAGCCCCTTCGCCACTGCAAGGCAGTGATCCATGAAGGGGGCCATCCAAAATAGGCTTATATTATTTCTAGACTGATCACTGAATGCAAAAATTGGTTTCTAAGCAGTGGACAAATGAGAACAAATAGTGGCCTGGATTCACCTAACCAGCGCCATCAGCTGGAAAATGGAGCCTGCCCCCCATTCCTCCCCTCCCCCTCTCCATGCCCCCATGAACCCCTTGAATTTGGCCCTAGGGCATTGGGAGGGAACCTCCCCAGAACAACTCACGAGGAGAGGAGAAAGTGGATCCTTCCATCGGGGAAACTGGAATGCTTGCGTAGGCAGAGTGACTTGAAAACCACAAGGTGGAGTACCACCTATTTGCACAAAGACGGATACCCATAATTAAAAGGCAGAATAAAATAAGCATCCATAAATAAAATGTGCAGCTAGCAATCCTATTGAAACAACACCGCAACCCAGCCAGATGGGCGGGGTATAAATAATAAATTATTATTATTATTATTATTATTATTATTATTATTATTATTATTATTATTATTTACAGGAAGGAAACAACAGAGCATTGTGTAGCAGATCATATTTCTGCTGTCTCAGAGGAGGACATTTCCCTTTTTCTTTTAGGGTCCAGTCTGCTTTGAAGATGTCACCATTCGTTTCACGGACGAGGAGTGGGCGTTCCTGGATCCTGACCAGAGAGCTCTGCATAAGGACGTCATGGAGGAGACTCGTGGGATCGTGGCCTCTCTTGGTAAGGCTCCCTGTGGGATCATCATATCAGCCTGGAAATTCAACACATACCTCTATGGAACCGACCTCATATATTTTCACAGAGCTCAACAGTGCCCCCTATAACACCTGGGAACCTAACACCCCCACAATAAACAGTAACTTACCGTTTTTTCTTTGAACAATCTTCCTCAAATTATTCCTTTTCCTACCACGATCAGGCTGGTCTGAACTGCCCAGGCCATCTTAAATGTCAGCTTCAGAATTGTTAGGAAAGATAAGTTGTGAGCTTTAGAGCTTACAGGGTTAACAGCTCAGAATGTCCTGCATCTGGGGAGGAGCTTTCTCAACATCCGGGAAAGCTGTTTCTTCGTTCTTTCTGACTTTCGTTTTCTGCTGAGACATGGAAGACGCAACGTCTGCATCTTCCGATGGTTTATCTTGCTGTACATACAATAAAGCCTTCTTATTTAGAGGAACAGCAGTGTATTGGACTCTGCAAGCTCACACACACAAGCAGCACTCACTGTGCCGCTCTGCTACAAGTCCAGAAAATGTGGAGCTTCAGGTTTTCTGTTTTTGTTTTTGCTCCTGTCAGTCTTGGGTTGACCAAAGAAACAACTGACAATGGAGATGGAGGGGATGCCATGGTTGGGCCAAACAAAATTCATCCCAGAGAGCTGTGGAAACGTACCGGACACCACATACGTAGCTTCAGGTTTTCTGGTTTTGTATTTGCTCCTGTCAGTCTTGGGTTGATCAAAAACATTAGGAAGAACTTCCTGACAGTAAGAGCTGTTTGACAGTGGAATTTGCTGCCAAGGAGTGTGGTGGAGTCTCCTTCTTTGGAGGTCTTTAAGCAGAGGCTTGACAACCATATGTCAGGAGTGCTCTGATGGTGTTTCCTGCTTGGCAGGGGGTTGGACTCGATGGCTCTTGTGGTCTCTTCCAACTCTATGATTCTATGAAAGAAATGACTGACAATGGAGATGGAGGGGATGCCATGGTTGGGCCAAACAAAATTCATCCCAGAGAAGAGCTAGACTTATTGAATCTCAGGTAGTAGTTGCAGTGATGATGATGATGATGATGATGATGATGATGATGAAGATGGTTTACAAACTTAATCTTTTCCAGAACAGAACTGTTCTCAAATCAATGTAACACTGTAGTAGAATCATAGAATCATAGAGTTGGAAGAGACCACAAGGGCCATCGAGTCCAACCCCCTGCCAAGCAGGAAACACCATCAGAGCACTCCTGACATATGGGTGTCAAGCCTCTGCTTAAAGACCTCCAAAGAAGGAGACTCCACCACACTCCTTGGCAGCAAATTCCACTGTCGAACAGCTCTTACTGTCAGGAAGTTCTTCCTAATGTTTAGGTGGAATCTTCTTTCTTGTAGTTTGGATCCATTGCTCCGTGTCCGCTTCTCTGGAGCAACAGAAAACAACCTTTCTCCCTCCTCTATGTGACATCCTTTTATATATTTGAACATGGCTATCATATCACCCCTTAACCTCCTCTTCTCCAGGCTAAACATGCCCAGCTCCCTTAGCCGTTCCTCATAAGGCATCGTTTCCAGGCCTTTGACCATTTTGGTTGCCCTCCTCTGAACACGTTCCAGTTTGTCAGTGTTCTTCTTGAATTGTGGTGCCCAGAACTGGACACAGTACTCCAGGTGAGGTCTGACCAGAGCAGAATACAGTGGCATTATTACTTCCCTTGATCTAGATGCTATACTCCTATTGATGCAGCCCAGAATTGCATTGGCTTTTTTAGCTGCCACGTCACACTGTTGGCTCATGTCAAGTTTGTGGTCAACCAAGACTCCTAGATCCTTTTCACATGTACTGCTCTCAAGCCAGGTGTCACCCATCTTGTATTTGTGCCTCTCATTTTTTTTGCCCAAGTGCAATACTTTACATTTCTCCCTGTTAAAATTCATCTTGTTTGTTTTGGCCCAGTTCTCTAATCTGTCAAGGTCGTTTTGAAGTGTGATCCTGTCCTCTGGGGTGTTAGCCACCCCTCCCAGTTTGATGTCATCTGCAAATTTGATCAGGATGCCCTTGAGTCCATCATCCAAGTCGTTGATAAAGATGTTGAATAAGACCGGGCCCAAGACAGAACCCTGTGGCACCCCACTAGTCACTCTTCTCCAGGATGAAGAGGAACCATTGATGAGCACTCTTTGGGTTCGGTCAGTCAGCCAGTTACAAATCCAAGCCAGTTACAAATCCAAATAATAATATTTTTTATTTATACCCTGCCCATTTGGCTGGGTTGCCCAAGCCACTCTGGGCGGATTCCAACACATATATAAACATGAAGCATAAATAATAGTCTGATCTATTTATGTAGCCAAAATTGTGGAAACCTTTTGTGAAAAGTGTATTTCTGAGGTTTGATGGCTCATAACACCACTTTTGTGTGGAGTAATACTATAAAATTATATATCAATGAAGGATAATCTAATGAAGAATGTAATGAAAGAACTTTTATGAAGGAGTATTTATGAGAACAGCAGTCATACCCATTGGCAACCTTTAGCTTTAATTAAGGCCTTACAATGCCTTCCCATGATATGAACCAAGTTTTTAGTACTGCAGCTGTAATAAAGTGAAACCAAGATTAAATTATTGCCTCTGTTAATTGGACTTTATTGCTGGGTTGCTTCTGACTAACAAGTTTCTTTAGTCGGCTCCATAGATTTCTGATTGGGTTAAAGTTTGGGCTATTCCCAGGCCATTCCGGCAGTGAAATATTGAAAGCACCTTTTGCACACAGCAGCAACATGACATGGAGCGGAATCCTGTTGAAGTATAAAATAGAATATATATGTGTGTGTGTGTGTGTGTGTGTGTGTGTGTGTGTAATGTTTCCAAGGGGTTGCTCGAGAGCAAGCAGGCAAATATCTCCCTGCTTAGCTGTGAAGCCTTGCTTTTGCTGCCAAAATAAACCTTATCCATCCGGAGCGCCACTCTCCTGTGGCTGGCTCAGTCGTTGGCAGAATCCGTGAGTGGGCGGTTCCTAAACTTTCCCCAGCAAAGCAGCTTCTTGACTCCCAGTCTGCACCTCCCCTCTCTGCGCGGATGCTTTCTGCGCAAGGAGGGTGTGGGTAACAGAGGACCCCTCTCCTCCCCACTCTGCCCAGGCAAGTTGTCCTGGCACTGTCTTGCCTCTTCCGACTCCTGCAGCGCCGCTCCACTGGAGGCGTGTTTATTCTGCTCTGTTGAAGAGGAGCTGCTTCCCATGATCCCTGGAGGCTCTCTGTAATCCATTCGGCTTTTCCTCTCTCCCTCCTGAACCGAGGGCAGTTCCCTGACAACGTGCTTCAGCATCTGGGAAAAGATCACCTGAGGAACGCTTCAGTTTGTGCGCAAGTCTTTCATTTATGCATTTTAGGGCATTTACATCCCCATTAATGATGTAAATTTTGCCCACACCTTTTGCTGCCATACAACCCCAGATCAACACAATATCTGAGTGTTTCGTGGTCGGTGTAATGCAAGTGGATGTAAATCTTATCTGATTCTTCTCCTCGTGTATGTTATGCCATCACTACCAAGCAATGAGATTTGGGTCTCATTGCTCCAAATAACACTGTTCCATTGTTCAGCTGTCCAGTTAACATGGGTTTAATCTTTTCAACCTTTGCTTGTGAGATGACAATGGCTTATTCCTTAGAATTATAACATTTTGACCAGTCCTTGCACTCAACTTCACATTAAATTGCGCCATGTCATCTTGTATACACCCAGATGATTTTCTTCTGTCATGTAGGGACAGTCTCTCCACTCGTCCATCGTTACTTGCCTTTGTGCACCTTTCCCTGCCTTTACCGGTCTGATTTTATAGTGACTAAGTCTCCTGATACCTCTTCAAAAATATATAATGGCCAGTCTGGTTAAGTTTTTCCTTATCTTTCATCAGTTTCTTCATAACTGTAGCATTGTTCATTAAACAGTACAATTTTACATCGCTTTCTGGATGACCAGTCAACTCTTTGTGCCATTTCTATAATTTTATTATGTTTTACAAGAACACAAAAAAACCAACCACAAAAAGACACACAGTCAACCTAAGCAAGTTGTGCTTCCTTTTTCTGGTTATTTGGCTATAACATTAGATAGAATATGGGTAAATGAACAATTTCCGTTGATACATAATTGTATGATATTACTCCAAAAGAAGCAGTGTTATGAGCCATCAAACCTCTGAAATACACTTTTCTGCAAAAGTCTTCCACAATTTTGGCCACTACTCTATAGTAAACAAAGCAGCAGTCAACAACTCAACAAAATCTGATAATAAATATGTTGGTTATTGACAAACAACAAAGGTAAGAAACACACACTGAACTCCCTTAATTTCTTCTCCATTTGTTCTTGAGGCTCTAATCCCTTTTTGTCTCCATTGCAGATTATGATGAAATCAAGAACAAAGGTGACCACGATAAAATCCCCAGAGAGGAAAAGCCACGTGAAAATTTGGAGTGTGGAGAAAGCTGCAGTCAGCGCTCCCATTCCACTTCCCATCAACAAAATATCCTTGGAAAGAAACTCTATCAGTGTGTGGAAAGTGGAAAGAGCTTCAGTTCGAGCTCGGGTCTCACTAAGCATCAGAGAATTCATACAGGGGAGAAACCCTATCAGTGCATGGAATGTGGAAAGAGCTTCAGTCAGGGCTCCTCTCTCACTAGGCATCAGAGAATTCATACAGGGGAGAAACCCTATCAGTGCGTGGAATGTGGAAAGAGCTTCAGTAAGAGCTCCAAACTCACTTCCCATCAAAGAATTCATACTGGGGAGAAACCCTATCAGTGTGTGGAATGTGGAAAGAGCTTCAGTCACAGCTCCTCTCTCACTTCCCATCAAAGAATTCATACTGGGGAGAAACCCTATCAGTGTGTGGAATGTGGAAAGAGCTTCAGTCAGAGCTCCAAACTCACTTCCCATCAAAGAATTCATACTGGGGAGAAACCCTATCAGTGTGTGGAATGTGGAAAGAGCTTCAGAAAGAGTTCCTATCTCACTTCGCATCAAAGAATTCATACAGGGGAGAAACCCTATCAGTGTGTGGAATGTGGAAAGAGCTTCAGTCAGAGCGCCAGTCTCACTTCCCATCAAAGAATTCATACAGGGGAGAAACCCTATCAGTGTGTGGAATGTGGAAAGAGCTTCAGTCAGAGCTCCAATCTCACTTTGCATCAAAGAATTCATACAGGGGAGAAACCCTATCAGTGTGTGGAATGTGGAAAGAACTTTTGTCACAGCCACAATCTCACTTCCCATCAAAGAATTCATACAGGGCAGAAACCCTATCAGTGTGTGGAATGTGGAAAGAGCTTCAGGAAGAGGTCCTCTCTCACTTCCCATCAAAGAATTCATACTGGGGAGAAACCCTATCAGTGTGTGGAATGTGGAAAGAGCTTCACTGAAAGCTCCTCTCTCACTTCCCATCAAAGAATTCATACAGGGGAGAAACCCTATCAGTGTGTGGAATGTGGAAAGAGCTTCAGTCAGAGCTCTGATCTCACTTTCCATCAGAGAATTCATACAGGGGAGAAACCCTATCAGTGTGTGGAATGTGGAAAGAGCTTCAGTACGAGCTCGGATCTCACTAAGCATCAGAGAATTCATTCAGGGGAGAAACCCTATCAGTGTGTGGAATGTGGAAAGAGCTTCACTGAAAGCTCCAATCTCACTTCGCATCAAAGAATTCATACTGTGGAGAAAACATATTAGTGTGTGGCTCATCTGCTTCTGGAGGCAGGGAATCCTGTTCAGGTTGGGATTCCTTAGGTTCAGCATCTGAATCTGCATCCCAGGCTATCACACCCGGAAGCAAAGTCTCATTGCGCTTTCCTTTACTGAAGCTGAATTCAGTGCGCTGTCTGAGCTTTGCAGGGAATTGGAATTCTATGTTTGTTTGGTTCAAGAAATCTGCAGGGATTGTTGTTTGCCTGTCACGGTGTGGGAGGACAATCAACCCTGTCTGAAGTTGGCAGAGTCTGGGCAGTTTAAGGCCAGAACCAAACACCTAGACATCCATTTCCAGAATGTGTCAGAGTATCCAGTTAGGCTTGGTGAGATTGCAGTACTGTCCAAGCCAGAAGAACCTGGCAGATGGGGTCATGAAACCTTTGAGCTTTCAGCATCATGGGGAGTTCTGTAAAGGTCTGTGTTTGGGGTAAGTGGTGAAACCTACGAGCCCCCAGCAGTGCAGGACGAGAGGGGGTGTGATGGGGAATCGGAGCTTACAGGGTTAACAGCTCAGAACCCATCGTCCTGTCTGTTCTGGGGAGGAGCTGTCTCCAACTTCTGGAGAAGCTGTTTCTTTGTTCTGTCTGACTTTCGCTTTTGCTGCCAGGCAAGGAAGCAAGATGACTGCTGTCTCGGATGGTTTGTTTATTTTTACTGTTCTGCTGTAAATAAAGCTGTTAGTTTAGAACAACAGCGTGTGGACTCTTTTTTTATTATTAATTTTCTTTATTTAGGAAAGATACACTCTTTACATCATTATTCAGATATATACACGCATAAAAATTTCCATCATAGAAGGAAATAGGAAAAAAAAAGAAAGAAAAAGAAAAAGAAGAAAGAAATAGTAAAGAAGAAAGAAAGAAAGAAAAAGTAACATACAATAGTACAAATACAAAACTTCCGTCCAACTCGATTTTGGAAATACATAATCTTACATTGATTCGCAGTATTACTAAAACGTTATACGTCAATGCTTTTAATTATCGTCGATTGATAAATTGTTTAATCCCTGGCTGCTTTCAAAATAAATTAGAAATTTGTTCCATTCGTCTTTGAGTTTAACTGTGTTATTTTGTCTTATTTTTTGGGTTAATCTCGCTAATTCGATATATTGGTATAACCTCATTTGCCACTCTCCAACCGTGGGTACATCAGGAGTTTTCCATTTTTGTGCAATTAGAATTCTTGCCGCTGCCATAGCATATTGAATAAAGGTTTGATCTATTTTCTTTATTTCTTTACCAATCATTCCTAAAAGAAACAACTCAGGGGTTTTAGGAAAATTATATCTCAATTTTTTTTTCAATTCTTCATGTATTTGCTTCCAGAATTCCTTCACCACATCACAGGTCCACCAAATATGGAAAAAGGTCCCGACCCTGTCCCTACATCTCCAACAGGTGTTATCAACATTATTATACATCTTTCTTAGCATTACTGGGGTCAAGTACCAGCGATATATCATTTTCTCTAAGTTTTCACGTAGGGCTACACATGCTGTGAATTTTACACCTTTTGTCCACAATATCTGCCAGTTTTTATACTCTATGTTATGACCAAGGTCTTTTTCCCATTTTACCAACGCTCCCTTCATCAGATCCTCCTTAGTATCCCACTCCAATAATTGTTTGTACATTTTGGAGAGAAGTTTTTCATTACTCTCCAAAATTTCCACCTGAAACCTTGATTTTTTTCCACTAAAACCCACTCTCTTATGCTCGCCCCATAAAGCATTAATCTGATGGTAGAGCAGCCACTCTTTTATTCTGTCTTTCAGCTGCTCATAGGGCTTCACCTTCCATCCTGCTTCTGTCTTCACTAAAAGGTCCTCATATGTACATCTTTCATCAATCATGTTTATTCTCTTACTTTTAATAATATCAATTGGAGACAGCCACCCTGGAATGCCTTTTTCGATCACTTTTTTATACCTCTTCCACACCTCTAGTAGTGGGCCTCTAATTACATGGTTGGAGAAGCCTCTATGAACTTCTCCTTTCTCTTGCCAGAGGTAGGCATGCCACCCGAATCTAATATTAAAGCCCTCCAAGTCCAATAAGTCTGTATTTTGGAGGGTGGCCCACTCCTTTATCCAACATAGGCAGGATGCTTCATAATAGAGCCTAATATTCGGGGCTGCAAAACCGCATCTCTCTCTTGAATCTGTCAGATATTTAAACTTTATTCTGGCTCTCTTTCCCTGCCAGATGTACTTGGTCAGGGTTTTTTGCCAGTTCTTAAAGAGGGAGGTACCTTTAATAATCGGAATATTTTGAAACAGAAATAGTAGTCTCGGAAGGATACACATCTTAATTGCAGACATTCTCCCTGTCCATGATAGTTTCAGTCTGTGCCAGGTGTCCATATCTTTTTTGATATCCTGCCAGGCCTTGCTATAATTATCCTCAACCAAATTTATGTTTTTTGGTGAGAGCCAAATTCCCAAGTATTTGACTTTGTTCACAATTGTAATACCACTTTTTTCTTCCAGTTGGATTTTATCCTGTTCTGTCATATTCTTAGTTAGAATTTTTGTTTTTTTCCTGTTTAATCTGAAGCCCGACAGTCTGCCAAATTCCTCTAAGAGTTCTATTACCCTACTTGTACTGTCCACTGGATTCTCCATGGACAGGACCAAATCATCGGCATAGGCTTTAAGCTTGAATTCCTTCTTTCCAATTTTTATCCCCCTCACATTTACTGCCTCTCTTATTCTATTTGCGATTACTTCCAATATCATTATAAATAACAAGGGGGACAAAGGGCAGCCCTGCCTTGTACCTTTCTTAATCTTAAAGGGTTTAGTCAAATTTTCATTTATAATCAACCTGGCCTGCTGCTCTGAATATATTGCCCTTATACCATTCATGTAGGGACCTTCAATACCTGCCTTCTCCAGGCATTGTGATAAAAATTCCCAAGAAACATTATCAAAAGCCTTTTCGGCATCTATAAAGATCAGTGCTGCAGGGACGTCTATTCTCATATCTAAGTATTCAATGATGTCTAGTATGTGGCGGACATTTTCTTTCTGGTGTCTGTTAGGGAGAAATCCTGCTTGATCTTTGTGTATATGCTTTGTTAGGAGCTTCTTAAGTCTGCCAGCCATGATATCGGCAAAGATCTTATAATCGTTATTAAGCAAAGAGATTGGTCTATAATTTTTTACATCTGTTTTTTCTTTCTCTGATTTTGGGATCAAGGTTATATAAGCCATTTTCCACGACTCGGGGATCTTCCCTCCCTGGAGAATGTTATTGATCACATCTTTAAGCACTGGGGCTAGGTACTCCCCTAATGTTTTGTAATATTTTGCAGATAAGCCATCTGGACCTGGGGCCTTCCCCATCTTCATCCTACCGATGGCTTCCTTTATCTCATTTACTGTGATCTCCTTATTCAGATGTATCCTATCCTCCTCTGTTATATATCTCCTCTCAATATGATCCAGGTAGTTCTTAATTTCGACACTATTTTCTCTTCCTCCTTCGTACAACTTTTCAAAAAATTGGGTAAACCTGTTTTCTATCTCCTCTGGGTCTTCTATGGTGTTATCCTCTATTATTATTTTATTTATCACATTTTGTTTCTTTCTTTTTCTTAACTGCCAAGCCAATAGCTTCCCCATTTTATTTGCCGATTCGAAATATCTTTGCTTTGTGAATTTAATTTTCCATTCTATCTCCTGATTTAGTATTGCCGAGTATTGAGATTGAAGCACCCTAGAGGCTCGGATGGCATCATCATCTGTTGGGTTTATAACCAATTTTCTCTCGTAATTTCTCAATTGAGAGAGGATGTCCTCTTTCTTACGTTCCCTTACCTTTTTTCTGTGACTGTTTTGTTGTATTAGGAAACCCCTCAGCACCGCCTTACTGGCGTCCCAAACCACGTCTATAGGGGTTTCTTTGTTCAGGTTTAAGTCTAAGTATTCTTTTAGGGTACCTTTAATTTTTTCCCTCACCTCTTCGTTATCAAATAGGTTCTCACACATTCTCCACCTATATTGTCCCTTCACTTCATTTTTTATTTCCATGTCTAGGGCGCAGTGATCAGATATTGTCCTGGGATAAATTTTACAGCTCTTCACCCTCAGCGAAAGTATTCTTGTCATCCAGATCTGGTCGATTCTACCCCAGCTCTGATGGGGTTCGGAGTAGTGAGTAAACTGTTTAAGGGAGGGGTTTTTGTGCCTCCAGATATCAATTAAATCTAAATTCCCTTCCATATCATCAAAGGATTTCGGCAATTTCCCCCTAGCCAATTTCCCCTTCTTATCACTCCTATCCAGATCCGGCACCGGGACGCCGTTCATGTCCCCAAGCAGGACTAGTTTGTGGACTTCCAGTTCTAATAACATACTTTCGAGTTTCTCAAAAAACTCTGCTCTGTTTGAATTCGGTGCGTATACCGTCACAACATTGATTTTCCCCCCCCCGGAAATTTAATTGAACCCCTAGGATTCTTCCTTCCTCATCTTTGCATATCAGGGTCGGTTCCCACTTCTCTTTAACATATATTACTACTCCTCTTTTTTTTTCTTCATCAGAATTAATAAAGTCTACTCCTAACCTTTTATTCACCAGGATGTGTTTATGTTTCTTAGCAATATGTGTTTCCTGAAAGCAAATTACATCATACTTTTTATTTTTCACAACTTTTTCGACTTTATTCCTTTTAACCTTGTCGTTCAACCCATTTACATTCCAGGATAAAAATTTTAGTGTGTGTGTTATTTTTTGCCTTTGTCTGTTTCTGAACCTTCAACCGGGTTTGCGGGCTATAATCTAAACGCCTTTGTTTCCTGAGGTCTCCCCCTCTTCTGCCGTCTCCCCTCCCACTACGGCCTCATCATCATCTTCCTCTGAATCTCCTACCCCCTCCCCTGCTCCCCCCCTTTCCTCCTGTCCGCCCCTTATTTCCCCTTCCTCTTCTTCCTCCCTATTCTTTACTCTGCTCTCTGCCTTTCCCAAATCTTTTTCGTATCTTCTCAGAAACTTGTCCGCCTCCTGTGTGTCCAACAACCTAAACTTTTTCTCTTTGTAAAAAAAACTAATCCCCTCCGGGAATTCCCATCGAAATGGGACCCGGTTTCTCTTCAATGCTGCTGCCACTTGTTTATAACCTTCTCTTTTACGAAGCAGCCTCACTGGTATTTCTTTATAAATAATGATAGGCCTTCCATCAATTCTTAGTCTGTTGTTATAGCTCTTTCTCAAAATTAAGTTTTTCATTTCCAAAGAATTAAAAATCACCAGGCAGTCCCCCAGGAATTTACTTGCTTTCAAATGTTTGGGCTTAGTCATTCTAAATACGTTATCTACGGTAGAAGCCATCTCCTCCTCCCTTAAACCTAGCCAATTGGAAAGTTCTTTAATCATCTTCCCTCTTATGTCCTCATTCCTGTCCTCCACTACTCCCCTGAATTTAAGATGAAGCTGTTTTAACCGCATATCTGCCATGGCTAGGTTATCCCAGATCTTATCTTGGGAATTACTCAGCTCCCCCAACTCTTCTTTTACCTTCATTGTCTCCTTTTTTTGTTCCCTCATCTCTTTCTGCAGCTTTTTATTAGATTCCTCAATCATTTTGGACTTTGCAGAAAGATCTTGAATTTTGGTAGAGAGTTCACCAACTGCTCCTTCTATTTTTTTGTCAATCCTCTCCTGAACCTCTCCCAATTTGTTTTCCATATATATTGCATTTTGCTTAAATTCCTCCTTTATTCTAGCCCACAGATTGTCTAAATCTTTAATTTCCTCCTGTCTCGACAGCTTTCTTTCTCCCGGGGTCCCACCCCCTTTCTTCCAGTCTTTTCCATCCTTTCCCATCATTTCCTCCTATCACCACCTAAAAAATTTGCTTCAACCTTCAACCCCACCCTTGTTTCCTTCCCTTTTCAACCCTCCAGTTAAACACAATTATAAACAAAGATTATCATTAATAAAAGAGAGGGAAAAGAAAAAAAGAAAAAAGGAGAAGAAGACCAATTTCCAAACCGGATCAAGCAGCTGCCTCGGATAGAGATCCAAAATTAAAATTCAGGTGACCCGGGCAGAGATCCTATAAACAGTCCAACGCAACAGTTTGTGCAGTCCAGCAGAAGGGGTTGAGGGGGGGGGCACGGGATCAAACCTTCCCAACTCCTGGGGATCCCTTTCTTCACTCCTTACCAGTCTACTTCTCCAGCCCGCTCTGCTTCAAAAGGGCAAAAGTTTAATAGTCTAATAAACAAACTTAAAGATGTTTAGTCCTGCTTAGTCCACTTTTAACCCTTGTTGTCCAAGTCCAGGTTATGGTTATAGATTATAGATGTAGTTCAAATTATAGTTATGGTCCAGATTATGGTCAGCGTCCAAAATTCAGGTTCCAAATACCGCAGTCGGTATCCCAGTCAAATTATAAAGCACCAGTTAGGCATCACGTCACCTCCTTTGTTTTTAAGATCCCTTGTCTAGTTCCAACCACCCAGGGGTATCCTCCCAAAAAGGGCGGGTGGGCAAGCACGGGGAAGGAAAGCGAACACGGAAAAGCAAAATGTGGCGGCAGATACAGAGACTTTAAGGTCCTCTCGCCCTAAGCCTGCTGTGCCCGCTACCGCCTTCTCGTCCTTTACCTGCCACCGTCCTTCCTCCAAAGTAGACCTTAAGCTCCTTCTGAAGGTGTCTTAGACAATTAGCCGTTCCGGGTCTTAAATAAACAATTATAAGCTATAAACGCCAGGAAGTGCTTATCTCTCTGTAAAACCACAAGAACATCCCCAAAAAACGAACTGAGAAACACACCAGGGTCCGGTTGATCCTTAATATCCACTGCTGTCCTTTCTTTGATCCTCACCACAGATTATTCTTACTCAAACAAACTTTCCAAAGACTCCTTACGCCATCGACTTTCCGCCTGCGCCATCTTATATCCTCCACCGTGCGGACTCCCAAAAGCAATCCTAAGTCCTCCAGGCACCGCCCAGCTTCACGAGTGGCTTTCGCCTTGCACACTGCGTTTTTATATGAAAATAAAAGAAAACGCCTTAAAAACGCTGGGGGGTTCCGTTCCTTTCTTAAGGCGGTCCGTCGCTTCTTCCAGCTGGAGCTTGAGGCGTCGCTCTACAGAGTCGTTACCGTCCCAATTCGCGTTCGCGGTCCTCGTTGACTCCTCGTACCAGACTCAGGAGAACGGTGCGACCGCTTCCACGCTGCTGGGTATCTTTCCCCTAAGGGTACCCCCCTTAGGGTTTTTGGGGTGCGCTTCGCCCTGACGTCTCCCCAAGCCTCTGCAGAGCCCAGAAAACCGAGAGCGGGTTTTCCGCGCTTCTTCGCTGGGCGCGACCGGAACCGGAAGTGTGAAGCTGAACTGAATGCATTGTTTTATTCACTTGTGGATTGTGAATGGTTGCAGGGGCGCCGACTTATAAAAAATATTGGGGGAGCCCGCGAAAGCTCATGAATAATAAATAAGCTCATGAATATGCAGATAAAGTGGCGCTGCCTCCTCGTGAGCGAATAGGGGAGAGCGTGCTGCGCCTATTAATCAGCTCCGAAGGAAATTGGGTGGAGCTTTTGCTCGGGAGGGAGGGCAGGAGGCATGCAGCCCGACCCTGTGCATTTTGGGCTGGGGGAGGGGCGGCGGTGGCGCTCTGCTGGAGGGGCGCCCGAGATTATTGGGGAGGCGGAGCCCCCCCAAACGAAATTTTGAGGGGGCTCGGGCCCCCTCAGGCCCCATGGAGTCGGCGCCTATGAATGGTTGTTACAGTTGTGTAAAGACATGAGAATTCCTGTCAAATGTCCAATTCAGATTATGACTTCTGAAGGTTGTAAGCAAAGCACGAAGCACTTGCAATTGAAGCTGCAACATACTAGAGAATGTGTTGAGAAAGGACTCGTAACGGTGTCCTACATGCCAGGTAATGAAATTCCTGCTGATTTATTGTCTAAGGTTGTTCCGAAGGATCAACACTGTACCTATGTACAGAATTGGGTTTGTACTGATAATGTACTGACACGCTGCCCAGTGGTGTTCACAGAAAGGGGGAGGATGTTAGTTTCTGTTTCTCACTGCAGCTGTGTGGAGTCCCAGGACTCTGTTTAGATTCCAGAGACCTTGCAGTCTCACGGGAAAGGGAGACGGGATGTGACGTTAGTGATTTCCTGTTTCCTTTGTACCTTTGTTCAGTTGCTCTCTGCTTTCATAGAGAGAGGATGTCTTTTCTGTTCTGCGTAGTTTAGAAATAAAACCCTTTACAATGTAACCAAACCTCTCGTCTCTTCCCTGTGCTGGGAACCCTGCTGGATAGAATGGGCTTGAGGCCTTATCAAAGGCTCAGGTCATTATACACGTCGGAGGCGATTTCAAAGGCTCAGCTCGGAGGAAGATGAGGCCTTATCGGCTTGGCCGAGCAGAGATTCCGACAAAGATCCACAAAATGTTTAGGGGTCTGCGTACCCCCAGGGAAAAAAGCACTGGATCTAGCCATCATCTTTCTTTTTTCTTTTACAAACATTTTATTGGTTTTGAATGAATCATAGAATTATAGAGTTGAAAGGGACCCCAAGGGACATCTAGTCCAGTCCTCTGAATGCAAGAAACTCAGCTAAAGCATTCATGACAGAATGAACCACGCACATCACAAACACAATAACAACAGTTATGTAGAAGTGTCCATGTACTGTTCGAGTAGGAACCAAGACGAGTGACCAGTGGAATGAATAAATGTTTACTCCCAGCATCTAGTGCTTAAACCAAAGGGAAGCACTATCTCCATATTGATGCAGTGGGAAGGGGGTGGGGGTGGCGAAACTGCCTGTCCAAAGAGAAGAAGAGAAGGAGGAGTTTGGATTTGATATCCCGCTTTATCACTAACCTAAGGAGTCTCAAAGCTGCTCACGATCTCCTTTCCCTTCCTCCCCCACCACAAACACTCTGTGAGGTGAGTGGAGCTGAGAGACTTCAGAGAAGTGTGAGTAGCCCAAGGTCACCCAGCAGCTGCATGTGGAGGAGCGGGGAAGCGAACCCGGTTCACCAGATTACGAGTCCACCGCTCTTAACCACTACACCACGCTGGCTGATGTTGTTTCATTCCCCCTCTTTTTTTTGTTAGGGTGTATATTAATTTCCCAATAAAAAACCTCCAACTAACATATCAAATCATAATCCAATAAAAATAAAAAACTAAAATAAAAAAGATCAAATTGTCTTCCGAATTGTAATTTTGATTTTATGACTTCCCATAGCCTGAACCTCGAAGCATATCCAAATCTCAGTCCTGCTTCTCATTTCATTCCCCTTCTAACAACTCTGCTGTGTTGTGTCAAATGTCCATACAGATTTATATGCCATCTTTGATCAGTCCTGCCTGCAGTTGTTGGTCCACCCTGAAGCTCGCAATGCCTCATGGAATCATAGAATCATAGAGCTGGAAGGAAACCCCAGGGGTCACCCAGCCCAACCTCATGCATTGTTGGAATCACCGCTGAACAATCCCTGGTGGATGGTCCTCCAACCTCTGTTTAAAAATCTCCAACGAAGGAGAGTTCACCACCTTCCGAAGGAGTCTGTTCCCCCATCAAACTGCTCTTACTGTCAGAAAGTTCCTCCAAATGTTTAGTTGGAGTCTTCTTTCATGCCATTTGAATCCAACCTTCTGGAGAAGCAGGATATAAACTTGCTCCATCTTCCATGTGGCAGCCGTTCAGATAGTTTAATATGGCTATCATATCCTCTTTTCCAGGTTAAACATACCAAATTGCCTCAGCCATTCCTCATAAGGCTTGGTTGTTCTCCTGTTATATACATTCCAGAGTTAGACAAAAAAGATTCATACACTTTCTGATACTGAAGAACCTCCTGCTTCCATAAAAGATTGCCTATAAATGATCATACCTGAGCTATCTGGAGTCAGTCATACTGAGGACCCCTCAACTGGATTCACAAAGGTTATTATAAGATGGGTCAGCACCACTCAAGAAGGTCCTGAACATAGAACAACCCCCTGGATGTCCACCCCTTGTACTGGAGATATTTATTTTGATCATGAAAATCCAGAAATGGAATTAGTGGAGATTTCTGAGGACCTACAGTATTCCTCCATCTCTTCCATGTTTCTCAGGTTGCACACAGAAATGACATATTTATGTTGTTCTGTATGTAATACTGTAATAGACTGCTTTAACAAATGATGGCCAAGTTTCTTTCCTAATTTTAATCATATCTCTGGCCTAATAAAATCTGGAACTTTTGATGCCATGTTATTCTGGGTTTCCAGTCCTGAAAAAGCAGGGATTTATTCAGTGGTGGTGACCCTTTTTCAGCCTCAGGGCCATGTTTTCTTATCAAAAGCTTTCTGGGAGCCACATCCCAGAGGTGGTTGTGGCAAAATGGGTGTGGTCAGACATATACCCTATAGGAATACTCGTCTCTACAAATTTGCTCATACACATTTGCTCCTGCACATGACTGTGGCATGATGGGAAGCCTCGCTGCTAAGCTTTGCTTCTGTACATGATGCTGCACAAACCGTTCTTAAGACATTCTCTCATCATCCCAGAATGTTCAGTTAAGTTTGAGGTCATGAAAACATTACACTCTGACCTGTTCTTAATGCATAGTTGACCACGTCTATTGGAAGGTAATTGTTTAAGTCTTGGTATATTAATCATTAGTTATACTTAAATTAGGAGGTTTTCGTGCCTGTCTAGTTCTGTGCTCCCTTTTCCAGCCTTTAATCTATTGGTGATTGATGCCTATATGTAACCTTTGCTTTGTACTTGTGCTAACCAATCAGCAACCAGCACATACGTGGCAATGCATGTAATATTCAATGAAAGAGACTCCTCGAGACATGCTCGAGAGGTGCCTCCCACATGACGCTCGCTACTCGTCTGTCGTTTATTCCAACCCAACAATACCCCTCTTCATCCAGGCAACCAAGAGCAATTATCATAGTTCCAAGACAGATGGCAGTTGGGTAAAATCACTTGGGGAGAGTGCAGAATGGGGCCCGTGAGGGATGTGGCCAGGGCAGGGTCCTGAGGGCAAGACAGAGCTGCCAGGAGGCCAGTACAGTGGTACCTCTGGTTATGAACGCTTCTGGTTACAAACGCTTCTGGTTACGAACTCCGCTAACCCTGAAGTAGCTGCTTCTGGTTGTGAACTTTGCCCCAGGATGTGAATGGAAATTGTGCACAGGAGGTGTGTGCGCAGTGGGAGGTTCCATTAGCGAAAGCGCGCCTCAGGATAAGAGGCTTAAGAATGGACCTCTGGAACGAATTAAGTTCGTAACCAGAGGTACCACTGTATTCAGTTTCGAGGTATGGGGTTGGGGGGGGATTCTCCTTGTGATTTCAAGAACGGAGCCTCATACTAAATCCCCAATCAGTAGGACTTCATTCAGTAATGCATTACATTTCCATTAGGACACAGACTATACAGCATAGGCAAAGTATGCATAATCTTAGCTGTTCTTCCTTTACCCAACCACTTTCTGCCTCGTCTGCACTTCACCATCTCTCATCAAGCCATAGTTCATGAAAAACACTTACCCAACCCATTTGATTTTAGTATCTGTGTCAGAACCCGCCTTGTACCTTATCTGGAGTTATTTTTCTCTTTAACAATCGGCCATTAATTTCCCCTTTAACTGGTTTTTACTAGTCTTGTGGTCAGTTCCCATTCCTGTGTATGTTACGCTGGCCTCACTTATTAATGGGCCTAACCTGGGTCTTTTTTTCAGCCAGAACTTGCTGGAACTCAGTTCTGACCCCTCTTGGGTGGGTGCCATTGCCATTCTAAGAAAATGAGGGAGGTGTTCTGAAACTTCTTTTTTTTAGAAAAATAGCACTGGACCTAACAGTTGCCCTACCTCAGTTCCCCATTCTTTTAAAAAATAAAAATCTGACTAATTATATTCATCAATGCATACAGGTATCACACTGTTTTATTCTCTGCCTGCCAACCCACCTATCTGGTATTCCTGCTCTGCCCATTACAGGATTCTCTGTGAATTCCCTCTAGCTGTGAAGCTGTTGTCTCTTTCAAGCTACCTTCTGTTCCACTCTTCCCAAGTCTGCTGGAGATGTAGAATGATAGAGAATCCTAAGCCTGGAGGTGGGATTGGGGTCCGCTCTCCACAGTCCCCCTGACTCTGTAACCTTGGAAGAGATGCTCCAGGTCTGAGCAGTTTGGATGCCATGGGAATTGGGATGGAACAAAGCTCTTTCTACAGTGAAACAACCCTTCGAGATGTCCACCCTAGCGCTTCCACAGAAACACTATACATTTTATTTATATCCCGCCCTCCCCAGCCGAAGCCGGGCTCAGGGCGGCTAACAACAATAAAACAGTACAACAGTACAACACAACAGAACAATCTAAAATCATTCATTATAAAATTCAACCAGAGTGTAGGATGGAGGGGCTCACAGCATTGACACCCCCAGCAGGTCTGGCTTCTCCATCTGTCGCAGCTTTGGCTCCGGCACAGAGGAAGCCGGTCTCTGGGTCTCCCACAACTGTCTCTGGGTCTTGCTTTCCTAGTTAGACAGCCCCCCCCCCCAGTTAGCCTGGCTTGCCCCCCCCCCCTTTGCTGCAGCTCTTGCAACCCAGCACCTTCGTTGGGGATGCTGAGGAGGACACTCAAGTGGCCAGGGAAGGCCCTTGTCTTGCCAAGAAACTTGTCTGTGGGAATCGTGCATCCATAATGCTATGGAAATGGTGAATGTCTTCTAGAATTCTCTGGTGTCACCAGAAGAGAAAGCCGTTCTTTTCAGTCAGGTCTGTTATCAACTGCAGAGGATGAGTAGCCTTGGGAGCCTCTTGGGGAGATGGAAGTGATGAAAGGACTGAATCCACGAGGGAGAGCCACGTGCTCTGAGATGGGGGAACCTTCGGGCAAAGGCCAGCAGAGAAGGGATGCTGTTGACTGCTGGTTTCTGTTCCTCCCCACTTTCCCAAAGGGCGTAACATCTGAGGTCCTGCCGCAGGAAAGAGCATCTCAGGGTCAGGGTCCAGTCTGGGCCAAAGCGGCCCTCCGCTGCCTCCACCACAGAGTCCATGGCTCTCGTCTATATTATTGCACTTTATGTGTTGTTTATGTGCAAGATAAACATTTGATAATGTGATAAGACTATACAGAAGAGTATTGTTTATGTGACTGCACACCCAGTTACGTCTTGTGTGTTTGTCCATTCCAGGAACAGCATTCCTGACCCAGATTTTCACAAGAAGTCCCTAAGATGATTCCCCTTTCAAACAGGATACGTGAATCTAAGCCAGTAGGGTCCTCCTCTCTGGCAGACGGACAACCCCGTCCCCAAACCCCCACTTCCCAGACTTCCCCATGGGGGTCCCCCACACCACCCATCACTCACCAGGATGGCCTCAGAGCCCCCTGAGCTGAGCTGCCTGGCAGTTGTGAATCACCTCCGGCAGGTACAGCTGATCTTCTTCCAGCAGCTGAAAGGCAAAAGTCAGGCTGTCAGTTCCTCACGAAGGGAGGGCTTCTCCACATCCCAGAGTGCAGAGTGGGGGGCAAGGAGGGCAGGTCTGAGTCCCTGCTCTGGTTCTCTCCGATACTCACGTCTGGGGGAGGGATGTGCAACTGCAGCACATCTGCAAAGAGAAGGACATGGGGACAGGTGAGTCCTCCCTGAGCACCTGGCAAGGCTATTCCAAGAGTGTTCTCCTGGGTTTCAAGTCCTACGGCAGGGAAGGAGGGACATCCCAACCCTTGGGGACCAATCCTGGCCTCCTTCAACCAGAATGTGGCTCCCCAGGCTAACAAGATGGTCAATATCCGGTTCCACTCCACCCTTTTAAAATTTAAATCTCAAAACAGATCCTAACTTTCAGAGCATGTAAACCACATGAGTAGAAAGACTTCTGCTCCACTCACAGAAGTAGGACTATACTTCCTTCTCCTACCTGTAAAGTAAACGTCTATGTAACAAAACCGAATCGACCAAAGTCTGCCTTCTTCCGTCAACCTCAGCTTTGCTCTTCAAGCCAAAAGACAACACTTCCTGTAGTGATCAGGTGGGATTGCTATGAGGATTTATAACAAATATAGAGTAAGCCTTCTGTGTCAGCAATGAAAGCATTGCGTTGACTGGGTTTAAAGTATTTTCATATGATTCTTGATCAATCCACTCCTCTGCATCCCTGTTCCATTTCTCTTTCTTCACAAGTCACGTACCCACTTAGACAGGCAGGCGTCCTGGGTCATCAAAGACAGGGGGCAGTTTCTTTGCTGTAGCTTTTCTGATATGTTAATCTTAGGCTGTTAATTTTAGGGCCAGGAAACAGGTCTCACATAAAGGTGATAATGATTGTTGTCCTCCTGGCCATCCTTCTTATCATATGTATTGATTGTTTATGACCTCCGGGGTTGCTGAATGCACTCCTTTTAAGTTTTCATTCATTTACCCCCCAAATATGCACGCTTAACTAGTGTTTGTAGTTTAACTTTTCCCCACGTGGGGTCTGTTGAAATGCTCAGAAGAAATCTGATTGGTTCTTATAAACACTCTGTGAAAAGTTCTTTTGTGAATAAAACGACCTGGGCCGAGGGGTAGACAGAGAGAGACACAGACAGAGATTATTATAGGCACCCTTCCCAGAGTCTTGCTGGTTCAAGCCTCTGTGTGTATTCTTGTTAATCAGAGTTGAATCCTTCCTTTACTTTGGGAACGCCTCACTTCCCCGTCCCCGGGCGAAACCCCCTGGCCTTTCATTGGTAGAGCTGCCACCACGCCGGTAGCGTTTACCTCAGCAGGGACTGACTGAGCGGGCGGCGAGATGCTTTCAGCCTCGGACACTTGGTGGGTCCTGAAATGGCCATGCAGGCCAGATTCACGACCCTGGAGGGCTGGATTCAGCCCATGGGACATAGTACGAGGACCCCTGGCCTACACTGACTGGCAGCAGCTCCCCAGAGTTTCAGGCAGGGATTTCGTCCAGCCCTTGCAGGAGATGCCAGGGGCTGACAATGGGACATTCTGTATGCCAAGCAGATGCTCTAGGGCTCCCCATATTTCACTAGCCTTTCAATGTTATGCTATTAGCAACCGTGGAGATTCCACCTGCCTCTTTCGAAAGGAGAACAGTCACCTGGTCAATTTAATTAATTAATTAATTAATTAATAATAATTTATTTATACCCCGCCAATCTGTCTGGGTTTCCCCAGCCACTCTTGGCGGCTTCCAGCAAAATATTAAAATACAATAGTCCATCAAACATTAAAAACTTCCCTAAATATAATAATAACAATAACCATCCATTTTCAGTCCATTGAATTAGCAATTAAGCATATTGTATATTAGTATAAAAAGCATGCATAGGAAAGTATTACTCATTTATGAAGAGAATAGGATTTATTTATTTTGAACTTCGCTTGGTTCCTCCTTGGCCGCCAGTGCAATGGTTTCAGCAGGGCTAGAACTCAGGACCCGCTGCCTTGAGGGACATCTAAGAGCAGTTGGGCAGGGGAAAGGTCTCCCTTGGGAGGTGGTGGACTCTCCTTCCTTGGAGGTTTCTGAGCAGAGATCGGACGGCCATCTGCCATGGATGCTTTAGCTGAGATTCCTGCATTGCTGGGGGTTGGACTAGATGACCCTGGGATCCCCTCCTATCTCTCCACTCCTGAATTCCTGGAGGAGCTTCCTTGCCTCCTGCAAAGCCCTTTTCCCTGCAAGCTCTTCCTCTGGTTTCTGGCCAAGGGAGGGAGATACTCAGAGTCCAGCCAAGAGCCTCACCCCCAAAAGGATATCTGGGCATTGGCGTAGCCGGGGGGGGGGGGCAACTGCCCCCCTAAATGCATAAAAAATAATAGAAATCTGAGAGAGGGCTGAGCTGGAGGGACTCGGCTTGGCAAGGGTTAAAGGGAACTGAGCTGCCTTCCTAGAGAGGACAGGAAGCAAGGGGGGGCTGGTCCTCCAGAGCCAAGGCCCCTCGCTCCCCAGTCCTTTCCTGCAAGGAAGGGGGGTGTTGCTTTGTGTCTCTGCTGCAAGGGCTGCCTCGCTCTCCCCTCCTGGGATCTGGTGAGTCTCCTCTCTCTCTGGCATCTGGTGGGGGTCCCAGGGCTGCAGCAGGGGAGGGGGCCTGGGGGGCCTGATCTGCTCATGCGGGGGGGGGGACCCCAAGTCAGGGAGGAGAGGGTCCTGCCAGGGAGGGGCCAGGTCTGCCACGCTCTCCTTCCTGCAGATCAGAGGATCCCAAACTCATATGGCCCTCCGCCCCCCCCTTTCAGAAAAAATCTCCCTTCTTTAAACAAAGGAGTCCCTGGGGCTTTAACTCTGTGTGACGTCACTCAGCCTCATTGCACAACAGAGGAAACATCTGCAAATGGTTTTCCAAGACCAGACGAGGAGGTGGACTAGCCCCCCCCCCAAAAAAAAGGTGGGAGAGAAAGGCCAGGAATAAAGAGAGGGATCCCAGCCCAGAGTCTGGCTGCTGCATTGCAATCCAGTTTCCCAGTGTCCAGTGGCGTAGCGTGGGGGGTGCCAGGGGTGCCGGCCGCACCGGGCGCAACATCTGGGGGGGGGCGCGAGTCCAGAGGGAAGGGACAAGTTCCTTCCTCCGCCGGGCTCCCCGCCGCCACCGCCAGCCTTGCGCCCTAGCGCGCGCGCCCCCCGCCGTCGCTGTGGCTGCGCTCCGCTCACTGCTCGCAGGAGGAGCAGCCGCTGCAGCAGCGCCGACGCCGCCACCGACGCCTGGCCGGGCACGGGCAACCTCTGCACCCTGCCGCCGCCGCCATCCCCTCGGCCCAGCCACAGGCGGCGGCTGCTTCTGCCTCCATCCTCCTCCGGGCAAGCAGCGTTGTTTGCGCGGCAGCGCCAGCGGCAACTCGCAGGTTAGGGGTTGGGGGGGCGCAGATTACTTGCCTTGCCCCGGGTTAGGGGGCGCAAATTACTTGCGTTGCCCCGGGTGCTGACAACTCACGCTACGCCGCTGCCAGTGTCTCCCAGGGCAGCTCCCCACGGAGGCCACTGCAGCAATCCCCTCGCACCCAGAGCAGGGCATCCCAGGACCACATCCTCTCTCTCCCAAAGGGATTGTTGCTGGAAATGGGCGCTGCTACTCACTGAGCCTCCAAGGACCTTGGAATCTATGTGTGTTAAGCTATCTAACAGAATACTAATACTAAATTACCCGCCTAAATTTCAAGGGAGGTGTCTTTGGCCTCATCCACTTGGCCCTCAGGGGTTGGCCAGATACCTTCCTGGCCCTCAGAGCAAAGAAAAAGGGACCCCACCCCAGGAGTCTGTCTGGAGAGCGGCAGAGAGTCCAAGTGCAAGAAAAGGAGACAGCAGCAGGGGAGTGGGGGTGGGGGGAAGCAACTCCTGAGGACCCCCGGATGAGGACCCCCACTAGAGCCAAGTATCCATTTTACACAAGATACAAATGACTCCCTTGTCAGTCAGTTTTGACTTCATGCATTGACTGGACGGCAGGAGAAACCAGGCTGATTCATTTCCCAGAAATCCCTTCAGTTGCCTCCACATTTTGCATTGCTAGAAGGCTAGAGACATATTTCTTCTCTTCTTACTCCTCTTTACTCCCCAAAAGATAGCTAATGGTCTGGGCTGTGGTGCAATCCTACCCTGGTTCCCAGCAAGACTCATCCATGCTTGCTCAGGGAACCTTTTCTTCTCCTGATATTGTACAACTTTTGTAACAGAACAATGTATTTGCTTTGTAGGATTTGCTAGAGCTTCTCATTCAGACAGACAGAACTTGGCAGAAGACCAAAGGGTTCCTTCCGATCTCTCAGAGGCTTCCTGACAGCACAGATGGATGAGCGAGACACAGCTGGCCCTGGAGCAGGAAGAGGCCATGACATCCAAACTGGGAGCAGCGGGGGGTTCTGGGAAAATTTTGTGCAGAAGATCCTGGGTGAGGAGGACACCCTCTGCTCAAAGATACAGAGCCAGCAGGTGAGGCAGTTCTGCTTCCAGGAGGCCAAAGGACCCCGAGAGGTTTGCAGCCGACTCTACCACCTTGACCGTCAGTGGCTGAAGCCAGAAAGGCACACGAAAGCTGAGATGCTGGACCTGGTGATCTTGGAGCAGTTCCTGGCTGTCCTTCCACCAGAGATGGAGAGCTGGGTGAGGGAGTGTGGAGCAGAGACCAGTTCCCAGGCGGTGGCCCTGGCCGAAGGTTTCCTCCTGAGTGAGGCAGAGGAGAGGAAGCAGGTGAGAGAGACTTTCCTCTGGATACTCCCAAGGGGCTCCAAACAGGATGGAGAACATCCCATAATGCTCTACTGTTGGCCCATCTGTTTTGTGGGAAGGCATCCATGGAATGAGGTGTAACACCCTGAATGTTTTTGTCTTTGTCATTCTTTTACTAATATTTCTCCCCATTCCCTGTTTTGAATCCTTGTTTCTTTTTCAGGGAAAGGATCTCTGTGTGGAAATGGACCTGGATTCCTGTGAGGCAGAGAGGCCTCCGTTGGACACCAGAGAGAGGCCACTGGGTAAGGAGGAAGGTGGTGTTTCTCTGTTTGGTCTCATTCTGTTGGTTTTCCAACTCATCTGAGGGTTCTTTGTCACGGCTAAAAATTGGCAGCTGTTTCTTTAATGCTTAAAAAGCTGGGTCAGCATGAGTCAGCAGCCTGAACCGGGTTGTATATATAGAGTGAGAAGTGTTAGTTTGCTTTGGGTTGGTTGGTGAAAGCTGGTAGTGTTGCTGTGTGTGAGAGATTTTGACCAGCTTCGGCCCATCTGAAGCTGATACAGGCTTTTCTTATCTTGAGCCCAAGCAGAGTAGTCCACACAGCAGAAGGATAAGCAGTATGTGCCACATTCTCACCTTTATTTCCACTCTATGCTGAGAGAATACAAACATGCATCTTGCCTCTGTGAGAGTAGAGAAGCAACCTGTCTCTCTAACAAAGAAACCGAGAGAACAGTGAAAAACAGCAAACCAGTGTACGTCACATCCAGTCTCCCATTCCCGTGGGAATCCAACAGTAACTTAGAGTGTGGAATGCAAAACAATGTCTTGTGACATACATTCGCTGCTCAGTGAGGAAGCAGAAACCAACAGTGTGTACAGTTGGTCAGTCGCTTTTGCAGAAAGGCTTTTAAGAATAAAAGCAGAAAGTACTCTGCAAGGTTACTCTTCTTGTGGACTCTTTTATGCCAACAAGGGTCCGAGGACCAGGCTGAGGCAACAAAGGGAGGTCAGAACCCCCCCTTTTTTTTACAAACACTGACAGGTTATGGGCCCAGTGTTTCTGAGCTTGTGCAGAGTGCAAAACGACTGACAGCATCTGAGCAGGGAGCTGGTGAATCCTGGTGGTGTATGGAGCCAGTGGCTGTGCGTTGGAGCAGTTGGTGGCAAGCTGTAACTGTCTGCAGTGACGCTGGGGCTGCTAGGATCTGAGGATCAGGAAAGCACTCAGCATCGGCTACTGGAACAGTTTGAACTCCTAGAGGACCACAGTAGGCGACTCACAGAGCAGCTACACCAGTACTCTGCAAGGATACTCTTCTCGGGGACTCTTTTATGCCAACAGAACCTTTATTTTTTTTTCTTTTACAAACACTGATATTCTTTTCATCTTGTTTTGCGGGGAGACAGTTGGGAACAAGGGTCCAAAGGAGGGGAGATGGGTTTTTGCACATCTAACATATGAAATGGGCACAAACATCCAAATGCTCTCAGCAAGTATGGCTTTCTGAAAGGCCCATCTGTTGTTAGAGATGCCCTGTTTCCCCTGTGAGAGAAGCAGGCACTCCTGGCGTCCTGTTTACATTTTTTCTCTTGCAGGTGACAGAATGATGCCAGCAAAACCGCCTGATCCGCCTTTTCATGGGGGCAGAAGGGAAGCAGCGGCTGTGGAACCAGATCAGGTCAGGGGAAGCTGCCTTGTGGGGACAGAGGCCGAGGGATGGAGCAATGTCATGGACTGGTTGGGCACAGAGGAATGGTGGGAGGAAGCAGCCGGGGAACCAGGAAGGGAAGATGGCTCAGAGCCCAAGAAGTTGAGGTGGAAGAAGGATGAGTGATCAGAGGCAGAAGCCTGGGAAGAGGAGATGTCAGACGCTAAAGGGGGAACAGGGCTTAGTGAGCTGGGAGACTCTGTGGCAGAATGCAGTGCAGAATCAGAGGCAGAAGAGGAAGGAGGCGAGTGGGAGAGGAAAGTCGAGAGGCAGAGATGAGTCAGGAGAAGGAGGAGCCATCGGTGGCTCTCTCTCCTTCTGCCAGAAGCCATCCTCCCTGCTTGTCTCTCAGAGCCAGGAAACCCCCTGCGTTGCAGGAATCTCTGCTAGATTATGCAAACTGACAGACCCTCTGGGAATGAGCTGCTGTTCTCATGAGGCCCGAAACTCAGCCAAGTCTGTGAATATCGTGTTCTTGCTAAGAAAGTGTGAACTCCAGCTGTGTACTGTGGGATTTCCTACCCATAGAACTCTGACACCAGCCTTCTGAATTTCGCCAGTAGGATTCATCTGTAGTTGCAGTTTTCATGGAATCCTAGAGTTGAAAGGGACCCCAAGGGTCATCAAGTCCAACCCCCTGCGTTGCTAGATCATCCAAGACAGATGGCCATCCAAAATTGTTGTTGTTTAGTCGTTTAGTCGTGTCCGACTCTTCGTGACCCCATGGACCAGAGCACACCAGGCACTCCTGTCTTCCACTGCCTCCCACAGTTTGGTCAGACTCATGTTTGTAACTTCAAGAACACTGTCCAACCATCTTATTCTCTGTCATCCCCTTCTCCTTGTACCCTCCATCTTTCCCAACAACAGGGTCTTTTCCAGGGAGTCTTCTCTTCTCATGAGGTGGCCAAAGTATTGGAGCCTCAACTTCACAGTCTGTCCTTCCGGTGAGCACTCAGGGCTAATTTCTTTAAGAATGGATACGTTTGATCTTCTTGCAGTCCATGGGACTCTCAAGAGTCTCCTCCAGCACCATAACTCAAAAGCATCAATTCTTTGGCGATCAGCCTTCTTTATGGTCCGGCTCTCACTTCCATACATCACTACTGGGAAGACCGTGGCTTTAACTATACGGACCTTTGTTGGTAAGGTGGTGTCTCTGCTTTTTATTTTTTTTAAAAAAAATTTTTATTGGTTTTACAACATTTTTTAAACAATACAAACAAATAAAAAGACAAACAAACATGTATAATTTCATAACCTTTTTTTCATAACCCTCATTTCTCGGACTCCCCCATACCTCCCCTTTCTGCATCCCAATTTCCAAAATTATTTCAGCAGCTTCTAAGTAATTTTATCAAATATGTGTCCTCTTAGTCTTTTCTTCAACTTAATCTTATGTCACTGTAATCCCTTTTTCTTTCTCAACACCTCAACATTTTAGCATTCATCAATTTTATAATAGTTCTTAAGATAAACTTTGAATTTCTTCCAATCCTCTTCCGCCGTCTCTTTCCTCTGATCACGGATTCTGCCAGTCATCTCAGCCAGTGTCATATAGTCCATCACTTTCATCTGCCATTCTTCGAAGGTGGGTAAATCTTGTGTCTTCCAATACTTTGCGATAAGTATTCTTGCTGCTGTCGTAGCATACATGTGATGGGATGATGAGCTGCTTGTGCGTAAAATCGTAGTCCCTCAGAGTTTGTGCAACTCCACAAACCTCTGTGTGTGACAGAGCTCCTCAGACATGTCCGCTCTAGTCACTTGCAGATTCCGACAGTGGTTGTTTTCGGAAGCGCTTCCAGCATAAAAGCTCCTTAACGGAAACACGTCTTCGGGACTCGCGGCGTGACAGCTTCCGGCGAGGAATGGGTCTCCCTAAGGGAGCTTCTGACACCTCACCACTGTTCTCGCTGGACGTGTCCCTGAGCCCTCCCTCTTGCTCGCTTTCCCTCAGAGATCCTCCCCTTTCCCTGCTAGTTCCTGCTTTAGCTGCTGCGTCTCTCTCAGCCTTCGTGAGCCTTTCCTCCAGAGACCCATCTCTCCCCCTGCTGGTCCCTGCTTTAGCTGTTGAGTCCCTCCCAGCCTCCGTGAGCCCTCTCCCCACCTGTTCCTCCGATGGCAGTTCCCTGACAATACATAAAGAAAGTTCTATCTTTCTTTAGCACCAATTGGCCGACAATGCCCAAGAGAAAGGCCTCTGGTTTCTTAGGGAAGGTACATTTAAGTACTTTTTTCATTTCATTATATATCATCTCCCAGAAGGCCTTAATCTTTGGGCACGTCCACCAAAGGTGGTAGAAAGTACCTTCAGATTCTTTACATTTCCAGCACTTGTTATCAGGCAAATGGTAAATCTTTGCTAGCTTGACTGGGGTCGTGTACCACCTATAGATCATTTTCATAATATTTTCCTTTAAAGCATTGCATGCCGTGAATTTTATCCCGGTGTTCCACAACCTTTCCCAGTCAGCAAACATAATGTTATGACCAATGTCCTGTGCCCACTTAATCATAGCTGATTTAACTGTTTCGTCTTGTGTATTCCATTTCAGCAGCAAATTATACATTCTTGACAAGTTCTTAGTATTGGGTTTTAACAGTTCACTTTCTAATTTTGATTTCTCCACCTGGAAGCCAATTTTCCTGTCCTGTTTGTAAACCTCCATTATTTGATAATAATGGAGCCAATATCGTACTTTGGGTTTCAATTTCTCATGACTCTGTAACTTCAATTTATCTCCATCTTGTTCCAAAATTTCCCAATAGTTTGGCCATTCGGCCTCCATATTGAGTTTTTTCAATGCCTTAGCCTCCAAGGGTGACAACCATCTAGGGGTTTTGTTTTCCAACAAGTCTTTGTATCTTATCCAAACATTATATAATGCTTTTCTAACAATATGGTTTTTGAAAGCCCTATGCACTTTAATTTTATCATACCATAAGTATGCATGTCAACCAAATGTGTTATTGAAACCTTCTAAATCCAAGATATCTGTATTCTCGAGGAGCATCCACTCTTTCAGCCAGCAAAACGCTGCTGCTTCGTAGTACAATTTTAAGTCCGGCAGGGCAAATCCCCCTCTTTCTTTTACATCTGTCACTATTTTAAATTTTATTTTGGGCTTTTTGCCCTGCCAGACAAATTTCGAAATGTCTTTCTGCCACCTCTTGAAACAGTCCATCTTGTCAAGAATCTGCAAGGTTTGAAACAAAAATAACATTCTAGGCAGTACATTCATCTTGATAACTGCAATTCGGCCTAACATTGACAATTTCAAATTTGACCATATTTCTAGATCTTTTTTGATTTCTGACCAACATTTTTCATAATTGTCTTTATACAAGTTCAAGTTTTTAGATGTCAGATGAACCCCTAGGTATTTCACCTTCTTAACCACTGTCAAACCTGTTTCATTCTGGAATTTCTCCCTCTCCATACCTGTCAAATTTCCCCCCAAAACTTTAGTCTTTTGTTTATTCAATTTAAATCCGGCCACCTGACCAAATTCTTGAATTATCTCCAACACCCTTTTTGTACTAGTATCTGGCTCTTGTAAAGTAAGTACCAAATCATCTGCAAAAGCTCTTAACTTGTAATGTTTTGCTCCGACCTGTACACCTTTAACCTGCTGGTCATCTCTAATCATATTTAGCAACACCTCCAGAACCGAGATAAAAAGTAGTGGGGAAATTGGGCACCCCTGTCGTGTCCCTTTTTCTATCTTAAGTTCTTCAGTTATCACATTATTTACAATCAACTTAGCTTTTTGTTCAGAATATATCACACCCATACCATTCTCGAATCCTTGGCCTACCCCCATCCCATGAAGATTCTTTTTCATAAAACTCCAAGAAATATTGTCAAAGGCTTTCTCCGCGTCCACAAATATCAGTACTGCTTTAGTGTTTATATTCACCTCCAATAGTTCCAAAATGTCTATTATGTTCCTCACATTATCTGATAAATGCCTTTTTGGGAGAAAGCCTGCTTAGTCCTTGTGAATCTTCTCCATCAACACTCTTTTCAATCTTTTTGCCAAAATGTCTGCAAAAATTTTGTAATCCACATTGAGTAATGATATTGGGCGGTAGTTCTTAAGCTGAGTCTTTTCAGTCTCTGTCTTTGGTATGAGTGTAATATAAGCTTCTTTCCACGATTCTGGCGCCCCTTTCCCCTCCAAAATCTCGTTGCAGACTTCCTTTAACGGTTGTACCAACCACTCCTTCAAAGCTTTATAGTATCTGGAAGTCAGTCCATCTGGTCCTGGAGATTTGCCCAATTGCATGTTCTGAATGGCACCTTCTATCTCTTGTTCTGTTATTCTCTGATTTAGATCCACCTTACTTTGATAAGAGATTTTTTGTAATCCATATTTTTTAAGGAATTCATCTATATCCTCTTCGTTCTGCGGTCCTTGTGAATATAATTTTTTAAAATAGCTCAAGAAACAGTTTCTAATCTCGTTGGGTTTAGTTATATTCTTTCCATCCACTTCTAGATTTGTAACTGTATTTAGTTTCTGTCTTTTCTTCAATTGCCAAGCCAGAAGTTTGCCACATTTATCCGCAGATTCAAATGTCTTTTGTCTCATTTGCTTTATCTTCCACTCAATCTCTTGATTCATCAATTCCATATATTGTGTCTGATATAGCTTAATCTCTCTCAAAAACTCCTGGGACTTTGGTTTTGATCTCAATTTCTTCTCTCCTTCTTTTATCTTTTCCAAGATCTTTTCCTTCTTCTCATTTTGCTTTCTCTTTTTTACCGAATTTTGTTGAATTAGGAATCCTCGCATCACAGCTTTACTTGCGTCCCAGATCACTCTTTTTTCTACATCAGTTTTTAGGTTTATTTCAAAATAGTCCTTTAAGGTTTTTGGGGCCTTTCTGTGGATCTCCTCATCTCGAAACAGGGTGTCATTCATTCTCCATCTGAATTGACCAGTTGTTGTAAGTTTCATTTCCATCTTCACGGTGTTATGGTCAGAGCAAGTCTTTGGGCAGATTTCTATCTTCTTGATCTTTGGAGCCAGCCCACTAGTAATCCAGATTTGGTCGATTCTGGTCCAGGTCATCATTGCTTGAGAGAAGAAAGTTCCCTCTCTTTCGAGAGGGTTCCTTGTTCTCCAAATATCTATCAAGTCCATATTTTCATTCATTTCAAAGAAGGTCTTCGGAAGTCTCCCTTCCTTAGAGATTGTCTGTCTTTGTGCCTTGTCCATATTTGTAGAAACCACACCATTCATATCTCCCATGATTACTACATTGTAGTCCAAATAGTCCATCAGAGTTTCATGCAGCTTCTTAAAAAATTCCGCCTTCCCTTCATTTGGTGCATAAATTCCGACTATTAACAATTTTTCTCCTTGTATTTGTATTTCAATTGCCAGGTATCTTCCTTGTTCATCTTTAAACATCATTTTTGGGGCCAATTTCTCTTTTGCATAAATCACCACTCCTCTTTTCTTAACTTTATCCGATGAGATGAATTCTTGTCCTAGTCTTTTATTTATAAGTAATTTCCTGTGTACCCTGGTCACATGAGTTTCTTGTAAACAAATCAAATCCAATTGTTCTCTTTTCAAAATATGAAAAACTTGGCGTCTTTTCGTAGGCATGTTCAGCCCATTACAATTCCAACTAAGGAATTGCAGGGCCATCTTGTTATTTAGCATTCACTCCTCCTACCGCTCCAAGTTGCTGCTCTTCCTCTGATGGTGGTTTAAGTCCAAATGATAGATTCAGGATGTCTACAGCTCCTTTTACCTCTGAGGTTGGGTCTACCGTTCCCTTCTGCAGATCCTCGTGGTTTTTCTCCAAAAACTTCTCTTTGTCTTGAATTGTTTTTATTTTCACCTTCTTTCCCTTGTAGTTGAAGGACAGTCCTTGTGGGAACTCCCACCTAAAAAGTATATTGTTCCTTTTCAGCAGGTAGACCAGATCTTTGTAGAAGGTTCTCACCTCCAGAATATATTTAGGGATGTCCTTGAAGATTTGTATATGGGAATTTTCAATTTCCAAGGCCTTTTGGTAATGTAGTTTTAATATTTTGTCCCTTTCTTCCTTGGATCTAAAAGTAATCAGGCAATCCCTCGGAGTCTTTATGTTCTGTCTCCTGCCCAATCTAAATGCTGTTGTGATCTTAAATTCTTCCTCCTGCAATTCTTCCTGCCAAAAGTCAGAAAACTCTTGTGTGAGAAACTCCACGAGGCTGTCCCCTTCACTTTCAGGAACTAATCTTAATTTCAAGTTTCTCTCCTTTCTCTGTAATTCCAGCAAAGACAAGGCCGCATCATGTTCATATACTTTTTTGGAGATCGGTTCTAATTTTTCCTGTGTCTCTTCAGCAATATTTCTGGCGTCCTCTGCAATTTTACGTGTTGCAGAGTTTTCTTCAATCAGTTTATTTATAGATTCCGTATTAGAAGTCACACTTTTCGTATTCAAGTCCAACCTTGCTGTTAGTTCTGTTAATTTTTGTGAATTTTCTGTACTCTGCTTTGTCAAAGCTTCTAAAGATTGATTTATCTTGAGTAACGCCTGTGTCATTGAATCCATGGAAACAGCTGTCACTTTTTCTTGCCCAGCTGCTCCTGTCGGTGTTAGGCTTGATATTGAGCCTCTTTTCTTTTGTTGTTGTTGTTTTGCTTTAGCTCTAGTGGTTATCTCATCCGCTGGGCCGCTCATGTCCCAAGGACGTTCTCACAGGAGCAGTTCCCTGATGGAAAATCCCACTGTCTTAATCTGTTGCTTTGCAACTGTTACTTCTCAACCCTCTAGAGGGAGCAAAACAAAATGTCCAAGTGAAGGAAACACAGAACTAAGAACAAAGAAACCAGGAAACTTCAATATAAATGCTGCAACACTTTTTCTATGTAGTTTCTCTGTCAACACAGTCCAATATGTTGTGGCAGCAAAGCCCCAAAACTTTGTATCAGGTAGAATATCAACTATGTAGCTTTGTAACAAGTTTCTAAAATCAGTTCTCTGTCCTGGTGTCTTATTTTGGCAGTCCGTTTCAGGGGATTAAGACAGCGGAAAACTTTTCTCTTTCAAATAGGTCATGCAGGTTAATAAAGTTGCTTTTTCTCCCCTCTGCCCCTGCTTGCTAGAGAGGAGGTTCGTGTCCGATGCCAGGCTTAAACAGTCCTACAGTATTTTCATTCAGATGCAGCTTTATATTTTCGTTGCTTTATCTGTCATGCAGTCGGGGGAAGGCAGACTTCCTTAATTTTAACCTTCCCCGTTTCCGGCCAAATTTCAGATTTTTAAATTTTTAAAGTCCAGATAATCGTTCAATCCTACTCACGGGTTTTTCGATCCAATTTCAATTTACAGGAAGGAATCAGCGCTCTCTGTTCATGGCGACACGGCTTCGCTCCGCGAGCGGGGTTGCGACTCTCAGCACCGCGCTCTCCCGATGCCGTTCCGGAGCCTTTAAAAAGGCTATTTCGCAGTAAGGGGGCGCTTCTGGTGCCCACCGAGTCTCCTTGTTCACAGGCTTCCGCGCCTGTGATTTTAGGGGTCCCCCGCTTGCCGTAGCGGGTCAGACCCGAACTCGCGAAGCAGTCCTCCTCCGGAGCTCGGAGGGAGGACCGCCATTAAATGCTGGCGCCGACCGGAAGTCCCGATGTCTCTGCTTTTTAAGATGCTGTCTAGGTATGCCATCACCTTTCTCCCAAGGAGCAGGCGTCTTTTAATTTTGTGACTGCTGTCACCATCTGCAGTGATCATGGAGCCCAAGAAAGTAAAAGCTCTTACTGCTTCCATTTCTTCCCCTTCTATTTGCCAGGAGGTGATGGGACCAGTGGCCATGATATTCGCTTTTCTGATGTTGAGCTTCAGACCATATTTTGTGCTCTCCTCTTTCACCCTCATTAAAAGGTTCTTTAATTCCTCCTCACTTTCTGCCATCAAGGTTGTGTCATCTGTATATCTGAGGTTGTTGATATTTCTTCCGGCGATCTTAATTCCGGCTTGGGATTCATCCAGCCCAGCCTTTCGCATGATGAATTCTGCATATAAGTTAAATAAGCAGGGGGACAATATACAGCCTTGTCGTACTCCTTTCCCAATTTTGAACCAATCAGTTGTTCCATATCCAGTTCTAACTGTAGATGAGGTGATCAGGAACTCCCATTTCTTTAAGAACTTGCCATAGTTTGCTGTGGTCGACACAGTCAAAGGCTTTTGCATAGTCAATGAAGCAGAAGTAGATGTCTTTCTGGAACTCTCTAGCTTTCTCCATAATCCAGCGCATGTTTGCAATTTGGTCTCTGGTTCCTCTGCCTCTTCTAAATCCAGCTTGCACTTCTGGGAGTTCTTGGTCCACATACTGCTTGAGCCTGCCTTGTAGAATTTTAAGCATAACCTTGCTAGCGTGTGAAATGAGTGCAATTGTGCGGTAGTTGGAGCATTCTTTGGCACTGCCCTTCTTTGGGATTGGGATGTAGACTGATCTTGCCACCTCTTCTTGATGTCTTCTGCTTCTGATAGGTCCTTTCTACTTTTGTCTTTTATTATGAAAATCTTTGTACAAAATGTTCCTTTCATATCTCCAATTTTCTTGAACAGATTTCTGGTTTTTCCCATTCTATTGTTTTCCTCTATTTCTTTGCATTGCTTGTTTAAGGAGGCCTTCTTGTCTCTCCTTGCTATTCTTTGGAAATCTGCATTCAGTTTCCTGTATCTTTCACTATCTCCCTCGCATTTTGCTTGCCTTCTCTCCCCCGCTATTTGTAAGGCCTCGTTGGACAGCCACTTTGCTTTCTTGCATTTACTTTTCATTGGGATGGTTTTAGTTGCTGCCTCTTGTATAATGTTACGAGCCTCCATCCATAGTTCTTCAGGCACTCTATCCACCAAATCTAAATCCTTAAACCTGTTCCTCACTTCCACTATGTATTCATAAGGGATTTGGGATTTGATTTAGATTGTATCTTACCGGCCCAGTGGTTTTTCCTACTTTCTTCAGTTTAAGCTTGAATTTTGCTATAAGAAGCTGATGATCTGAGCCACAGTCAGCTCCAGGTCTTGTTTTTGCTGACTGTATAGAGCTTCTCCATCTTTGGCTGCAGAGAATATAATCAATCTGATTTCGATGCTGCCCATCTGGTGATGTCCATGTGTAGAGTCGTCTCTTGTGTTGTTGGAAAAGAGTGTTTGTGATGACCAGCTTGTTCTCTTGGCAGAACTCTATTAGCCTTTGCCCTGCTTCGTTTTGAACTCCAAGGCCAAACTTGCCAGTTGTTCCTTTTATCTCTTGACTCCCTACTTTAGCATTCCAATCCCCTATAATGAGAAGAACATCCCTCTTTGGTGTCATTTCTATAAGGTGTTGTAAGTCTTCATAGAATTGGTCATTTTCAGTTTCTTCAGCACCAGTGGTTGGTGCATAAACTTGGATTACTGTGATGTTAAAAGGTCTGCCTTGGATTCGTATCGAGATCATTCTATCATTTTTGAGATTGCATCCTAGTACAGCTTTCGCCACTCTTTTGTTGACTCTAAGGGCCACTCCATTTCTTTTACAGGATTCTTGCCCACAGTAGTAGATGTGATGGTCATCCGAACTAAATTCGCCCATTCCCATCCATTTTAGTTCACTGATGCCCAGGATGTCAATATTTATTCTTGCCATCTCATTTTTGACCACATCCAACTTACCAAGGTTCATGGTTCTTACATTCCAGGTTCCTATGCAATATTTTTCTTTACAGCACTGGACTTTCCTTTCGCTTCCAGGCATATCCGCAACTGAGCATCCTTTCGGCTTTGGCCCAGCCGCTTCATCAGCTCTGAATCTACTTGTACTTGCCCTCCGCTCTTCCTCAGTAGCATGTTGGACGCCTTCCGACCTGAGGGGCTCATCTTCCAGCGTCATAACTTTTATATCCCTGTTGTCTTTGTCCATGGAGTTTTCTTGGCAGGGATACTGGAGTGGCTTACCGGTTCCTGCTCCAGGTGGATCACGTTTGGTCAAAACTCTCCACTATGACCTGTCCATCTTGGGTGGCCCTGCACCACATAGCTCATAGCTTTTCTGAGTTATTCAAGCCCCTTCGCCATGGCAAGGCAGTGATCTATGAAGGGGGCCATCCAAAATAGGCTTATATTATTTCTAGACTGATCACTGAATGCAAAAATTGGTTTCTAAGCAGTGGACAAATGAGAACAAATAGTGGCCTGGATTCACCTAACCAGCGCCATCAGCTGGAAAATGGAGCCTGCCCCCCATTCCTCCCCTCCCCCTCTCCATGCCCCCATGAACCCCTTGAATTTGGCCCTAGGGCATTGGGAGGGAACCTCCCCAGAACAACTCACGAGGAGAGGAGAAAGTGGATCCTTCCATCGGGGAAACTGGAATGCTTGCGTAGGCAGAGTGACTTGAAAACCACAAGGTGGAGTACCACCTATTTGCACAAAGACGGATACCCATAATTAAAAGGCAGAATAAAATAAGCATCCATAAATAAAATGTGCAGCTAGCAATCCTATTGAAACAACACCGCAACCCAGCCAGATGGGCGGGGTATAAATAATAAATTATTATTATTATTATTATTATTATTATTATTATTATTATTATTATTTACAGGAAGGAAACAACAGAGCATTGTGTAGCAGATCATATTTCTGCTGTCTCAGAGGAGGACATTTCCCTTTTTCTTTTAGGGTCCAGTCTGCTTTGAAGATGTCACCATTCGTTTCACGGACGAGGAGTGGGCGTTCCTGGATCCTGACCAGAGAGCTCTGCATAAGGACGTCATGGAGGAGACTCGTGGGATCGTGGCCTCTCTTGGTAAGGCTCCCTGTGGGATCATCATATCAGCCTGGAAATTCAACACATACCTCTATGGAACCAACCTCATATATTTTCACAGAGCTCAACAGTGCCCCCTATAACACCTGGGAACCTAACACCCCCACAATAAACAGTAACTTACCGTTTTTTCTTTGAACAATCTTCCTCAAATTATTCCTTTTCCTACCACGATCAGGCTGGTCTGAACTGCCCAGGCCATCTTAAATGTCAGCTTCAGAATTGTTAGGAAAGATAAGTTGTGAGCTTTAGAGCTTACAGGGTTAACAGCTCAGAATGTCCTGCATCTGGGGAGGAGCTTTCTCAACATCCGGGAAAGCTGTTTCTTCGTTCTTTCTGACTTTCGTTTTCTGCTGAGACATGGAAGACGCAACGTCTGCATCTTCCGATGGTTTATCTTGCTGAACATACAATAAAGCTTTCTTATTTAGAGGAACAGCAGTGTATTGGACTCTGCAAGCTCACACACACAAGCAGCACTCACTGTGCCGCTCTGCTACAAGTCCAGAAATTGTGGAGCTTCAGGTTTTCTGTTTTTGTTTTTGCTCCTGTCAGTCTTGGGTTGACCAAAGAAACAACTGACAATGGAGATGGAGGGGATGCCATGGTTGGGCCAAACAAAATTCATCCCAGAGAGCTGTGGAAACGTACCGGACACCACATACGTAGCTTCAGGTTTTCTGGTTTTGTATTTGCTCCTGTCAGTCTTGGGTTGATCAAAAACATTAGGAAGAACTTCCTGACAGTAAGAGCTGTTTGACAGTGGAATTTGCTGCCAAGGAGTGTGGTGGAGTCTCCTTCTTTGGAGGTCTTTAAGCAGAGGCTTGACAACCATATGTCAGGAGTGCTCTGATGGTGTTTCCTGCTTGGCAGGGGGTTGGACTCGATGGCTCTTGTGGTCTCTTCCAACTCTATGATTCTATGAAAGAAATGACTGACAATGGAGATGGAGGGGATGCCATGGTTGGGCCAAACAAAATTCATCCCAGAGAAGAGCTAGACTTATTGAATCTCAGGTAGTAGTAGCAGTGATGATGATGATGATGATGATGATGATGATGAAGATGGTTTACAAACTTAATCTTTTCCAGAACAGAACTGTTCTCAAATCAATGTAACACTGTAGTAGAATCATAGAATCATAGAGTTGGAAGAGACCACAAGGGCCATCGAGTCCAACCCCCTGCCAAGCAGGAAACACCATCAGAGCACTCCTGACATATGGGTGTCAAGCCTCTGCTTAAAGACCTCCAAAGAAGGAGACTCCACCACACTCCTTGGCAGCAAATTCCACTGTCGAACAGCTCTTACTGTCAGGAAGTTCTTCCTAATGTTTAGGTGGAATCTTCTTTCTTGTAGTTTGGATCCATTGCTCCGTGTCCGCTTCTCTGGAGCAACAGAAAACAACCTTTCTCCCTCCTCTATGTGACATCCTTTTATATATTTGAACATGGCTATCATATCACCCCTTAACCTCCTCTTCTCCAGGCTAAACATGCCCAGCTCCCTTAGCCGTTCCTCATAAGGCATCGTTTCCAGGCCTTTGACCATTTTGGTTGCCCTCCTCTGAACACGTTCCAGTTTGTCAGTGTTCTTCTTGAATTGTGGTGCCCAGAACTGGACACAGTACTCCAGGTGAGGTCTGACCAGAGCAGAATACAGTGGCATTATTACTTCCCTTGATCTAGATGCTATACTCCTATTGATGCAGCCCAGAATTGCATTGGCTTTTTTAGCTGCCACGTCACACTGTTGGCTCATGTCAAGTTTGTGGTCAACCAAGACTCCTAGATCCTTTTCACATGTACTGCTCTCAAGCCAGGTGTCACCCATCTTGTATTTGTGCCTCTCATTTTTTTTGCCCAAGTGCAATACTTTACATTTCTCCCTGTTAAAATTCATCTTGTTTGTTTTGGCCCAGTTCTCTAATCTGTCAAGGTCGTTTTGAAGTGTGATCCTGTCCTCTGGGGTGTTAGCCACCCCTCCCAGTTTGATGTCATCTGCAAATTTGATCAGGATGCCCTTGAGTCCATCATCCAAGTCGTTGATAAAGATGTTGAATAAGACCGGGCCCAAGACAGAACCCTGTGGCACCCCACTAGTCACTCTTCTCCAGGATGAAGAGGAACCATTGATGAGCACTCTTTGGGTTCGGTCAGTCAGCCAGTTACAAATCCAAGCCAGTTACAAATCCAAATAATAATATTTTTTATTTATACCCTGCCCATTTGGCTGGGTTGCCCAAGCCACTCTGGGCGGATTCCAACACATATATAAACATGAAGCATAAATAATAGTCTGATCTATTTATGTAGCCAAAATTGTGGAAACCTTTTGTGAAAAGTGTATTTCTGAGGTTTGATGGCTCATAACACCACTTTTGTGTGGAGTAATACTATAAAATTATATATCAATGAAGGATAATCTAATGAAGAATGTAATGAAAGAACTTTTATGAAGGAGTATTTATGAGAACAGCAGTCATACCCATTGGCAACCTTTAGCTTTAATTAAGGCCTTACAATGCCTTCCCATGATATGAACCAAGTTTTTAGTACTGCAGCTGTAATAAAGTGAAACCAAGATTAAATTATTGCCTCTGTTAATTGGACTTTATTGCTGGGTTGCTTCTGACTAACAAGTTTCTTTAGTCGGCTCCATAGATTTCTGATTGGGTTAAAGTTTGGGCTATTCCCAGGCCATTCCGGCAGTGAAATATTGAAAGCACCTTTTGCACACAGCAGCAACATGACATGGAGCGGAATCCTGTTGAAGTATAAAATAGAATATATATGTGTGTGTGTGTGTGTGTGTGTGTGTGTGTAATGTTTCCAAGGGGTTGCTCGAGAGCAAGCAGGCAAATATCTCCCTGCTTAGCTGTGAAGCCTTGCTTTTGCTGCCAAAATAAACCTTATCCATCCGGAGCGCCACTCTCCTGTGGCTGGCTCAGTCGTTGGCAGAATCCGTGAGTGGGCGGTTCCTAAACTTTCCCCAGCAAAGCAGCTTCTTGACTCCCAGTCTGCACCTCCCCTCTCTGCGCGGATGCTTTCTGCGCAAGGAGGGTGTGGGTAACAGAGGACCCCTCTCCTCCCCACTCTGCCCAGGCAAGTTGTCCTGGCACTGTCTTGCCTCTTCCGACTCCTGCAGCGCCGCTCCACTGGAGGCGTGTTTATTCTGCTCTGTTGAAGAGGAGCTGCTTCCCATGATCCCTGGAGGCTCTCTGTAATCCATTCGGCTTTTCCTCTCTCCCTCCTGAACCGAGGACAGTTCCCTGACAACGTGCTTCAGCATCTGGGAAAAGATCACCTGAGGAACGCTTCAGTTTGTGCGCAAGTCTTTCATTTATGCATTTTAGGGCATTTACATCCCCATTAATGATGTAAATTTTGCCCACACCTTTTGCTGCCATACAACCCCAGATCAACACAATATCTGAGTGTTTCGTGGTCGGTGTAATGCAAGTGGATGTAAATCTTATCTGATTCTTCTCCTCGTGTATGTTATGCCATCACTACCAAGCAATGAGATTTGGGTCTCATTGCTCCAAATAACACTGTTCCATTGTTCAGCTGTCCAGTTAACATGGGTTTAATCTTTTCAACCTTTGCTTGTGAGATGACAATGGCTTATTCCTTAGAATTATAACATTTTGACCAGTCCTTGCACTCAACTTCACATTAAATTGCGCCATGTCATCTTGTATACACCCAGATGATTTTCTTCTGTCATGTAGGGACAGTCTCTCCACTCGTCCATCGTTACTTGCCTTTGTGCACCTTTCCCTGCCTTTACCGGTCTGATTTTATAGTGACTAAGTCTCCTGATACCTCTTCAAAAATATATAATGGCCAGTCTGGTTAAGTTTTTCCTTATCTTTCATCAGTTTCTTCATAACTGTAGCATTGTTCATTAAACAGTACAATTTTACATCGCTTTCTGGATGACCAGTCAACTCTTTGTGCCATTTCTATAATTTTATTATGTTTTACAAGAACACAAAAAAACCACAAAAAGACACACAGTCAACCTAAGCAAGTTGTGCTTCCTTTTTCTGGTTATTTGGCTATAACATTAGATAGAATATGGGTAAATGAACAATTTCCGTTGATACATAATTGTATGATATTAGTCCAAAAGAAGCAGTGTTATGAGCCATCAAACCTCTGAAATAAACTTTTCTGCAAAAGTCTTCCACAATTTTGGCCACTACTCTATAGTAAACAAAGCAGCAGTCAACAACTCAACAAAATCTGATAATAAATATGTTGGTTATTGACAAACAACAAAGGTAAGAAACACACACTGAACTCCCTTAATTTCTTCTCCATTTGTTCTTGAGGCTCTAATCCCTTTTTGTCTCCATTGCAGATTATGATGAAATCAAGAACAAAGGTGACCACGATAAAATCCCCAGAGAGGAAAAGCCACGTGAAAATTTGGAGTGTGGAGAAAGCTGCAGTCAGCGCTCCCATTCCACTTCCCATCAACAAAATATCCTTGGAAAGAAACTCTATCAGTGTGTGGAAAGTGGAAAGAGCTTCAGTTCGAGCTCGGGTCTCACTAAGCATCAGAGAATTCATACAGGGGAGAAACCCTATCAGTGCATGGAATGTGGAAAGAGCTTCAGTCAGGGCTCCTCTCTCACTAGGCATCAGAGAATTCATACAGGGGAGAAACCCTATCAGTGCGTGGAATGTGGAAAGAGCTTCAGTAGGAGCACCGATCTCACTTCCCATCAGAGAATTCATACAGGGGAGAAACCCTATCAGTTTGCGGAATGTGGAAAGAGCTTCAGTAAGAGCTCCAAACTCACTTCCCATCAAAGAATTCATACTGGGGAGAAACCCTATCAGTGTGTGGAATGTGGAAAGAGCTTCACTTATAGCTCCAAACTCACTTCGCATCAAAGAATTCATACTGGGGAGAAACCCTATCAGTGTGTGGAATGTGGAAAGAGCTTCAGTCACAGCTCCTCTCTCACTTCCCATCAAAGAATTCATACTGGGGAGAAACCCTATCAGTGTGTGGAATGTGGAAAGAGCTTCAGTCAGAGCTCCAATCTCACTTTGCATCAAAGAATTCATACTGGGGAGAAACCCTATCAGTGTGTGGAATGTGGAAAGAGCTTCGTTCATAGCTCCAAACTCACTTCCCATCAAAGAATTCATACTGGGGAGAAACCCTATCAGTGTGTGGAATGTGGAAAGAGCTTCAGTCAGAGCTCCAATCTCACTTTGCATCAAAGAATTCATACTGGGGAGAAACCCTATCAGTGTGTGGAATGTGGAAAGAGCTTCGTTCATAGCTCCAAACTCACTTCCCATCAAAGAATTCATACTGGGGAGAAACCCTATCAGTGTGTGGAATGTGGAAAGAGCTTCAGAAAGAGTTCCTATCTCACTTCGCATCAAAGAATTCATACAGGGGAGAAACCCTATCAGTGTGTGGAATGTGGAAAGAGCTTCAGTCAGAGCGCCAGTCTCACTTCCCATCAAAGAATTCATACTGGGGAGAAACCCTATCAGTGTGTGGAATGTGGAAAGAGCTTCACTTATAGCTCCAAACTCACTTCGCATCAAAGAATTCATACTGGGGAGAAACCCTATCAGTGTGTGGAATGTGGAAAGAGCTTCAGTCACAGCTCCTCTCTCACTTCCCATCAAAGAATTCATACTGGGGAGAAACCCTATCAGTGTGTGGAATGTGGAAAGAGCTTCATTGAAAGCTCCACTCTCACTTCGCATCAAAGAATTCATACTGGGGAGAAACCCTATCAGTGTGTGGAATGTGGAAAGAGCTTCAGGAAGAGCTCCAAACTCACTTCCCATCAAAGAATTCATACTGGGGAGAAACCCTATCAGTGTGTGGAATGTGGAAAGAGCTTCAGAAAGAGTTCCTATCTCACTTCGCATCAAAGAATTCATACAGGGGAGAAACCCTATCAGTGTGTGGAATGTGGAAAGAGCTTCAGTCAGAGCGCCAGTCTCACTTCCCATCAAAGAATTCATACAGGGGAGAAACCCTATCAGTGTGTGGAATGTGGAAAGAGCTTCAGTCAGAGCTCCAATCTCACTTTGCATCAAAGAATTCATACAGGGGAGAAACCCTATCAGTGTGTGGAATGTGGAAAGAACTTTTGTCACAGCCACAATCTCACTTCCCATCAAAGAATTCATACAGGGCAGAAACCCTATCAGTGTGTGGAATGTGGAAAGAGCTTCAGGAAGAGGTCCTCTCTCACTTCCCATCAAAGAATTCATACTGGGGAGAAACCCTATCAGTGTGTGGAATGTGGAAAGAGCTTCACTGAAAGCTCCTCTCTCACTTCCCATCAAAGAATTCATACAGGGGAGAAACCCTATCAGTGTGTGGAATGTGGAAAGAGCTTCAGTCAGAGCTCTGATCTCACTTTCCATCAGAGAATTCATACAGGGGAGAAACCCTATCAGTGTGTGGAATGTGGAAAGAGCTTCAGTACGAGCTCGGATCTCACTAAGCATCAGAGAATTCATTCAGGGGAGAAACCCTATCAGTGTGTGGAATGTGGAAAGAGCTTCACTGAAAGCTCCAATCTCACTTCGCATCAAAGAATTCATACTGTGGAGAAAACATATTAGTGTGTGGCTCATCTGCTTCTGGAGGCAGGGAATCCTGTTCAGGTTGGGATTCCTTAGGTTCAGCATCTGAATCTGCATCCCAGGCTATCACACCCGGAAGCAAAGTCTCATTGCGCTTTCCTTTACTGAAGCTGAATTCAGTGCGCTGTCTGAGCTTTGCAGGGAATTGGAATTCTATGTTTGTTTGGTTCAAGAAATCTGCAGGGATTGTTGTTTGCCTGTCACGGTGTGGGAGGACAATCAACCCTGTCTGAAGTTGGCAGAGTCTGGGCAGTTTAAGGCCAGAACCAAACACCTAGACATCCATTTCCAGAATGTGTCAGAGTATCCAGTTAGGCTTGGTGAGATTGCAGTACTGTCCAAGCCAGAAGAACCTGGCAGATGGGGTCATGAAACCTTTGAGCTTTCAGCATCATGGGGAGTTCTGTAAAGGTCTGTGTTTGGGGTAAGTGGTGAAACCTACGAGCCCCCAGCAGTGCAGGACGAGAGGGGGTGTGATGGGGAATCGGAGCTTACAGGGTTAACAGCTCAGAACCCATCGTCCTGCCTGTTCTGGGGAGGAGCTGTCTCCAACTTCTGGAGAAGCTGTTTCTTTGTTCTGTCTGACTTTCGCTTTTGCTGCCAGGCAAGGAAGCAAGATGACTGCTGTCTCGGATGGTTTGTTTATTTTTACTGTTCTGCTGTAAATAAAGCTGTTAGTTTAGAACAACAGCGTGTGGACTCTTTTTTTATTATTATTATTAATTTTCTTTATTTAGGAAAGATACACTCTTTACATCATTATTCAGATATATACACGCATAAAAATTTCCATCATAGAAGGAAATAGGGGAAAAAAAGAAAGAAAAAGAAAAAGAAGAAAGAAATAGTAAAGAAGAAAGAAAGAAAGAAAAAGTAACATACAATAGTACAAATACAAAACTTCCGTCCAACTCGATTTTGGAAATACATAATCTTACATTGATTCGCAGTATTACTAAAACGCTATACGTCAATGCTTTTAATTATCGTCGATTGATAAATTGTTTAATCCCTGGCTGCTTTCAAAATAAATTAGAAATTTGTTCCATTCGTCTTTGAGTTTAACTGTGTTATTTTGTCTTATTTTTTGGGTTAATCTCGCTAATTCGATATATTGGTATAACCTCATTTGCCACTCTCCAACCGTGGGTACATCAGGAGTTTTCCATTTTTGTGCAATTAGAATTCTTGCCGCTGCCATAGCATATTGAATAAAGGTTTGATCTATTTTCTTTATTTCTTTACCAATCATTCCTAAAAGAAACAACTCAGGGGTTTTAGGAAAATTATATCTCAATTTTTTTTTCAATTCTTCATGTATTTGCTTCCAGAATTCCTTCACCACATCACAGGTCCACCAAATATGGAAAAAGGTCCCGACCCTGTCCCTACATCTCCAACAGGTGTTATCAACATTATTATACATCTTTCTTAGCATTACTGGGGTCAAGTACCAGCGATATATCATTTTCTCTAAGTTTTCACGTAGGGCTACACATGCTGTGAATTTTACACCTTTTGTCCACAATATCTGCCAGTTTTTATACTCTATGTTATGACCAAGGTCTTTTTCCCATTTTACCAACGCTCCCTTCATCAGATCCTCCTTAGTATCCCACTCCAATAATTGTTTGTACATTTTGGAGAGAAGTTTTTCATTACTCTCCAAAATTTCCACCTGAAACCTTGATTTTTTTCCACTAAAACCCACTCTCTTATGCTCGCCCCATAAAGCATTAATCTGATGGTAGAGCAGCCACTCTTTTATTCTGTCTTTCAGCTGCTCATAGGGCTTCACCTTCCATCCTGCTTCTGTCTTCACTAAAAGGTCCTCATATGTACATCTTTCATCAATCATGTTTATTCTCTTACTTTTAATAATATCAATTGGAGACAGCCACCCTGGAATGCCTTTTTCGATCACTTTTTTATACCTCTTCCACACCTCTAGTAGTGGGCCTCTAATTACATGGTTGGAGAAGCCTCTATGAACTTCTCCTTTCTCTTGCCAGAGGTAGGCATGCCACCCGAATCTAATATTAAAGCCCTCCAAGTCCAATAAGTCTGTATTTTGGAGGGTGGCCCACTCCTTTATCCAACATAGGCAGGATGCTTCATAATAGAGCCTAATATTCGGGGCTGCAAAACCGCATCTCTCTCTTGAATCTGTCAGATATTTAAACTTTATTCTGGCTCTCTTTCCCTGCCAGATGTACTTGGTCAGGGTTTTTTGCCAGTTCTTAAAGAGGGAGGTACCTTTAATAATCGGAATATTTTGAAACAGAAATAGTAGTCTCGGAAGGATACACATCTTAATTGCAGACATTCTCCCTGTCCATGATAGTTTCAGTCTGTGCCAGGTGTCCATATCTTTTTTGATATCCTGCCAGGCCTTGCTATAATTATCCTCAACCAAATTTATGTTTTTTGGTGAGAGCCAAATTCCCAAGTATTTGACTTTGTTCACAATTGTAATACCACTTTTTTCTTCCAGTTGGATTTTATCCTGTTCTGTCATATTCTTAGTTAGAATTTTTGTTTTTTTCCTGTTTAATCTGAAGCCCGACAGTCTGCCAAATTCCTCTAAGAGTTCTATTACCCTACTTGTACTGTCCACTGGATTCTCCATGGACAGGACCAAATCATCGGCATAGGCTTTAAGCTTGAATTCCTTCTTTCCAATTTTTATCCCCCTCACATTTACTGCCTCTCTTATTCTATTTGCGATTACTTCCAATATCATTATAAATAACAAGGGGGACAAAGGGCAGCCCTGCCTTGTACCTTTCTTAATCTTAAAGGGTTTAGTCAAATTTTCATTTATAATCAACCTGGCCTGCTGCTCTGAATATATTGCCCTTATACCATTCATGTAGGGACCTTCAATACCTGCCTTCTCCAGGCATTGTGATAAAAATTCCCAAGAAACATTATCAAAAGCCTTTTCGGCATCTATAAAGATCAGTGCTGCAGGGACGTCTATTCTCATATCTAAGTATTCAATGATGTCTAGTATGTGGCGGACATTTTCTTTCTGGTGTCTGTTAGGGAGAAATCCTGCTTGATCTTTGTGTATATGCTTTGTTAGGAGCTTCTTAAGTCTGCCAGCCATGATATCGGCAAAGATCTTATAATCGTTATTAAGCAAAGAGATTGGTCTATAATTTTTTACATCTGTTTTTTCTTTCTCTGATTTTGGGATCAAGGTTATATAAGCCATTTTCCACGACTCGGGGATCTTCCCTCCCTGGAGAATGTTATTGATCACATCTTTAAGCACTGGGGCTAGGTACTCCCCTAATGTTTTGTAATATTTTGCAGATAAGCCATCTGGACCTGGGGCCTTCCCCATCTTCATCCTACCGATGGCTTCCTTTATCTCATTTACTGTGATCTCCTTATTCAGATGTATCCTATCCTCCTCTGTTATATATCTCCTCTCAATATGATCCAGGTAGTTCTTAATTTCGACACTATTTTCTCTTCCTCCTTCGTACAACTTTTCAAAAAATTGGGTAAACCTGTTTTCTATCTCCTCTGGGTCTTCTATGGTGTTATCCTCTATTATTATTTTATTTATCACATTTTGTTTCTTTCTTTTTCTTAACTGCCAAGCCAATAGCTTCCCCATTTTATTTGCCGATTCGAAATATCTTTGCTTTGTGAATTTAATTTTCCATTCTATCTCCTGATTTAGTATTGCCGAGTATTGAGATTGAAGCACCCTAGAGGCTCGGATGGCATCATCATCTGTTGGGTTTATAACCAATTTTCTCTCGTAATTTCTCAATTGAGAGAGGATGTCCTCTTTCTTACGTTCCCTTACCTTTTTTCTGTGACTGTTTTGTTGTATTAGGAAACCCCTCAGCACCGCCTTACTGGCGTCCCAAACCACGTCTATAGGGGTTTCTTTGTTCAGGTTTAAGTCTAAGTATTCTTTTAGGGTACCTTTAATTTTTTCCCTCACCTCTTCGTTATCAAATAGGTTCTCACACATTCTCCACCTATATTGTCCCTTCACTTCATTTTTTATTTCCATGTCTAGGGCGCAGTGATCAGATATTGTCCTGGGATAAATTTTACAGCTCTTCACCCTCAGCGAAAGTATTCTTGTCATCCAGATCTGGTCGATTCTACCCCAGCTCTGATGGGGTTCGGAGTAGTGAGTAAACTGTTTAAGGGAGGGGTTTTTGTGCCTCCAGATATCAATTAAATCTAAATTCCCTTCCATATCATCAAAGGATTTCGGCAATTTCCCCCTAGCCAATTTCCCCTTCTTATCACTCCTATCCAGATCCGGCACCGGGACGCCGTTCATGTCCCCAAGCAGGACTAGTTTGTGGACTTCCAGTTCTAATAACATACTTTCGAGTTTCTCAAAAAACTCTGCTCTGTTTGAATTCGGTGCGTATACCGTCACAACATTGATTTTCCCCCCCCGGAAATTTAATTGAACCCCTAGGATTCTTCCTTCCTCATCTTTGCATATCAGGGTCGGTTCCCACTTCTCTTTAACATATATTACTACTCCTCTTTTTTTTTCTTCATCAGAATTAATAAAGTCTACTCCTAACCTTTTATTCACCAGGATGTGTTTATGTTTCTTAGCAATATGTGTTTCCTGAAAGCAAATTACATCATACTTTTTATTTTTCACAACTTTTTCGACTTTATTCCTTTTAACCTTGTCGTTCAACCCATTTACATTCCAGGATAAAAATTTTAGTGTGTGTGTTATTTTTTGCCTTTGTCTGTTTCTGAACCTTCAACCGGGTTTGCGGGCTATAATCTAAACGCCTTTGTTTCCTGAGGTCTCCCCCTCTTCTGCCGTCTCCCCTCCCACTACGGCCTCATCATCATCTTCCTCTGAATCTCCTACCCCCTCCCCTGCTCCCCCCCTTTCCTCCTGTCCGCCCCTTATTTCCCCTTCCTCTTCTTCCTCCCTATTCTTTACTCTGCTCTCTGCCTTTCCCAAATCTTTTTCGTATCTTCTCAGAAACTTGTCCGCCTCCTGTGTGTCCAACAACCTAAACTTTTTCTCTTTGTAAAAAAAACTAATCCCCTCCGGGAATTCCCATCGAAATGGGACCCCGTTTCTCTTCAATGCTGCTGCCACTTGTTTATAACCTTCTCTTTTACGAAGCAGCCTCACTGGTATTTCTTTATAAATAATGATAGGCCTTCCATCAATTCTTAGTCTGTTGTTATAGCTCTTTCTCAAAATTAAGTTTTTCATTTCCAAAGAATTAAAAATCACCAGGCAGTCCCCCAGGAATTTACTTGCTTTCAAATGTTTGGGCTTAGTCATTCTAAATACGTTATCTACGGTAGAAGCCATCTCCTCCTCCCTTAAACCTAGCCAATTGGAAAGTTCTTTAATCATCTTCCCTCTTATGTCCTCATTCCTGTCCTCCACTACTCCCCTGAATTTAAGATGAAGCTGTTTTAACCGCATATCTGCCATGGCTAGGTTATCCCAGATCTTATCTTGGGAATTACTCAGCTCCCCCAACTCTTCTTTTACCTTCATTGTCTCCTTTTTTTGTTCCCTCATCTCTTTCTGCAGCTTTTTATTAGATTCCTCAATCATTTTGGACTTTGCAGAAAGATCTTGAATTTTGGTAGAGAGTTCACCAACTGCTCCTTCTATTTTTTTGTCAATCCTCTCCTGAACCTCTCCCAATTTGTTTTCCATATATATTGCATTTTGCTTAAATTCCTCCTTTATTCTAGCCCACAGATTGTCTAAATCTTTAATTTCCTCCTGTCTCGACAGCTTTCTTTCTCCCGGGGTCCCACCCCCTTTCTTCCAGTCTTTTCCATCCTTTCCCATCATTTCCTCCTATCACCACCTAAAAAATTTGCTTCAACCTTCAACCCCACCCTTGTTTCCTTCCCTTTTCAACCCTCCAGTTAAACACAATTATAAACAAAGATTATCATTAATAAAAGAGAGGGAAAAGAAAAAAAGAAAAAAGGAGAAGAAGACCAATTTCCAAACCGGATCAAGCAGCTGCCTCGGATAGAGATCCAAAATTAAAATTCAGGTGACCCGGGCAGAGATCCTATAAACAGTCCAACGCAACAGTTTGTGCAGTCCAGCAGAAGGGGTTGAGGGGGGGGGCACGGGATCAAACCTTCCCAACTCCTGGGGATCCCTTTCTTCACTCCTTACCAGTCTACTTCTCCAGCCCGCTCTGCTTCAAAAGGGCAAAAGTTTAATAGTCTAATAAACAAACTTAAAGATGTTTAGTCCTGCTTAGTCCACTTTTAACCCTTGTTGTCCAAGTCCAGGTTATGGTTATAGATTATAGATGTAGTTCAAATTATAGTTATGGTCCAGATTATGGTCAGCGTCCAAAATTCAGGTTCCAAATACCGCAGTCGGTATCCCAGTCAAATTATAAAGCACCAGTTAGGCATCACGTCACCTCCTTTGTTTTTAAGATCCCTTGTCTAGTTCCAACCACCCAGGGGTATCCTCCCAAAAAGGGCGGGTGGGCAAGCACGGGGAAGGAAAGCGAACACGGAAAAGCAAAATGTGGCGGCAGATACAGAGACTTTAAGGTCCTCTCGCCCTAAGCCTGCTGTGCCCGCTACCGCCTTCTCGTCCTTTACCTGCCACCGTCCTTCCTCCAAAGTAGACCTTAAGCTCCTTCTGAAGGTGTCTTAGACAATTAGCCGTTCCGGGTCTTAAATAAACAATTATAAGCTATAAACGCCAGGAAGTGCTTATCTCTCTGTAAAACCACAAGAACATCCCCAAAAAACGAACTGAGAAACACACCAGGGTCCGGTTGATCCTTAATATCCACTGCTGTCCTTTCTTTGATCCTCACCACAGATTATTCTTACTCAAACAAACTTTCCAAAGACTCCTTACGCCATCGACTTTCCGCCTGCGCCATCTTATATCCTCCACCGTGCGGACTCCCAAAAGCAATCCTAAGTCCTCCAGGCACCGCCCAGCTTCACGAGTGGCTTTCGCCTTGCACACTGCGTTTTTATATGAAAATAAAAGAAAACGCCTTAAAAACGCTGGGGGGTTCCGTTCCTTTCTTAAGGCGGTCCGTCGCTTCTTCCAGCTGGAGCTTGAGGCGTCGCTCTACAGAGTCGTTACCGTCCCAATTCGCGTTCGCGGTCCTCGTTGACTCCTCGTACCAGACTCAGGAGAACGGTGCGACCGCTTCCACGCTGCTGGGTATCTTTCCCCTAAGGGTACCCCCCTTAGGGTTTTTGGGGTGCGCTTCGCCCTGACGTCTCCCCAAGCCTCTGCAGAGCCCAGAAAACCGAGAGCGGGTTTTCCGCGCTTCTTCGCTGGGCGCGACCGGAACCGGAAGTGTGAAGCTGAACTGAATGCATTGTTTTATTCACTTGTGGATTGTGAATGGTTGCAGGGGCGCCGACTTATAAAAAATATTGGGGGAGCCCGCGAAAGCTCATGAATAATAAATAAGCTCATGAATATGCAGATAAAGTGGCGCTGCCTCCTCGTGAGCGAATAGGGGAGAGCGTGCTGCGCCTATTAATCAGCTCCGAAGGAAATTGGGTGGAGCTTTTGCTCGGGAGGGAGGGCAGGAGGCATGCAGCCCGACCCTGTGCATTTTGGGCTGGGGGAGGGGCGGCGGTGGCGCTCTGCTGGAGGGGCGCCCGAGATTATTGGGGAGGCGGAGCCCCCCCAAACGAAATTTTGAGGGGGCTCGGGCCCCCTCAGGCCCCATGGAGTCGGCGCCTATGAATGGTTGTTACAGTTGTGTAAAGACATGAGAATTCCTGTCAAATGTCCAATTCAGATTATGACTTCTGAAGGTTGTAAGCAAAGCACGAAGCACTTGCAATTGAAGCTGCAACATACTAGAGAATGTGTTGAGAAAGGACTCGTAACGGTGTCCTACATGCCAGGTAATGAAATTCCTGCTGATTTATTGTCTAAGGTTGTTCCGAAGGATCAACACTGTACCTATGTACAGAATTGGGTTTGTACTGATAATGTACTGACACGCTGCCCAGTGGTGTTCACAGAAAGGGGGAGGATGTTAGTTTCTGTTTCTCACTGCAGCTGTGTGGAGTCCCAGGACTCTGTTTAGATTCCAGAGACCTTGCAGTCTCACGGGAAAGGGAGACGGGATGTGACGTTAGTGATTTCCTGTTTCCTTTGTACCTTTGTTCAGTTGCTCTCTGCTTTCATAGAGAGAGGATGTCTTTTCTGTTCTGCGTAGTTTAGAAATAAAACCCTTTACAATGTAACCAAACCTCTCGTCTCTTCCCTGTGCTGGGAACCCTGCTGGATAGAATGGGCTTGAGGCCTTATCAAAGGCTCAGGTCATTATACACGTCGGAGGCGATTTCAAAGGCTCAGCTCGGAGGAAGATGAGGCCTTATCGGCTTGGCCGAGCAGAGATTCCGACAAAGATCCACAAAATGTTTAGGGGTCTGCGTACCCCCAGGGAAAAAAGCACTGGATCTAGCCATCATCTTTCTTTTTTCTTTTACAAACATTTTATTGGTTTTGAATGAATCATAGAATTATAGAGTTGAAAGGGACCCCAAGGGACATCTAGTCCAGTCCTCTGAATGCAAGAAACTCAGCTAAAGCATTCATGACAGAATGAACCACGCACATCACAAACACAATAACAACAGTTATGTAGAAGTGTCCATGTACTGTTCGAGTAGGAACCAAGACGAGTGACCAGTGGAATGAATAAATGTTTACTCCCAGCATCTAGTGCTTAAACCAAAGGGAAGCACTATCTCCATATTGATGCAGTGGGAAGGGGGTGGGGGTGGCGAAACTGCCTGTCCAAAGAGAAGAAGAGAAGGAGGAGTTTGGATTTGATATCCCGCTTTATCACTAACCTAAGGAGTCTCAAAGCTGCTCACGATCTCCTTTCCCTTCCTCCCCCACCACAAACACTCTGTGAGGTGAGTGGAGCTGAGAGACTTCAGAGAAGTGTGAGTAGCCCAAGGTCACCCAGCAGCTGCATGTGGAGGAGCGGGGAAGCGAACCCGGTTCACCAGATTACGAGTCCACCGCTCTTAACCACTACACCACGCTGGCTGATGTTGTTTCATTCCCCCTCTTTTTTTTGTTAGGGTGTATATTAATTTCCCAATAAAAAACCTCCAACTAACATATCAAATCATAATCCAATAAAAATAAAAAACTAAAATAAAAAAGATCAAATTGTCTTCCGAATTGTAATTTTGATTTTATGACTTCCCATAGCCTGAACCTCGAAGCATATCCAAATCTCAGTCCTGCTTCTCATTTCATTCCCCTTCTAACAACTCTGCTGTGTTGTGTCAAATGTCCATACAGATTTATATGCCATCTTTGATCAGTCCTGCCTGCAGTTGTTGGTCCACCCTGAAGCTCGCAATGCCTCATGGAATCATAGAATCATAGAGCTGGAAGGAAACCCCAGGGGTCACCCAGCCCAACCTCATGCATTGTTGGAATCACCGCTGAACAATCCCTGGTGGATGGTCCTCCAACCTCTGTTTAAAAATCTCCAACGAAGGAGAGTTCACCACCTTCCGAAGGAGTCTGTTCCCCCATCAAACTGCTCTTACTGTCAGAAAGTTCCTCCAAATGTTTAGTTGGAGTCTTCTTTCATGCCATTTGAATCCAACCTTCTGGAGAAGCAGGATATAAACTTGCTCCATCTTCCATGTGGCAGCCGTTCAGATAGTTTAATATGGCTATCATATCCTCTTTTCCAGGTTAAACATACCAAATTGCCTCAGCCATTCCTCATAAGGCTTGGTTGTTCTCCTGTTATATACATTCCAGAGTTAGACAAAAAAGATTCATACACTTTCTGATACTGAAGAACCTCCTGCTTCCATAAAAGATTGCCTATAAATGATCATACCTGAGCTATCTGGAGTCAGTCATACTGAGGACCCCTCAACTGGATTCACAAAGGTTATTATAAGATGGGTCAGCACCACTCAAGAAGGTCCTGAACATAGAACAACCCCCTGGATGTCCACCCCTTGTACTGGAGATATTTATTTTGATCATGAAAATCCAGAAATGGAATTAGTGGAGATTTCTGAGGACCTACAGTATTCCTCCATCTCTTCCATGTTTCTCAGGTTGCACACAGAAATGACATATTTATGTTGTTCTGTATGTAATACTGTAATAGACTGCTTTAACAAATGATGGCCAAGTTTCTTTCCTAATTTTAATCATATCTCTGGCCTAATAAAATCTGGAACTTTTGATGCCATGTTATTCTGGGTTTCCAGTCCTGAAAAAGCAGGGATTTATTCAGTGGTGGTGACCCTTTTTCAGCCTCAGGGCCATGTTTTCTTATCAAAAGCTTTCTGGGAGCCACATCCCAGAGGTGGTTGTGGCAAAATGGGTGTGGTCAGACATATACCCTATAGGAATACTCGTCTCTACAAATTTGCTCATACACATTTGCTCCTGCACATGACTGTGGCATGATGGGAAGCCTCGCTGCTAAGCTTTGCTTCTGTACATGATGCTGCACAAACCGTTCTTAAGACATTCTCTCATCATCCCAGAATGTTCAGTTAAGTTTGAGGTCATGAAAACATTACACTCTGACCTGTTCTTAATGCATAGTTGACCACGTCTATTGGAAGGTAATTGTTTAAGTCTTGGTATATTAATCATTAGTTATACTTAAATTAGGAGGTTTTCGTGCCTGTCTAGTTCTGTGCTCCCTTTTCCAGCCTTTAATCTATTGGTGATTGATGCCTATATGTAACCTTTGCTTTGTACTTGTGCTAACCAATCAGCAACCAGCACATACGTGGCAATGCATGTAATATTCAATGAAAGAGACTCCTCGAGACATGCTCGAGAGGTGCCTCCCACATGACGCTCGCTACTCGTCTGTCGTTTATTCCAACCCAACAATACCCCTCTTCATCCAGGCAACCAAGAGCAATTATCATAGTTCCAAGACAGATGGCAGTTGGGTAAAATCACTTGGGGAGAGTGCAGAATGGGGCCCGTGAGGGATGTGGCCAGGGCAGGGTCCTGAGGGCAAGACAGAGCTGCCAGGAGGCCAGTACAGTGGTACCTCTGGTTATGAACGCTTCTGGTTACAAACGCTTCTGGTTACGAACTCCGCTAACCCTGAAGTAGCTGCTTCTGGTTGTGAACTTTGCCCCAGGATGTGAATGGAAATTGTGCACAGGAGGTGTGTGCGCAGTGGGAGGTTCCATTAGCGAAAGCGCGCCTCAGGATAAGAGGCTTAAGAATGGACCTCTGGAACGAATTAAGTTCGTAACCAGAGGTACCACTGTATTCAGTTTCGAGGTATGGGGTTGGGGGGGGATTCTCCTTGTGATTTCAAGAACGGAGCCTCATACTAAATCCCCAATCAGTAGGACTTCATTCAGTAATGCATTACATTTCTATTAGGACACAGACTATACAGCATAGGCAAAGTATGCATAATCTTAGCTGTTCTTCCTTTACCCAACCACTTTCTGCCTCGTCTGCACTTCACCATCTCTCATCAAGCCATAGTTCATGAAAAACACTTACCCAACCCATTTGATTTTAGTATCTGTGTCAGAACCCGCCTTGTACCTTATCTGGAGTTATTTTTCTCTTTAACAATCGGCCATTAATTTCCCCTTTAACTGGTTTTTACTAGTCTTGTGGTCAGTTCCCATTCCTGTGTATGTTACGCTGGCCTCACTTATTAATGGGCCTAACCTGGGTCTTTTTTTCAGCCAGAACTTGCTGGAACTCAGTTCTGGCCCCTCTTGGGTGGGTGCCATTGCCATCCTAAGAAAACGAGGGAGGTGTTCTGAAACTTCTTATTCTAGAAAAATAGCAGAAAAATAGCACTGGACCTAACAGTTGCCCTACCTCAGTTCCCCATTCTTTTAAAAAATAAAAATCTGACCATTTATATTCATCAATGCATACATTTATTCTCTGCCTGCCAACCCACCTATCTGGTATTCCTGCTCTGCCCATTACAGGATTCTCTGTGAATTCCCTCTAGCTGTGAAGCTGTTGTCTCTTTCAAACTACCTTCTGTTCCACTCTTCCCAAGTCTGCTGGAGATGTAGAATGATAGAGAATCCTAAGCCTGGAGGTGGGATTGGGGTCCGCTCTCCACAGTCCCCCTGACTCTGTAACCTTGGAAGAGATGCTCCAGGTCTGAGCAGTTTGGATGCCATGGGAATTGGGATGGAACAAAGCTCTTTCTACAGTGAAACAACCCTTCGAGATGTCCACCCTAGCGCTTCCACAGAAACACTATACATTTTATTTATATCCCGCCCTCCCCAGCCGAAGCCGGGCTCAGGGCGGCTAACAACAATAAAACAGTACAACAGTACAACACAACAGAACAATCTAAAATCATTCATTATAAAATTCAACCAGAGTGTAGGATGGAGGGGCTCACAGCATTGACACCCCCAGCAGGTCTGGCTTCTCCATCTGTCGCAGCTTTGGCTCCGGCACAGAGGAAGCCGGTCTCTGGGTCTCCCACAACTGTCTCTGGGTCTTGCTTTCCTAGTTAGACAGCCCCCCCCCCCAGTTAGCCTGGCTTGCCCCCCCCCCTTTGCTGCAGCTCTTGCAACCCAGCACCTTCGTTGGGGATGCTGAGGAGGACACTCAAGTGGCCAGGGAAGGCCCTTGTCTTGCCAAGAAACTTGTCTGTGGGAATCGTGCATCCATAATGCTATGGAAAGGGTGAATGTCTTCTAGAATTCTCTGGTGTCACCAGAAGAGAAAGCCGTTCTTTTCAGTCAGGTCTGTTATCAACTGCAGAGGATGAGTAGGCTTGGGAGCCTCTTGGGGAGATGGAAGTGTTCAAAGGACTGAATCCACGAGGGAGAGCCACGTGCTCTGAGATGGGGGAACCTTCGGGCAAAGGCCAGCAGAGAAGGGATGCTGTTGACTGCTGGTTTCTGTTCCTCCCCACTTTCCCAAAGGGCGTAACATCTGAGGTCCTGCCGCAGGAAAGAGCATCTCAGGGTCAGGGTCCAGTCTGGGCCAAAGCGGCCCTCCGCTGCCTCCACCACAGAGTCCATGGCTCTCGTCTATATTATTGCACTTTATGTGTTGTTTATGTGCAAGATAAACATTTGATAATGTGATAAGACTATACAGAAGAGTATTGTTTATGTGACTGCACACCCAGTTACGTCTTGTGTGTTTGTCCATTCCAGGAACAGCATTCCTGACCCAGATTTTCACAAGAAGTCCCTAAGATGATTCCCCTTTCAAACAGGATACGTGAATCTAAGCCAGTAGGGTCCTCCTCTCTGGCAGACGGACAACCCCGTCCCCAAACCCCCACTTCCCAGACTTCCCCATGGGGGTCCCCCACACCACCCATCACTCACCAGGATGGCCTCAGAGCCCCCTGAGCTGAGCTGCCTGGCAGTTGTGAATCACCTCCGGCAGGTACAGCTGATCTTCTTCCAGCAGCTGAAAGGCAAAAGTCAGGCTGTCAGTTCCTCACGAAGGGAGGGCTTCTCCACATCCCAGAGTGCAGAGTGGGGGGCAAGGAGGGCAGGTCTGAGTCCCTGCTCTGGTTCTCTCCGATACTCACGTCTGGGGGAGGGATGTGCAACTGCAGCACATCTGCAAAGAGAAGGACATGGGGACAGGTGAGTCCTCCCTGAGCACCTGGCAAGGCTATTCCAAGAGTGTTCTCCTGGGTTTCAAGTCCTACGGCAGGGAAGGAGGGACATCCCAACCCTTGGGGACCAATCCTGGCCTCCTTCAACCAGAATGTGGCTCCCCAGGCTAACAAGATGGTCAATATCCGGTTCCACTCCACCCTTTTAAAATTTAAATCTCAAAACAGATCCTAACTTTCAGAGCATGTAAACCACATGAGTAGAAAGACTTCTGCTCCACTCACAGAAGTAGGACTATACTTCCTTCTCCTACCTGTAAAGTAAACGTCTATGTAACAAAACCGAATCGACCAAAGTCTGCCTTCTTCCGTCAACCTCAGCTTTGCTCTTCAAGCCAAAAGACAACACTTCCTGTAGTGATCAGGTGGGATTGCTATGAGGATTTATAACAAATATAGAGTAAGCCTTCTGTGTCAGCAATGAAAGCATTGCGTTGACTGGGTTTAAAGTATTTTCATATGATTCTTGATCAATCCACTCCTCTGCATCCCTGTTCCATTTCTCTTTCTTCACAAGTCACGTACCCACTTAGACAGGCAGGCGTCCTGGGTCATCAAAGACAGGGGGCAGTTTCTTTGCTGTAGCTTTTCTGATATGTTAATCTTAGGCTGTTAATTTTAGGGCCAGGAAACAGGTCTCACATAAAGGTGATAATGATTGTTGTCCTCCTGGCCATCCTTCTTATCATATGTATTGATTGTTTATGACCTCCGGGGTTGCTGAATGCACTCCTTTTAAGTTTTCATTCATTTACCCCCCAAATATGCACGCTTAACTAGTGTTTGTAGTTTAACTTTTCCCCACGTGGGGTCTGTTGAAATGCTCAGAAGAAATCTGATTGGTTCTTATAAACACTCTGTGAAAAGTTCTTTTGTGAATAAAACGACCTGGGCCGAGGGGTAGACAGAGAGAGACACAGACAGAGATTATTATACGCACCCTTCCCAGAGTCTTGCTGGTTCAAGCCTCTGTGTGTATTCTTGTTAATCAGAGTTGAATCCTTCCTTTACTTTGGGAACGCCTCACTTCCCCGTCCCCGGGCGAAACCCCCTGGCCTTTCATTGGTAGAGCTGCCACCACGCCGGTAGCGTTTACCTCAGCAGGGACTGACTGAGCGGGCGGCGAGATGCTTTCAGCCTCGGACACTTGGTGGGTCCTGAAATGGCCATGCAGGCCAGATTCACGACCCTGGAGGGCTGGATTCAGCCCATGGGACATAGTACGAGGACCCCTGGCCTACACTGACTGGCAGCAGCTCCCCAGAGTTTCAGGCAGGGATTTCGTCCAGCCCTTGCAGGAGATGCCAGGGGCTGACAATGGGACATTCTGTATGCCAAGCAGATGCTCTAGGGCTCCCCATATTTCACTAGCCTTTCAATGTTATGCTATTAGCAACCGTGGAGATTCCACCTGCCTCTTTCGAAAGGAGAACAGTCACCTGGTCAATTTAATTAATTAATTAATTAATTAATTAATAATAATTTATTTATACCCCGCCAATCTGTCTGGGTTTCCCCAGCCACTCTTGGCGGCTTCCAGCAAAATATTAAAATACAATAGTCCATCAAACATTAAAAACTTCCCTAAATATAATAATAACAATAACCATCCATTTTCAGTCCATTGAATTAGCAATTAAGCATATTGTATATTAGTATAAAAAGCATGCATAGGAAAGTATTACTCATTTATGAAGAGAATAGGATTTATTTATTTTGAACTTCGCTTGGTTCCTCCTTGGCCGCCAGTGCAATGGTTTCAGCAGGGCTAGAACTCAGGACCCGCTGCCTTGAGGGACATCTAAGAGCAGTTGGGCAGGGGAAAGGTCTCCCTTGGGAGGTGGTGGACTCTCCTTCCTTGGAGGTTTCTGAGCAGAGATCGGACGGCCATCTGCCATGGATGCTTTAGCTGAGATTCCTGCATTGCTGGGGGTTGGACTAGATGACCCTGGGATCCCCTCCTATCTCTCCACTCCTGAATTCCTGGAGGAGCTTCCTTGCCTCCTGCAAAGCCCTTTTCCCTGCAAGCTCTTCCTCTGGTTTCTGGCCAAGGGAGGGAGATGCTCAGAGTCCAGCCAAGAGCCTCACCCCCAAAAGGATATCTGGGCATTGGCGTAGCCGGGGGGGGGCAACTGCCCCCCTAAATGCATAAAAAATAATAGAAATCTGAGAGAGGGCTGAGCTGGAGGGACTCGGCTTGGCAAGGGTTAAAGGGAACTGAGCTGCCTTCCTAGAGAGGACAGGAAGCAAGGGGGGGCTGGTCCTCCAGAGCCAAGGCCCCTCGCTCCCCAGTCCTTTCCTGCAAGGAAGGGGGGTGTTGCTTTGTGTCTCTGCTGCAAGGGCTGCCTCGCTCTCCCCTCCTGGGATCTGGTGAGTCTCCTCTCTCTCTGGCATCTGGTGGGGGTCCCAGGGCTGCAGCAGGGGAGGGGGCCTGGGGGGCCTGATCTGCTCATGCGGGGGGGGGGACCCCAAGTCAGGGAGGAGAGGGTCCTGCCAGGGAGGGGCCAGGTCTGCCACGCTCTCCTTCCTGCAGATCAGAGGATCCCAAACTCATATGGCCCTCCACCCCCCCCTTTCAGAAAAAATCTCCCTTCTTTAAACAAAGGAGTCCCTGGGACTTTAACTCTGTGTGACGTCGCTCAGCCTCATTGCACAACAGAGGAAACATCTGCAAATGGTTTTCCAAAGCTGGACGAGGAGGTGGACTAGCCCCCCCCCCCAAAAAAAAAGGTGGGAGAGAAAGGCCAGGGATAAAGAGAGGGATCCCAGCCCAGAGTCTGGCTGCTGCATTGCAATCCAGTTTCCCAGTGTCCAGTGGCATAGCGTGGGGGGTGCCAGGGGTGCCGGCCGCACCGGGCGCAACATCTGGGGGGGGGCGCGAGTCCAGAGGGAAGGGACAAGTTCCTTCCTCCGCCGGGCTCCCCGCCGCCACCGCCAGCCTTGCGCCCTAGCGCGCGCGCCCCCCGCCGTCGCTGTGGCTGCGCTCCGCTCACTGCTCGCAGGAGGAGCAGCCGCTGCAGCAGCGCCGACGCCGCCACCGACGCCTGGCCGGGCACGGGCAACCTCTGCACCCTGCCGCCGCCGCCATCCCCTCGGCCCAGCCACAGGCGGCGGCTGCTTCTGCCTCCATCCTCCTCCGGGCAAGCAGCGTTGTTTGCGCGGCAGCGCCAGCGGCAACTCGCAGGTTAGGGGTTGGGGGGGCGCAGATTACTTGCCTTGCCCCGGGTTAGGGGGCGCAAATTACTTGCGTTGCCCCGGGTGCTGACAACTCACGCTACGCCGCTGCCAGTGTCTCCCAGGGCAGCTCCCCACGGAGGCCACTGCAGCAATCCCCTCGCACCCAGAGCAGGGCATCCCAGGACCACATCCTCTCTCTCCCAAAGGGATTGTTGCTGGAAATGGGCGCTGCTACTCACTGAGCCTCCAAGGACCTTGGAATCTATGTGTGTTAAGCTATCTAACAGAATACTAATACTAAATTACCCGCCTAAATTTCAAGGGAGGTGTCTTTGGCCTCATCCACTTGGCCCTCAGGGGTTGGCCAGATACCTTCCTGGCCCTCAGAGCAAAGAAAAAGGGACCCCACCCCAGGAGTCTGTCTGGAGAGCGGCAGAGAGTCCAAGTGCAAGAAAAGGAGACAGCAGCAGGGGAGTGGGGGTGGGGGGAAGCAACTCCTGAGGACCCCCGGATGAGGACCCCCACTAGAGCCAAGTATCCATTTTACACAAGATACAAATGACTCCCTTGTCAGTCAGTTTTGACTTCATGCATTGACTGGACGGCAGGAGAAACCAGGCTGATTCATTTCCCAGAAATCCCTTCAGTTGCCTCCACATTTTGCATTGCTAGAAGGCTAGAGACATATTTCTTCTCTTCTTACTCCTCTTTACTCCCCAAAAGATAGCTAATGGTCTGGGCTGTGGTGCAATCCTACCCTGGTTCCCAGCAAGACTCATCCATGCTTGCTCAGGGAACCTTTTCTTCTCCTGATATTGTACAACTTTTGTAACAGAACAATGTATTTGCTTTGTAGGATTTGCTAGAGCTTCTCATTCAGACAGACAGAACTTGGCAGAAGACCAAAGGGTTCCTTCCGATCTCTCAGAGGCTTCCTGAGAGCACAGATGGATGAGCGAGACACAGCTGGCCCTGGAGCAGGAAGAGGCCATGACATCCATACTGGGAGCAGCGGGGGGTTCTGGGAAAATTTTGTGCAGAAGATCCTGGGTGAGGAGGACACCCTCTGCTCAAAGATACAGAGCCAGCAGGTGAGGCAGTTCTGCTTCCAGGAGGCCAAAGGACCCCGAGAGGTTTGCAGCCGACTCTACCACCTTGACCGTCAGTGGCTGAAGCCAGAAAGGCACACGAAAGCTGAGATGCTGGACCTGGTGATCTTGGAGCAGTTCCTGGCTGTCCTTCCACCAGAGATGGAGAGCTGGGTGAGGGAGTGTGGAGCAGAGACCAGTTCCCAGGCGGTGGCCCTGGCCGAAGGTTTCCTCCTGAGTGAGGCAGAGGAGAGGAAGCAGGTGAGAGAGACTTTCCTCTGGATACTCCCAAGGGGCTCCAAACAGGATGGAGAACATCCCATAATGCTCTACTGTTGGCCCATCTGTTTTGTGGGAAGGCATCCATGGAATGAGGTGTAACACCCTGAATGTTTTTGTCTTTGTCATTCTTTTACTAATATTTCTCCCCATTCCCTGTTTTGAATCCTTGTTTCTTTTTCAGGGAAAGGATCTCTTTACAGAAATGGACCTGGATTCCTGTGAGGCAGAGAGGCCTCCGTTGGACACCAGAGAGAGGCCACTGGGTAAGGAGGAAGGTGGTGTTTCTCTGTTTGGTCTCATTCTGTTGGTTTTCCAACTCATCTGAGGGTTCTTTGTCACGGCTAAAAATTGGCAGCTGTTTCTTTAATGCTTAAAAAGCTGGGTCAGCATGAGTCAGCAGCCTGAACCGGGTTTTATATATAGAGTGAGAAGTGTTAGTTTGCTTTGGGTTGGTTGGTGAAAGCTGGTAGTGTTGCTGTGTGTGAGAGATTTTGACCAGCTTCGGCCCATCTGAAGCTGATACAGGCTTTTCTTATCTTGAGCCCAAGCAGAGTAGTCCACACAGCAGAAGGATAAGCAGTATGTGCCACATTCTCACCTTTATTTCCACTCTATGCTGAGAGAATACAAACATGCATCTTGCCTCTGTGAGAGTAGAGAAGCAACCTGTCTCTCTAACAAAGAAACCGAGAGAACAGTGAAAAACAGCAAACCAGTGTACGTCACATCCAGTCTCCCATTCCCGTGGGAATCCAACAGTAACTTAGAGTGTGGAATGCAAAACAATGTCTTGTGACATACATTCGCTGCTCAGTGAGGAAGCAGAAACCAACAGTGTGTACAGTTGGTCAGTCGCTTTTGCAGAAAGGCTTTTAAGAATAAAAGCAGAAAGTACTCTGCAAGGTTACTCTTCTTGTGGACTCTTTTATGCCAACAAGGGTCCGAGGACCAGGCTGAGGCAACAAAGGGAGGTCAGAACCCCCCCTTTTTTTTTACAAACACTGACAGGTTATGGGCCCAGTGTTTCTGAGCTTGTGCAGAGTGCAAAACGACTGACAGCATCTGAGCAGGGAGCTGGTGAATCCTGGTGGTGTATGGAGCCAGTGGCTGTGCGTTGGAGCAGTTGGTGGCAAGCTGTAACTGTCTGCAGTGACGCTGGGGCTGCTAGGATCTGAGGATCAGGAAAGCACTCAGCATCGGCTACTGGAACAGTTTGAACTCCTAGAGGACCACAGTAGGCGACTCACAGAGCAGCTACACCAGTACTCTGCAAGGATACTCTTCTCGTGGACTCTTTTATGCCAACAGAACCTTTATTTTTTTTTCTTTTACAAACACTGATATTCTTTTCATCTTGTTTTGCGGGGAGACAGTTGGGAACAAGGGTCCAAAGGAGGGGAGATGGTTTTTTGCACATCTAACATATGAAATGGGCACAAACATCCAAATGCTCTCAGCAAGTAAGGCTTTCTCAAAGGCCCATCTGTAGTTAGAGATGCCCTGTTTCCCCTATGAGAGAAGTAGGCACTCCTGGCGTCTTGCTTACGCTTTTTCTCTTGCAGATGGCAGAAGGATGCCGGCAAGACCTCCTGATCCGCCTTTTCATGGGGGCAGAAGGGAAGCAGCAGCTCTGGAACCAGATCAGGTATGGGGAAGCTGCCTTGTGGGGACAGAGGCCGAGGGATGGAGCAATGTCATGGACTGGTTGGGCACAGAGGAATGGTGGGAGGAAGCAGCTGGGGAACCAGGAAGGGAAGACATCTTAGAGACCAAGGAGTGGAGGTGGAAGAAGGATGAGTTATCAGAGGGAGAAGCCTGGGAAGAGGAGATGTCAGAAGCTAAATGGCTAACAGGGCTTAGTGAGCTGGGAGACACTGTGGCAGAATGCAGTGCAGGATCGGAGGCAGAAGAGGAAGGAGGCGAGTGGGAGAGGAAAGTCGGGAGGCAGACGTGAGTCAGGAGAAGGAGGAGCCATCGGTGGCTCCCTCTCCTTCTGCCAGAAGCCACCCTCCCTGCTTGTCTCTCAGAGCCAGGAAACCCCCTGCATTGCAGGAATCTCTGCTAGATTATGCAAACTGACAGACCCTCTGGGAATGAGCTGCTGTTCTCATGAGGCCCGAAACTCAGCCAAGTCTGTGAATACCTGTTCTTGTTAAGAGAGTGTGAACTCCAGCTGTGTACTGTGGGATTTCCTACCCATATAACTCTGACACCAGCCTCCTGAATTTCGCCAGTAGGATTCATGTGTAGTTGCAGTTTTCATGGAATCCTAGAGTTGAAAAGGACACCAAGGGTCATCAAGTCCAACCTCCTGTGCTCCTAGATCATCCAAGACTGATGACCATCCAAAATAGGCTTATCTTATTTCTAGACTGATCACTGAATGCAAAAATTGGTTTCTAAGAAGTGGACAAATGAGAACAAATAGTGGCATGGATTCACCTGACCAGCGCCATCCGCTGGAAAATGGAGCCTGCCCCCCATTCCTCCCCTCCCCCTCTCCATGCCCCCATGAACCCCTTGAATTTGGCTCTAGGGCATTAGGAGGGAACCTTCCCAGAACAACTCACGAGGAGAGGAGAAAGTGGATCCTTCCATTGGGGAAACTGGAATGCTTGCCTAGGCAGAATGACTTGGAAAACACAAGGTGGAGTACCACCTATTTGCACAAAGACGGATACCCATAATTAAAAGGCAGAATAAAATAAGCATCCATAAATAAAATGTGCAGCAAAGTAATCCTATTGAAATAACACAGCAATTTACAGGAAGGAAACAACAGAGCATTGTGTAGCAGATCATATTTCTGCTGTCTCAGAGGAGGACATTTCCCTTTTTCTTTTAGGGTCCAGTCTGCTTTGAAGATGTGGCCGTTCGTTTCACGGACGAGGAGTGGGCGTTCCTGGATCCTGACCAGAGAGCTCTGCATAAGGACGTCATGGAGGACACTCGTGGGATTGTGGCCTCTCTTGGTAAGGCTCCCTGTGGGATCATCATATCAGCCTGGAAATTCAAAACATACCTCTATGGAACCAACCTCATATATTTTCACAGAGCTCAACAGCGCCCCCTATAACACCTGGGAACCTAACACCCCCACAATAAACAGTAAGTTACAGTTTTTTCTTTGAACAATCTTCCTCAAATTATTCCTTTTTCTACCACGATTGGGCTGGTCTGAACTGCCCAGGCCATCTTCAATGTCAGCTTCAGAATTGTTAGGAAAGATAAGTTGTGAGCTTTAGAGCTTACAGGGTTAACAGCTCAGAGAGTCCTGCATCTGGGGAGGAGCTTTCTCAACATCCGGGAAAGCTGTTTCTTCGTTCTTTCTGACTTTCGTTTTCTGCTGAGACAAGGAAGACGCAACGTCTGCATCTTCCGATGGTTTATCTTGCTGTACATACAAAAAAGCTTTCTAATTTAGAGGAACAGCAGTGTATTGGACTCTGTGTTCTGCAAGCTCACACACACAAGCAGCACTCGCTGTGCCGCTCTGATACAAGTCCAGGAAATGTGGAGCTTCAGGTTTTCTGTTTTTGTTTAGCTCCTGTCAGTCTTGGGTTGACCAAAGAAACGACTGACAATGGAGATGGAGGGGATGCCATGGTTGGGCCAAACAAAATTCATCCCAGAGAGCTGTGGAAACGTACCGGACACCACATACGTAGCTTCAGGTTTTCTGGTTTTGTATTTGCTCCTGTCAGTCTTGGGTTGACCAAAGAAATGACTGACAATGGAGATGGAGGGGATGTTGGGATATTTCCGTTCCACCTTAAAAGGGAGCAGGCTGTGAGTCACAGAGCCTGCGTATTTCCTGTTCACAGGATGTTTATGTTTGCTGTTGCTTTCGATTTCTCTCTCCGGTCGAAGACACTGACGCAGAACAGTCATGTCTTTCTTTGTTCTGATCAACGCTAAATAAAGATTGTAAATCATGCTCTCCTGGGTGCGACTTCTGGCTGTGCATTATCTGCTGATAAAAGGTGTGCATGAGCTCTGGAATGTGACAAGATATTTCTAGAAACAACTCATGTCGCTACTAATCGCTCATACTGCGTGTCTACGGGAGATCGATGGATGTCCGGCAGCCAGCTTGCGGGCCATGATGGACTTTATCTCCCTGGCAGTATCCCAACAGGGGATGCCATGGCTGGGCCAAACAAAACTCATCCCAGAGAAGAGCTAGACTTATTGAATATCAGGTAGTAATAGCAGTGATGATGATGATGATGATGATGAAGATGGTTTACAAACTTAATCTTTTCCGGAACAGGACTGTTCTTAAATCGATGTAACACTGTAGTAATAATAATATTTTTTTATTTATACCCTGCCCATCTGGCTGGGTTGCCCCAGCCACTCTGGACGGCTTCCAACACATATATAAACATGGCTTCCAACACATTTATAAACATGAAGCATAAATAATAATAATCTGATCCCATATAAAAAGAACATTAACTTTAAAGTGAACAACTCCTAGTGGCCAAAATTGTGGAAACCTTTTGTGAAAAGTGTATTTCTGAGGTTTGATGGCTCATAACACCACTTTTGTGTGGAGTAAGTAAAGGTAAAGGTACCGCTGCCCGTATGGGCCAGTCGTGTCTGACTCTAGGGTTGTGCGCCCATGTCACTTAAGAGGCTGGGGGCCAGCGTTGTCCGAAGACACTTCCGGGTCACGTGACGAAGCTGCTCTGGTGAGCCTGCACCAGCGCAGCACACGGAAACGCTGTTTATCTTCCCGCTATAAAGCGGTACCTATTTATCTACTTGCACTTAAGGCTGCTTTCAAACTGCTAGGTGGGCAGGAGCTGGGACCGAACAACGGGAGTTCACCCCGCCTCGGGGATTCGAACCGCCGACCATGCGATCGGCAAGTCCTAGGCGCTGAGAGCCAGTGTGGTGTAGTGGTTTTCTTCGGAGCTGAGGGCGATGAATCAATCACTGAGACGGCTAGAGCGTCGGTAGCAGAAAACTCACTCCGAATCTGACCGGACACAGGTTAGAGCTCAACGTCGAGCCTACCAATTGGCGATAGCGACGGCGAAGAAGACTTTCTTCACCGCCTCTATTGCATCTGCAGAAAATAGTAGCAGGAGACTCTTTCAGGTGGTCCGCAATTTAACAGAACCACCTTTACCACCGGGGCCTTGTAAAGACCCCAAGATCTCCTGCAACGATTTTGCAAAGTTTTTTGCAGATAAAATCACTCATATTCGGAACTAGCTAGACACCACCGTGGGAGCAGGGCTGGGGCAGGAGAGTGCTAGAGCCCTGTCTGGTCAAGTTGCATGGAATCAATTTCAATCCGTTACCCCCGAGGATGTGGACAGGCTGCTTGGACGCGTGAGACCAATCACTTGTCTCCTTGATCCTTGCCCATCCTGGCTAATAAAAGCAAGCCGGGAAGGGCTGGGCGATGGGCTCTGCGGGGTGGTGAATGCTTCCCTCTGTGAGGGAACATTCCCAGATCCACTGAAAGAGGCGGTCATTAAACCGCTTCTTAAAAAACCATCTTTAGACCCGGCCAGTATGGCCAAATATCGCCCAGTCTCAAATCTTCCATTCTTGGGCAAGGTGATTGAGCGCGTGGTTGCTGAACAACTCCAGGCACGCCTGGAGGATGCGGACCATTTGGATCCCTTCCAATCGGGATTCAGGCCTCACCATGGGACTGAAACTGCATTGGTCGCGCTGGTTGATGATCTCCGGCGGGCTAGGGATAAAGGTGAGAGCTGTTTCCTAGTTCTGTTGGATCTCTCAGCGGTCTTTGATACAATCGACCATAACATCCTTCTGGACCGTCTAGAGGGGTTGGGAGCTGGGGGCACTGTTATACAGTGGTTTCGCTCCTTCCTCCTGGGCCGTGTTCAGAAAGTGGTGGTGGGGGATGAGTGTTCAGACCTTTGGGCCCTCACTTGTGGGGTGCCTCAGGGTTCTGTCCTCTCCCCCATGCTTTTTAATATCTATATGAAGCCGCTGGGAGAGATCATCAGGGAGTTTGGACTGGGTGTCCATCAATATGCAGATGATACCCAGCTCTACCTCTCTTTCAAATCAGAACCAGTGAAGGCGGTGAAGGTCCTGTGTGAGTGCCTGGAGGCGGTTGGAGGATGGATGGCGGCTAATGGATTGAAGCTGAATCCTGACAAGACAGAAGTACTGTTTTTGGGGGACAGGGTGCGGGCTGGTGTGGAGGACTCCCTGGTCCTGAATAGGGTAACTGTGCCCCTGAAGGACCAGGTGCGTAGCCTGGGAGTCATTTTGGACTCACAGCTGTCCATGGAGGCGCAGGTCAATTCTGTATCCAGGGCAGCTGTCTACCAACTCCACCTGGTACGCAGGCTGAGACCCTACCTGCCCGCGGACTGTCTCGCCGGAGTGGTGCATGCTCTAGTTATCTCCCGCTTGGACTAATGCAATGCGCTCTACGTGGGGCTACCTTTGAAGGTGACTCGGAAACTACAGCTAATCCAGAATGCGGCAGCTAGACTGGTGACTGGGGGCGGCTGCCGAGACCACATAACACCGGTCTTGAAGGACCTACATTGGCTCCCAGTACGTTTCCGAGCACAATTCAAAGTGCTGGTGTTGACCTTTAAAGCCCTAAACGGCCTCGGCCCAGTATACCTGAAGGAGCGTCTCCACCCCCATCGTTCTGCCCGGACGCTGAGGTCCAGCGCCGAGGGCCTTCTGGCGGTTCCCTCATTGCGAGAAACAAAGCTACAGGGCAGAGGGCTTTCTCGGTAGTGGCGCCCGCCCTGTGGAACGCCCTCCCATCAGATGTCAAAACGATAAACAACTACCTGACATTCAGAAGACATCTTAAGGCAGCCCTGTTCAGGGAAGTTTTTAATGTATGATATTTTAGTGTTTTTTGGTTTCTATGGAAGCCGCCCAGAGTGGCTGGGGAAACCCAGCCAGATGGGCGGGGTACAAATAATAAATTATTATTATTATTATTATTATTATATAGTGGTTAAGAGCGGTAGCCTTGTAATCTGGGGAACCGGGTTCGCGTCTCCGCTCCTCCACATGCAGCTGCTGGGTGACCTTGGGCCAGTCACACTTCTTTGAAGTCTCTCAGCCCCACTCACCTCACAGAGTGTTTGTTGTGGGGGAGGAAGGGAAAGGAGAATGTTAGCCGCTTTGAGACTCCTTAAAGGGAGTGAAAGGCAGGATATCAAATCCAAACTCTTCTTCTTCTTCTTCTTCTTCTTCTTCTTCTTCTTCTTCTTCTTCTTACCCACAGCGCCACCCGTGTGGTGTGGAGTAATACCATAAAATTATATATCAATGGAAGGATAATCTAATGAAGAATGCAATGAAAGAACTTTTATAAAGGAGTATTTATTAGAACAGCAGTCATAACCATTGGCAACCTTTAGCTTTAATTACGGCCTTACAACGCCTTCCCATGATATGAACCAAGTTTTTAGTTCTGCAGCTGTAATAAAGTGAAACCAAGATTAAATTATTGCCTCTGTTAATTGGACTTTATTGCTGGGTTGCTTCTGACTAACAAGTTTCTTTAGTCGGCTCCATAGATTTCTGATTGGGTTAAAGTTTGGGCTATTCCCAGGCCATTCCAGCAGTGAAATATCTTTATCTTGAAAGCACCTTTTGCACACAGCAGCAACATGACATGGAGCGGAATCCTGTTGAAATAGAAAATAGAATATATTTTTGTGTGTGTGTGTGTGTAATGTTTCCAAGGGGTTGCTCGAGAGCAAGCAGGCAAATATCTCCCTGCTTGGCTGTGAAGCCTTGCTTTTGCTGCCAAAATAAACCTTACCTGTTCAGAGCGCCACTCTGACTCAGTCGCTGGCAGAATCCGTGAGTGGGCGGTTCCTAAACTTTCCCCAGCAAAGCAGCTTCTTGACGCCCAGTCTGCGCCTCCCCTCTCTGCGCAAGGAGGCCGTGGGTAACGGAGGACCCCTCTCCTCCCCGCTTTGCCCAGGCAAGTTTTCCTGGCACTGCCTTGCCTCTTCCGACTCCTGCAGCTCCGCTCCACTGGAGGCGTCTTTATTCTCCTCCGTTGAAGGGGAGCTGCTTCCCACGATCCCTGGAGGCTCTCTGTAATCCATTCGGCTTTTCCTCTCTCCCTCCTGAACCGATGGCAGTTCCCTGACAATATGCTTCAGCATCTGGGAAAAGATCACCTGAGGAATGCTTCAGTTTGGGAGCAAGTCTTTCATTTATGCATTTTAGGGCATTTACATTCCCATTAATCATGTAAATTTTGCCCACATCTTTTGCTGCCATACAACCCCAGATCATCACACTATCTGGGTGTTTCACGGTCGGTGTAATGCAAGTGAATGTAAATCTTCTCTGATTCTTCTCCTCACGTATGTCATGCCATCACTACCAAGCAATGAGATTTGGGTCTCATTGCTCCAAATAACACTGTTCCATTGTTCTGCTGTCCAGTTAACATGGGTTTAATCTTTTCAACCTTTGCTTGAGAGATGACAATGGCTTTTTCCTTAGAATTATAACATTTTGACCAGTCCTTGCACTCAACTTCACATTACATTGTGCCATGTCATCTTGTATACACCCAGATGATTTTCTTCTGACAAACACTGACAAACTGGAACGTGCCCAGAGGAGGGCAACCAAAATGGCCAAAGGCCTGGAAACGATGCCTTATGAGGAACGGCTAAGGGAGCTGGGCATGTTTAGCCTGGAGAAGAGGAGGTTAAGGGGTGATATGATAGCCATGTTCAAATATATAAAAGGATGTCACATAGAGGAGGGAGAAAGGTTGTTTTCTGCTGCTCCAGAGAAGTGGACCCGGAGCAATGGATCCAAACTACAAGAAAGAAGATTCCACCTAAACATTAGGAAGAACTTCCTGACAGTAAGAGCTGTTCGAACAGTGGAATTTGCTGCCAAGGAGTGTGGTGGAGTCTCCTTCTTTGGAGGTCTTTAAGCAGAGGCTTGACAACCATATGTCAGGAGTGCTCTGATGGTGTTTCCTGCTTGGCAGGGGGTTGGACTCGATGGCCCTTGTGGTCTCTTCCAACTCTATGATTCTATGATTCTATGTAGGGACAGTCTCTCCACTCGTCCATCATCACTTGCCTTTGTGCACCTTTCCCTGCCTTTACCGGTCTGATTTTGTAGTGACTAAGTCTCCTTATACTTCGTTATTCAATACTTCTCGTTGAAGCCTAGATTCTTTTTCAGAATAGCCTCTTTCTGCAACCTCTTTTCTAAACATTTCATTAATCTGAAAAAAATGCAGCCAATCGTTTACATATTCTTTCACTTCTTCATATGGTTTCATTTTCCACTTACTTCCCTCTTTCTCAATTAAACATCCATATGTTATCCACCTCCCAGTCATATTGATCTTTTTAACACTCATCGCCTCTAATGGTGATAACCAGTGTGGTATTTTTGGTTCAAGTAGGTTTTTGTACCTACCCCATACCTCATTCAGAGATCCTCTAATAATATGATTTTTGAAACCTTTATGCACTCGTTTTTTTCCATACCATAAATATGTGTGCCAACCGAATCTATTGTCATATCCTTCCAAATCTAACAAATCTCTATTTTCTAATTTCATCCATTCTTTCAACCAACATATGCACGTTGCTTCATAATATAATCTCATATCTGGCAGGGCCAAGCCTCCCCTCTTTTTTAAATCTGTTAACAACTTAAATTTTATTCTCGGCTTTTTGCCCTGCCAGATATATCTTGAAATCAAAATCCATAAGATGCCACCAAACGAATAAAAGTCTGTGTTAAATCTCAAAGAGAGGGGAAGAGAAGGAGAAGGGCAAAAGCCTCCCCCATCAAAGATACAAAAATGGCGCAGTTCGCTTCTTTGTATCCCATTCAAATACTCCACAGAGAAGGAGGCGGGGGGGTATGAACTTCAGAGGGCAAAAACACTCCTAATTCCTCTCAAACGTCTTTTAAACTTCCACCAAATTAAAGAAACAGTATTTTCCCTCTTAGTATCTTCTGTCTCTCTTCACAGGCTAGAATTAATAAATCAGTCCGTCGCTGCCAATTGGGCAGATCTTTTTAAAAACAAAAGTAGAAAGCTCTCGGAGTCTTCTCCCCCAACATTTCCCACCGACTCACTGATAAGACTATTAATTGCCTTCCAAATGACTCTCCCCCTTTTCTCTATCTTTATATTCCTTATACTCCTTATAGTCCTTTAAAAGGCAGTCAAATAAATTATCAGTTTAATCTGTTTGCATTGACTTACGTTTTTGTCCCGCTCTGAAGATTGTTCTTGTGTGTAGTTAAAATTCCAGGCAAGGCTGACCTCCTTTTTTCCACCTTATCCACTTCAAATTGGCTCTAATCCATGGATTTGTATTTTAAAAAGTCCCAATTCGATTTCTTAATGTTTGAGAGCTGATCGCTTCTGTGTGCAAGCTCGGAGCTTCGCTCTTGAGGGATAGAAATGGCCTCCTGCTGTCCGCTTCTCTACCCTGCGGCTCTCGTCGCCTCCAAAAGAGAGGTTACTTGGCAGCTGGAGGATAAGCTCTTGGACCGTGCTGGGACCCTGCCTCTTGAATATCCTTTCAAGGGTGTTTGGGGGGCTGCGGCGCTCTAGCAGCACTCCCTTTTTCCCTCAAAAGCTGGATTCTCTCAGCACTGAGGAATCCCGCTTGCTTTCACTCCCGCAATCGCCGGAAGCCTCCTCAACTCTTTGTGCCATTTCTATAATTTTTTTATGTTTTACAAGAACACAAAAAAAACAACCAACTTGAAAGCAATCACAAAAGACACTGACAAAAGTCAACCTAAGCAATTTGTCCTTTTTTCTGGTTATTTGGCTATAGCATTAGATAGAATACGGGTAATTGAACAATTTCCATTGATACATACCGTATTTTTCCCTCTATTACACGCAGATTTTTTCTCCTAAAAAGGAAGGGGAAATGTCTGTGCGTGTTATAGAGCGAATGTGTGGTCCCTGGAGCCAAAAAATCAGGCAAAAATCAAACCGCGCTTCACGGAGAAGGGAAACCTGAAAAGAGGAAGCGGCTGCTTTCCTGCATTCTGCCTCAGGGTCTTACTGCCCACCCTGCTCTGTTTCGTTGCTGTGTTTGCTCAAACGGAACAAAGAGCAGGGAAAGCCCCTCCCCTCCAGGCAAGCACAGTGCCGTTCTTTCTAATTCCTCTCTGTGCTCCTGTACTGCTGGGGGAGAGGGAGAGAGAGTGGGGGAGGGAGAGGGAGAGGGGGGGAGGGAGAGAGAGAAGGGGGGAGGGGAGAGAGAGAGAGATAGATGGCTGGCTGGCTTGGGTGGGGGGAAACTTTTGCCTTTCTTTCCTCCCTCCCGGTTAAATCCCTCTCCTGCATTCTTAGCCAGCTGCTTCTCTGCACACCCCTCTCATGTCCCTTCTTTGTTTTTCCTTCGCTCCCCACTTAAAATGTGGTTACAAAGCATAGATCAACATGGATCCTCAGGATCTTTGCATTGGGTCACCCCAAATTCACCATCAGATCACATAGCATGTCCATGGCTACAGCCTGCCCCCCCAAAATCACGCACCCACTGTTGCCTGGGGCTGCAATGGTGCAAAAACGTGGTTAAAAAGCATGGATCCACATGGATCCTCAGGATCTTTGCATTGGGTCACCCCAAATTCACCATCAGATCACATAGCATGTCCATGGCTACAGCCTGCACCCAAAAAATCACGCACCCACTGTTGCCTGGGGCTGCAATGGTGCAAAAATGTGGTTACAAAGCATGGATCCACAGGAATTCTCAGGATTTTTGCATTGGGTCACCCCAAATTCACCATCAGATCACATGTCTGTGGCCACAGCATGAAGCACAAAAATGATACATCCACTGTTTCATTCAGAATGTTTTTTCCCTTGTTTTCCTCCTCTAAAAACGATGTGCGTGTTATGGTCAGGTGCGTGTTATAGAGCGAAAAATACGGTAATTTTATGATATTACTCCAAAAGAAGCAGTGTTATGAGCCATCAAACCACTGAAATACACTTTTCTCCAAAAGTCTTCCACAATTTTGACCACTACTGTATATCAAACAAAGCAACATTCAGCACCTCAACAGAATCTCATAATAAATATGTTGGTTATTGACAAACAACAAAGGTAAGAAACACACTGAACTCTCTTAAGTTCTTCTCCATTTGTTCCTGAGGCTCTAATCCCTTTTTGTCTCCATTGCAGATTGTGATGAATCAGAAATCGAGAATGAAGGTGATCACGATAAAATCCCCAGAGAGGAGAAGCCACGTAAAAATTTGGAGTTTGGAGAAAGCTGCAGTCAGCGCTCCCATTCCACTTCCCATCAACAAAATATCCTTGGAAAGAAACTCTATCAGTGTGTGGAATGTGGAAAGAGCTTCAGTCAGAGCTCCTCTCTCACTAGGCATCACAGAATTCATACAGGGGAGAAACCTTATCAGTGTGTGGAATGTGAAAAGAGCTTCAGTCAGAGCTCCGATCTCACTTACCATCAAATAATTCATACAGGGGAGAAACCCTATCAGTGTGTGGAATGTGGAAAGAGCTTCACTGGAAGCTCCAAACTCACTTCCCATCAAAGAATTCATACTGGGGAGAAACCCTATCAGTGTGTGGAATGTGGAAAGAGCTTCAGTCATAGCCACAGTCTCACTTCCCATCAAAGAATTCATACTGGGGAGAAACCCTATCAGTGTGTGGAATGTGGAAAGAGCTTCAGTCACAGCCACAATCTCACTTCCCATAGAAGAATTCATACAGGGCAGAAACCCTATCAGTGTGTGGAATGTGGAAAGAGCTTCACTCACAGCCACAGTCTCAATTACCATCAAAGAATTCATACAGGGGAGAAACCCTATCAGTGTGTGGAATGTGGAAAGAGCTTCAGTCAGAGCTCCCATCTTTCTTCCCATCAAAGAATTCATACAGGGGAGAAACCCTATCATTGTGTGGAATGTGGAAAGAGCTTCGGTAGGAGCACCGATCTCATTTCACACCAGAGAATTCATATAGGGGATAAGCCCTATCCGTGTGTGAAATGTGGAAAGAGCTTCAGTAACAGCTCCTCTCTCACTTACCATCAAAGAATTCATACAGGGGAGAAACCCTATCAGTGTGTGGAATGTGGAAAGAGCTTCAGTCAGAGCTCCTATCTTTCTTCCCATCAAAGAATTCATACAGGGCAGAAACCCTATCAGTGTGTGGAATGTGGAAAGAGCTTCAGTCAGAGCTCCCATCTTTCTTCCCATCAAAGAATTCATACAGGGGAGAAACCCTATCATTGTGTGGAATGTGGAAAGAGCTTCACTGAAAGCTCTTCCCTCACTTCCCATCAACGAATTCATACAGGGGAGAAACCCTATCATTGTGTGGAATGTGGAAAGAGCTTCACTCATAGCTCCTCTCTCACTTCCCATCAAAGAATTCATACACGGGAGAAACCCTATCAGTGTGTGGAATGTGGAAAGAGCTTCACTGAAAGCTCCTCTCTCACTTCCCATCAAAGAATTCATACACGGGGGAAACTCTATCAGTGTGTGGAATGTGGAAAGAGCTTCACTCATAGCTCCTCTCTCAATTTCCATAAAAGAATTCATACTGGGGAGAAACCCTATCGGTGCATGGAATGTGGAAAGAGCTTCAGTAGGAGCACTGAACTCACTTCCCATCAGAGAATTCATACAGGGGAGAAACCCTATCAGTGTGTGGAATGTGGAAAGAGCTTCACGTATGGCTCCTCTCTCACTTCCCATCAAAGAATTCATACAGGGGAGAAACCCTATCAGTGCGTGGAATGTGGAAAGAGTTTTAGACAGAGCTCCTCTCTCGCTTCCCATCAAAGGATTCATACAGGGCAGAAACCCTATCAGTGCGTGGAATGTGGAAAGAGCTTCAGTAGGAGATCCAATCTCACTTCCCATCAAAGAATTCATACAGGGGAGAAACCCTATCAGTGCGTGGAATGTGGAAAGAGCTTCAGTAAGAGATCCAATCTCACTTCCCATCAGAGAATTCATACAGGAGTCAGACCTGAGGGATGCTCCTCCATCCACGATGCAGCTGCCAGTAGACCTTTGACACTGGCTCAGCAGAGCACACCTTGCTGTGTTAATCTGTAGGTGAGCTGGCAGAACAAAAGGTCCTCTCAAGGTGAGTGGAAAGGAGGGGAGTAATAGAATCATAGAATTGTCAAGTTGGAAGGGACCACAAGGTCTTCTAGTCCAATTCCCCACATTTAGGGACTTTTTTCTCCTCCTGGCCACCCTTCTTATCATATGTATTGATTGTTTATGACCTCCGGGGTTGCTGAATGCACTCCTTTTAAGTTTTCATTGATTTCCCCCAAAAATATGCATGCTTAACTAGTGTTTGTAGTTTAACTTTTCCCCACGTGGGGTCTGTTGAAATGCTCAGAAGAAATCTGATTGGTTCTTATGAACACTCTGTAAAAGTTCTTTTGTGAATAAAACGACCTGGGCCGAGGGGTAGACAGAGAGAGACACAGACAGAGATTATTATACGCACCCTTCCCAGAGTCTTGCTGGTTCAAGCCCCTGTGTGTATTCTTATTAATCAGAGTTCAATCCTTCCTTTACTTTGGGAACGCCTCACTTCCCCGTCCCCAGGCGAAAACCCCTGGCCTTTCATTGGTAGAGCTGCCACCATGCCAGTAGCATTTACCCTGCACAGCATTCAGTGCTGCGCAGGGACTGACTGAGCGGGCAGCGAGATGCTTTCAGCCTCGGACACTTGGTGGGTTCTGAAATGACTGTGCAGGCCACGACCCTGGCGGGCTGGATTCAGCCCACGAGACATAGTATGAGGACCCCTGGTCTTCACTGACTGGCAGCTCCCCAGAGTTTCAGGCAGGGATTTTGTCCAGCCCTTGCAGGAGATGCCAGGGGCTGACAATGGGACATTCTGCATGCCAAGCAGATGCTCTAGGGCTCCCCATATTTCACTAGCCTTTCAATGTTATGCTATTAGCAATCGTGGAGATTCCACCTGCCTCTTTCGAAAGGAGAACAGTCACCTGATCAATTTAATTAATTAATTAATTATAATAATAATTTATTTATTTATTTTAAAAAATGTTTATTAGGATTTTGCAATAAACATAGGTTTAACAAACTAAAAAGAAAAGATAGAGAGAGAAAAAAAAGATAACAAGAAAAATACAAAAAATTACAACAAAAAATCCTAGAAGAAAAAAAAATACAAAATGCAAAAAACAGATGACTAAATTTTTTTTTAAAGAAAAATCCATTTTTCAATATCTTTAGGCTCATTTACTTATTTCCTTGACCTCCTCACACCTCCCCTTTTTGCATTCCCGTTTACAAAATCCTTTCAGCAAATCCTTACCCTCTTTCATTTGTCTTTACTCTGTGTCTTAACCTATTATAACTATATATTTTCATCCATATGACTATCTATATTTGCGTATTCTTTTTATCCTTATTACCAAAACCACTTACTTTCAATCCAACATCATTTTAACATTCAATAATTTTACACTATTTCTGCAAATAGTCTTTAAATTTCTTCCAATCTTCTTCCACCAACTCTTCTCCCTGGTCTCGGATTCTGCCAGTCATTTCCGCCAATTCCATATAGCCCATCACCTTCATCTGCCACTCTTCCAGGGTGAGTAAATCTTGTGTCTTCCAGTACCTTGCAATAAGTATTCTTGCTGCTGTTGTTGCATACATAAAGAAAGTTCTATCCTTCTTTGGCACCAATTGGCCGACTATGCCCAGGAGAAAGGCCTCTGGTTTCTTCAAGAAGGTATATTTAAATACCTTTTTTAATTCATTATAAATCATCTCCCAGAAAGCCTCAATCCTTGGGCACGTCCACCAAAGGTGAAAGAATGTACCTTCAGTTTCTTTACATTTCCAACATTTATTATCGGGTAAGTGATAGATTTTTGCAAGCTTGACTGGGGTCATGTACCACCTGTATATCATTTTCATAATATTCTCTCTTAGGGCATTGCATGCCGTAAATTTCATACCTGTGGTCCACATCTGTTCCCAGTCAGCAAACATGTTATGTCCAACGTCCTGTGCCCATTTAATCATAGCAGATTTAACCGTCTCGTCCTGAGTATTCCATTTTAACAGCAAGTTATACATTCTTGAAAGTATCTTTGTTTTAGGATCTAACAGATCTGTTTCCAACTTTGATTTTTCCACCTGGAAGCCAATTTTTTTGTCTAAATTATAAGCCTCTCTTATTTGATAATAATGAAGCCAGTCTCGCACTTTATCTTTTAGTTTCTCAAAACTCTGCAATTTCAATTTGTCTCCTTCTTGCTCCAAGATTTCCCAATATTTCGGCCACTTGGCCTCCATATTGAGCTTTTTCAGGGCCTTTGCCTCCATCGGTGACAACCACCTTGGGGTTTTATTTTCAAGTAAGTCTTTATATCTTGTCCAGACATTAAACAATGTTTTCCTGACAATATGGTTTTTAAATTCTTTATGTGCTTTAACCTTGTCGTACCATAAGTATGCATGCCACCTGTCAGGGTACTGACATCAGAGGCATGGGAGAAGGAGAGGGTCTCTGATTCTGCAGGAGAAGGTCCCAGCGCTAGGGGGAGACTCGGCTGGGAAGAAGGGGAAGGAAATAAGTGTAACACCAGGGATCCAGGAGAGCAACGGGACAGGGAGGTGTAGGGGCTCCAGGACTCTTCGTTGGATGTTAGTGAGGAGAGCCCAGGCACCCCGCTGCCCACGCCCACCCTGCGCAGGAGACTCCCGCGCAGTGAGAGGCGGAGACGATTAGGTGTCAAACAACTCTTATGTTGGCAGCGCTTTAAGAAACGCCCACAGACAGATTCTACGAGTGACTAAGGGCAGCCACGCTCAGATGGGCTGTGCAGTCTGGAGGGTTTAACCAGGCAATCTAATGCTCAAACGGAGCAGGATTACGCACGAGTAACTCCCAACCACTACAGCAATCTGTCTGTCCCTGAAAGTTGCTCGTGCGCAACAAGCAGAAGGGGGCATCATGAGTAAGACCGGAGAAGTCGGAGCCACGGAAGGGGCGGCTGGAGGCCAATCGCTGGAGGAGAGAAACCGTGACTTGGAAGAGCACATAGCCATCCTGACGAGGCTGGACGAACGACGGTCTCTGGATGCTTAGGGGAAACCCACCCCCATAGCGAGGAAGGTACCGGGACTGGTGCATAAATTTGGGGAAAACCCTCAAGAGTATGGGGCGTTTAGAACAGAAATAGAATATGCCCTGAAGCTGCAGCAAAACTATTTTGAAAATGATGCAGCAAAAGTTGCTTATATTGTGGGGCACTTGCAGGACGGGGCTAGAGAGTGGATTCGACCGCTTATGGCGATGCAGAATGACGCCATGGAGGATCTACCAAAATTCCTCCAGGCGATGGACACGATGTTCAGTAGCGATGTGCAACAGAGCGTTACAAAACGGGAACTGCTGAGCTGTAAGCAGGGAGAAGGGTCAGTTAGAGACTATTGGTCACGTTTTGCAATGATCGTGCACCGCCTGGGGTGGCAGCTGGACTCGGAACCCATGCAAATGCTATTTGAGGAGGGGTTGTCACCAAGGGTCAAATATGAGCTTTCGCGCGCACCCCGCCCACAGTCTGGATCAGCTAACCAAAGCAGTCCTTGCGATTGGCGTAAGACAGGAAGCGCGGGCTCAAGAGAGGCGGGAAGGGAGAGAGCAGCGTTGTCATGACTACCGCATTCCTAGAATACCTAGGCAGCCTTCCCTGCCGGCAGAGCCAATGGAAATAGGCGGCGCGCGCGCCCAGGAGGTTTCAAAATCCAGCGAGAGTCGCAAAAAGGAGGGAAAGGATGTAAAAATGACCAAGAAATGTTTCCTTTGCCAACGGCCAGGACATTTTGCCAGAGTCTGCCCACAAAGAAAGGCCTGGCAAGGAATGGTGGGAGCCGTGGGGGGCGAGGAGGAGGAACCCCAAACCCCGGAGCAGGGAAACGGAAACGCTTGGCTGCCAATCAGCGGGCACAGCAGTCGAGCCAACAACCAATGAATGTGCCCAAACCAGATTCTCCAAGAGCCGCAATTGCCATTGAGGTGGTGCTTGAACTCCCAAATGGGCACCCAGTGAAGGTTCAGGGTATGCTGGACTCAGGAAGCTCTTGCAACTTTTTAGCAGGGACTTTGCTTTAGAGCATCAGCTTCACCTGCTACCTTTGGATGCACCTCTGCAAGTCACCACCATTGATAGGAGGGAACTGATTGGGGGGGAAGTTACCCACCAGACCCCACCGATGAGAATGAGAGTGTCTAGGCACTCAGAGACAATTGCCTTCCACGTTGCCTCATTAGCGGCAATAATATTAGGGATGAGCTGGCTAGCGCAACATGATCCGGTGGTGGCGTGGCATCAGAGGACCGTCAGCTTTGGGTCTGACTACTGCCTGCAGCACTGCTTAGGCGGGGAAACGCCAAGGATGAGCGTAGCCAGAGTCGCAAGCACTGCAGTGGAGGGAAGGTGCCACCACAATATGCTGATCTGAAGGAGGTTTTTAGTGAAAAAGAGGCAGATAGACTGCCACCCCACAGGCCGTTCGATTGCCAGATCAATTTGCTCCCTGGGGCGTAGCTGCCTGTGGGTAAGCTGTATGCCATGTCAGACAGGGAGATGAAGGAGTTACGGGACTTTATCGACAAGAACCTAAAGAGAGGGCTTATAAGAGAGTCAAAGGCAGTGGGGGGGGTAGTCCAGTATTTTTTGTGGACAAAAAGGACACTGATAAACTGAGGCTTGTGGTGGACTTCAGGGCGGTAAATTTGGTGTCAGAAGCTGTGACTTTCCCTATGCCCAGAATTGACGACATTCTGACGAGAGTGAGGAAGGGAAAGATTTTCACCAAGCTAGACCTTAGGGGGGCTTACAACTTAATCCGAATGAGAGAGGGAGATGAATGGAAGACCACCATGTTCACACCCCTGGGGGCCTTTGAATATCTCGTTATGCCTTTCGGATTACAGTCAGGCTCCGCCTGTTTTCAAGCGTTCATGCACCACGTGTTGGGGTCTCTGCTTTACAAGAACTGTGTAGCATTCCTGGACGACATCTTCATATATTCAGAAAATGAGGAGCAACATGTGAGAGATGTCAGGGAAGTGCTACAACGATTGCAGAAACACCAGTTGTGGGTCAAGCTAGAGAAATGTCAGTTTCATGCCCGAGAGGTGGAGTTGCTGGGGTACAAGTTATCGGACAAAGGCTTAGCGATGGACCCAAGCAAGGTGCAAGCAGTATTGGAGTGGAAGACCCCAAAGACACGAAAGGATGTGCAGAGGTTCCTAGGTTTTGGCAATTTCTACAGGAAGTTCATCAAGAACTTTGCACACTTGACAGCTCCAATCACGGACTGTCTCAGTAGTAAAAGGAAGTTTGTGTGGACGGAGGAAGCCCAGCGATCCTTTGAAAGATTGAAGAAGGCGTTCGCGTCGGAAGAACAATTACTACATGTGGATTTGGAGAAACCACTGCGGTTGGAGACAGATGCATCAGACAGAGCCATAGGGGTGGTTCTGTTGCAGCCAGGACTGAACAAGCAAGAATGGAAACCGTGTGCCTTTTTCTCGAGGAAGCTGAGCAAGTCGGAACAAAACTACACCGTGTACGACAGAGAACTGCTAGCAATCTACGCCGCCTTTCGTCGGTGGCGCCATTTGCTGATAGGGGCGCAGCGCAAGATCCAGGTCTGTACAGATCACAAGAACTTGGAATATTGGCGGACAGCACGGGTGCTCAACCAGAGACAGATTCGCTGGGCAAAGGAGTTTTCCAAGTTTTCCTTCGAAATCCAGTATGTGCCAGACGAGCAAAACGTGAGAGCAGACGCTCTCTCGCGGAAACCAGAGTACTTCGAAGGAGAGGGGCTACCGGAGACCCCACACGTCATACCTGAGGACCGATGGGTGTGGGGGGGAACTCTAGTGGGCACGAGAGAACTAGCAGGACTCACTAGGGCCGATGAATTCGCACGAACAAAAATCAGGGAACTCCAAGATGGGAGGGGAGCACCAGAGGGGTTCGAAGAGAAGGAAGGGGTGTTGTACTACAGGGGGGCAATGTACGTACCGGGGGAGGCTCTAAGAAGAAGGGTACTCAAACAACTACATGACACCCCCACAGCAGGGCACTTTGGGTAACACAAAACCATGATGCTGGTGACCCGACAATTTTGGTGGCCAAGGGGGAGGGAAGATGTACGCGAATATGTAAGAGGGTGTGACCGTTGCCAGAGGGCCAAAGGGGAACGCACGGTACCAGCGGGTTTGCTGGAACCCTTACCCACACCAAACAAACCCTGGGAGGTGGTGTCAATTGATTTCATGACGGATCTGCCCCAATCGAGGGGAAAAACAGCAGTGATGGTAGTAGTCGACTTGCTAACCAAAATGTGCCATTTTATCACCTGCTCACATGCGGTGACGGCGGAAGAAACGGCACGGTTGTTTGTAGAACACATTTTCAGGCTGCATGGCGCCCCCTTGAGGGTTCTCTCAGACCGCGGAAAACAATTTACTTCCCGGTTCTGGAGGAAGCTCATGAGCCTACTGCAAGTCGAGGTCAGCTTCTCGACAGCGAGACACCCAGAAACCAATGGGCAAGCGGAAAGGGCAAACAGCGTACTCCAGCAATACTTACACTGCTACGTTAGCGAGAGGCAGAATGATTGGGTAGAGAAACTAGCGTTAGCAGAATTTGCGTACAATAACGCTGAACATGTGTCCACAAGAATGAGTCCATTTTTGGCCAATTATGGGTGTCATCCTTGAAATTACAGTGTTATGAGAGTTTGAAGTCTAAAGTAAGAGATTGGCTTCATTACCTTCAGAAAAATGAGGTATTCAAACAAGACAGGAAAATTGGCTTCCAGGTGGAGAGATCAAAATTAGAAACGGAATTGTTAGAACCCAATACTAAGAATCTGTCACGAATGTATAACTTGCTGCTGAAGTGGAATACACAAGAGGAAACAGTTAAATCGGCTATGATTAAGTGGGCACAAGATATTGGTCATGACATTATGTTTGCTGACTGGGAACAGTTATGGACCACCGGTATAAAGTTCACGGCATGTAATGCCTTAAGAGAGAATATTATGAAAATGATTTACAGGTGGTACATGACCCCAGTCAAGCTTGCAAAAATTTATCATTTGCCCAATAATAAATGCTGGAAATGTAAAGAGACTGAAGGTACCTTTTATCACCTTTGGTGGACATGCCCGAGGATCAAGGTTTTCTGGGAAATGATCTATAATGAAATTAAGAAGGTTCTTAAGTGCACCTTTCACAAGAAACCAGAAGCCTTTCTCCTGGGCATGGTAGGCCAATTGGTGCCAAGGAAGGACAGGATGTTTTTTATGTATGCTACAACAGCAGCAAGAGTTCTTTTAGCAAAGTATTGGAAGACACAAGAATTACCCACACTGGAAGAATGGCAGACGAAGGTGATTGACTACATGGGACTGGCTGAGATGACTGGCAGAATCCGTGACCAAGGGAAAGAGACGGTGGAAGAAGACTGGAAGAAGTACAAAGATTATCTTAAGAATTGTTATAAAATTAATGAGTGTTAAAATGTCAAGGGTACCGAAAAAAAAAGAATTACAGCTGTAAAGAAAGTGAACAATATGTTAACTGAAGTGAGAGGTTGCTGAGAAAATTTTAAAATTGGGATGCAGAAAAGGGAGGTATGGGGAAGTCGGTGAAACGAAGTTTAAGAAAAAGAGGTTATGAAATTATATGTGTTTATATGTTTTTGTTTGTTTGTGTATTGTAAATTGTATTGTCTTTATTCTATGTTGGAAAATTAATAAAAAAATTATTTTAAAAAAAAACTATGGGTGTCATCCCAGGGCATTCCCGGGTAATGAGGAACAGAGCTGGAGTGTGCCTGCAGCTTAACAGTTTGTGGAAGAAATGGAAGCATTATATCAACAGCTCAAGATGAACCTAGAAAGGGCCAAGGCCAATTACAAGAAGCAAGCAGATAAACACCGAAGGGAAGGGGAAACCATAAGGGTGGGGGATTGCGTGTGGCTGTCCACTCAAGGGTTACCCTTTAAGGGAGGGTGCAAGAAGTTGCAGCCCAGACGACTGGGGCTGTTTGAAGTCATACAACAGATAAACCCTGTGGCGTTCAAGCTCAGGTTGCCCAACAACATGAAAATACATCCCGTGTTCCACAGGTCCTTACTCTCACCACACAGAGAGGGGCGGGAATTCGAGGGGCGGGAGGTAGAAGTCATGCCACAACCACAGGTAGAAGAAAGGGAACACCAAAGTTCGGCCGCAGAGATAGTTGATTCAAGGTGGCGAGGTCGGCAAGTGGAGTACTTGGTGGCGTGGGAAGGAGAGCCCTGGTCGGAAAACACGTGGGTGCCAGCAGAGGCAATTGGTGATGAGCATATGGTGGAAGTGTTCCACCGACGGTTCCCAGATAAGCCCCAGCCCTTAGAGAGATTCTGGGAGGAACAATTCGGTACCACGGAGGAGGAAGAGAGTTTCGAAGGGTTTTCAGAATCCGAAGAAGAATCGGATTGGGAGGGTCATTCCATGGGTGGGAACCTTAGCAGGTGGGAAGAGGTTTTCGCACCCACCGATGAGGAGGACAGCTCATTCCGGGGTTTCCTTGGCTCGCCGACCAGAGAAGAGGCTACAATAGAGCCCACAGTTCGGAGGAGAAGCTGCTCTCAACAGAGCCCAGCGACAGAAGCACACAGCTGTACTGAGGCAGCACTGGATGTTGAAATTTTGCACCCCTAGCAATTTTCTCCCTGGGGCAACCACCCCGTGCACCTCCCATGCTATGGCACTATAATTCAGAAAGTTCTTCCGGATGTTTAGTTGGAATCCCCTTTCTTGTAACTTGAAGCCATTAGTTGGGTCCTACCTTCCAGAACAGCAGGAAACAAGCTATACCCTATAAGCATTGAAAGCTGATAGAGGATGCTATTGGCTGACACTTAAGTGCCTTCCTCAGCATAACAAAAGAGCTTGCTCAGTGCCATAGGGCAAGTGAGTGGGCCTCCCCACCCTCACTTAACTGCTGGGTGGATGGAACAATAGGACAGGGTGTGGTGAGAGAGCTGAGCAAAGAGCAGGTGGAGAACCTAGACATGGAGCGATAGAAGCAAGACCCATTGGGGTGTTAGTGCAGTAAGCCCCTCCATTCTATGCTCAGGTTGCATATGTCTGTTGATATATGCTAAAGATGCTGTAGACTCTGCTGCCGCTCATTCCAAGGAAACTGAGGCCCGGGTCCCCTGAAGCCTCTCACCGCTCAGAGATTGGGGTGGCATTTAACAATACAATAGGGAAACGGCTATGTATTGTCAGTACTTATCTACTTTTAAAATTTTTCACTTATGATCTTTTTCCTTTACTTCTTTATTCTTTCTTTGCTCTTTTTTTCTGATATCTTATCTTTCATTTCACTGCTTTATTGTGAATAGCATTTTATAGAGGTATAAATAACTGTAAATATGAAAAGAGACAAAATATTCTCTAATCCTTTTTCCTTGGTTAGTTATATTTTCTTTTGTATTTTCTTTTGTTGTGAATATGTATGTTTTCTAATTTGTATTTAATAAAAATTTATTTTAAAAAAACCAACAATACAATAGTACAAAATGACTTTAAAAAAATGCTCACATCTTACACATCTGTCGTCATGTAAGAGCACACACACAAGATCTCCAGAGCATCACTCCGAGAGTCTTTGCAGAGGGATCCTTAGAGATTTTCTAGCAATTGCTACTGCGATTTCACACATTACATTCCCCTGGGATTCAGCAGTTTCCCAGCAGTTTTGGGACAGCCTCCCTCCCAGAGGGAAAGCACAGGAGGTTTTAACCAGGCCTTTTGTTCAGCTGGAACACAGTGGGCGCCACTGTCATTATTAGAGAACAAGATATGTGAGTTCCACCACCTCTTATTCTAGATAAGTAGCTCTAGTTTTAACCCTAACTGGAACACAATAAAAAGCATAGGCATGAGTCCATTAGTGCAGGGGTCAGCAACCTTTTTCAGCAGGGGTCCGGTCCACTGTCCCTCAAACCTTGTGGGGGGCCAGACTATTTTTTTTGGGGTGGGTGAACGAATTCCTATGCCCCACAAATAACCCAGAGGTGCATTTTAAATAAAATGACACATTCTACTCATGTAAAAACGCGCTGATTCCTGGACCATCCGCGGGCCGGATTGAGAAGGCGATTGGGCCACATCCAGCCTACGGGCCTTAGGTTGCCTACCCCTGCCTCAGTGCTTACTGTCAGGAAAATCATGTTGCACCCAGAGCTCATGCCTTAGAGTCCATTAAGTGCAGAGACCTCTTTTGAATATAAACATTTTAATTGACTTCAGATAGGTCTTTATCAGTCATAAAATGTCAGAGCTTATGCATTTTAAGCATGGATAATATAAGAACCCAAGAACAGCTCTGCAGGATCAAACTCTAGGTCCACTCAGTGTTAATCTATACCATCCCATAAAATGTCCAAATATCCACATTTCTCTTATTTAGATTGTCCCCTTGTAGTCCAGGCTGGTGGCTTTTGTGCTTTCTCCATACTTGAAGCAAACCTATCTCCAAGCTTCCTGGCAATTTTTCAGTAGATTCCCTCCCTAAGGGAAAACATTTTTGCTACAATTCCGACACCATAAAAAGCACATGCTGAATAATTACTGGAACAGCAGAGTCTGGTTCAGCATTGACCATGGGAAAAACCACACCAGTTTCATGGTTTGTGCCATAAAGTCAGGTAAGTTCAAAGGATTCCTTGAGAAACAAGGCAGACGAGTTTTTCTTTGATCAACGGCAGGTAGGCCTACAGTCATGATGTTATGAAATGGCAGAGCTAATATCTTTTACATAGGAATAGCATGGATAACAAAACAATCTAAGGCCACACCTTGTTCTGGTTCCTGCACCTTAAAGGAAGATTGTAGACCAAAAGGCTGAAGGGCTGGAAGAAGAAGAAGAAGAAGAAGAGTTTGGATTTGATATCCCGCCTTTCACTCCCTTTAAGGAGTCTCAAAGCGGCTAACATTCTCCTTTCCCTTCCTCTCCCACAACAAACACTCTTGTGAGATGAGTGGGGCTGAGAGACTTCAAAGAAGTGTGACTGGCGCAAGGTCACCCAGCAGCTGCATGTGGAGGAGTGGAGACGCGAACCCGGTTCCCCAGATTACGAGACTACCGCTCTTAACCACTACACCACACTGGAGGGAAGGATATGACAATTGGGAGATTTTAGCTTAGGAAAAAATGAGACCAGGGGAAGGAGACACAATGGTGCTGTACAAAATTATGCACAGTGCAAGAAGTTCTCCCTCTGTCACAACACTAGAACCTGATGGGAAAGTGAATGTCGGAAGGTTTCTGACAAAATACAGTACAATACCATGAACAGAACACCTGCAAATATTGAAGTGTAATATATTTTTGTGGCGGGCGGTGAATTTTGATTAAGTGAACAACTCACTGTATCATTTTGCTACTCCACAAAGCAAAGGAGCTTATGAGTTCGGACAAGGTTTTCATAGCTGATGAGGACAGATTTATACTAGGCGGTTATAGATTGGAGACAGACTATTTCTGTAAACATGCAGTTTTTCTTCAATGATTCCTGGAGATCCAACCAGATAAGATCCTGCACCGAAGTGTCTCACATATGCTGATTGCCACGCTTCACACATAGTAAGAATTCCGAAAATAACAGCATGATACAAGGTCTGTGTCTTGACTCTTTGGGGGTCTATAGCCGAGGAAGGTCTTCTGGTAGAGAGGTGCAGGGCGTGTGTGTGTGTGTGTGTGTGTGTGTGTGTGTGTGTGTGATGTTGCACTGCCTTTTTATTTCACTGTTGTGAAATTAATTTAATATGTTACTATATTTGTGTAAAGGGACACGGGTGGCACTGTGGGTTAAACCACAGAGCCTAGGGCTTGCCGATCAGAAGGTCGGTGGTTCGAATCCCCACAACGGGGTGAGCTCCTGTTGCTCGGTCCCTGCTCCTGCCAACCTAGCAGTTCGAAAGCACCTCAAAATGCAAGTAGATAAATAGGTACCGCTCCGGCGGGAAGGTAAACGGCGTTTCCGTGCGCTACTCTGGTTTGCCAGAAGCGGCTTAGTCATGCTGGCCACATGACCTGGAAGCTGTACGCCAGCTCCCTCGGCCAATAAAGCAAGATGAGCGCCACAACCCCAGAGTCGGTCATGACTGGACCTAATGGTCAGGGGTCCTTTTACCTTTACCTTTATATTTGTGTAATTGGAATGATTTTTTTCTCAGATTGCCGCATAATGCCCTGAAAGGAAGGGGTATTTGGGACATTTTAGTTTAGGAAAGAGGAGACCAAGGGAAGGGGACACGATGAAGGTGTTTAAAATTATGCATGGTGTAAGGAAAGTTTTCCTGTGTCACAACACTAGATCCTGATGGGAAACGGAATGCTGGAATGCTTCTGACAAAATGCAGGACAATGCCATGAACAGACATTGCTCCAAGTGACCTTTACGAAAGACCTGCTATGTAGACTGGTATCATGCTTCAACTGCAGGAGAAGGACAAAGCCTTTGTGGCTGAAGAAAGCTTTCCAGCAAAGGACTTATGAGGTCCCTGTTCAGAATTGTAGCTGCTACAAATGATGCCAATGCTCTGTTGTCAAACCAACTGGTGGAAGGAAGAAGTTCATCAGATCCCCTTTCAACGGCAAGATTTTGCTTCTGGGACTCATAACTTACACAAGTGATGCTTAAACTGACATTGGTTAGACTTAAAAAGAGAGCTGAGGATTAATATTCATGCAAAGGTTGGAGTGTTATTTGCCTCAGGTAGACAGAACATTGAGTGAATGCATTTTGGGGTACTAATGCAACTTTTTCTGCTGAACTTAAACTCAGACATTTATCTCTCTTCAGAATGAAAATATAACCACTTCCTTAATATCTTCCCACCAAATGCACATGGGAAATGATGTCCTCCATCACCAGCTCCAATGAGACCCTGGTGAGCCACCAAACCTTTGTCCTGATTGGCATTCCTGGGATGCAAGAGAAGAACTCTTGGGTGGCCTTCCCACTGTTGGTGCTCTACGCCCTGACTCTGCTTGGGAACATCACAATCCTCTATGTCATCAAGATTGACCCAAGCCTCCATGAGCCCATGTACTTCTTCCTTTGCCTGCTTGCCTGCTCGGATCTGGGCCTCTCCATTTCCACCATGCCAACAATGCTGCAAGTCTATTGGTTTGACTCAGGAGAAATCCCATTCAACGCCTGCATCACTCAGATGTTTTTTCTCCATTCGTTCCAATGGGCAGAATCTGGCATTCTTGTGGCAATGGCTTTTGACCGCTTGATTGCCATCTCTGAGCCATTGAGGTATAGGTTACTTCTCCCAAACACAGTAATTGCAAAAATAGGTATAGCTGTGTTTTCCCGAGCCTTCTGTGTCATCTTCCCAATCCCTTTTATTATTAAACGGCTCCCTTTCTGTAGATCTAATGTCCTTTCCCACTCCTACTGTCTGCACCCAGATGCTATGAAATTAGCTTGTGCAGACACAAGAGTCAACGTCTTATACGGTTTGATTCTTGTCATGTGCACTTTGGGGTTGGACGTGGTCATCATTCTTGTATCGTATGTCCTGATTCTGAAGACTGTTTTGAGCATTGCCTCCCGGGAAGAGTGTCTGAAGGCTCTCAATACCTGCGTCTCCCACATTTGTGCCATCTTGATCTTCTACGTCCCAATGATTGGTGTCAGTGTAGTACATCGATACGGGAAGCACCTTTCCCCCATTGTCCACATGCTGATGGCCAACATCTATGTTGCGGTCCCACCACTTCTCAATCCCGTTGTGTACAGTGTGAAGACCCAGCAGATTCGGCAAAGGATATGCAACATTTTGAAGTTAAGGAAAAGTAGGGCTTGATCTTTCTGACAAAGGAGAATTCCATAATAAAGTGGTGTGAAAGTGTATTGCAATTAGGAATACACAGATAAACCCCATATTGGTACCGTATATTTCCAATAATTGGTCTGACTTGTCATAAGAACAAGAAGAGGCTCCTAGATGAGGCCAATGGCCTATGTAGTCCAGCATTCTCTTCCCACAGTGGTTCTCCAGATGCACATTATGGGAAATCTGCAAGCAGGACCTGTGTCCAGCTCTCTCACCTTCTGCAGCTTCCAGAGGGATAGTGACATTCAGCCTCTGATAGTAGTAGAATATCACCATTGTGGTTAGTGACCATTGATAGCCTTTCTAAACAATGTTATTTATTTCTACATCATCATCAAGTTAGTCTGAGAGCTGACTTCTGCCTTTTCGAAAGAAACAAATAAATTTAAAGAGACTCAGTATAGCCAGTAATATCACTGTTATGCGAGTACAAAGCCTTTTAATATGTTCAAAAGAAGGGGCCATATTTTTTAATGTGCCTTTCTGGGGAAATGAAGACACAAAATCATGCACACATAAAATCACACACGTACACACACACACACACACACAAGCTGGCACCATGTGGGGAACGTTGCAGAGCAAGTTACAGGCCAAGTCACTCAGCTGCACTTGGATTTTGCTGCCATGCTTGAAGTAAGATCCAGGGAGGTTTCTAGGACACCACTTGGTCAAACAGTAAGTGATGAGAATCAGCTGTCGCTGCCTGAGGACAAGACATGTCAAGGGGTTCGGCCAATCATATCAGCTCCTGACCCTCCCCAATCAGGACTAATAAGATCTAACCAAAGGAGGTTGGTTGGCTGGCTACCCAGCCAGATGGGCAGGGTATAAATAAATTCATCATCATCATCATCATCATCATCATCGCAGAGAGGGATTGTCACCTGCCTTGAACATGATTATTTCTGAAGCTACTACAGCATTGCTTTAACTGATGTGTATTCAATGTGCTTTATTGAATTATTGTAAATCAATTGCTTCATGGTTCTATTATTTGTGTATATCAGTCTCAGATCCTTCAGGATGACACATGGTTTATAAATGCAAATTAATAAATAAATAAATAACCACTGTTGCCACTTCTGATTCCCTGAACAAATGCTACATTATTCCTTTGCGCCCCCTAACCCGTGGATTTGCGCCCCCTAACCCTAACCCCCAGATGTTGCGCCCGGTGCGGCCGGCCCCGCCTGCACCCCCCCCACTATGCCACTGGTGGGGATGGTGAGGCAAAAGACCCTGGGCCCAAGCACACCTGCATATTGCATAAAGGTGCAAAGCCCTTCTTTTGCACCCTGTGAAACATCAATGTGCAGTTTTTTAAAAAACTGGACAACGGCCACCTGCCCACGACTCCCAGCCTCCCCTGATCAGTCAAAACAAAAGGGGCAGGGGCAGGAGATCTGTACTGCCGGACATCCCCTGTTCCCCTTCGACAGTGGTGGCAGCAGATGCAGCCAGCAGCCCGGAGACAGCCTGGTAGCACAGTTGGCTCTGGCTGGCTTCAGGAGCTGCTCACTGCCCACTGCTGTGGCGCCCGCCATTTTTCCTCACTGGAAGTTCGGGCCGGCAAGGAAAAATGGTGGGCGCCACAGCAGCGGGCATCGAGCAGCTCCTGAAGCCAGCCAGAGCTAAGGCTGCCGCTGCCACTTTTTCTGGGGACAGATTTGCAAATCCAGGGACTGTCCCCGGGAACATCTGGTAACCCTAATGTAGGAGAGAAGATGATACAGTTGTTCTGCTCATGCAGAGTGGCATCAGGGGACTGCTTTACCCTTTAGCTTTTGGTCTGTGAGATCCTAAATGATGTCATCTTCGCTTTCTTGTGATTCTCTCTCTCTCTCTCTCTCTCTCTCTCTCTCTCTCTCTCTCTCTCCATTGTGTATTACTAGACTGCTTTCTAATACCCATTGGCCACAATCCAGTAACCGACAATGTGATAATCATCTACTCTGCAAATGCTAAGAGACCACAGGATCAAAGGCTGTATCTTACACATACAGCAGAATGTTTTGGTAGAGTGAACTGTACCGATTCCAGTTTGTAGATCAATCACATTCTGAATGTTCCCTTCTGTTAAACACTCCCTACTAATAGAAGGTAAGCACGACAGGGAGTAGATTGTAGCCAAACGATTTGCCTGATATGACTTTCTATTTTCATTGACTTTGCGAATTAAAAAAACATACGATGAGAGCATGGTGGTACCACCCATATGAATCAGAACAATTTAACACAGCGTATCTATATCAGAACAATCTATATCAGCGTATCTATCAGAACAATTTAACACAGCATATCTCAGGGGACGCGGGTGGCGCTGTGGGTAAAACCTCAGTGCCTAGGACCTGCCGATCGTATGGTCGGTGGTTCGAATCCCCACGGCGGGGTGAGCTCCCGTCTTCGGTCCCAGCTCCTGCCCACCTAGCAGTTCGAAAGCACCCCCGGGTGCAAGTAGATAAATAGGGACCGCTTACTGGCGGGAAGGTAAACGGCGTTTCCGTGTGCTGCGCTGGCTCGCCAGATGCAGCTTTGTCACGCTGGCCACGTGACCCGGAAGTGTCTCTGGACAGCGCTGGCCCCCGGCCTCTAGAGTGAGATGGGCGCACAACCCTAGAGTCTGTCAAGACTGGCCCGTACGGGCAGGGGTACCTTTACCTTTACCTATCTATATAATGCTATGGGAAGTCATCATATGGGGGACTTGGAACACAGCATCATGGATAGCCTATGCAGAGCTCAATTGGTTAGAGTGTGGTGCTGATAACACCAAGGTTACAGGTTCGATCTCGGTGTTTAGTTCAAAATTAGTTTTCCGTTCTGCTGATACACATTCGACGCATGGAATGCCTCCACAAGAGTGAAGGAGGAAAGAGGCAACAAGCAGAGGGATTAATTACGTTTAAAAGTTGAAAAGTTACATAAGCTGGGACATGATCTGACACTGCACTCACTGCACACACCAAGAACCCGATGGGACCTAAAAAGCGATACGAGGATGTTGTTGCAAGTGTGGATAGCATGGCGATAAGGGCAGAACATGTACGTAATTTTTCCGGCACAAAAAGAAAATGGGGGGCACCGAGTCTCTGAGAAGACAACTGCAGGTCCATGGGGATTCCCTTGTAATTGCTGTTGGGATTTCAAGTGTCTCTTCCCAGTTTTCTGGCGTCTTGGGGCAGCTGGCCTCTCTGAGGGAAAACAGATTTACTGCAACCTTCCATGCCATAAAAGGCACAGGCAGATTCCCTCTTGGAGCATTAGAGGCAGCTTGGAAGAAGTCATGCCAGATTCATGAGCTGCACAGTAAACTCAGGTAAGTGCAAATGATTGCATGGGATACAAAGCAGATGGGTTTTCCCTTGACTGACTTCAGAGATGTCTTTCACAGTCATGAGGCCATGAAAAGATGGAGATGGTTATAAGCCTTCTCTATAGGAGCCTACGGGCTGCAAAACGAAGCACCTCAGCTTCAAGACGTCTTTTCACAAGAGGAGGAGATGGAGTGAGACCTCCATGCTGCTGACCCAATACTTAGAGGCGGATTTAGGGGAGCACAGGCAGTGCAGTCGCCTCAGGGGTTCTGCAGGAGACGCCACAACTATTATTTAGAATGGAGTGTGAAAGGCAGAGAGGTGCCAGATTTTGGCATCGCGCAGTCTGCCACCGAAATTTGAGACCCAAAGGTCTGCCACTGCAATACATTTAGTCATTTAGATATCTCATTTCCAATCCACAATGAAACTGTGATTGTTATTTCTGATTTTCAGGTGAGAAATTGAAAGAATATGAATGTGCCAAACGACATGCTCCAATCCTCAACAAGAACAACACCTGGGAGTCTCTTTGACACCCCTCAACAAATAATAATGCTAAGAACCAATACATTTAATACATCATTCCAGACTTTCTATGAAAAATTTCCCCTTTAGACTAAACTAAACAATTTAGTCCTGTTCAGAATGAGAGAGATAGATAAAACTTTATTCGCATTAGCCAATGGCCATAGCAACAGCAAAACATTACAGAATATGCAGGAAAGGAAATTTTATATAAAAGCACAATTTAAAGTCCTGAATCAGTAGTCTGTTAGTGGCCCTTAATCTGATTGCCCCTGCTATGAACCTAGCAACCTTTGCTGTTATCTGCTCATTTTGATCTGATAGAAGAAAGGACATTGTGGCAGTGGCTGAGCGCCCTGGGATGGTTAGTGCGAGTGGGGTGATGATCTCGTTCCTCAGGTCTTTGTAGAGAAGAAGAAGAAGAAGAGTTTGGATTTGATATCCCGCCTTTCACTCCCCTTCAGGAGTCTCAAAGCGGCTAACATTCTCCTTTCCCTTCCTCCCCCACAACAAACACTCTGTGAGGTGAGTGGGGCTGAGAGACTTCAAAGAAGTGTGACTGGCCCAAGGTCACCCAGCAGCTGCATGTGGAGGAGCGGAGACGCGAACCCGGTTACCCAGATTACGTGACTACCGCTCTTAACCACTACACCACACTGGCTCAATGTAGAGAGTATAGGACAGGAGGACGTGTACTGCTGTTTTGGTGGTACCATCTCCACAGGGGTAAAGACTTTTATCAGGCAGGATCTTTTGGAATCAACCCTCGAGTACCGCAGATGGCAAAACTTCAAATCTTGCAAGTGTAAAAGTACGTCTGTATTTTAGGAGAATAAGTTTGTGCAGATACAGGGCCAGAGAATCAAAATGGAGAGGTGGATACTGAACATACCAAGGGCAGAATTTCCTTATCGTGGCCAGGTTGTTTTGATGCTCGATATCTTTTAGACGTTGACCAATTAGACTGTTTGCTTTAGTGGGTCCCATAGTGGGTAGGTGTTGTGAGAATAGGCCACAAGAGTGAAGTTTTTGATAGACGGTTTTAAGCCAGGCACTTTTATGGGAGTCTTGAAGTACTAGGGATAGTAGACCGGGGGGATTTGAGTTTAGGCGGAGCCAGAAATTAAAAGTTCTTTGCCAAGTCCGTACTTCTACTTAAGGGAGACTTGCCTACAGTCTCAACAATGCATTTGGGATGCATGACGGTACAGAACAAATCTACCTTAGAAACTTTGATTGCCTGTTCAGAATGTCAATATAAGCTTTACAGAATCTGTAAAATCATTTCAGAACCTTTAATATTCATATCAGTTTTCTGGCTCCTTAGAATCTTTATAAGAAGAAAAACATCGGGGAACAATGTCCTCCATCACCAGATTCAACGAGAGCCTTGTGAGCCACCAAACCTTTGTCCTGATTGGCATCCCTGGGATGCAGGAGAAGAACTCTTGGGTGGCCTTCCCACTGTTTGTGCTCTACGCCCTGACTCTGCTTGGGAACATCACGATCCTCTATGTCATCAAGATTGACCCAAGCCTCCATGAGCCCATGTACTTCTTCCTTTCCATGCTTGCCTGCTCGGATCTGGGCCTCTCCATGTCAACCATGCCAACAATGCTGAGCGTGTATTGGTTTGACTTCAGAGAAATCCCATTCAACGCTTGCATCAGCCAGATGTTCTTCATCCACACCTTTCCGTGGATAGAGTCTGGCATTCTTGTGCCAATGGCATTTGATCGCTTGCTTGCCATTCGTCATCCACTGAGATATAGATCACTTCTGCCAAACTCAGTAATTGTGAAAATAGGCATTGTCGTCTTGTCCAGAGGCCTTTGTGTTATTTTCCCAATCCCTTTTCTCATTAAACGGCTCCCTTTCTGCAGATCCAATGTCCTTTCTCACTCCTACTGTCTCCACCAAGATGCCATGAAGTTAGCCTGCGCAGACACAAGAGTCAACCTCTTGTATGGTTTGACAGTAGTTATTTCCTCTTTAGGGTTGGATGTTGTGAGCATTCTTGTGTCATACGCCCTGATTCTGAGGACTGTTTTGAGCATTGCCTCCCATCAAGAGTGCCTGAAGGCCCTCAACACCTGTGTGGCCCACATTTCTGCCATCTTGATTTTCTATGTGCCAATGATTGGCATCAGTATGGCGCATCGATTTGGGAGACACCTCTCCCCCATTGTCCACATGTTGATGGCCAACATTTTTGTTGCTGTCCCCCCACTTCTCAATCCTGTTGTGTACAGTGTGAAGACCCAGCAGATCCGGGAAAGAATATGCAACGTTTTGCAATTAAAGAAAAGATGTTTCTTTCAAAGAAGGATTCTGTGATATAGTGAAGAAAAATGTATTTTATTTTTATCAACCAATGCATCCGTCCCATGCTGCTTCCATATCTGTTTAATAGCTGGTCTTTGTCCTTTTTTAATAATGAAACTTCCTAAACAATTCTGCACACTCCAGACCTTGATTTTAGGGTGGAGGCGAAAGTGATGGTTGGGGTCCTGTTATCAATGCCCAAGGGGGTTCAAGTGGCTCCACTCCCAGATGCAGGATTCAGCCACAGAAGGATTCCGGTCACAGCACTCCAGCCACCTCTCAACTGGCTTCTTGCAATGTGTTCTATGAGGGCCTAACCTTCAGCACAGTCCAGAAGTTGCAGCTGATTCCAAATTCAGCTGCATGCATTGTAAGTGGTGCTGCAGGAAGGGAACATGGAACACCAATCCTATGGGAACTGCTTGTTTGCCTGATTGCTGACGGGCCCAATTCAATGTGTTAACTTTAATGTACAAAGCGCTAAACAGCTTGGGTCCCAACTGTGGGATATGCAGGCACAGTGGTATCCTCCTTGAGCATCTGTCTGAGTGAGGGGTGGGTGGCCAAAACATTTCTCTTCCACCAGGTATTTGGCTGATTATCATCCTATACCCTTTTAAGTGTGTGTGTGGTTGGGTGTGTGTGTGTTATTGGTTTGTTTCTGTTTTTATTATGTATTTTTTGTACTTTATCTTTTTTTTTGTGAACCACCCTAGGATCTACGGATGAAATGTGCTATACAAATTTAATAAATAAAATTAAATAAAATAAAGCCAGCATGCTCAAGTCTAATTACTGCACGAAGGGGTTAATACCATAGAGTAAAATATCCTGCTATGCCCACTTCCCCTCACCTTGGGAGTAACTAGGTAATCAAGCCTCAGACAGCATGGCTCTCACCAGCCTCTTTTGAGTTCCAATCATTTAGGAAGTTTCACAACTTTGTAACTAAGCCAGGTTTTACTGCCTAGACAACCTTTTCACGTTACAAGACAGGAGGTTCCAACTGAACATCAGGAAGAACTTCTGAGGGTAAGAGCTGTTGAACTGTGGAATGGTCTCCCTGGGGAAATTATGGACTCTCCTTCTTTGAAGGTTTTTAAGCAGAGTTTGGATGGCCACCTGTTGTGGATGCTCCAGCTGAGATTGCTGCCAGGTGACCCTCAGGATCCCTTCCAACTCTCTCCTTCTTAATATATTATCTGCATCCCACCTCTTTGGTTTGATGGAAGATGGGAGCAGAGAGTGATCTCTTGAATGCCTCTGAGAGCAGAACTGCAGCTTCTTATGCAGGATCTGTGAAGATTTTCTAGTAATTGCTGTTGGGATTTCAGAGTTGTCTTCCCACTGGGGTTCAGCTGTTTTCTGGCAGTTCAGAGGCAGGTTGGTTCCCTGCAGGAAAGCAGTTTTTCTATCACGCTTAATGCCATAAAAAGCAGAGGTAGAGTCCATATAGGAACAGCAAAGGCAGACTCAGTGTCCACCATGGGAGAACTCTTTTCAGGTTTATGGGTTGTCCTATAGAGTCAGGTAAGTGCAAAGGTCTTCCCCAGTCATGAGGCCATGAGATGATGAAGATGGTTTCTATTTGGTTCTGATTCTTTTAGCAGCTTTTATAGTGTTTTAAGGTGGGGGAGCATATCTCAATCAGAGGCCTTTTTGCTTATTGGTATTTCAATATGAGCATTAAGATCATAAGAGGAGACTGGGAGGTGATATGATGGCCATCTTCAGATATCTGAAGGGCTGCCACATGGAAGATGGAGCAAGCTTGTTTTCTGCTGCTTCAGAGGGTGAGATCCGGATGGATGGATTCAAATGACAAGGAAGAAGATTCTGGTTAAACATCTGGAAGAACTTCCTTAGTGTAAGAGCTGTTCAGCAGTGGAACAGACTCCCTCAGAAGATGGTGGGATCTCCTTTCTTGAAGGTTCTCAAGCAGAGGTTGCGTGGCCACCTGTCAGGGATTCTTTAGGTGGAACCACACTGAAAATGCTGCAATTCATCCTGGGCAGGCCAGAGAGAGGCTGGCATTTCATTTGATTTCATATTGGAAGGAGGTTTTGCACCATTCAGGAAAACAACTGGCTTCCTGAAACAGGAGCCCATACGTTGGAGTTGTATTGCTCTGCTCTTGGGTTTTTGTTGGGGGGGTTGAGGTCCACTGTCCTGGGGTACTGAGGACAATGAAAGCCATAAACAATGGTAAAACAATCTTCTACATTGTATTTATTCATTTGTCTCTTTGATTTCTGGTGCTGGGGTGGGCTACAACAATAAAATATACAATTATCAAGCGCATAGAACAATTTCAGCCATAAAACAAGAAAACTGTGGAAACAGTTGCAAACAGTTCCATATGTAAAAGATTTTTTTAAAATCCCAATATAAATACCATACAAACATTTAAGATCTATTCCGTTTATAAAACTGGTAAAAGCAGTTCTAATGCAGTTGCAGACAGGGATTGAGATGTCCACTTGAAAGGCTTGTTGGAAGAGGAGGGTTTTCCGCAGGTGCAGGAAAGATAACAGAGACACCATCACACCAAAGGTCAGGTGCCTATATTGTGTGGAAGGGACTTCCTGACAAGACGCCATCTGCAGGAGACCCTCAACTGTAGAGTGCATTGATCAACTGTGTATATAAGGGGGAAGGTATCCTGACCCTAACCTGCATATATCAGTCAGTGCCCTGTCAACTGGTTCCAGAAGCCAATTCTTCCAGCCTTTCACAATCTTTTTACACTGGGTTGGATCCTTCTGCTCCATCTTTTCCACAGACCATTTTATGCTGCTCTTATTTTTCTGCAGATGGTCAGTATTTCCCGCGAGTGAGTCAACCACACACCAAAGATTTAGGTTTACACATTTAAAGTGGATTAAATCTGCTTTTCCTTGCAGTTTGGAAGGTTGCCCACATGGGAGGTTCTGGAACTGAGTTGCTGTGACTTCCCCCTGGGAAAAAAGGCTTTGCTAAAGTATGATGCCTCTCACAAGAACAAGTGCACTCCCTGGTTTCCAGCTGATGAAATTTCACATTTTTAATTCCACAACCAGCTGAGAGCCATCTGGTGAAAAAGGAGAAAGTTGGCCGTCTTAGAGCCCCCAACCCCTGGGTTGCTCTTCCTCAGATAATTCTTAAAGCAGGGGCAATAATAAGCTTTAGATGCCTCTTAAACATGAAGTTTTCCTTGACCCTAACTCTTAATATAAATTATTTTCTTTTGTGAAGAGCTCAGTTTGTTATATCCTCTGCAAGAAAATCTGTTTTCTCGTTCAGTGATGTTTTTCTATAAAAATGATAAATCAATCAATATTCCATCCCCTGATTTCAGTCTCTGGTCATATCCGGTCACATCCCTCTTGCCCACTGGGTAGGGCTGCAAAATGAAGGAGCTCAGTTTCAAGGTGTCTTCTCAGAAGAGAAGGAGGTGAGGTGAGACATGTGGCCTCTCCTTTCCTTTTACGGTTATGCACTTAGTCATTAAGGTATATCCTATCTAACTCAACAACTGAACTATGATTCTTATGTCTACTTTGCAGATGAGAAACTGAGGGATGATGAATTTGCAAAAGCCACACTCTTTGACCTCCACAGCCAATATTCAGCCAATATTGAGTCTCTTGGACTCAAAAACAGTATAGCTGCCCAGGCCACACATTGCAATATCTAGTACTCAGGAATGATAAAAATGTGGGTGTCTTTTTTACATAAAAAGGTTTAAGTGATTTAAGCAATGAGTTAAATAGTGAAATTCACACTGGTGGGAGTTGGATGATTTGGGGGAATGGGTTTCAGTATAGAGTCTGGGTCTTGCTTAGCCAGGGAAGAAGGAGCATTTGGGACTGTTCTTCCTTCTTTGGAGGGTCTAACACATTTTGTGTTGGAGAAAACTAAGAAATTTGTGCCTGCTTAGAATAACAATAGAACCTTTACAAAATCTGTAAAATAATGCCAGAATCTCTAATATACAGATCAATTTTAGGACTCCTTCAAGTCCTTTCACCAAATGCACATGGGAAATGATGTCCTCCATCACCAGCTCCAATGAGACCCTGGTGAGCCACCAAACCTTTGTCCTGATTGGCATCCCTGGGATGCAGGAGAAGAACTCTTGGGTGGCCTTCCCACTGTTTGTGCTCTACGCCCTGACTCTGCTTGGGAATATCACGATCCTCTATGTCATCAAGATTGACCCAAGCCTCCATGAGCCCATGTACTTCTTCCTTTCCATGCTCGCCTGCTCGGATCTGGGCCTCTCCATTTCCACCATGCCAACTATGCTGCAGGTCTATTGGTTTGACTCAGGGGAAATCACACTCAATGGCTGCATCAGCCAGATGTTCTTTATCCATGCATTACAAGCAATAGAGTCTGGCATTCTTGTGGCAATGGCTTTTGACCGCTTGGTTGCCATCCGTGATCCACTGAGATACAGGTCACTTCTACCGAATTCAGTCATTGCAAAAATAGGTATAGCTATCTTATCCCGAGGTTCCTGTGTCTGCTTCCCATTCCCATTTCTCATTAAACGGCTCCCTTTCTGCAGATCCAATGTCCTTTCTCACTCCTACTGTCTCCACCAAGATGCCATGAAGTTAGCCTGCGCAGACACAAGAGTCAACATCATATATGGCTTGATTATAGTCATGTGCACTGTAATGCTAGATGTTCTGATCATTCTTGTATCTTATATTCTGATCCTGAAGACAGTTTTGAGCATTGCTTCTCGAAAAGAGTGTCTGAAGGCTCTCAACACCTGTGTGGCCCACATTTCTGCCATCTTGATTTTCTACATCCCAATGATTGGCATCAGTGTGGCACATCGATACGGGAAGCATCTTTCTCCCATTGTCCACATGCTGATGGCCAACATATTTGTTGCTGTCCCACCACTTCTCAATCCCATTGTGTACAGTGTGAAGACCCAGCAGATTCGGCAAAGGATTTGCAACATTTTGCAATTAAAGAAAAGATACAGTGGTACCTCGGGTTAAGTACTTAATTCGTTCCGGAGGTCTGTTCTTAACCTGAAACAGTTCTTAACCTGAAGCACCACTTTAGCTAATGGGGCCTCCTGCTGCCACTGCACCACCGGTGCACGATTTCTGTTCTCATCCTGAAGCAAAGTTCTTAACCTGAGGTACTATTTCTGGGTTACCTGAAGCGTATGTAACCTGAAGTGTATGTAACCCAAGGTACCACTGTATATCTTTCGAAGAAGAATTCTGTGACAAAGGGAAGAGAAAATTGTTTTGTTCTTAGTAATAGATGGATTCATCACATGCTGCTTTTGTATCCAATTAATAACTGATCTTCATCCTTTTTTCCATGTGTATTTTTTTTAATGTCCTAAACAATTCTGCTCAGTATACACAAGCACACAGACAGACACACAAAAATTTCCATACAAAGATTTGGGATTGCATTATCTTGTCAATTTTCATTCTGATAAGTTTTTTTCCCATGAAACAAAGGGCTTTGTCCATAATATTTATATCTATATCTGTACTGAGTTGCAAATTCATCTTCTTGAAAGGGTGGCGTCCCCTTCTCTTAATGGGGCAAAGAACCGAAGAATGTAAATGGAACTGTGCAGGAAAACTGCACCAGTGAAATGGATTCGTTACTTATAGCTCTGTTTGGATTATATCATACTTTCTATGATGCTGAGCCTGTGCTGGACAGCAGAAGACATTGTATGGATAGTTTTGTGATGTATCATTTGATGCTTGTGTTTTGATTTGAAGATTTCTTCCAGTAAAAGTTTGACAATGCTTGGACAATGCTTCATTTCCAAAGGAGTCAGTTCTTCTGCTTCCAGTTGCTTCAGACTGCACAATATTAATATATGCAACAATTTCTACTTATGAGGCAGTCTGAGGGATGCTTTCTGTCTTTAACCGCCCAACTCACCCTTTTAACGTTATGTAGAGCAGGATGGTTAGGTGGGTAGAAAGCCTTCTAATCTGGTCCCAGGAAGTGAAGGTATTTGTTGATTTGCCTTCCTAGGTAAATAGACAAAAAAGAAAAAGACGACTAGCCCCGTGTAGGAACATTTGTATAGCACATTAATAGCAAAGTAACTGATGCAGAACTGTGTGTTTGCCTATTTGCTATCAAACCCAATTCAAGGTGTTCACTTTAACTTACAAAGCAGTTTTGAGCATTGCATCCCATGAAGAATGTTTCAAGGCTCTGAACACCTGTGTCACCCACATTTCTGCCATCTTGATTTTCTACATCCCAATGCTTGATGTCCCATTGGTACATCAGTTTGGGAGACATCTGTCCCCCATTGTTCACATACTGATGGTCAATATCTTTCTTGCAGTCCCTCCGCATCTTAATCCTGTTGTGTACAGGGTGAAGACCCAGCAGATTTCGCAAAGGATGTGCAACATATTGCAGTTCAAAAGAAGTAGATATTTCTCCCAAAGGAGAATTCTGCCATAAGAGGAAGATAAAGTGTTAATATTTCTCCCTATGGAGAACCCATCCAGCCTGTGTCGTTTCTGCATCTGTTCACCAAGACAGCACACTTTGTGCCTTGTAGGGGACTTCAGACAGCCCAAGAAACATCACAGCTCTTTGTAGATTATGTATTCAAGTTGCACGGTCTCCCACTACATATTGTGTCTGATAGGGGAACCCAGTTCACCTGCAGTTCTGGAAGAAGCTCATGCAGCTTCTCAAAGTGGAGTTGTGTCTTGCCTTGGCCCGGCATCCAGAAACTAATGGAGAGTTGGAAAGGATCAATGCCACACTGCAGTGCTTATGTGCTATTTGAACTACCAAAAAGATGATTGGGTATCCAAGCTTCCCTTGGTGGAATTCACATACAACAATGCTCCTCATGCTTCAGCACAGAAGACCCACTTCTTTGCCAGCTATGGATACTATCCTTACACCTTCCCAACCCTGACTGACACCCTGTCAGTCCCTGCAGCAGAAGACTTCATAGAAGAACTGTCAGCAATACAGAGTTTGCTGAAAGATCATTTGGATTTTGCCAAAGAGGCCTATAAGAGATCGGCTGATACGCACCGGCAACCTGGCACTGAGATTAAGTTGGTAGATAAGGTGTAGCTGTCAACAAGTGATTTGCCACAGAAGGGCAGGTGCAGGAAACTGAACCCACAGAAGGTAGTCCCATTTGAAGTTGTGGACAGACCAACCCTGTGAATTTCAGGCTCCAACTACCTGTATCTATGAAGATTTACCTTGTCTTCCACAGATCAGTTTTGTTGCCTGTCATGCCGGCACACCCTTACCAGGCACCTAGACAAGCACCTCTGCCTCCCTTCGTGGTAGAAGGAGAGAAAGAGTATGAAGTATGAAGAGTATGAAGTAGAACAAAATCTAAACACCAGGATGTGAAGAAAGAAGTTGCAATACCTAATGGTGTGGAAGGAGTATGGTCTTGAAGAAAGATCATGGGAGTATGCAGAACATATCCAGAACCCTAAATGTGAGAATCCCTCCTTTGCAGCTTCCAGATGATCCATTCCAGAGGTGGAAATAAGCCATGAGATCCTTAAACACACAGCGAGAGACAGAGGGAGACTGTTTCAAACTGCCAGAAGTCTGCTGAATACCACAAGGAGGAGATCTCTGCAATCCCAGCAGCAGTTGCTAGGGGGACCTCTAAGGTCCTGTGCAAGGACCTGAAGTTTGCTCTCGGGGAAATGTTCCAGCAATCAATTCTGCATTTCTTTCTAGAGGGCAGGACCAGAACCAAAAAGTTCAAATTGCATGAAATTTAGACTAAACATAAGAAAGATGTTGTGACAGCAGTGCAGTGAGGGCTTCACTTGTTCAATGAATCCAGGTGAGAGATGGGTGGTGATGCAGCAGCAGGAAAGACTGTTTCATACTCTCAGGTATTTGAGGTTGGTAAAATATTGATATGACCTCAAGTGACCTGCTAAGTTCTTTGCTTTGAAAGTAGGCAAAGTTTCACTCTATGGTACACATTCCAGATGAGCTTCTAATATTGTGTTTTTAAACACCTCCCTCTTGACTTTGCCTTTTAACTTGCTTTTTTCTCACCACCAATTCCCTCATTTTGGGGAAATATCCTCTTCTGAAGTCAAATGTGTCCATGTTGGGTTTTCCCTGTGATGGGGTGAGCTCCCATTGCTCTGTCCCAGCTCCTGCCAACCTAGCTGTTTGAAAGCATGCCAAAAAGTGCAAGTAGATAAATAGGTACCGCTGTGGCGGGAAGATAAATGGTGTTTCTGTGTGCTCTGGCTTCTGTCATGGTGTCCCATTGTGCCAGAAGCAGTTTAGTCATGCTGGTCACATGACCCAGAAAGCTGTCTGCGGACAAATGCCGGCTCCCTCAGCCTGAAAGCGAGATGAGCACCGCAACCCCATTTGACTGAACTTAACCAGGGGTCCTTTACCTTTTACCTTTTTGCATCCTAAGTGCTGCAAGCATCTAGAAACCATTTTTGTTAGAAAGCAAGGGGAGAAAGAACCAGGGGTCTCCTTGGACCACATCATAAAAAGTGAGCAAATATAAGTTGGAGGAATCTCTGCTTGTACAGATTCTAGGCATGCAGTCTAATTTGCCTGTCCCCATTGCAATCCAAGCACAGCCCTTCATATGTTGAATGAGGAGGTTCACTCCAAATTGTGGAACTACTCAAAGTCCAATCCCATCCCTAATTTGTTGTGATGTGTGTGCCTTCAAAACTTTTAGAGGTAGACCCCCCCCAGGGTTGAATGGTTCAATCTTCCCTCAATTTCTCATGGCAAAGATGGCTTCCATTCAAGCCAGCTCCCCCGCCCGCCCACCTTCACTCCACCCTCTTTTGTTCTTCCTCCCACCCCCCACAAAACTAGCCAAACATTTGTAATAAGGTCTAAAACTTGAGGCTCCCCAAGATCCCCAAGGAGGTGTGATATCTCAGCATGAAGGGTTTCTGGTAAGGAAGGGCATAGGTGTTGTTCCAGAAAGTATGGACTGAATAGGTTCACTTTTAAATGTGAACAGAATCAAATTTCTCCCCCATTTGGGCACATCTCCTTTCTCTTATGAAAGAGAGGAGAACACACAAGTTCTCCAGAACATCTGGCCCACAGCTGACCTCCAGGACCTTGCCCAGGAGCTTTAGAGATTTCCGAGTAATTGCCACCAGGTTTTCAGAGATCTCCTCCCCCTGAGACGAAGCAGTTTTCTGGCAGTTTTCAGACAGCCTCACTCCCAGAGGGGAAACGTTTTTTCCATAATTGTCAACGCCATAAAAAGCACAGGGATAATGTCTCCTGGAACAGCAAAGGCAGGCTTAGTGTTTGCTGCTGCGGAAAACGTGTCACATTGACCATGCCATAAAGTCAGGTATGTGCAAAGCACTGTTTGAGATATAAACTTTTTGATCGGTTCCAGATAGATCTCTCACAGTATTGTGAAATGACAGAGCTTGTATCGTTTAAGTATGGATAGCATAAGAACCTCAGAACAGCCCTGCAGAAACAGACCAAGAGTCCAGTTGGTCCCTGACAGTTTCATTTTTAAGTCTTTGCTTTAGAGCTCCGCAGATCTTTGGCACTTCTGCCAAAGAAGGTAGGCTTCCAAAAACCTTTTGCAAAATGGCATAAAATCTGAATTTAATAGATATTTGGAGAAATAAACATTTATTAGATAGGGAATTCACGTTTTATTCACATGTGTATGGAAGTAGTGCCAGAAATGATGCCATCTGGATATCTAAAGAATTGGAATTAATAGTAAGAAAAATAGAAATAATACCAAGAACATTATCAGACCATAACCCATTATTAATGGAGTCACTGGGTACTTCTAAATAGTAATATAAGAATAGTCTAACAACCTGTTCCCAGCAGGAGGAAGAGAAGTGTCAAAGAGGCCACCAAGTCTGCTCACAGCATGATATATGCACCTGGGATGCCAGGTGGGTCCAACAGGAAAGATGTTTGTGGAAATTTCCGCTCTGAAGGCTAGATGCTTCAAAGGCAAGGTGTGTTTAGGGAACAATATTGTGGGTGGTCCCTCAAGAACGATTGATTTGGAATGTTTAGATTTATCAGCTCCCAATTCAGACTTACAGCCACTACACAAATCAGTGATGGAGGGAGTGTCCCAGTTTCCCTTTCAGTGCAGTCAAACTGGCTTTAGGATCCTTGAGCTACACAAATGATTCTAAACTCCCGTCAGGCTGCAGAATGGAGCGGAAGAAAAGCAGGGCTGTCCCGCTGATTTGCTGAAAGACCAGCTCCCATCAGTTCTCCACAAGAGAGGCTGAGTAGACATTCCAACAGGCTGCTGCAGGTAGTCACTGCAAGAACTGTATCTTTAAGTGTGGAATAGCTTCTTCTGCTTCCCTCCCCATGGATTTCTCTGTCACATCATTTTATATAGAAAACTAAGAGTAGAAACTCTCTTGCTAATGAACTTCAGAAGCCACTTTGGCAAAAGTGTGGATTAAAACTCTGTAAATAACAAATGAATAAATCATAAAATCACATTGGTTGGGCTTAGAAGAGTGAATCATATGACAGAGTTAGAATATTTCTTTCTTTGAATGTGTTTTGAGGCTCTAATACAATGTCTGATGTTGGACTAAACTTGGACAGAACCTATAAAATCATACCAGATTTCCAATATCCATTTGACTTTTATTTCTTAATATCTTTCCACCAAAAGCACTAGGTGAATGATGTCCTCCATCACCACTTTCAATGAGAGCATTGTGAGCCACCAAACCTTTGTCTTGATTGGCATCCCTGGGATGCAGGAGAAGAACTCTTGGGTGGCCTTCCCACTGTTTGTGCTCTACACCCTGACTCTGTTGGGAAACTTCACTATCCTCTATGTCATCAAGATTGACCAAAGCCTCCATGAGCCCATGTACTTCTTCCTTTGCATGCTCGCCTGCTCGGATCTGGGCCTCTGCATCTCCACCATGCCAACTATGCTGGGGGTCCATTGGTTTGACTCCAGAGAAATCCCATTAAATGCTTGCATCAGCCAGATGTTCTTTATCCATTCATTCCAATGGGCAGAGTCTGGCATTCTTGTGGCAATGGCTTTTGACCGGTTCATTGCCATCCGTGATCCACTGAGATACAGGTCACGTCTCCCAAATACGTTAATTGCAAAAATAGGCATAGCTGTCTTTTCCAGAAGTTTCTGTATCTGTTTCCCACCCCCTTTTCTTCTTTCACAGCTCCCTTTCTGCCGATCCAATGTCCTTTCTCATTCCTACTGTCTCCACCAAGATGCCATGAAGTTAGCCTGTGCAGACACAAGAGTCAACGTTTTATATGGTTTGATAGCAATTATTTCCACTTTAGGCTTGGATGTATTCATCATTCTTGTATCATATGTCCTGATTCTGAAGACTGTTTTGAGCATTGCATCCCGAAAAGAGTGTCTGAAGGCTTTGAACACCTGTGTGGCCCACATTGCTGCCATCTTGATTTTCTATGTGCCCATGATTGGCATCAGTATGGCACATCGATTCGGGAGACACCTTTCCCCCATTATCCACATGCTGATGGCCAACATTTTTGTTACGGTCCCTCCACTTCTCAATCCTGTTGTGTATAGCGTGAAGACCCAGCAGATTCGACAAAGGTTATGCAACATTTTCCAGTTTAGAAAAAGTAGGGGTTGATATTTATTTTGAATGCCTTTTATCACAGAAGGATAATTATTTGATAAAGTGGTTTAAAATTAGGGATGGGTTGAACCATATCTCCTCCAGAAGTCTCTGTGTCTGCTTCCCATTTCCATTTCTAATTAAATGGCTCCATTTCTGCTGATCTAATGTGCTTACTCATTCATACTGTCTTCACCCCGACACAATGAAGTTAGCCTGTTTTGGCACAAAAGTCAAGATTTGTATGGTTTGCAGAGACACAGCTAACTTCATATAGATCCCATTAGACAACTGGATTTTCTGTAGGCCTTTCCCCACAAATATTGTGCATTTAGTGTGCTTGTAGTAGTAACTCCACTTTTAAATATGAACAGAATCAAATTTCTCCCCCATCTGGGCACATCTCCTTTGTCTACCCTTATGAAAGAGAGGAGCACACACAAGATCTCCAGAACAGAACTCCAGGACCTTGCTCAGGAGCTTTAGAGATTTCCCAGTAAACTACAAGAGTATCTGGTACAACCGCTTAAAGTTGTAATGAATGAGATTTTAAATATTGGGAAAGTACAAGAGTCTTGGACAGGGACCTATATCACATTGATCTCAAAGCAGGCCACTTTCTCTATTAAATAATGATTATGAATTATTTGCAAATTGTATGAAAGGGATGTTAAAGGATTTAATTCATCATGAACAGACTGGTTTTTTACCAAGCCACCAGGTGAAGGACAATATAAGGAATATAATTGATATTATAGGATATCTGGGGGCCAGGAATGAAAAACAAGCTGCATTGATGTTTATCGATGCAGAGAAGGCATTTGACAATGTCTCATGGTCATTTATGGAAAAAAGATAGAAATGATGAACTTTGGAGAGGCATTTGGTAGAGGTATTGAGGCAATTTATTCAGACCAACAGGCTATGTTGATTGTCAATAATGTGATGACTGAAAAATGTAAAATAACAAAGGGGACAATACAAGGGTGTCCCATGTCACCGTTATTGTTTATTTTAGTGTTAGAAACATTGCCAAGGGATATCAGATCAGATGAGACAATAAGAGGAATAATGGTAAAGCATATAAACTGAAAGCTTTTGCAGATGACCTTCTGATTACTGTGGAAGATCTGAAGAGCAGCATACCAAGAGTCTTGGAGAGGATCCATGAATTTGTTCAGGTGGCAGGTTTCAAATTAAATAAAAATAAAAATAAGGTCTTGGTGAAAAACATGACAGAAGGGAAAAAAGGACCTACAGCAAACCACTGATTTATGAAGAGAGAAAAAGTTAAATATTTAGGTGTATGGTTAACAGTTAAGAATATAAATATTTTTATAGATAATTACACAGCTACTTGGAAAGAAATAAAGAAAAACGTAGAGATTTCAAAGAATGGCAAAAAAATACTTCTAGATTTATCTGGCAGGGGGCAAACCTAGAATAAAATATAAATTATTAACAGATGCTAAAGAAAGAGGGGGCTCCACCCTGCCAGATTTAAAATTGTATTAAGAGGCATCCTGCCTCTGTTGGCTCCGGGAATGGATAATATTGAAAAACATAAATATTCTAGATTTGGAAGGACATAATAACAGATTTGGATTGCATGCATATCTCTGCTATGAAAAAGCAAAAGTACAAAAAGGGTTTCAGAATCATTTAGTAATAAATTCAGTTTTTACTGTTTGGGGAAAATATGAAAACTTACTAGAACAGAAAACACCGTGGTGGCTTTTCCCACTAGGCGCGACATCTCTGGGGGGAAAACTAAACATGAGAAGTAATTGGGAAATACAGGGAGCTGCTAAGTGAAGTAGAACATCAGCTGAAACTGAAAGATTTTGAAGAATTAAGGGATTTATTAACTGATTAGTTACAGTTTCACCAATTAAATAATATTTTTAGGACAGACAAAAAGAAAGGTTTCAGCTATGAGACCTCAAGGTTTGAAAAAGATTTGTTAGAAAATAATATAAAATTACTGTCGAAAATGTACAGATTGCTCCTGGAATGGCATACAAAACATGAACAGGTTAAATGATACACTGGGTGAGGGATTTGGGGCATAATATTAAACTTTCAGATTGGGAAATGTTATGGAAAACTGATTTCAAATTCTCAGCATGTTGTACACTGAAATAAAACTATATGAAAATGATGTGGAGAGAATCAGAACTTACAGGGTTAAGAAGTTCTGAGTGACGTCTCACATTCTGAGGCGTGGTTTAGTATACTGAGGGGAGTGTTTCCTGTGTATCAGTGTTGTTCCGTTTCTGTTGGGGAAACGCAGCAAGATGTGCGCTCTGTCGCCGAGCTGATTTATGAGTTGTTTTTCTACACGAATAAAGACTTTTGGAAGATAAGGAAGACAGCGTGTGTGCAGTCTGATTTATCACACACACACAGCAACAGTTTCTACGCTGCGTAAACTCTGCTACAAGTAGCTGACCGGAGAGCTGAGGGAGAGTCGCGCAGAGGAAGCGTGATGGACTCCAAAGGCCAAAGGCCAAAGGCTACATATTATTCCACAGGTCATGGGTGATCAGAAAACGCTTTGAAGCTGTTGCCAAGACGTGCCGGTGTGTGGGAGCCAGCTGAGGAAAAGCTGCAGAAAGTTTGGAGCTGTGCCTAACGTTTGAAGACAAGCTGACGACGCTGGAAGCCAGCTTTGAGTCCTGCCTGGAGGGGCAGAGGATCTCGCTGGGAGAGGCTGTTCTGCTGAGCCGGGAGCTGGAGAGCTGCTGCTGGTTACGTGAGTAAGCTGGGCCCCCGGGGGAAGATGGCAGATGGCCAGAAGGTGATGGAAGTACCGTTTGAAAAGCTCACTACCCAGTCGTGGAATACCTGGGTCAGAAAAGTGAGAGCGTGGTTTTTAGCCACAGGAATTTGGGAAATAGCCCAGAAAGAGCCAGCTGCTGGAAATGCAGAACTGGTGGACAGAGAGCAGAGTGAGAAAGCTGCGAAAGCTGAGATCTGCATGTTGAAAGCCAGCGTGCACCCGACGTTTCAGCCTCATTTGGAGGGCATTGAGTCACCCTGTGAAGCCTGGGAGGTGCTGAGAGATTTATGTGAAAGCTCAGCAGGAGGCCAGGAAGCCGAGAGCTCAGCCAAAAGCTCTGAAGAATTTACAGCCTCACGGAGTGCTGTTGGCAGTGTCGGGGGGGCAGAGAAGCCCAAAAGCCAGTTTGGAATGTTTTCCACTGTGTGTGACGAGGAGGAGCGTCATTTCAGAGGGGGCAGGGCTGGCAAAGAGAGCCCGGGGGCCAGGCCAGCTGGAAGCTCACCCCAGTGTTTTTCCACTCGTCGCTGCTTTGTTTGCAAGTCAGCTAACCATCTGCGTCGTTCCTGCCCGCAGAGAGCAAGGGAGTCTGGGCAGGAAGTTTCCAAGGTCGTATCCCATGGGAATCAGCCAGGTTTCCATGGCAACCAGTCCACGAATGGAGGCAAGCATGGGAAAGCGCAGGGAGGACGTGACGAAGAGTGTGAGAAAGACTTCTGCAAAGGCCCCAAGGACGGGGGCAGTGAGAGGTTTGTTGCTATGGCAGCTTTGGAAAACAGCTGCAGTGAGGACAGAATGATGCACTGGATAATTGACAGTGCAGCCAGCAGGCACCTGATTAGAGCGACGCCTGGAGTCGAGATGTGGAACTGCAAACCTGTTCCAGTTGGGAAAACAGTTTGTTTTGCAAATGGGTTACAAGAGCCATTGTGTAAAGTTGGAAATGTTTATGTTTCTGTTTTGCAGGCGCAGCTGGAAGTCTTCATGGCGCCGGGGATAAAACATTGTCTTTTATCTGTACCGTGTCTCTTACAGGAGGGGTATAAGGTTTGTTTTGAAAAGAATGTCTGTATGATTTTCAGAGGGGGGAAGCAACTAGTAAGTGTTGAGAAAAATCAGAACAACCTCTTTGTTCTGGAAACACCTCTGGAGGGTGAGGGGAACGCTGAGAAAGCACAGGTGAAGTGTGCAACCGTTTCCACACATGTTACATGTGCTTGCGTGTGGCACAAGAAAATGTCACATAGTTCTTTGGAAGAGATCCAAATGTTACCGGAGTGCACTAAAGGGTGCAAAATAAGAGAATGTGGTAAACCCTTAAATTGCAGGGCTTGCAGGAAAGCCAAAGTCAAGGGATACAGCTATCCCAGGGTGGAGAGGGTAACCACAAAGCCTTTTGAGCTTGTGCACACAGACCTTTTTGGTCCCATGCCAAAGCCAAGTCTGGGTGGGGCCAGGTTTATGCTGACGCTGTCAGATGATTTTGCCCAGAACGCATGGGTATTCACACTGAAAACGAAGGAAGAGGCAATGCAACTGATCGAAGACTGGGTTGCAGAGGTGGAGCTACGGTTCTCCACCAAGGTGCAAGGGTTCCAGAGTGACCAAGGTTCAGAGGTCACTGGGTCTGCTCTAAAGAGTTTTTTTCACCAGAAAGGGATACGTCACAAGGTGACTTCTCCTCAGGTGAAGGGCGTGGCAGAGCTTAGGAGTAGAGCTCTGGTTCAAGCATCAGAGATTCAGCTGTGTGACTCTGGTTTGCCTCAAAGCTTTTGGGGAGAGTCGACGAAAGCTGCGAATTTCACGATGAACAGGTCCTACAATTCAGTGGTAGGTGAAACCCCGTATTTTGCACTCCATGGAGAGAAACCGCAAGTGCATTTCTTTCGTATATTTGGGTCACCGGCCTTGGTGCCGGTACCAAAGTTTCAGCAGAAGGAGGGTGGCCCAAGGTACCAGAAAATGATCTTCTGTGGGTATGAACCTGCGACAAAGGGGTGGAGGTTTGCATATCCAGAAGGTGATCAGGACTTCCGGAGGCGGCGCGAAACAGGCAATGGCGGTCCTCTTTAGATTCTGAAGAGGGGCTCCGCAGGAAAGGATCGTTCGCTACGGCACAGCGACGATCCACTAAGAAAAACCACGAGCAGAGTGAGCTCGTGGCCGTGGGACTCGGCGGGCACCTAGAGCGACCCCCAAAACGAAGAAGGGACCCCGTAAGGGGCTCCGGAAGCGCGGAGGGGAAGCGGTGCTGTGAGTTCATCGCTCTTTCTGCGGGAGCGAAGCCGCGCGGCTGCTGCTGATGAGCGCCGACCTTTCTTCCTTAAACATTGGGCTCTAAATCATCTACTCGTGAGTAAGAATTACTCTATCTTGGAATTATAAATTTTAAATTTGGCTGAAAGCGGGAGACGAAAAAAAGGAAGTCCGTCTCCCGGCAAGGCTTAAAGATCAAAGGCAAAGGAACTGACAAGCTGGAAGCAGTAGAAAGGGATTATAAAACGGGAAGCATCATGCGTCTGGCAGATCTGACGGTTGAAATAAAAGGCAAGTTTTCTTTCTTCTTTATGTTATTGTGTTGATGCAACTGGGAACCTTCTCCTTTTGTGGACTTTAAAAACTTTAAAACCCAGCCTCGGGATGGCAGGGGAAAAGAACATTCATTGCGGATACAATTTATAAAGCTGAAATAGATACATAGAGGCATCATTGGAAGATACTATCAGGTAACTGTATCTTGTACCTCTGGATGTGGCTATTTGTGGCAACTTTGAAAGGGCTCTGCAAGTGGAAAAACTTTTTAGGGATTTTTGTTAAACTACTCAGCTGCAGGAATTTTAATGGCGTCTAAAACTTTCTTCCCTCTTCCATGAACTGCAATAATACTCCCTCTAGTGGAGATTGGGATTTACAAATTCCTGGGAACTAACTTTGTTTTGACTCTCTGCTGCTACTATCTACACTGAGGACTGTTCTTCCCATGGAACATTTGACAATTTGACCTTGACTCATAGACAGGTGTGGAATGAGTGGCCCTCCGAAAACAAGATCTGCAAAAGCAAAAGCAGGGAAAGGCCAACTTGTGCAAACAACTCTGACTTCTCAGTCACGTAGATCATCAGTCCCTGCTGTATTAAAGGGAATTGAACCTCCAACAACAGATGAATTAAAGGGAATTGAACCTCCAACAACAGCTGAATTAAAGGAAGCTGAACAGCCAACAATAGAGGATATGGCTGCAGGGGGATCTGACACTCTTCTAAAGGAAATGCTACAACAATTTGCAATTTTAAATAAGAAGGTGGATGACCAAACAGCAAAAATCGACTTAGCCACATCCTCTATTACAAAATTATCTGAACAAGTGGCACAGCATTCACAAGCAATTGGGAATTTAAAAGACGCCACTGCTGAGAACCGGAAACTGGCTGAAGCTGCGAATGAAAAAGCCGACCAAGCAAATCAAAAAGTGGAGGAATTGAAAGGAGAGGTAAGGCCACTACACAAACACATTGGCGACCAGCAGGCCTACCTGTCTATGGTGGAATTGAGAAATCGAGAAAATAATTTAAGATTACGCTCTATCCCAGAGCTTGAGAAAGAAGATTTGACCAGTTATTTGACAGCAGAATTTTCGAAATTCTGGGGTATAAAGGAGGACGAAGACTTTAAAATAACAACTGCATTTAGATTGGGAAGAGTTGTTAAGAAGGACAGACCCAGAGACTGTTTGATCATTTTAAGGAACAAACAGGAGAGAGACAAAATACTTGACCTTCATTTTAATAAATCACTTGAGAATGAATGAATAAATTTATTACGGTCATAGACCAGAAGAAATAAATCACTTGAGATCCAGGACAGAAAAGCGGAAATCTACAAGGATATACTGAAACAATTATTGGATCTCAGATCTATCTATACCGACCTAGCAAGACTTTTGAGAAGCAACGGGATACCCTACAGGTGGGAGTTTCCACAAGGTCTATCATTCAACTACAAAGGAAAGAAGGTTAGAATCAAAACAAAAGAGGATAATCAGAAGTTCCTGCACGACCACGGAGAGGATCTTCAGAAGGGAACAGCAGTCCCTTGGCCTCCGCCACAGCCTGGATTAGAACCAACACCATCTCCCGCGGACCCGGACAAAAAAGAGGACACCCCATAAAGTGCAACAACAGATTGATACAGGATGTCTCTGCAGCTGTATAGTTGGAACATTAATGGGGCAAATTCCCCGGAAAAACGAAAAAGGATTTTCCATATTTTGAAAAAGGAACATCTGGATATAATTTGTTTGCAAGAAACGCACGTGACTAGGCTCCACAGGAAAGTGTTAATCAACAAAAGACTAGGCCAAGAATTTATCTCATCAGATAAAGTAAAAAAGAGAGGCGTGGTGATCTACGCAAAGGAGAACCTAGCACCGAAATTTTTGTTTAAAGATGAACAAGGAAGAATCCTGGCAATTGAAATACAAACTCAAGGAGAAAAAGTTTTGATACTAGGAATCTATGCACCAAATGAGGGGAAATCAGAATTTTATAAGAAGCTACATGAGACATTACTGGACTATCTGGACTATTCGAACATCATTATGATGGGAGATATGAATGGGGTGGTCTCTACCTTGATGGATAAGTCACAAAATCAAAATTTAACCAAGGATGGCAGACTACCGAAAACCTTTTTTGAGCTGGCAGACAATATGGATTTGATTGATATTTGGCGGACAAGGAACCCCCTAGGTAGAGAGGGAACTTTCTTCTCTGAGGCTCATTTGTCATGGACAAGAATCGACCAAATTTGGACAACTAGAGGGCTGGCACCAAAGACTACAAGAGTGGAAATCTGCCCAAAGACTTGCTCCGACCACAACGCCCTGAAAATGGAAGTGAGACTTACCCTACCCGGTTCCTTTAGATGGAAAATGAATGACATCCTGTTTAGAGATCAAGAGATTGTAAAGAAGGCCCAAAAAACTTTAAAGGACTATTTTGAAATCAATTTGAACACTTCGGTGGAAAAAAGAACGATCTGGGACGCAAGTAAAGCTGTAATGAGAGGGTTTCTGATACAACAAAATACGATTAAGAAAAAACTCTGGAGTGGAAAAAAGGATAAAATATTAGAGAAGATAAGAGATGGAGAGAAAAGATTGAGATCTAAACCAAAATCAAAAGAGATCCTGCGAGAAATTAAATTCCACCAGGCACAATATATGAAACTGATAAATCAAGAAGTGGAATGGAAAATTAAACAAATGAGACAAAGATCTTTTGAATCAGCGAATAAATGTGGGAAACTGCTGGCATGGCAGTTGAAAAAAAGACAGAAACTGAATTATGTTACCAATCTAGAGGTGGAAGGGAAAAATATCCAGAAACCAGGTGAAATTAGAAAGTGTTTCCAGAAATACTTTAAAAAGTTGTATACACAAGGGCCTGAGGAGGTGTCTGAGATGGAACAGTTTTTGAAACTCAATGGTTTACCAGAATTATCTCAGGAGAAGAGATCAATTCTGAATTGCAAAATAACACAACAGGAAATTGAGGATGCCATTCAGAATATGCAGCTGGGCAAGTCTCCAGGCCCGGATGGGCTTACCTCCAAGTATTATAAGACATTAAAAGACTACTTGATACAACCACTAATGGAGGTTTGTAATCAGATCATGGGGGGAGGAAGGGCACCGGAAACGTGGAAAGAAGCTTTCATCACATTGATACCCAAAGTCGAAACTGAAAAGACTCAACTTAGGAACTACCGTCCCATCTCACTCCTAAATGTGGATTACAAAATATTTGCAGACATTTTGGCAAGTAGATTGAAAAAGGTTTTGAACGAAGTAATTCATAAGGACCAAGCAGGCTTTCTCCCTGGTAGGCATTTGTTTGATAACACCAGGAATATTATAGATATTCTGGAACTTTTACAAACAAATATTAACACTAAAGCAGTGTTAATTTTTATTGACGCAGAGAAGGCCTTCGACAATATTTCTTGGAAATTTATGAAGAAAAACTTGGAAGGGATGGGAGTGGGACGGGGGTTTGAAAATGGTATAGAAGCAATTTACTCAGAACAAAAAGCTAAGTTGATAGTGAACAATGTGGTGACAGAAGAGTTCCATATTGAAAAAGGAACACGCCAGGGGTGCCCCCTATCCCCCCTATTATTTATATCAGTCCTGGAGGTGCTACTGAACATGATTAGGAGGGACCGGCAAATACAAGGGATACAGGTCGGAGTGAAACAATATAAACTGAAAGCATTTGCAGATGACTTAGTTTTAACATTACAGGAGCCAGAATCTAGTACAAAAAGAGTTTTAGAACTGATTCAAGAATTTGGTCGGGTGGCAGGCTTTAAGTTGAATAAACAAAAAACTAAAGTTTTGGGGAAAAACTTGACATCTTCAGAAACAGAGGGGTTTCAGAAGGAAACAGAACTAACTGTGGTTAAAAAAGTGAAATACCTGGGGGTCAACTTGTCTTCCAAAAATTTGAACTTATTTAAAGACAACTACGAAAAATGTTGGTCAGAAGTTAAAAAAGACCTAGAAATTTGGTCAAGACTGAAACTTTCCTTGTTAGGCCGAATAGCAGCTATAAAGATGAACGTTTTGCCAAAAATGTTGTTTCTGTTTCAAGCCTTGCAGATCGTGGACAGAGTGGAATGCTTTGGAAAGTGGCAGAAGGATATTTCGAAGTTTGTTTGGCAGGGCAAAAAGCCCCGAATTAAGTTTAAAATATTAACTGATGCAAAAGAAAGAGGGGGGTTTGCCCTGCCGGACTTAAGGTTATACTACGAAGCTGCAGCCTTCTGCTGGATGAAAGATTGGATTTTGTTAGAAAACACTGATGTCCTAGATCTGGAAGGCTTTAATAATTCGCTAGGTTGGCATGCGTACTTGTGGTATGACAAGGTGAAAACACATAAAATGTTCAAAAACCATATTGTCAGAAAAGCAATATTTATGGTCTGGACAAAATATAAAGACTTACTTGAAAGCAAGACTCCGAGGTGGTTATCACCAGTGGAGGCCAAGGCGTGGAAAAAACCCAATATGGAGGCCGGCTGGCCGAAATATTGGGAATTAATAGAAAAAATTGGAGACAATTGGAGGTTGCAGAGCTTTGAAAAACTAAAGGATAAGGTGCGAGATTGGTTTCATTATGCCCAAATTAATGAGGTTTTTAAGTTGGACAAAAAAATAGGATTCCAGGTGGAAAAATCGAAACTTGAGACAGAGCTGTTAGAACCAAAGACCAAGGTACTATCGAGAATGTATAACTTGCTGCTTAAATGGAATACTCAGGATGAGACAGTTAAATCAGCCATGATAAGGTGGGCTCAAGACATTGGGTACAATATTATGTTTGAAGACTGGGAAAGGTTATGGACCACCGGTATGAAATTCACGGCATGTAATGCCTTGAAAGAAAACATTATGAAAATGGTATACAGGTGGTACATGACCCCAGTCAAGCTTGCTAAGATATACCATTTGTCTGATAACAAATGTTGGAAGTGTAAGGAGGCTGAAGGAACATTCTTTCACCTTTGGTGGACCTGTCCAAGAGTGAAGGCCTTCTGGGAGATGATCTATAACGAGTTAAAAAAGGTGTTTAAGTACACCTTTCTTAAGAAACCGGAGGCCTTCCTCTTGGGCATTATGGACCAAAAGGTGTCAAAGAAGGATAGAACGTTTTTTATGTATGCAACCACAGCAGCAAGAATTCTTATCGCCAAACACTGGAAGACTCAAGATTTGCCCACACTGGAAGAGTGGCAAACGCAATTGATTGACTATATGGAGTTGGCCGAGATGACTGCCAGGATCCGAGATCTGGGAGAAGAAGCGATGGAGGAGGATTGGAAGAAATTTAAGGACTATTTGCAAAAATTTTATAAGTTATATGAACTATAAGGTGCCGCATGATTTGGAATGTTAGCCCCAGCAAGGAAAGTGGAATTTATATGAAATTGGATAATATTATTGAAAGAATCAAAGTTTAAATGGTCAAAAATGATAATATGTTTTGTTTTTAGAGTAAATGGATAATTAGGGATTTAAACTTAAATTGCAATTGAAAGTACAAAAGAAACACATGAAACAAGGTTATAATTTGCTGATAAATTTATTGTTGGGAATGCACTGTGAGGGAGACGTGGGGAAGTTCGTTGGAAAATTGAAGTAAGTTGTTGAAACGTTATGGTTTTTTCCTTTTTTTCTTTTTTCTCTTTTTTTAATTTCTTTTGCTTCGTTTGTAACTGGAAAAAATGCAATAAAAAATTATTATTAAAAAAAAAAAAAAAACAGAAGGTGATCAGACCAAGCTTCTGATCAGTAAACATGCTGAGTTCTGTGAGCAGGGTGGTTGGTCAAAGATTCATGCAAGGCATGACGTTCTCTCAGAATGTCTGTCTGATTCTGAGGAGGAAGGAGAGCCAGAGGCTGAGCCTGTTGATGAGGACCAGGTCGATGACCAGGGTCAAGAACAGGGTTGGACTTCTCCACAAGTTGTTAAAGGAGAGTCCAAGAGTGCGCCTTCATCTCCTGTTAGCATAACGCAGAAGGCTCAAAGACGCAGTAAGTCAGAGGGGGAGTCTTCTGATGGAGAGGACACACTTGCTGGCCCCAGTGGGTCAGAAGGAGCACCTGAGTTTGTGCTCAGACGGTCCACTCGCACAACGAAGGGAGTTCCACCTGAAAGGTTTCGAGTCTCCAGTGCGTGGGTTGGTTTCGCACAGTGCGAACCTGAGAGTTGTGAGGAGGTTCAACAGTTGCCTGACAAAGATGCCAGGAAGGAGTGAAAGGCAATGGGGAAGGTGTTGAACTCTCAGAGGTCTGTAAATGTGGGTCCACAACTCCTCTCATAATGTGAGGCGAGAGGGGGTGTGGAGAGAATCAGAACTTACAGGGTTAAGAAGTTCTGAGTGACGTCTCACATTCTGAGGCGTGGTTTAGTATACTGAGGGGAGTGTTTCCTGTGTATCAGTGTTGTTCCGTTTCTGTTGGGGAAACGCAGCAAGATGTGCGCTCTGTCGCCAGGCTGATTTATGAGTTGTTTTTCTACACGAATAAAGACTTTTGGAAGATAAGGAAGACAGCGTGCGTGCAGTCTGATTTATCACACACACACACAGCAACAGTTTCTACGCTGCGTAAACTCTGCTACAAGTAGCTGACCGGAGAGCTGAGGGAGAGTCGCGCAGAGGAAGCGTGATGGACTCCAAAGGCCAAAGGCCAAAGGCTACATATTATTCCACAAATGATGCACTGGTGGTATTTGACTCCTAGTAAATTAGCAAAAATGTATAAGACAAGTACAAATACCAGCTGGAAATGTAAAGAAAAAGCAGGTGTGGTGGTCGTGTAAAGTAATAAAAGCATTCTGGGAAATGATATATAATGGAAAAAAATGTTTAAAATAACCTTTATTAAAAAAAACCCAGAAGCTTTTTTATTAGAAGTTATAGATGCCAAGATCCCAAAGGAGCAGAAAAGACTTTTTATGTATGTGACAACAGCCGCACGGATGCTAATAGCCCAGAGATGGAAAGAAGATAAAGTCCCTACCAGAGAAGAATGGCAGACTAAGCTGAAGGACTACGCCAAAATGGCAAAACTGACCAGAAAGCTCAGGAACCAAGAAGACAAAAAGTTCAATAAAGAAAGGGGAGAAATTGTAATTTATATAGGAGACCACTGTAAGCAGATGGAAACATTGGCAGGATTCTAATAACACTTGGTGGAACGCTCTGTCACTAGAGACTAGGGCCCTGCGGGACTTGACATCTTTCCGCAGGGCCTGCAAGACAGAGCTGTTCCACCAGGCCTTTGGCCAGGGCACAGCCTGACCCCCTCCCTCGGCAATCTTCGTGGAGCTCTGGCACAATGATTGCCAGTGGCTTGATTTGAATCAATTTTATAATGAATGATTTTAGAGTGTTGTTTGTGCTGTACTTTTGTACTGTTTTATTGTTGTTAGCCGCCCTGAGCCCGGCTTCGGCTGGGGAGGGCGGGATATAAATAAAATTTATTATTAAATTTATTATTGTAATGGAGCAAATATAATGGACAATATGTTGTTGTTTAGTCGTTTTGTCGTGTCGGACTCTTCGTGACCCCATGGACTAGAGCACACCAGGCACTCCTGTCTTCCACCGCCTCCCGCAGTTTGGTCAGGCTCATGTTTGTAGCTTCGAGAACACTGTCCAACCATCTCGTCCTCTGCCGTCCCCTTCTCCTTGTGCCCTCCATCTTTCCCAACATCAGGGTCTTTTCCAGGGAGTCTTCTCTTCTCATGAGGTGGCCAAAGTCTTGGAGCCTCAGCTTCAGGATCTGTCCTTCCAGTGAGCACTCAGGGCTGATTTCCTTCACAATGGATACATTTGATCTTCTTGCAGTCCGTGGGACTCTCAAGAGTCTCCTCCAGCACCATAATTCAAAAGCATCCATTCTTCGGCGATCAGCCTTCTTTATGGTCCAGCTCTCCCTTCCATACATCACTACTGGGAAAGCCATAGCTTTAACTATACGGACCTTTGTTGGTAAGGTGATGTCTCTGCTTTTTAAGATACTGTCTAGGATTGTCATTGCTTTTCTCCCAAGGAGCAGGCGTCTTTTAATTTCATGACTGCTGTCACCATCTGCAGTGATCATGGAGCCCAAGAAAGTAAAATCTCTCACTGCCTCCATTTCTTCTCCTTCTATTTGCCAAGAGGTGATGGGCCCAGTGGCCATGACCTTCGTTTTTTTGATGTTGAAATGGACAATATGGAGAGATATAAAAAATGGATTATGAAATAAGATTCAGTTGAAAAGGTTGACAATAGGACCCATGGAGGGGAGGGTGGTGATTAAGAAATCTCTAAATATGGATATGTATTTTGTATTGTTATAATTGTAAAATCAAATAAAAATTATTTCCAAAAGAAGAAGAGAGATTTCCGAGTAATTGCCCCTGGGTTTCAGAGATCTCCTTCCCCTGAGACAAAGCAGTTTTCTGGCAGTTTTCAGACAGCCTCACTCCCAGAGGGGAAACGTTTTTTCCATAATTGTCAACGCCATAAAAAGCACAGGGATAATGTCTCCTGGAACAGCAAAGGCAGGCTTAGTGTTTGCTGCTGCGGAAAACGTGTCACATTGACCATGCCATAAAGTCAGGTATGTGCAAAGAGCTGTTTGAGATATAAACATTTTGATCAGTTCCAGATAGATCTCTCACAGTATTGTGAAATGACAGAGCTTGTATCTCTTGTGTATGGATAGCATAAGAACCTCAGAACAGCCCTGAAGCAACAGACCAAGAGTCCAGCTGCTCCCTGACCGTTTCATTTTTAAGTCTTTGCTTTAGAGCTCCGTGGATCTTTGGCATTTCTGCCAAAAAGGAAGGCTTCCAAAAACCTTTTGAGAAATGGCAGAAAATCTGAAATTAATAGATATTTGGAGAAATAAACATTTATTAGATAGAGAATTCACGTTTTATTCACATGTGCATGAAAGCAGTGCCAGAAGTGATGCCATCTGGATATCCAAAGAATTGGAATTAATAGTAAGAAAAATAGAAATAACACCAAGAACATTATCAGACCATAACTCATTATTAATGGAGTCACTGGGTACTTCTAAATAGAAATATAAGAATAGTCTAACAACCTGTTCCCAGTAGAAGGAAGAGAAATGTCAAAGAAGTCACCAAGTCCACTCACAGCCAAATATATGCACCTGGGATGCCAGGTGGGTCCAACAGGAAAGATGTTTGTGGAAACTTCAGCTGTGGAGCCTAGATGCTTCAAAGGCAAGTTGTGTTTAGGGAACAATATTGTGGGTGGCCCCTCAAGAAGGATTTGTTTGGGGATGTTTAGCCAGGAGAAGAGAAGATTGAGCGGTGATCTGATAGCCATCTTCAAATAGCTGGAGGGCTGTCCATTGATGGAGCAAGCTTGCTTTCTCCTGTTCTGGAGGGGAGGAGCTAAACCAGTAGAATGAAATTACAAGAAAAGAGATTCTGACTAAGCAGTAGGAAAAAAACTTTATGTTGCTCAGTGTGATAAAAACATCGTGGCATCAGCCCTTTCCTTAAAAACAGTCAGCTCCAAAAGTTCTGCGGGGATAAATCTGTCTTCACCTGCTGGTGAAAGGATATGAAGGAGGAAGCCAATAGAACATCTCAAGGAAGGGAGTCCCAAAGTCTGGGAGCAGCCACCAAGAAGTCCCTCTCCTGTGTCCTCACCAAATGTGTCTAGGAGGGTGATGGGTCTGAGCCTCCCGCAAAGATCTCAGAGCCCAGGCAGATTCACATGAGAGAATATCTATCTTTCAGATAGACTGGACCTAAGCCATGTATAGCAGTGGCTTTAATTAATTCTAAGCAAAAACAACAGAACAAACAGAAAACGTGCATGAAAAGGCTGAATCATAGAATCATAGAGTTGGAAGAGACCACAAGGGCCATCGAGTCCAACCCCCTGCCAAGCAGGAAACACCATCAGAGCACTCCTGACATATGGTTGTCAAGCCTCTGCTTAAAGACCTCCAAAGAAGGAGACTCCACCACACTCCTTGGCAGCAAATTCCACTGTCAAACAGCTCTTACTGTCAGGAAGTTCTTCCTAATGTTTAGGTGGAATCTTCTTTCTTGTAGTTTGCATCCATTGCTCCGTGTCCGCTTCTCTGGAGCAGCAATTCTCTGATTTGAAAGTTCAACTTATGTGAATGGTAGTGTATTCAGCATCATATGCTAATGAGCATTTTTTGCTTTAGCTTATACATGCACTCCTTGAATTAATTCTAAGCTTATTTTCTGTATCCCCTCCCACCCCCGTATTCATTGTGTCCAATTGTGTTTTCAAATGCATACACGGTTCCTTATATTTTCCTTCCCCAAGTTGGATTTATGTATACTGTAATGTGCCTCTGATTTTCCATTGGTATGTTTTAGGAATATGGTAACATCTTGAACACACTGAAATACAGTCACTAGTTTTTTGATTATGCACTTTAAATATATATATTTTTAACTGATTTCAGCCTCTAGTCATATCTGGCCCCAACCCACTTGCCCCCTGGAGCTCCAAAATTAAGGACCTTGGTTTCCAGGTTCCTTGACAGAAGAGGAGGTGGAGTAAAACCAGCCTCTCTCAGCTGCACAGTTGTCCATTCTGCCATTTAGATAGTGGTACCTCTGGTTACTAACTTAATTCGTTCCGGAGGTCTGTTCTTAAGAAACCGTTCTTAACCTGAGGTACCACTTTAGCTAATGGGGCCTCCTGCTGCCGCCGTGCCGCCACCACTGCATGATTTCTGTTCTTATCCTGAGGTAAAGTTTTTAACTCTGAATTTGCAAAAGTCACACATGGCCACCTCCAACACTGAGCCCTTAGACACAATATTCAAGCCATCAGAAAACTTTAGGTATTTTTTTCCTCAGTAACCTTCACAAAATCCCTGCAGTGTAAACCAGTATTTTCATGCTGGGATTGCAGATTCCTACTGAGTCTATCCAGTGACTTCATGGCTGATGGAAGATTTTCAACAAACTATTTATCAGCTCCCAGTTCAGACTTACAGCCGCTACACAAATCAGTGGTGGAGGGAGTGTCCCAGTTTCCCTGTCAGTGCAATCAAACTGGCTTTAGGATCCATGAGCTACACAAATAATGCTAAACTCCCATCAGGCTGCAGAATAGTGCGGAAGAAAAGCAGAGTTGTCCCACTGATTTGCTGAAAGACCAGCTCCCATCCGTTCTCCACAAGAGAGGCTGAGTAGACATTTCAACAGGCTGCCACAGGTAGTCTCTGCAAGAACTGTAGCTTTAAGTGTGGAATAGCTTCTTCTGCTTCCCTCCCCATGCATTTCTCTGTCACATAATTTTATATGTAAATCTGAGAGCAGAAACTCCCTTACAACTGAACTTCAGAAGCTGATTGAGATCCCCTTTGGCAAAAGTGTGGAGTAAAAACTCTGTAAATAACAAACAAATAAATCATAAGACTGGCACTGGTTGGGCTTAGAAGAGTGAATCATATGTCAGAGTTGGAAGGCTCTAATGTTTGGAAGCTCTAATACAATATCTGATGTTGGACTAAACTAGGACAGAGCCTGTAAAATCATACCAGATTTCTAATATTCATTTGACTTTTATTCCTTAGCATATTCCCAACAAACACACTTGGGGAATGATGTCCTCCATCACCAGTTTCAACGAGAGCCTTGTGAGCCACCAAACCTTTGTCCTGATTGGCATCCCTGGGATGCAGGAGAAGAACTCTTGGGTGGCCTTCCCACTGTTTGTGCTCTATGCCCTGACTCTGCTTGGGAACATCACGATCCTCTATGCTATCAAGATTGACCCAAGCCTCCATGAGCCCATGTACTTCTTCCTTTGCCTGCTCGCCTGCTCGGATCTGGGCCTCTCCATTTCCACCATGCCAACAATGCTGCAGGTCTATTGGTTTGACTCAGGAGAAATCCCATTCAATGCCTGCATCAGCCAGATGTTCTTTATACATTTGTTTCAATGGGCAGAGTCTGGCATTCTTGTGGCAATGGCTTATGACCGGTTCATTGCCATCCGTGATCCATTAAGATACACCTCACTTCTCCCAAATTCTGCAATTGCAAAATTAGGAATAGCTATATTGTCCAGAGCTTTCTGTGTCTGCTTCCCACTCCCCTTTCTTATTAAACGGCTCCCTTTCTGCCGATCTAATGTGCTTTCTCATTCATACTGCCTCCACCCAGACACAATGAATTTAGCCTGTTCTGGCACAAAAGTCAACATTTTGTATGGTTTGGTAATAGTCATGTCTACTTTGGGGTTGGATGTTGTCATCATTCTCATATCCTATGTCCTGATCCTGAAGACTGTTTTGAGCATTGCATCCCACCAAGAGCGCCTCAAGGCTCTCAACACCTGCGTCTCTCACATTTGTGCTATTTTGATCTTCTACATCCCAATGATTGGCGTCAGTGTGGTTCATCGATTTGGGAAGCACCTTTCCCCCATTGTCCACATGCTGATGGCCAACATATACATTGCGGTCCCTCCACTTCTTAATCCGGTTGTGTACAGTGTGAAGACCCAGCAAATTCGACAGAGGATTTACAAAATGTTCTCGTTAAAGAAAACCAGGGGTTGATATCTTTTCCAAACGACAATTCTGTGCTAAAGGGAAAAGAAAGTGGTTCGTAAGGGAACTCAAAGCCTGAAAGGACACAAAATGAAATACTCTTACCAGGTTCAATCCTTAAACCTCCCTTTAAATCTATCCCAGCCAAAAGGAGGGAACTCACCTTGAAACTTATCTATAGATGGTACTTAGCACCACGTACGTTAGTGCTGATACACACAGGAACCTCACCAAAATGCTGGAGAGACTGCACTTCCAATTGCATAATTCAACCCTTTCAGACACTAGTCCTACAAAAATATGCAGAATAAATAAATAGGTATTCAATTCCACCCCCAAACTGGCCCTGTTTAGCATTTTCCAAGACATTTATGCACCATCACACTACAAAGAACTTATAACCCACCCACCTCTCTTCTCTCCCAGCCTTATACAGTGTACAGCATTAAAGTCTCACACCGAATATACCGTATTTTTTGCACCATAACACTCACTTTTTTCCTCCTAGAAAGTAAGGGGAAATGTCTGTGCGTGATATGGAGGGAATGCCTACGGGTGGCATGTCTACGGATTTTCCTCCTCTAAAAACTACGTGCGTGTTATGGTCGGGTGCGTGTTATAGAGCGAAAAATACGGTAACTGATCTGTGAAAAGGACTTTGTGATTTGAAAATATATATATGTACTTTTTGTAACCCAAGAAACTTAAAGTATATAGAAATTTTAGTTTCACCATTATTTTTGTCTTTAGTCTTCTCATTTCAAATGTTTTTAAAGAAATGGTTCCAGTGGGTTAACTCCAGCTTCCAGTCTATTTTTACTGGGTTAAATGTGTGGAAATGATAAGCCAACTGATTTTATTCTGAAAACCTGTCATCAAATGGTTCCACTTCCAGATACAGGGCTTAACTACAGAGGGAAGGTCTGTAGTGATCTCCCAATTAGCTTATTGCAATGTGCTCCAGGAAAGTCTGGAAGCTGCAGAGGAATTCCGCTGCGTTCATTGTAAGTGCTGCAGCATGTTGAGCTCATACCTGTGTGCACAAACCTGTGTGCACTTCCCTGGTCAGAATGGTCTGCTAACCAAACCTCTTTGGGATCTTCATGGCAAGAAGCCAATTATTTTACTCAGACCCAGGTTTTTAGGGTCTTCACTTTTGCAGGGAGGATGAGACCTCTCTGTTAAGATATTCTGTACCTCTCCCATTTCTCTGGTTATACAAAGGAGAGGAGCACAGAGTGATCCCTGGAATGCCTCTGAGACAAGAACTCCGGGTCCTTGTGCAGGATCCACTGAGATTGCCTAATACTTGCCACTGGGATTTGTGAGATCTCCTCTCACAGGATTCAGCAATTGTCTCCTGGTTTGAGGGCAGCTTGTCTCCCTGAGGGGAAAGAGTTTTTCAATAACTCTTTACACTCCATAAATATTATGGGCAGAATCCCTCTTACAGCACCACAGGCAGGATCAGCGTTGCCCTTGGGAGAAAGCATGTTAGCTTCACAGGCTGTGCCATGAAGTCAGGTAACTGCAAAGTACTGCATGAGCTGTCAAACAGATGTGTTTTCCTCCGATTGACTTCAGAGATGATTTCCTGAGTAATATAAATAAGCTGCCAGTAATACAGGGTCAACCAGAAAGAGACGGGGTTTAATTTGGAACTTCGAAATGGGGGGGTTGTGCTGGTCTAGAAAACATCTGATTTCCTGGATCAGGAGTCAATAATCCAGAGGTTGTACTGCTCAGCCCTAGCTTGTGGTTGGGGGTAGGGGTGGGGGTCTGCTTTCCAGAAGGAAGGAGGGGGAGAAGGACTACAGGACCACTAAGTGAGGAAGAATGGAAAATTGTGGTGGGCTGCAGTTTTTGCTGCAACATCTGTCTGCAGTATGGAGAAATATGTAAGCTTCTCTTCTATAATAATAATTTATAATAATAATTTATTATTTATACCCCACCCATCTGGCTGAGTTTCCCCTAGATTTCCTTTCCATTGTTACCTATTTTAGTTCTTTCCTGCCCTTCCCAGGGTGAGTTGCCACAATAAAGTATATGATTATAAAGCATTTGAACACCTCTTAAAGATGAAAAGGCTGGTGCAATCTCTCCTGAACTATTTACTCTTAATATATATTTGCTTTCTTTGGAAGCACCTTAGTCTCTTTTTAAGGACCATTTATTCAGTGTTATTTGTATCTTTGTTCTGCCCCCCCCCCACAACCTTTAGACTCCAGTCACTACTTTACAATTCTATGATTCTTGATGTTCCCCATGGTCCTTTCTGCTCTACATTTCTATGATTCTGTGATCACAATCCTCTCATCAACTGGATAGGGCTGAAAAATGAAGAACCTCCATATCAAGGTGTCTTCTCATAAAAGGAGGACATGGGGTGAGGCCAGTCCTGTCCTTCTCCAATAATACTATACGTCTAGTGATTTATATCTACGAGTTCTAATTTAACTCTTACACTGTGAATGTTATTCCTATTTTGCAGATGAGAGTTTGGGAGACTGAATCTTTGAAAGCCAGACTGTTGTGACCTCTACTCCACTGCACAAAGTTGGAAGACTGTTGGGAACTGATTTTGATGCTGATGTTGGGGTGGTCTATGGCCAGGGGAGAAGGTGAGCTGAGGCAGGAATCAGGACTTCTCTTCCTTCTTTGAATGGAAGCTCCAATATTATTTTTCCTAGTGGGCTAAACTAGGAAATTTATCCCTCTTCAGAATACAAATTTACAGAATCTGTAAAATCGTGTCAGAATAAGAATTTTATGACTCCTTAGAATCCTCCCAATATTTTTTTTTTGCATGCCATGTCATCCATCCCTGGGTATAATGACAGCCTTGTGAGCCACCAAACCTTTGTCTTGATTGGCATCCCTGGGATGCAGGAGAAGAACTCTTGGGTGGCCTTCCCATTGTTTGTGCTCTACGCCCTGACTCTGCTTGGGAACATCACGATCCTCTATGTCATCAAGATTGACCAAAGCCTCCATGAGCCCATGTATTTCTTCCTTTGCCTGCTCGCCTGCTCTGATCTGGGCCTCTGCATCTCCACCATGCCAACTATGCTGGGGGTCTATTGGTTTGACTCAAGAGAAATCCCACTCAATGGCTGCATCAGCCAGATGTTCTTTATCCACATATTTCAAGAGATGGACTCTGGCATTCTTGTGTCAATGGCCTATGACCGGTTCCTCGCCATCCGTGATCCACTGAGGTACAGAATACGTCTACCAAATTCAGTCATTGCAAAAATAGCTATAGCTATCTTCTGCAGAAGTCTCCTTGTCTGCTTCCCATTTCCATTTCTTATTAAACGGCTCCCTTTCTGCAGATCTAATGTGCTTTCTCATTCATACTGCCTCCACCCAGACATAATGAAGTTAGCCTGTTTTGGTGCAAAAGTCAATATTTTGTATGGTTTGGTAATAGTCATGTCTACTTTGGGGTTGGATGTTGTGATCATTCTCATATCCTATATCCTGATCCTGAAGACTGTTTTGAGCATTGCATCCCACCAAGGGCGCCTCAAGGCTCTCAACACCTGCGTCTCTCATATTTGTGCTATCTTGATCTTCTACATCCCAATGATTGGCGTCAGTGTGGTACATCGATTTGGGAAGCAGCTTTCTCCCATTGTCCACATGCTGATGGCCAACATATACATTGCTGTCCCACCACTTCTTAATCCTGTTGTGTACAGTGTGAAGACCCAGCAAATTCGACAGAGGATTTACAAAATGTTCTTGTTAAAGAAAACCGTGTTGGCTGCCCGTTCTGCTGGAAGGGTGAGCTCTTTCACTTGAAAGAGCACCGGTGCTTTGAAGGTTGGGGAAACCGCTAGAGCGACGCGGTACCCCTTGAAAACCTCGGATTGAGCATTCCGAGGACTTGGTGTTCCTGCGGGTGCCTGGAACAACTCCCTCACCCCCGGTAAGCTCTTGATAAGGGCTCCGAGAGCGGGTGGGGTTGGAGACGGAGGCACTTGGGAATAGACTCGCTTCCTTCATCACATGAAGCTCCAAGTCCGGTGATTGTGAGCGGCCAATTTCTCCAAGCAACTTTGATTGGAAAAGAGTGAGTAATAAATTAAAAATTTGGACATTTATTTGGAGAGGACAGGGGCTTAAAAAATCAATGGATGTCAGTCCATTCCTCTGATTAAGAGACAAAACAGCTACATTAGCCGAAGTCGCGATCTAAAATTTACGACTTTCTAAAGACTTTCAAGTTAATCTCTGTATCCCTCCTACTAGCAGGGGGAAGGGGGGAGATACTTTTCAGACTCTTTTAATCATTGCAGACAGTTTGGATTTACGAGGTATTTTCTTTGTGGAAGCGGACTACTCGGTCGGGAAGACTAGACTCCATTGTGACGTTAAAAAGAAAAGGACACTTTCTACTTTCGTTTTCCTACTGGGGGGGGGGGAGTAACTGCAGCTGCCCGAACTCAAAGGTCTTTCTTTTCCCTTTCTCTTTTAAACAGTACCCCTACCCTCAGATATAAATTGTAAATTGGGACTGTGTTATTAACATCTGGGGAATTAAGAAAGGATTACAAGTTAGAGACTGTTGACTTTTATATTAAGACTGGTGGAAATGCTTGAGAAGAGAAACTGTCTCCTTATCTCCCCTTTGTTTGAGACTGACCTTGAACAAAAGAATTGCAAGTTATGGATGGGGGAGAGAAAGGAGAGAGGACAGAGAAAGCAAAAATTAAACCAAGAATGGACTCTAAGTCACCAACGTTTGAGGAGTCTGTGTTGCAATTGCTTCAGGAAATTAAAACAGTAAGAGGAAATCAAAAGTCTATACAGGAATTAAAAAGTGACTTTGCTCAATTAAGACAAGATTTGATGCAAGTTAATTCAGATGTATCAGCACATGAGTCAAAACTGGTGCATTTGGAAACGGTGAGAATTGCTGATTTAGAGGCAATTCAGCGACAATCTCAAATTTCAATTGCGTCTCTCCAGCTAAAACAGAGGGAGTGTAATCTGAGATTGAGGGGCGTAAGAGCGGGATAATTTGAAGGAATTGCCTCTCAAAAAAAAAAAAAAATTTAAATTCCTGGATTGATAAGGCCTACAGATTTGGACCTAAAAAAGATACTAAGATCACACATGACTGTAAGGTGATTTTTAAAACCAAAGAGCAGAGAGATATTATTTTAGGCCACCATTACAAAAAAAGTTTAAAGATAGATGAGAAGGGAATAATTCTGTTTATTGAGTTTTCAAGTATAAAGCATAAAACACATATTAAACATACATATACATCTACATTATACATCGAGTAAAGAAAATAAAAAAGAAAGAAAAAACAAAACTTTCTTAACTTTTTTGTATAACTTATTGGACTTCCTCACATCTCCCTTACCCTGCGTTCTTAGCAATAAAAATTTTCAGCAAATTGTTACCTTGGGTCATACCTTATTTGTACTTCTCAAATATTACATTTCTTATCTTAAAATAATTATTTTCAGTTAATTATGTCTTAAGTTTACTTTAAATTTACTGGAACCATACTTTTCTAAATCGTGCAATTTCTTAAGATTCATACAACTTAAACTGTTTTTGTAAATAGTCTTTAAACTTTTTCCAGTCCTCTTCCGTTGTTTCTTCTCCCAAATCTTGGATTCTGCCAGTCATTTTCGCCAATTCCATATAGTCCATCAATTGCATCTGCCATTCTTCTAGTGTGGGCAAGTCTTGTGTCTTCCAATGCTTTGCGATGAGTATCCTTGCTGCTGTAGTTGCATACATAAAGAAAGTTCTATCTTTTTTCAACACTTTCTGGCCGACAATGCCCAAAAGGAAGGCCTCCGGTTTCTTTGTGAAGGTATATTTAAATACCTTTTTTAACTCATTATAGATCATTTCCCAAAAGGCCTTCACTCTTGGACAAGTCCACCAGAGATGGAAAAATGTTCCTTCAGCCTCCTTACATTTCCAGCATTTATTGTCAGACAGGTGATATATTTTTGCTAGCTTGACTGGGGTCATGTACCACCTATATATCATTTTCATAATGTTCTCCTTCAAGGCATTACATGCCGTGAATTTAATTCCGGTGGTCCATAACCTTTCCCAGTCCTCAAACATGATGTTATGTCCAATATCCTGAGCCCATTTTATCATGGCTGATTTAACTGACTCATCCTGGGTATTCCATTTAAGCAGCAAGTTATACATTCTCGAAAGTACTTTAGTCTTTGGTTCTAACAGTTCTGTCTCTAATTTCGATTTTTCCACCTGGAATCCTACCTTTTTATCCAAATTAAAAACCTCTTTAATTTGAGCATAATGTAGCCAATCTCGCGCCTTACTCTTTAGTTTCTCCAAGCTCTGCAATCTCCAATTTTCTCCAATTTTTTCTATTATTTCCCAATATTTCGGCCAACTGGCCTCCATATTGGGTCTTTTCCGGGCCTTAGCCTCCATTGGTGATAACCATCTCGGGGTTTTATTTTCCAATAAGTCTTTGTATTTTGTCCAGACCATAAATATTGCTTTTCTGACAATGTGGTTTTTGAACCCTTTATGAATCTTTACCTTGTCGTACCACAAATATGCATGCCATCCAAAAGCATTATCAAACCCTTCCAGATCTAGGACATCAGTGTTCTCAAGAAGTAACCAATCTTTCATCCAGCAGAAGGCCGCAGCTTCATAGTATAACCTCAAATCCGGCAGGGCAAACCCCCCTCTTTCTTTTGCATCAGTTAGTATTTTAAATTTTATTCGGGGCTTTTTGCCCTGCCAGACAAATTTAGAAATATCCTTCTGCCACTTTCCAAAACATTCCACTCTGTCCACAATCTGTAGGATTTGGAACAAAAACAACATCTTTGGCAATACATTCATCTTTATAGCTGCAATTCGACCCAACAAGGAAAGTTTCAGTCTTGACCAAGTTTCTAGATCCTTTTTAATATCTAACCAACATTTTTCATATATCAATTTAGCTTTTTGTTTTGAGTAGATTGCTTCTATTCCATTTTCAAACCCCCGTCCCACTCCCATCCCTTCAAGATTTTTCTTCATAAACTTCCAAGAAATATTGTCAAAGGCCTTCTCAGCATCAATAAAAATCAGCACTGCTTTTGTATTCATATTTGTTTGTAAAAGTTCCAAAATATCAATAATGTTTCTAGTGTTAGCAAACAAATGTCTACCTGGGAGAAAGCCTGCCTGGTCCTTATAAATCACTTCATTTAATACCTTTTTAAGTCTACTTGCCAAAATGTCAGCAAAAATTTTGTAATCCACATTTAGGAGAGAGATGGGACGGTAGTTCTTAAGTTGAGTCTTTTCAGTTTCCAGTTTAGGTATCAATGTGATGAAAGCTTCTTTCCACGATTCCGGTGCCCTCTTCCCCTCCATAATCTGGTTGCAAACCTCCAGTAGTGGTTATATCAAAAAATCTTTCAATGTCTTATAGTACTTGGAGGTGAGTCCATCAGGCCCTGGAGATTTACCTAGTTGCATGCTCTGAATAGCACCCTCGATTTCTTGTTGTGTAATCTTACAATTCAGGATTGTTCTCTTTTCCTGAGATAATTTTGGTAATCCATTAGTTTTTAAGAACTGGTCTATCTCAGTCTCTTTCTGCGGCCCTTGCATATAAAGTTGTTTAAAGTATCTCTCGAAGCACTTTCTAATTTCCTCGGGTTTCTGAATATTTCTCCCTTCAATCTCTAAGTTTGTAACGATATTCAGTTTTTGTCTCTTTTTCAACTGCCATGCTAGCAGTTTCCCACACTTATTTGCTGATTCAAATGATCTTTGTTTCATTAATTTAATTTTCCACTCAACCTCTTGATTTATCAATTTAGCATATTGTGCTTGATAAAATTTGATTTCTCTCAGAATCTCCTGTGATTTGGGTTTTGATCTCAATTTTTTCTCTCCATCTTTTATCTTCTCTAAGATCTTATCCTTTTTTCCATTCCAAAGTCTTTTCTTTATCGTATTCTGTTGTATCAAAAACCCTGTCATAACAGCTTTGCTTGCATCCCAGATTATTCTTTTTTCTACTGTAGTATTCAGGGAATAATTCTGTTTAAAGACATTCCGACATACTTTTTGGCCCTGAGAAATAATTATACGGATTTGGCCAGTGCCCTAATAAGAAAGAACATTTTCTTCAGGTGGGAGTTCCCAGAAGGATTATCTTTTAAATTTCAAGGAAGGAAACAAAGAATAACAACTGTCGGAGAGAAAGAAAGATTTTTGGAGAAAAATGCAAAAGAGCTTGGACTGGAAAGGTCTCGTTCATTAGGGGCAGGGGCAGTGGGCCCCTAATAAATCAGGATGTCATTGAAAATCTACTCCTAGAATGTGAATGGTCTAAATTCGTGTTTTAAGAGGAATCAGGTCTATCACGTACTGGCAAGACAGAATTTGGACATAATTTTTCTACAAGAAACACATGTTACAAGACTTCATAGGAAAATTCTCCAAAATAAGAAACTTGGGCAGGGATTTATTTCATCCCACAAAGTGAAAAAAAGAGGTGTGGTTTTTTATGTTAAAGAAAAATGGAACCCCAAATTGTTGTTTAAAGATGAGGAAGGGAGGTACATTGCAGTTGAAATTACGGCACAAGGCGATAAATTTCTTTTGCTGGGAATTTATGCACCAAATGATGGCAAAGTGGAATTTTTTAAGAATCTGGACTTAAAACTCATGGATTATATGGATTACAAATTGATTTTAATGGGAGACCTGAATGGAGTAGCATCAACATTAATGGATAAAACACAGGGTCAGAAAAATCCAAGTTTCGGCAGACTACCAAAGATTTTCTTTGATATGACTGATAAATACGATTTGTCGGACATATGGAGGCTACGAAATCCAATGGAGAGAGATTTCACTTTTTTCTCAAATTCAAATCAATCTTTCTCTCGAAGCAACTATTTATGGATATCCAGAGATTTGGTTCCTAAGGTTACTAAAACAGAAATTTGCCCTAAGACTTGCTCAGATCATAATGCAGTGGTTTTGGAGATGAAATTATACCTGCAGGGTTCCTTTAGATGGAGGATGAATGATGAGTTGTTGAGGAATGAACAGATGATTAGTAAGGCCCAAAAGACTCTAAAAGATTATTTTGAACTAAATATGAGCACAGAGGTTGAAACAAGAGTCATTTGGGATGCAAGTAAGGCAGTAATGAGAGGTTTCCTCATACAACAGAACTCGATAAGGAAAAAGATACAGAATGCAAAAAAAGAAAAAATTCTGTCTCAAATAAAAGACAAAGAGAAGAGTTTAAGATTAATGCGAAAGAGTCAACAGATTCCAAAAGAAATTTAAGCATTGCAGATTCAATTTTCTCAAATTATTAACCAGGAAATAGAATGGAAAATTAAAATGATGAAACAGAGAAATTTTGAATCTGCGAATAAATGTGGGAAATTGTTGGCTTGGCAATTAAAAAAGAGACAGAAGCAAAGTACTATTACAAACATTGTATCTGATGGAAAATCTATGGAAAACCCTGCAGATATAAGAAAATGTTTTCAGAAATACTTTAAACAGCTGTATAAAAAAGGTAAAGAAGATAAGGATAAAATTGAGTAATTTCTTGCGGTGAATGAAATGCAGAAAATTCCCGAGGATAAAAGGTTCCTACTAAATGGCATGATTACAAGACAGGAGGTTGAGATGGCAATAAATAAGATGCAGTTAGGCAAAGATGGCAATAAATAAGATGCAGTTAGGCAAAGGCCGGATGGTCTTTCTGCAAAATATTATAAAATATTGAAAGATTGGCTAATTCAACCATTGGCAGATGTGTATAATAAGATTTTAAGAGGGGACAAAGCTCTCAAAACCTGGAAAGATGCATTTATCACTCTGATTCCAAAAATACATCAAGATAGACTTCCGGAGGCGGCGCGAAACGGCAATGGCGGTCCTCTTTAGTCTCTAAAGAGGGGCTCCGCAGAAAAGGATCGTTCGCTACGGCACAGCGACGATCCATTAAGAAAAACCACGAGCAGAGTGAGCTCGTGGCCGTGGGACTCAGCGGGCACCTGGAGCGACCCCCAAAACGAAGAAGGGACCCCGTAAGGGGTTCCGGAAGCGTGGAGGGGAAGCGGTGCTGAGAGTTCATCGCTCTTTCTGCGGGAGCGAAGCCGCGCGGCTGCTGCTGATGAGTGCCGACCTTTCTTCCTTAACCATTGGACTCCAAATTATCTACTCGTGAGTAAGAGCAACTTTATTTTGGATTTACAAATTTAGAAATTTGGCTGAAAGCGGGAGACGAAAAAAAAAAAGAGGAAGTCCGTCTTCCGGCAAGGCTTACAGATCAAAGGCAAAGGAACTGACAGGCTGGAAGCTGTAGAAAGAGATTTTAAAACTGGAAGTATTATGCGTCTGATAGAACTGGCGATTGAAATGAAAGGCAAGTTTTCTTTTTTATCTACTTTACTGTGTTGAAGCAATCTGGGAACCTTCTCCTTTGGTGGATCTTAAAGTTTAAAACCCAGCCTCGGGATGGCGGGGGAAATGTCTTTTGCGGATACAATCTATAAAACTGAAATAGATACATAGAGGCAATTCTGGAACATAAAATTAAGTAACTGTATCCTGCACCTTGGGAGGTGACTTTTGTGGCAACTTTGCAAGGGCTCTGCAAGTGGAAAAAAGTTTTAAGGACTATTGTTGAACTATTTAGCTGCAGGAACTTTAATGGCGACCAAAACTTTTTTCCTTCTTTCCTGAACTCAAATTGTACTCCCTCTAACTGTACTCCCTCTAGTGGAGATTGGGATTTACAATTTCCTGGGAACTAACTTTGTTTTGACTCTCTGCTGCTGGTTATCTACATTGAGGTCTGTTCTTCCCATGGAACATTTGACAGTTTGACCTTGACTCATAGACAGGTGGGGAATGAGTGGCCAACCGAAAACAAGATCTGCAAAAGCGAAAGCAGTAAAAGGCCAACTTGTGCAAACAACTTTGACTTCTCAGTCACGTAGATCATCAGTTCCTGCTGTACTGAAGGGAATTGAACCTCCAACAACAGATGAATTGAAGGGAATTGAATCTTCAACAACAGCTGAACTAAAGGAAGCTGAACAACCATCAACAGAGGATATGGCTGCAGGTGGATCTGATACACTTCTGAAGGAAATGCTACAACAATTTGCAATCTTAAATAAGAAGGTTGACGACCAAACAGCAAAAATTGACTTAGCCACATCCTCTATCACAAAGTTATCTGAACAAGTGGCACAGCACTCACAAGCAATTGGGGATCTAAAAGACGCTACTTCTGAGAACCGGAAATTGGCCGAAGCTGCGAACGAAAAAGCTGACCAAGCAATTCAAAAAGTGGATGAATTGAAAGGAGAGGTAAGGCCACTACACAAGCACATTGGCGACCAGCAGGCCTACCTGTCTATGGTGGAATTGAGAAACCGGGAAAATAATTTGAGATTACGTTCTATCCCAGAGCTTGAGAAAGAAGATTTGACTGGTTACTTGACAGCAGAATTTTCCAAATTCTGGGGTATAAAGGAAGACGAAGACTTTAAAATAACAACTGCATTTAGATTGGGAAGTGTCGCCAGGAAGGACAGACCCAGAGACTGTCTGATTATACTAAGGACCAAACAGGAGAGAGACAAGATACTTGACCTTCATTTTAATAAATCACTTGAGATCCAGGACAGAAGAGCGGAAATTTATAAGGATATACCAAAACAATTACTGGATCTCAGATCTATCTATACTGACCTAGCAAAACTTTTGAGAAGCAACGGGATACCTTATAGGTGGGAGTTTCCACAAGGTCTATCGTTCAAATACAAAGGAAAGAAGGTTAGAATTAAAACAAAAGAGGACAACCAGAAGTTCCTGCACGACCACGGAGAGGATCTTCAGAAGGGAACAGCAGTCCCTTGGCCTCCGCCACAGTCTGAAGTAGAACCTGTACCATCGCCCTCGGATTTGGACAAAAAGGAGGACACCCCATAAAGAGCAACAACAGATTGATACAGGATGTCTCTGCAGCTGTATAGTTGGAACATTAATGGGGCAAATTCCCCGGAAAAACGAAAAAGGATTTTTCATATTTTGAAAAAGGAACATTTGGATATAATTTGCTTGCAAGAAACGCATGTGACTAGGCTCCACAGGAAAGTACTAATCAACAAAAGACTAGGCCAAGAATTTATTTCATCAGACAAAGTAAAAAAGAGAGGCCTGGTGATCTATGTAAAGGAGAACCTAGCACCGAAATTTTTGTTTAAAGATGAGCAAGGAAGAATCTTGGCAATTGAAATACAATCTCAAGGAGAAAAAGTTTTGATATTAGGAATTTACGCACCAAATGAGGGGAAATCAGAATTTTATAAGAAGCTACATGAGACATTACTGGACTATCTGGACTATTCGAACATCATTATGATGGGAGATATGAATGGGGTGGTCTCTACTTTGATGGATAAGTCACAAAACCAAAATTTAACCAAGGATGGCAGACTACCGAAAACTTTTTTTGAACTGACAGACAATATGGATTTGATTGACATTTGGCGGACAAGGAACCCCCTAGGTAGAGAGGGAACTTTCTTTTCTGAGGCCCACTTGTCATGGACAAGAATCGACCAAATTTGGACAACTAGAGGGCTGGCACCAAAGACTATAAGAGTGGAAATCTGCCCAAAGACTTGCTCCGACCATAACGCCCTGAAAATGGAATTGAGACTTACTCCAGCCGGCTCCTTCAGATGGAAAATGAATGACACCCTGTTTAGAGATCAAGGGATTGTAAAGAAGGCCCAAAAAACTTTAAAGGACTACTTTGAAATTAACTTGAACCTTCAGTGGAAAAAAGAACAATCTGGGACGCGAGTAAAGCTGTAATGAGAGGGTTTCTGATACAACAAAACACAATTAAGAAAAAACTCTGGAATGGGAAAAAGGATAAAATATTAGAGAAGATAAGAGATGGAGAGAAAAGATTGAGATCTAAACCAAAATCTAAAGAGATCTTGCGAGAAATTAAATTCCACCAGGCACAATACTTGAAATTGATAAATCAAGAAGTGGAATGGAAAATTAAACAAATGAGACAAAGATCGTTTGAGTCAGCAAATAAATGTGGGAAACTGCTGGCATGGCAGTTGAAAAAAAGACAGAAACTTAACTACGTTACCAATCTAGAGGTGGAAGGGAAAAACATCCAGAAACCAGGTGAAATTAGAAAGTGCTTCTAGAAATACTTTAAAAAGTTGTATACACAAGGGCCTGAGGAAGTGTCTGAGATGGAACGATTTTTGAAACTCAACGGTGTACCAGAATTATCTCAAGAGAAGAAATCAATCTTGAACTGTAAAATAACACAACAGGAAATTGAGGATGCCATTCAGAATATGCAGCTGGGCAAATCTCCAGGCCCAGATGGGCTTACCTCCAAGTACTATAAGACACTAAAAGACTATTTGATTCAACCACTAATGGAGGTTTGTAATCAGATTATGGGGGGAGGAAGGGCACCGGAAACGTGGAAAGAAGCCTTCATCACATTGATACCCAAAGTGGAAACTGAAAAGACTCAACTTAGGAACTACCGTCCCATCTCACTCCTAAATGTGGATTATAAAATATTTGCAGACATTTTGGCAAGCAGATTGAAAAAGGTTTTAAATGAAGTAATTCATAAGGACCAAGCAGGCTTTCTCCCTGGTAGGCATCTGTTTGACAATACTAGGAATATTATAGATATTCTGGAACTTTTGCAAACAAATATTAACACTAAAGCAGTGTTAATTTTTATTGATGCTGAGAAGGCCTTTGACAATATTTCTTGGAAATTTATGAAGAAAAACTTGGAAGGGATGGGAGTGGGACGGGGGTTTGAAAATGGCATAGAAGCAATTTATTCAGAACAAAAAGCTAAGTTGATAGTGAACAATGTGGTGACAGAGGAGTTCCATATTGAAAAAGGAACACGCCAGGGGTGCCCCCTACCCCCCCCCCCCTATTATTTATATCAGTCCTGGAGGTTTTGCTGAACATGATTAGGAGGGACCGGCAAATACAGGGGATCACGGTCGGAGTGAAACAATATAAACTGAAAGCATTTGCAGATGACTTAGTTTTAACACTACAGGAGCCAGAATCTAGTACAAAAAGAGTTTTGGAACTGATACAAGAATTTGGTCGGGTGGCAGGATTTAAGTTGAACAAACAAAAAACTAAAGTTTTGGGGAAAAACTTGACGCCTTTAGAAACAGAAGGGTTTCAGAAGGAAACAGAGTTAACTGTGGTTAAGAAAGTGAAATACCTGGGGGTAAACTTGACGCCTAAAAATTTGAACTTATTTAAAGACAACTATGAAAAATGTTGGTCAGAAGTTAAAAAAGACCTAGAAACTTGGTCAAGACTGAAACTTTCCTTGTTAGGCCGAATAGCAGCTATAAAGATGAACGTTTTGCCAAAAATGTTGTTTTTGTTTCAAGCCTTGCAGATCGTGGACAGAGTGGAATGTTTTGGAAAGTGGCAGAAGGACATTTCGAAGTTTGTTTGGCAGGGCAAAAAGCCCCGAATTAAGTTTAAAATACTAACTGATGCAAAAGAAAGAGGGGGGTTTGCCCTGCCGGACTTAAGGCTATACTATGAAGCTGCAGCCTTCTGCTGGATGAAAGATTGGTTTTTGTTAGAAAACACTGATGTCCTAGATCTGGAAGGCTTTAATAATTCGCTAGGTTGGCATGCGTATTTGTGGTATGACAAGGTGAAAACACATAAAATGTTCAAAAACCATATTGTCAGAAAAGCAATATTTATGGTCTGGACAAAATATAAAGACTTACTTGAAAGTAAGACTCCGAGGTGGCTATCACCAGTGGAGGCCAAGGCGTGGAAAAAACCCAATATGGAGGCCGGCTGGCCGAAATATTGGGAATTAATAGAAAAAATTGGAGACAATTGGAGGCTGCAGAGCTTTGAAAAACTAAAGGATAAGGTGCAAGATTGGTTTCATTATGCCCAAATTAATGAGGTCTTTAAGTTGGACAAAAAAACAGGATTCCAGGTGGAAAAATCGAAACTTGAGACAGAGCTGTTAGAACAAAAGACCAAGGTATTATCGAGAATGTATAACTTGCTGCTTGAATGGAATACTCAGGATGAGACAGTTAAATCAGCCATGATAAAGTGGGCTCAAGACATTGGGCACAATATTATGTCTGAAGACTGGGAAAGGTTATGGACCACCGGTATGAAATTCACGGCATGTAATGCCTTGAAAGAAAACATTATGAAAATGGTATACAGGTGGTACATGACCCCAGTCAAGCTTGCTAAGATATACCATTTGTCTGATAACAAATGTTGGAAGTGTAAGGAGGCTGAAGGAACATTCTTTCACCTTTGGTGGACCTGTCCAAGAGTGAAGGCCTTCTGGGAGATGATCTATAACGAGTTAAAAAGGGTGTTTAAGTACACCTTTCTTAAGAATCATAGAATCATAGAATCATAGAATCATAGAGTTGGAAGAGACCACAAGGGCCATCGAGTCCAACCCCCTGCCAAGCAGGAAACACCATCAGAGCACTCCTGACATATGGTTGTCAAGCCTCTGCTTAAAGACCTCCAAAGAAGGAGACTCCACCACACTCCTTGGCAGCAAATTCCACTGTCGAACAGCTCTTACTGTCAGGAAGTTCTTCCTAATGTTTAGGTGGAATCTTCTTTCTTGTAGTTTGGATCCATTGCTCTGTGTACGCTTGTCTGGAGCAGCAGAAAACCGGAGGCCTTCCTCTTGGGCATTATGGACCAAAAGGTGTTAAAGAAGGATAGAACGTTTTTTATGTATGCTACCACAGCAGCAAGAATTCTTATCGCCAAACATTGGAAGACTCAAGATTTGCCCACACTGGAAGAGTGGCAAACGCAACTGATGGACTACATGGAGTTGGCTGAGATGACCGCCAGAATCCGAGACTTGGGAGAAGAAGAAATGGAGGAGGATTGGAAAAAATTCAAGGACTATTTGCAAAAATTTTATAAGTTACATGAACTATAAAATGACGCATAATGACAGCAATGAGAGTGCAATATTTATGAAATTGGATAATATTATTGAAAGAATCAAAGTTTAAATGTCAAAAATGATAATATGTTTTGTTTCCAGAGTAAATGGATAATAAGGGATTTAAACTTAAACTGCAATTGAAAGTACAAAAGAAACACATGAAACAAGGTTATAATTTGCTGATAAATTTATTGTCAAGAATGCATTGTGCGGGAGATGTGGGGAAGTTCGATAGAAAGTTGAAATAAGCTGTTGAAAGGTTATGATTCTTTTTTTTCTTTTTTGTGTCTTTTCTTTTTTCTTTCTGTTTTTCTTCTTTTTCTTCTGTTTGTGATTGAAAAAAAATGCAATAAAAATTACTTTAAAAAAACAAAAAAAAAACAAAAATACATCAAGATAGATCTGATGTAAAAAATTATAGACCAATCTCATTACTTAATGTGGACTATAAAATCTTCGCAAACATTTTGGCCAATAGATTAAAAAAGGTTCTATCAAATTATATACATAAGGACCAGGCAGGATTTCTGCCTGGGAGACATATGAAAGATAACATTAGAAATATAATTGATATAATAGAAAGGTTGGAAAGCGAAAAGAAATTGTAAAGCAATGTTAATGTTTATTGATGCTGAAAAGACCTTTGATAATGTTTCTTGGTTATTTATGATGAAAAACCTAGAAAGAATTGAGGTTGGCCAGGAATTTTTAAATGGTATCAATGCGATCTATTTTGAACAAAAAGCAAAAATCATAGTTAATAATGTGGTCTCAGAGGAAATCAGAATTGAGAAAGGAACCAGGCAAGGGTGACCGCTTTCCCCTCTGCTATTTATTTCTGTTCTGGAGGTTTTGCTAAACATGTTGAGAAAAGAGGAGGAGGTTAAAGGCATTGTAGTAGGCTCCAAGCAATATAAATTAAAAGCCTTTGCTGATGACTTGGTTTTAACTTTACAAGATCCAGAAACCAGTGCAGTAAAAGAACTGGAGCTGATTCAAGAGTTTGGGCAGGTAGCAGGATTTAAATTAAACAAGAGCAAAACTAAAGTTTTAGGGGAAAACTTAGATAATGAGGAAAGAAAAAACGTTTTTGAAAGGACAGGCCCTGTTTCTGTGAAAAAAGTTAAATATTTGGGTGTGAACTTATTGGTAAAGAATTTGAATCTTTATAAAGATAACTATGAAAAATTATGGAATGAAATCAAGAGAGATCTTGAGTTATGGTCAAACCTAAAACTTTCATTGATTGGCCGAATATCGGTGGTTAAGAAGAATGTATTGCCGAAGATGCTGTTTTTATTTCAAGTTTTACGAATCATTGATAATGTTAAATGTTTTAAAGAATGGCAGAAGGCATTGTCTAAATTTATCTGGCAGGGGAAAAAACCTAGAATTAAATATAAATTACTTACAGATATAAAAGAAAGAGGGGGCTTTTCCCTACCAGATTTGAAGATATACTTTGAAGCTGCCGCATTCTGCTGGATCAAGGATTGGATTCAATTAGAGAATGATGATGTGTTAGACTTGGAGGGAATGGATAATCGTTTTGGATGGCATGCATATCTATGGTATGACAAGGTAAAGCCCCACAGTGGTTTTAAGAATCATGTAATTAGAAAGGCATTATACAATGTATGCACTAGATACAAAGATCTCTTAGTAAGAAAAACACCAAAATGGATTTCACCAATGGAAGCACAGGCCCCAAAAAAGTTAAATATGGAAAACAAATGGTTGAGGTATTCAGATTTGTTGTTAGAGAATCAGGAAGGTTTTAAATTAAAACCATTTGAACAAATTAAAGATAAAGTGAATTGGTTGCAATATTATCAAATTAACGAATTATATAAGATGGATAAGAGAAATGGTTTTGCAACAGAAAAAACCAAATTGGAAACGGAGTTGTTAGAAACTAATGATAAGAATATGTCTAAAATATACAGTTTGTTGTTGGAGTGGCATACAAAGGATGAACAAGTTAAATCAGTTATGATTGATTGGGCAAGGGATGTGGGACATAACATAATAATGGAGGATTGGGAGAGGCTATGGAGGAAAGGGGTTAAGTTCACTGCATGTACAATGTTAAAGGAAAACATTATGAAGATGATGTATAGATGTTATTTGACCCCTGTAAAACTAGCAAAGATTTATCACAAAAGTGATAACCTTTGTAGGAAATGTAAAGAAAAAGAAGGTACTTTTTTCCATATGTGGTAGACTTGTCCCAAGGTGAAAGACTTCTGGGAGAAGATTTATGACAAACTGGAAAAAAATGTTGAAATATACATTTATTAAGAAACCAGAGGCCTTTCTCCTTGGAATAACAGGTTTAGAATTGCCCAAGAACGATGTTAAATATTTTTTGCATGCCACAACGGCCACTCGAATATTACATGCTAAAAATTGGAAAACACAAGAACTACCAACAGTGGAAGATTGGCAGATGAAGATGATGGACTTTTTGGAGCTAGTTGACCTGACTGGAAGGATCTGCGACCAGAAAGAAGAGGAGTTTCAAGAGGACTGGAGGAAATTCAAGGACTATTTGAACAAATATTGTAATATAAAAAATTAGAAATTACTTGAAAGAAACAAATAGGCCTAGGACAAATTAAGTTATAATTAAATAAATGGGATTCAGAATGTCGAGAAAAGTGAATAAGATGACAATAATTGGAAATTGTTTTAGTTTAATAAGGATATTAGAAAGCTGTTACTTTTAAATTACAAGGAAACTCAGAAGGGAGGGACTTGAGGAAGTCAATTAAGATGTTTAAAAAGTTGGATTTGGGAAGAATTAAGTTTGTTTTTATTGTATATTTGTTTATTGTTCCCCCCCTTTCCCCCCTTTTCTTTTTCTCTCTTTTTCTTCCCCACTTTTTTGTTTTTGTTTTTTTTTGGTTTTTGTGTGTGTATCATTTTGCTTTGTGGTTTGTGTTATTATGATGGAAAACTTAATAAAAATTTATTTTAAAAAAAGAAAAGAAAACCAGGGGTTGATACCTTTTCCAAATGACAATTCTGTGCTAAACGGAAGAGAAAGTGTTTTGTAAGGAAACTCAAAGCCTGAAGAAACAACAGGGTACAAAAGGGAAATACTTTTAGCTGGTTCAATCCTTAAAAGGATTAAAAATATATAGGAATTTTAGTTTCACTGTTAAAAAATGTTGTTCTTCAGTCTTTGGATTTCAAAGGTGTTTTTTGTGTGTTTTTAAAAAGAAAATGACAGAGGTGGATGAAGCAAGGGTGCAGGAAGAAACTCACATGGGCTAAAGCTCAGAATGAGCTCAGACTTGCAAGAAAGGTTAGAAAAATACAATAGGGGTTTTTCCAGCTATGTTTGATGCAAGAGGAAGAACAAGGATGTAGTAAGTCCTTTGTGTGAAGAAGAAAGAGAACTGTTACAAGCTTGGTGGATCAGGGGAATGCTGTGGATGCAATATATCTAGATTTTAGCAAGACTTTTGTAAAAGTCCCCCATGCTATTGCTGAGAAGAAGCTTGTATAATATGAGCTAGATAGTGTCACTGTGAGGTGCATTTGTAGCTGGTTGACTGAACGAACCCAAAGGGTCATCATTAATGTTTCCTCATCATCTGTCAGTATGCTGTCAGCGACTCTCAGCTGTTGCCCAGGAAAGTATAAAGACAAGGGAAAATTTCTTACCATCCTTTTTTATTATTCAGTATTTACAGAGAGAGGTTATACAACCCAGCCTCTTGGATAATGGCGTTGTACTGGGTGAATCTCTCCCACCCCACCCCTGGTTCTCCCATATGCCCATTAGTCACTTCTACAGCTGCTGCTACATACCCACTGTCTCGGAGTTCTTTGCTCTCTTACCTTCGGGACTCACTGGTTTCTGGGAGATGGAGGGTCTGGAATGCTTTATAATGACGTGTCAGCCAGGTGTTGCTCTGGCTCTCCCATGATTTCGCAACTTTCCTTCTCATCTGCCTCTGAGCTGCAGGGATCAGGGGTGCCCACTTGAATAATATATGGGGGGCACCTGCCCTGCATAATTGATCACATGACACAGTGCACACGCATCATTTGAATGGCAATGACCATCAACTTAGCAGGGACAGCCCCACCAAATATTTTATTGGGGTGCCAAAGACCTTTTTGCCCCTAGGAGTTGGTTCCTCTGCCAAGGAGGATGAGACCTCTCTGTTAAGATATTCTGTACCTCTCCCATTTCTCTGGTTATACAAAGGAGAGGAGCACAGAGTGATCCCTGGAACGCCTCTGAGACAAGAACTCCAGGTCCTTGTGCAGGATCCACAGAGATTACCTAATACTTGCCACTGGGATTTGCGAGATCTCCTCTCACAGGATTCAGCAATCGTCTCCCAGTTTAAGGGCAACTTGTCTCCCTGAGGGAAAATAGTTTTTCAGTAACTCTTTACACACCATAAATATCACAGGCAGAATTCCTCTGACAGCAGCACAGGCAGGATCAGCGTTGACCCGGGGAGAAAGCATGTTAGCTTCACAGGCTGTGCCATGAAGTCAGGTAAGTGCAAAGGGCAGCATGAGTCTATCAAGCGCTTTCCTCCAATTGACTTCAGAGGGATTTTCCTCAGTTATGTAAATAAGCTGCCATTCATACTGGGAGACAGAAAGAGATGGGATTTAATTTGGAACTTCATATGGGGGGGAGGGTTTGTGCTGCTCAAGAAAACATCTGGTTTCCTGGATCAGGAGTCAATAATCTGGAGGTTGTACTGCTCTGCTCTATCTTGTGGTTGGGGGTAGGGGTGGGGGTCTGCTTTCCAGAAAGGATTGAAAATTGTGGTGGCCTGCAGTTTTTGCTGCAACATCTGTCTGGAGTAGGGGGGAAATGTCCCCCATGGTCCTTTCTGCTCTACATTTCTATGATTCTATGATCACAATCCTCTCATCAACTGGATAGTGTGCAAAATGAAGGACCTCCATATCAAGGTGTCTTCTCATAAGAGGACATGGGGTGAGACTAGTCCTGTCTTTCCCCAATAATACTACTACAACTAGTGATTTAGATCTACCTTTTCTAATTTAAATATTGCACTGTAATTGTTATTTCAATTTTTCAGATGAGAAGTTGGGAGACTGAATCTTTGAAAGCCACACTCTTGTGTCCTCCACTCCACTTGTTAAAGTTGGGAGACGGCTGGGGACTGATTTTGATGATGGGTTGGGGTGCTCTCTAGCCAGGGTCTACCTACTCAGGTGAGCTGAGGCAGCATTCAAGACTACACTTCCTTGTTTGAATAGAGGCTCTAAGGAACTTTCTCAATACTTTACAGAATCTGTCAAATCATGTCAGAATAAGAATTTTATGACTTATTAGAATCATTTCACCGAAAGCTCTTGGCGTGCCATGTCATCCATCCCTGGGTATAATGACAGCATTGTGAGCCACCAAACCTTTGTCCTGATTGGCATCCCTGGGATGCAAGAGAAGAACTCTTGGATGGCCTTCCCATTGTTTGTGCTCTATGCCTTGACTCTGCTTGGGAACATCATGATCCTCTATGTCATCAAGATTGACCAAAGCCTCCATGAGCCCATGTACTTCTTCCTTTGCCTGCTCGCCTGCTCTGATCTGGGCCTCTGCATCTCCACCATGCCAACTATGCTGGGGGTCTATTGGTTTGACTCGAGAGAAATCCCACTCAATGGCTGCATCAGCCAGCTGTTCTTTATTCACATATTTCAAGAGATGGACTCTGGCATTCTTGTGTCAATGGCTTATGACCGGTTCATTGCCATCCGTGATCCACTGAGGTACAGAATACGTCTACCAAATTCAGTCATTGCAAAAATAGCTATAGCTATCTTCTGCAGAAGTTTCTGTGTCATCTTCCCTTGTCCATTTCTTATTAAACGGCTCCCTTTCTGCCGATCTAATGTACTTTCTCATTCATACTGCCTCCACCCAGACACAATGAATTTAGCCTGTTCTGGCACAAAAGTCAACATTTTGTATGGTTTGGTAATGGCCATGTTTACTTTGGGGTTGGATGTTGTGATCATTCTCATATCCTATGTCCTAATCCTGAAGACTGTTTTGAGCATTGCATCCCACCAAGAGCGCCTCAAGGCTCTCAACACCTGCGTCTCTCACATTTGTGCTATCTTGATCTTCTACGTCCCAATGATTGGTGTCACTGTGGTACATCGATTTGGGAAGCACCTTTCTCCCATTGTCCACATGCTGATGGCCAACATATACATTGCGGTCCCTCCACTTCTTAATCCTGTTGTGTACAGTGTGAAGACCCAGCAAATTCGACAGAGGATTTACCAAACTTTACGTTTTAAAAAAACAGGAGCTGATACCTTTATCAAATGACAATTTTGTGTCGAAGGGAAGAGAAATTGGTTTGCAAGGAAACTCAAAGCCTGGCGAAGCAATTAGACACAAAAAGGAAACACTTTTATCCAGTTCAGTCCTTAAAAGGATAATATATATATATATATAGAAATTTTAGTTTCACTGTTAAAAAATAGTGTTCTTCAGTCTGTAGATTTCAAAGGTATTTTTAAAGAAAGCATTCCAGTGACAGAGATGGATTAAACAAGGCTGCATCCAAACCAATTTTTATGCACACCCAACTTCTCCCAAGTGGTTTGAAGTTCCAAGAGTGCAGCTCCCTTGTAGTGATCAGGTGGGATTGCTATGAGGAATTATAACAAACATAGAGTAAGCCATCTGTGTCAGCAATGAAAGCATTGCGTTGACTGGGTTTAAACTATTTTGATATGATTCTTGATCAATCCACACCTCTGCATCCCTGTTCCATTTCTCTCTGCTTGACAAGTCACACACACAGCCCAGCTGCCAGCTGCTTCACCAGACATGCATCCTGGGCTGTGAAAAATAGTGGGCAGCTTCTTTCAAGTAGCCTTTCTGATATGTTAATCTCAGGATGTTGATCTTAGGGCCTGGAAATAGTTTCACAGGAAGGTGATAAAGATGCCTATCTCCTTGCCATCTTCCCATCCTCTCCAGAGTTTCTCTAGTCCTCTTTTATTTACTCTCAGATTATGTATGCATGCTCAGAGTAGTCTTTGTAGTTAAAATAATTTCTTTTGATCTAACTTTGTCCCCACAAGGGGTTTGTTGAAATGCTCAGAAGAAATCTTATTGGTTCTTACAAACACTCTGTAAAAAGTTCTTTTGTGAATAAAAAGACCTGGGCCAGGGGGTGGAGAGACAGATTATTATACGCACCCTTCCCAGAGTCTTGCTGGTTCAAGCCTCTGTGTGTATTCTTATTAATCAGAGTTCAATCCTTCCTTTACTTTGAGAACGCCTCACTCCCTAGGATTCATTTGGAAGGGGTTTTCTGGAGACCTATCTGCATAGCCTCTTCTGCCGGACCATTCCTCATTTGGCTCCCAGGCCTTCTCTCTGGAATGTGTGGCATTTCAAACGGCCTCTCCTGCAGCCTGATAACAGCTCCCGTCTCTTGCTTCCACCCCTGCAACTGCTGGTCGAGCTTCAATGCCACTTGCATCAGTGCCTCCTGAGAACTGGCTGAAGGGTCCATTCTTGCCAACTCATCCAGCAGGGTTTCACTCAGCCCTGCACGGTAAATCGCCATCAAGGCTTCCCGATTTTACACTAGCTCCTGCAACAGCAAACTGAACTCTGTACTGTTCTCCATTACTGAGTTAGACCCCTGCTTCAGCTTCAAAAAATTTCTTGTACATGCAGATTTCTGCTTCGGTTCCTGGAATATGGACTCAAGATGAGCCATGAAACTGTCCAATCTCAACAAACAAGGGTGCTGGTTAATCAGTAAGGGGATCACCCAAGGCTGGCAACTCCTTCCAGAAGATTAATTACAAAAAACACACATTCCAGGTCTGTCTATAAATCATCTTGTCTCACCTTGAAGAACATTTACGCATTTGCTTTAAACACAAGGAACTTGGAGGTCTCTCCACTGAATTTCAATGGGGGAATGGGGCACTGAACACCTCTGAGCTTCTACTCCCAGTCTTCCGAGTTCTGTATTTTGATGATTTATTGTTCTTGTTAATTGTTTTACGTGTCCTCTTAACAATAAATTTGTTGTAATAGCCATTGAAATAATTCTCCCGGGTTATCAATACTGGCATTCTGCTCCTGCACCTTCTGTCAGTATTTATGACTTGACCAGCAATTAAAGTTGACTCGGGACGATCTGTCAGGATACCATCAGTGACTCTCAGCTGTTGCCCAGGAAAGTATAAAGACAAGGGAAGATTTCTTACCATCCTTTTTTATTATTCAGTATTTACAGAGAGAGGTTATACAACCCAGCCTCTTGGATAATGGCGTTGTCCTGGGTGAATCTCCATCCCCCCTTCTCTCCCACTTGCCCATTAGTCACTTCTATGGGTGCTGCTATGTACCCTCTGTCTTTGAGCTCTTTGCTCTCTTACTTTCAGGGCTCACCAGATTCTGGGAGAGGGAGGGTCTGGAATGCTTTCGAATGTTGTGTCAGCCAGGTGTTGCTCTGGCTCTCCCATGATTTCCCAACTTTCCCTCTCATCTGCCTCTGAGCTGTGACCTTCCTCATACAGGAATTGTAAATCAATACTGTCTTCCTCTTCCTTCTTCCAGAAAGGTTCAGGAAGTGGGGGGCAGTCGCCACCATTCCTCCTCTGCCCAGTCCTTGACATCATCCTGGAAAAAAGTGACATGTGAGGTGCCACAGGTTTCTATTCAGGGCTCGTTGTTGGTCAAGGTCTTGATAAATGACTTGGATGAAAGAATTGAGGGGATACTCAATAAAATTGCATATGACACCAAAACCGGGAGGGGTAGCTAATGCCACAGAAGCAGAGGCAGGATTTGAGATGAACTTAACATATTGGAGAACTGGCCGCAAACTGACAAAATGAATTTCAGTTTGGACAGATGTAAAGTTCTACATGCAGGCAGGAATAACCAGGTGCAAAAATATACAGAATGGGAGACACCTGGCTTGCCAGCACCATACCGACAAGCTGGAAGGTGTGAAGAGGGGAGCGACCAAGATTATCAAGGGTCTGGAAACCAAGCCTTATTTGTGAGGAATGGTTGAGGGAGTTGGGTATGTTTAGCCTGGAACAGAGGAGACTGAGAGGAGATAATAGTAGCCACCTTCATATATCTAAAGGGCTGTCACATGGAATTTGGAGCAAGCTTGTTTTCTTCTGCTTCAGGGGGTCAAAAAATAAGGCCGTTTGGATCCCTTCCAACTCCACGAATCTATGGTTCTATAAAACTCGAATCAATCAGCAGATATCCAATTTGAAAACAAAGTAAAACATTCTGAAACTCTTAAAACATTCTAAAGACAAATGCAATGAAAAGGATCTGAAAGCAGTTATAATTACATGCACTGTAGGTAGTGCACTACAAAGGGCTTATCCATCCCCATGCACCCTGATCTGTTTACTAACTGATCCTCTTTTGAACCTTCATGTCAAGAGCTGGATTCTTTTACTCAGACCCACATTTTAGGGGTCTTCATTCTTCAGGGATCAGGGGTGCCCACTTGAATAATATACGGGGGGCAGGTAAGCCCTGCCCTGCATAATTGAGCACACGTCACAGTGCACACACACCATTTGAATGGCAATGCCCATCAACTTAGCGGTACAGCCCCATCAAATATTTTATTAGGGGGCCAAAGACCTTTTTGCCCCTAGGAGATGGTTCCTCTGCCCGGGAGCATGAGATATCTCTCTGTTAAGATATTCTGTACCTCTCCCATTTCTCTGGTTATACAAAGGAGAGGAGCACAGGGTGATCCCTGGAACGCCTCTGAGACAAGAACTCCAGGTCCTTGTGCAGGATCCACTGAGATTACCTAATACTTGCCACTGGGATTTGCGAGATCTCCTCTCACAGGGTTCAGCAGTCGTCTCCCAGTTTGAGGGCAACTTGTCTCCCTGTGGGAAAATAGCTTTTCAGTAACTCTTCACACACCATAAATATCACAGGCAGAATCCCTCTTACAGCAGCACAGGCAGGATCAGTGTTGACCCAGGAAGAAAGCATGTTAGCTTCACAGGCTGTGCCATGAAGTCAGGTAAGTGCAAAGGGTGGCATGAGCTATCAAACAGATGTGTTTTCCTCCGATTGACTTCGGGGATGATTTCCTGAGTAATATAAATATGCTGCCCAGTAATACAGGGTCAACCAGAAAGAGATGGGGTTTAATTTGGAACTTCATATTGGGGGGAGGGTTTGGGCTGGTCAAGAAAACATCTGGTTTCCTGGATCAGGAGTCAATAATCCGGGGGTTGTACAGCTCTGCTCTGCTCTATCTTGTGGTGGCGGGTGGGGTGGGGTCTGCTTTCCAGGAGGAAGGAGGAGGAGAAGGACTACAGAACACAAGGACTACAGGACCACTCAGTGAGGAAGAATGGAAAATTGTGGTGGGCTGCAGTTTTTGCTGCAACACCTGTCTGGAGTAGGGAAAAAATGTCCCCCATGGTCCTTTCCACTCTACATTTCTATGATTCTATTATCACAATCCTCTCATCAACTGGTGTCTTCTCATAAGAGAAGAGGGTGAGACTAGTCCTGTCCTTGCCAAATACTACTATATGTCTAGTGATTTATATCTACCTTTTCTAATTTAAGTATTGCACTGTGATTGTTATTTCAATTTTACAGATGAGAAGTTGGGAGACTGAATATTTGAAATCCACACTCTTGTGACCTCCACTCCACTGGTAAGACTTGGGAGACTTTTGGGGATTGATTTTGATGTTGGGGTTGGGGTGTTCTATGGCCAGGGCAGAAGGTGAGATGAAGCAGCAGTCAAGACTGCTGTTCTTTCTTTGATTCGAGGCTCTAAGACAACTTTTCCTCTTGGACTAAACTGGGAGATTTCTCAATACGTTACAAAATATCTTACATCATGTCACAATAAGAATTTTATGACTCTTTAGAACCCGTCCACAGAAAGCTCTTGGGGAGGCATGTTCTCCTTCCCCAGGTTCAACATTTTTAACTTTTATTATTCCTTAATATCTTTCCACCAAAAGCACCAGGGGAATGATGTCCTCCACCAGCAGATCCAATGAGAGCCTTGTGAGCCACCAAACCTTTGTCCTGATTGGCATTCCTGGGATGCAGGAGAAGAACTCTTGGGTGGCCTTCCCACTGTTTGTGCTCTACGCCCTGACTCTGCTTGGGAACATCACGATCCTCTATGTCATCAAGACCCACCAAAGTCTCCATGAGCCCATGTACTTCTTCCTTTCCATGCTTGCCTGCTCGGATCTGGGCCTCTGCATCTCCACCATGCCAACTATTCTGAGTGTGTATTGGTTTGACTCTGGGGAAATCCCACTCAATGGCTGCATCAGCCAGATGTTCTTTATCCATGCCTTGCAAGGGATTGAGTCCGGCATTCTTGTAGCAATGGCTTTTGACCGCTTGATTGCCATCCGCGATCCACTGAGGTACAATTCACTTCTTCCAAATACAGTCATTGTAAAAATAGGAATAGCTATCTTATCCAGAGGTTTCTGTTTTTGTTTACCATTCCCCTTTCTCATTAAACGGCTCACTTTCTGCAGATCCAATGTCCTTTCTCACTCCTACTGTCTCCACCAAGATGCCATGAAGTTAGCCTGTGCAGACATAAAGGTCAACATTTTCTATGGTTTGATAATAGCTGTTTGCACTTTAGGGGCGGACATTGTTATCATTCTTGCATCATATGTCATGATCCTGAAGACTGTTTTGAGCATTGCCTCTCGTGAAGAATGCCTCAAGGCTCTCAACACCTGTGTGGCCCACGTTTCTGCCATCCTGATTTTCTATGTCCCAATGATTAGCATTGCTGTGGTACATCGATACGGGAAGCATCTTTCTCCCATTGTCCACATGCTGATGGCCAACACATTTGTTATGGTTCCCCCACTTCTTAATCCTCTTGTGTACTGTGTAAAGACCCAGCAAATTCGTCAAAGGGTATGGAATATACTGCACTTTAAAAAAAAGTTGGGTTTGATATTTCTACCGAAATAAAATTCTCTGATGAAAGGAAGATAAAGTAGTTTATATTTAGGGATAGATGGATCCATCCCAGGTCATCTCTGTTTTTGTTTTAAATATGATTTTCAGTTATTTACATTTCAATTGTTTTACGTTCATTTTAACATTTTGATTTTCGACTTCCTTCCTCCTCTTTCTGCGGCCCCTTAAATATATTTTTTATATTTCCTGCATATTCCAAATTAACTTAACTTGTTCATTTATTCATCCACTTTAAATATTTACTCTTATAAAACTGCAGGTCATTACAATAATCCTGCCAATGTTCTTATCTTTTTACACTTCGTTTTTAAATATTCCATAAACCATTTCCATCCTTTTATAAAAAGTTTGTTATCTTGATTTCTTATTCTTCCAGTAAATTTCACCGTTTCTGCATATTCCATGTTTTTGTATCAATTCTTCCTTTGCTGGGACTTCTGCTTCTTTCCATTTTGGGGCAAGTAACATTTCCGCTGTAGTAGCATACATAAATAATTTCTATACAGTTTGTGTAGTTCTGCACCTATAATTCCAAAAAGGAAAGCTTCTGGGTTTTTTACAAATATAAAATGTAGAAATGCATCCCAGGTTATTTCTGAATCTGTTTAATATTGAGTCTGTTTTGTCCTTTTTATTCTGATACGTTTAATGGCAGACACTGAGCAATTCTGCACAGATTCCATACACAAAGAAGAAGGAAGATTAATACTCAGAAATAGAGCTGTTGATGGAGAATAATCAATTTTTTCTTTAAAATTGTATCTTCCTCAAAACTCAATTTTCTTTTGAGCCTGTGGCCTAGCTAAACTGCATGAGCAATATTTACCTCTTACAATGCAGAATGGGTTGCTTTTTAGGTAGCAGGTGTTTGTTCCAGAACACTGAAAAGAATAAACTGATAAGGCCCATGGCAACTGCTGTATGCAGGAAAGGAGGGTTGGCTAGGCTAGGTGATTATGCTTAAACCTGAATTGATATCAGAATTGAGATATTCATCACAGAGAGATGAGAGAGGAGGCTGATGGATCCAATGGGTTTCCAGATGGCTCTGGGAGATTTCCTGGCTGATATCACTGGAGCTCCTGGCAAAGACCTGGCCAACTTCTGGAACATCCAAATGGCTCAGGCCATTTATATGATCATCCCTGAGTGCCCTTTCCCCCCTCATGGAGCCCCTTGGCTCCCTGGTATACTCCAGTGCATAGGATGAGGAAACTTACTGGAAGATGTCTTGGACATGAGTGAAGGAGAGATTTGGTCAAATGCAATGGGGAGGGCTCATCATCGAGCCTACCTAGAGGCAGTGAAGACAGCAAAGAAGGCATACTTTGCCGCCTCCATTGAATCCTCACTAAGCCATCCAGCAGAGCTTTCCTGTCTAGTGTTGTTTGCAAAGCATTTTGAGGATGAAATCACTTGCATCCACCAAGATCTTGACTCCACTGTTTTAGCAGCTGAAACCCAAGGGATGTCCAGAGCACAGTCTAGTCCTGTTGTGTTGCATGAGTTTCAGTTGGTGAGGCTCAAGGATGTGGACAAGGTGCTTGGATCGGTCAGGGTGACGCTCTAGACCAGGCATGGCCAAACTTGGCCACCCAGCTGTTTTGGAACTACAACTCCCATCATCCCTAGCTAACAGGACCAATGGTCAGGGATGATGGGAATTGCAGTCCCAAAAGAGCTGGAGGGCCAAGTTTGGCCATGCCTGCTCTAGACCTTTGCCTCCCTTGGCTGGTAAAAGCCAACAGGGTGTGGGCAGCTGGCTGGGTCAAGAAGGTGACCAATGCCTCTTTAGGAGAGGGGGTGGTCCCTGCCTGTTTGAAGGGGCACATCTTTAAAGAGACACATCTTCAGGCACCAGGCAAAAACGTTCCTCTTCAACCAGGCCTTTGACTGATTAACACCCAATGACTTTTAAAAGTGTTGAGGGGGGTGGAGTCTTCTTCTTCTTCTTCTTCTTCTTCTTCTTCTTCTTCTTCTTCTTCTTCTTCTTCTTCCTATTATTATTATTATTATTATTATTATTATTATTATTATGTATCCTGTGGTTTCCCCCCTGTATTTTTATGTTGTGAACTGCCCTGAGATCTAAGGATGAAGAACGGTATACAAATGTAATAAATAACTCCATTTGCCTGATTAATTGCCACCTGTGATCCACTGACATGCAGATCACTTCTCCCAAATTCTTTAACTGCAACATTTGGTGCAGCTATCTTGTTCAGAGGTCTTGGTTTGTGCTTCCTATTTCCTTTTCTCATTAAACGGCTCCCTTTCTGTAGATCCAATGTCCTTTCTCACTCTGACTGGTGAAAACAACTTCTTTAACCAAGAGTGGATTAATTAAGTCAGGCCAAATCAAACATGCTCATAAACACAATATCTAGACGCGACTCCCCTGCAGATCCCAGGGCCTGACCTGGCAGAAATGGGGAGAGGCATCAGGTACTTGGTTCTCAGGTTGTGTGGGGCTTTGTACATTAAAGCAAACACTTTGGCCCCGGTTGCAAACAGGCAAACACACAGTTCACACACGGCTGGTGTTACATTATCCCTTTCTGCTGCACCACTTGCAATGTATGCAACAGACTTTGGAATCCTCTGCAACTCCTGGACTATCCTGAAGGATAGCTCCTCTTAGAGTGAACTGTAGCAATCCAGTTGGGAAAGCCATAAGAGTGTAGGTCCATGTGCCCCATAATTGTCCTTCTCTGGTCAAGCCCTGCATCTAGGAGCGGAACCCCTTCTTGAGGCGTCTTGTCTGTGGCATCAGGTATCAATAACGAAAAACCTCTAGGTCTCACCTCAGCCACAGAATCAAGGACCAAATGAAGCAGAGTTTCTTTGCTCTTAATGTGTTCTGCAAATTTCCCCTGTATGGGGCAAAGTCGTCGTGATTTAAATAGGATTTCTCAGCTCTGCGTGGATAGTTTTTCCCATTTTTATGCTCTTAGCCTCATTCATCTTCATTTTTTGTCATGTTTGGTTAAGTTCTACTAAGTAGAACTCATGGGCACCCATCAAAGCTGAATGTTGGAAGTGTTGGAATTCTGCCTGGGTCAGAGGAATGTGCCACAGCGTAGGCACCGGCAGATATTCCTGTCGACCTCCCCGCTTCTCCACTCTGCTGATAAGCAGGCGAGGTCTCGGCGATTCTTCTCAGATGTGTGAGAGGAACACACCGTTCTTCCTCTCTCCCCTTTGGTGTCCCCCAGGGAGGAGAAAGAAGCAGACAGAAATCTATTTGCATCCTTTATTTCTGTCTCTTATATCAGTACAGAGAAACATGTCTGCACTCAACAGCAGTAAGAAGAAACTCCACCCATGTACTTCCAGTATGGGTCATATGACACACACACTGAGCTAACATCCGGTGCTCAGTACAGAATAGACTGCCCCTTTGTTCCCATGGCAACAGTCACAAACATCCTGTCTGGCTTTCCAGCCACAAGCAGCTGACTGAGCTGCTAGAGCCTTTGCTTGCTGCAGCATTGGTGCTTTATGATAACATACTCCCCCTAAAGTATCAATGCATGCTGCGAGCAAAGCGTCATCCAGAGAAGAAAACAAACAGTTGTTATACTTATAACATTCCCCTGTTGTTTCAGTTCCACCCTTGGAACTACCCGCCACTGGTTTAACCAATGTACCTCTCTGGTTGTGTGACTTCGCATTACCTTGGTTAACAACTCTCTGTTGTGCCTTTGTCTCTGACTCAGACACAGCTTCAATCTGTCCTTGGTCGTTTACAACAGCAACATGTGCATTAGCCAGGTTAGCAAACTCCTTTGAAAACCTCTTGGGTGGTACACCCTTCGTTGCTCTCTCAGACCTACGTAAGAGTTGCTGCTCTTATCTGCTTTCTGGTTCAGCCTCTGAACTCTCTGGAGAACCAGTATTAAGCTTAATCAGTGGTTCATCCTCCTCTTCTGAGGGTCTAGTCATTATGTGAGATTTCCTCTCAATGACTGTGACAATTGAGCTGTCTGAGCTATCGCTGTCATCATCAGTACCACTGTAATCTGACGCACCATTGTAATCAGAAAAATCATCATCATCATTGTCCTCTGTGGGATATGCGTGTATAATCACTCTCTCCTGTTCAGGAGCACTCTCTAGAAATTTTGTGAGAATCACCTGACCAGATTCAGACAAAATTACTCTGTAGAGACCTTTTTCATAACCCACGAAGATGCCTCTGGCATTCTTTACCCCACCTGGAGTTTCTGTCCTCACATGAGACCCGAAAACCTTGAAATAGGCAACAGAAGGTTTTCTATTGAACAGCTTCTCAAAAGGAGAAATTCCCAAGTCTTTTGAGACCTTTCTCAACCACACGTGAACATAGGACATTAACGACTCCGCCCAATATTCATGTGGCAAATGTGAACTAAGCAATTGCGCATGCATTCCCTTTTGCAATTCTTTGTTCACCCTAACACAGACACATTTCTTCCATGCTTCTTCGGAACTAGCAAGTTTGTGTCTTATCCCTTGCTCCTGCAGGAACCTCTGGAAATCCTGTGAAAGAAAAAGCGGTATTTCATCTGTACAAAGACAAGCAATATTAGCATCATGCATTCTTTTAACCTTGTCACAAAACTGCTGAAACCTTTCTAAGGCTTCTTTTGGTTTCTGCAAAAAATAAATCCAGACATAATTTGTGAAAGAATCCACACACAGAAGGTAATATTTTGCATTGCCTCTAGATGGTTCTAGAGGACCAATCACATCAGCATACACCCACTGAAATGCTCTGTCGACCCTCGAGGTCACCTTCTTCGTGTTCTTCTTGGTCAGACCTGCAAAAGAGATCACGTTAGAATCACAAGAATTACATTCCATGTAATCACTTTGATCAAAAGTCAACAAATACAGTCCATCTTTCTCTTTGGCAGAAAGATACAACTCTCCATCTTTGTAGATCTCGCAGCTCTCAGCATCATAGGACAGTTTTAGTCCTTTCTTTGCAATCTGCGAAGCACTCAGCAGATTGAACTTCAATTCTAGAACCAAATAAACATTGTTTATAGTCAAGTTCAGACTTTTAAGATACACAGTTCCAATCCCGGTCGCTTCCAACTCCTGACCGTTGGCCTGTTGCACAGTGAAGCTTTGCTTCTTAAACGTCGAAAACAGTTCCCTGTGTGGACTGAGATGCTGTGTGCACCCAGTGTCAATAACAAATGCGTTCCCCACTTCTGGTATGGCTTTTAGCGACATCAAAGCCTTTGCAGGTTTCACCTGGGACTTGGTACGACTTTTGTCTGATGCCTCAGACTTCGTAGAGCTGCCCTTAGCTCCTTTTGGCTTCTTACAGTTCCGCTGAAGATGCCCAGTCTGTCCACAATTGTAACATCGGACAACGTTTAAAGCTACAGCATTTTCTCCAGTAGCAACATCAGTGGGGGAAGTTGAACTCCGTTCCTCCCTCCCCCTGTCAGCAACATCCATTGCTGCTTGTACAGGAACAGCAACAGCAACAGTTCCTTCACTCCCCCATCTGGGGTCAAAGCTCTCCTCAGCTTTCGATGAGCTCTCAGGAACTTGGCCAGCATCATCTTGGCTCACCCCTTCTGGGGTAGTCAGCCATCCAGACCATGATGAATAACTGTCTTTAGTCAGGGGGGGTGGATAAGGCAGTCCTCCCCCTTTCTTGGCATCCATTTTGAATCCAAGCCTCAGCTCTCAAACACAAGCCTCTAAAATCCAATAGCTGGTTTGTTTACACTCTTGGCACCTGGCAGCTCTGACACTGGCTGCGTTGGAAAGTCCCTTCCATCAGTTCGTGAGAGCCTAGTCACAACAAACTTTGTTTTTGCCTCTCTGAGGCATTGCCTGACTGTCCAGCCCTCTCGAGTAACTTTCCATCTCTCCTCTCTGAGGCACAACCTTCACTGAAGGGCGTTGCTTAGCAACAGTGCATTCCTTTCCTTGGACAGGAAACCATAAGAATGTCTGGAATGCAGGCCTCTTCTCAGTTGGAGCTGCTTTCCCACACGCTGCTCCCCGTGAAGCAGAGAATGAATCAATCTGCATTCACACTTTTAAGCCCTAAAACTCATACCTTGGGCTTCGTGGCTTGGCTGTCAGCTTCTTCTGGTCAGCTTCTGGCTGCAGAGGATCAGCCTCTCACATCAGGCTTCCATGGAGTGATGAAAACAGTAGCTCTGCTACTCTTGATGCAGACTCCCATGGATCGAAGAAACCAGCAACCATCCTCTGCTACCACTGTTGGAATTCTGCCTGGGTCAGAGGAATGTGCCACAGCGTAGGCACCGGCAGATATTCCTGTCGACCTCCCCACTTCTCCACTCTGCTGATAAGCAGGCGAGGTCTCGGCGATTCTTCTCAGATGTGTGAGAGGAACACACCGTTCTTCCTCTCTCCCCTTTGGTGTCCCCCAGGGAGGGGAAAGAAGCAGACAGAAATCTGTTTGCATCCTTTATTTCTGTCTCTTATATCAGTACAGAGAAACATGTCTGCACTCAACAGCAGTAAGAAGAAACTCCACCCATGTACTTCCAGTACGAGTCCTATGACACACACACTGAGCTAACATCCGGTGCTCAGTACAGAATGGACTGCCCCTTTGTTCCCATGGCAACAGTCACAAACATCCTGTCTGGCTTTCCAGCCACAAGCAGCTGACTGAGCTGCTAGAGCCTTTGCTTGCTGCAGCATTGGTGCTTTATGATAACAGGAAGATCTGGTGCAGTTAAAAGAAATAACACATTTGAGCAATGCAGAGTTAAACTGTGGAACTCTCTCCCACTGGAGGCAATGTTGCCCACCAACTTGGATGGCTTTAAAGGAGGATTAGACAAACACATGGAGAAGAGACACTCCTGCAGCATTGCCTTTTCTGGTTTGATGAAGGTATGGTGAGTTTTGAAAAGCAACTTATTAATGATTTTATTAAGTGTGTATACCACCATCCTACAGGCTGAGGGATAGAATATGAATGAAATGAACTAACTAACTAACTAACTAACTAACTAACTAACTAACTAACTAACTATCAATCACTGTTCTCGCCTCTGACAATTGTTTGTTTACTACTTGAAACTCTTTTAGAGTTTACAGCAATGTCATTCTTTTACCCAGACCCAGATTTTAGGGGTCTTCAATCTGCATGGAGAATGAGACCTCCCTGTTAGGATAGTCTGTCTGCATCCCTCTTCTCTGGTTATACAAAAGAGGGGAGCGCGGAGTGATCTCTGGGATGCCTCTGAGAGTGGAACTGCATGTCCTTGCACAGGATGCCTGGATGTGTCCTTCTACTTGCAGCAGAGATTTCAGAGATCTCCTCCCAATGGGGTTCAGCAATTTTCTGGTGGTTCGGGAGCAGCTGGCCTCTCTGAGGAAATATATTCTTGCTATAACCCTTTGTGCCATAAAAAGCACAGATGGGAGCCCTCTTGGAGCAGCAAAGACAGGCTCAGCGTCCCTCTGGGAAGAATTAATGTCAGGTACTCAGCCTGTGCCATAAAGTCAGGTAAGTGCAGCAGACGCCATGAGACACGAGGGAGAGGAGTTTTCCACTGATCAGCTTCAGAGGGGTCTTCCTCAATCAAGAGGCCACGAGATGATGGAAACTGTTCTGATTTTATTCTCATGCTTTATGTTATATCATATTTGGGCGGTTATAAATATTGTGCATATCAGAGTTCTTGCTAATTGTTAGTTTCAGGTAATAAGAAAATAACAGTGACACGCTTATGGGAAGCTATCACATACATGAAGCACTGTGGTATCACTGCTGAATTTTGATGAGAATAATTATTATCTTTTCCAATATGGTTATTATGGTCCTTATCATGCAACTTAAAATGCTGCAATTCATACTGGGTCAGCCAGAGAGAGGGTGGGATTCAATGTGGAATTTCATATTGGGGGGATGGTTTGGGCCAGTCAGGAAAACAGCTGGTTCCTGGAACAAGAGACAATAATTTGGAGTTTGCACTGCTTTTCTGTTGCTTATTGTGAACAGGAGCATTGCCCGGGGATATAGAGGACAAGGTCTACAGAACAGTGGAATGGCAGAAGCTTTCATTTGAGAACTGTAGCTTATATAAAGCCTGACTGTTTCAGACAAGAAAAAACATTAACAACCTCTTAAAGAAAAACAGATTTATGTAATATTTCTTTAATATGTATTTATCTTCCTCTGCAAACAGCTTGGTGCTTCTTATCTTCTGCAAGCAAAATCTAATTTCAGCACTTTTTATTCAGTGTTGTTTGTATTTTTCTTTTTGTGTTAAAAATTACTCTATCAATATTCTCTTTCTTCATATTTCAGCTTCTGATCATCTCTGGCCATGTTCCTCTTGCCCACTGGATGGGGCTGTGAAAAGGACCTCCATTTCAAGGTGTCTTCGAAGACGAGCAAGAGGAGGGGTGAGTGCTATGCAATCCTTCCCTTGTACAGCTATACACGCAGTCATTTGGACAGATAATTTCTAATTCAGCAATGTCACTGTATTTTTTATTTCTGTTTTGCAGATGAGAAACTGGCAATTTTTATGATAGGGTTGGAGTGTTATTTGGCCAGGATAGGAGGTGAACTGAAGGAGCATTCAGGACTGTTCTTCCTTCCTTGAATAGAGGCTCTAACACAAATTTTGCTGTTGAATTAAAACAGGATATGTATCCCCTTTCATAAAGGCAATATGACATTGACAGAATCTGTAAGGTTGTAGAAAAACCTCTAATATACAGATCAATTTTAGGACTCCTTCAAGTCCTTTCACCAAATGCACATGGGAAATGATGTCCTCCATCACCAGCTCCAATGAGACCCTGGTGAGCCACCAAACCTTTGTCCTGATTGGCATCCCTGGGATGCAGGAGAAGAACTCTTGGGTGGCCTTCCCACTGTTTGTGCTCTACGCCCTGACTCTGCTTGGGAACATCACGATCCTCTACGTCATCAAGATTGACCCAAGCCTCCATGAGCCCATGTACTTCTTCCTTTCCATGCTCGCCTGCTCGGATCTGGCCCTGTGCATGTCCACCATGCCAACTATGCTGGGGGTCTATTGGTTTGACTCTGGGGAAATCCCACTCAATGGCTGCATCAGCCAGATGTTCTTTATCCATATATTACAAGCAATAGAGTCTGGCATTCTTGTGGCAATGGCTTTTGACCGCTTGGTTGCCATCCGTGATCCACTGAGATACAGGTCACTGCTCTCAAATTCAGTCATTGCAAAAATAGGTATAGCTATCTTGTCCAGAGGTCTCTGTGTCTGCTTCCCGTTCCCATTTCTCATTAAACGGCTCCCTTTCTGCAGATCCAATGTCCTTTCTCACTCCTACTGTCTCCACCAAGATGCCATGAAGTTAGCCTGCGCAGACACAAGAGTCAACGTTTTATATGGTTTGATCGCAGTCATGTGCACAGTACTGTTGGATGCTCTCGTCATTCTTGTATCTTATATTCTGATCCTGAAGACAGTTTTGAGCATTGCTTCTCGAAAAGAGTGTCTGAAGGCCCTCAACACCTGTGTGGCCCACATTTCTGCCATCTTGATCTTCTACGTCCCAATGATTGGCATCACAGTGGTACATCGATACGGGAAGCATCTTTCCCCCATTGTCCACATGCTGATGGCCAACATATTTGTTGCAGTCCCACCACTTCTCAATCCTTTTGTGTACAGTGTGAAGACCCAGCAGATCCGGCAAAGGATATGCAACATATTGCAGCTGAAAAGAACTAGGGGTTGATATTTCTCCCAAAGGAGGATTCTGCCATAAGAGGAAAATAAAGTGTTTGTGTTTTATTATTAGGGATAAATGGATCCATCCCATGTCACTTCTGTATCTGTGCACCTTTTGTGCCTTTGTGCAATAAGGATGGGAAGCTTCTCCCAGTTGCTGTGAAAGTGGCAGTGCATTGCCACTCAGCAATACCTCATACCCTCCAAAGTCTCCAGTGGTCTTCCATCATACTGCCTTGCCACAGATGATGAAAGATTTCTGGGGTGATTTTTGCACCGCTTCTGGGCCTGCGGTGGGTACAGGTTTTGCCAACACCTAGGTATGCCTCTGCCTCTCTAATTAATAGTCTGCTTTGTCCTTTCCTCAATTTTATTTCCTTACAAAGGATCCTAAACAATGCCACAGTTTCCATACAAAATATACTGTAATCTATGCTTACTTACGAGTAGGGCTCTAAGGTGTTGTCAATTTCCCTTTTGATGTGTATTCTTTAAACCAAGGGGTTTCTCCCATCATGTTGCTGTTCACATTTGGCATTAAACGAAATGGAATTCAGTTTGTTGGTTATTCTTCCTCAACCTGCTCTCTCACCTCAACCTTCTGCCTGAGGGGAAGCACAAGTCCCACCGTCTATCCATCCCTATGTTGCTCTGTAGGCTTAGCAGAGACACTCTCTTAGCTTAGAGAAAAAGTGGGTAAGAGCTGACATGAAAGAAGTCTATAAAATGATGCCCAGCATGGAGAAAGTTTTTATCCCTCTCTCATAACGCTAGAACTCATGGACACCCATTGAAGTTGAATGCTGGAAGATTTAGGACAGATAAAAGAAGACCTTCTTCACACAGCACAGAGTGAAACTATGGAACTGGCTGGACAAGATTGGCCATTGGCTTAACCCAGCAGCCTCTTCTTATGTTCTTCTTGACTGGTCCCAGACACCTCACAGGCGCCAGAGACAGACACACACCCATCACCTTGGTCTAGGAAGAGTCAAAAGAGAAGGGAGCAGTAGGCTCAGCCCACCAGGAAGAGCGAGCAGCTGCAGAAACCCTTAGAGCCTTAGCAGCCCAGGGGCGTAGTGTGGGGCATGCCAGAGGGGCAGTGCCCCCGGGTTCAGCTTTTGAGGGGGTGCAAAGCAGGCGTGTGAAAGTTTGTTGGGTCGTATTGTTAGTATCTTGGCTCACAGTCAGAGGTACCTGGCCTCCCCCGAGGCAATTGAGCGAGATACTGTGTTTACCATCCGTCTGCGACCTCCCAGCAGGCTAGGTAAACAAACCCGGCGATTCTTCTCATTAGATGTGAGACAGAACACACCCTCTGCTTCTCTGCTTCTCTCTTCCTCCCTGCATTCTCCTCAGGGAGGGGAAATGAGACAGACAGGAGTCCTTTTTACATGTTTTATTCCTGTCACTCAACAGTACATAGAAATGTGACTGCACCCTTCAGTCTCCATTAGGAGAGACACACAACTCCGCCCCTGCACTTCCAGCACAGGTCAGATGACATTCTGAGCTAACATCCGGTGCTCAGTACAGAGAATAGGCTCCACCTTTTCTCCAACAGTACATCTGCAAACCACAACATCCTGTTTTGCATTCCAGCCATCTGGAGCTGGCTTTTGCCTTGGTGCTTTTTCCTGACATCCTCCCCCAAAAGCATCAATAGGCAAAACATGATCCAGAGAAGAAAACAAACAGTTGTTATACATATAACAGTCCCCTGTTGTTTCAGTTCCACCCTTGGAACTCCCCACCACTGGTTTCACCAGTGTACCTCTCTGGTTGTCTGGCTTCCAAGGAATGAGTGCTTCTGCATTACCTTGGCTTGCTACTCTCTGTTGTGTCTTTGTCTCTGACTTAGACACTGCTTTAACCTGCTTTGAGTTGTTAACAATAGCTACACATGCAACAGCTAAGTTAGCAAACTCTTTTGAGTACCTCTTCGGTGGTACACCCTTTGTAACTCTCTCAGACCTGCGTATGAGGTGCTGATCATCTGTGCTCACTGGTTCAGCCTCTGGACTTTGCTGAGAACCAGTACCAATGGTAAACAGTGGTTCATCCTTCATCTGTGAAGGTCTATCCATTGTGTGAGATTTTCTCTCAATGACTGTTACAACTGAACTCTCTGAGCTATCAGTGTCATCGTCATCAGTACCACTGTAATCTGTGACATCAGAAAAATCATCATCATCTGAATTGTCACCTGTTGGAAATGTTTGTTCTACAACCCGCTCTTGTTCAGGAGCACTCTCTAGGAACTTTGTGAGAATCACCTGACCAGATTCAGACAAAATTACTCTATAGAGACCCTTTTCATAACCCACAAAAATGCCTCTGGCATTCTTTACTCCACCTGGAGCTTTTGTTCTCACATGAGACCCGAAAACCTTAAAATAGGCAACAGAAGGTTTTCTTTTGAACAGCTTCTCAAAAGGAGAACATCCCAACTCTGTTGAGACTTTTCTCAACCACACGTGAAGATAGGACGCTAGTGATTCGGCCCAATACTCATGTGGTAAATGTGAACTTAGCAATTGTGCATGCATTCCCTTTTGCAATTCTTTGTTCACCCTCACACAGACCCCTCTGTTCCACGCTTCTGGCGAAACAGAAACTTTGTGGTCTATCCCTTTTCCATCCAGGAACTTCTGAAACTTCTGTAACAGAAAAACTTGCTTGTCATCTGTGAAAAGACAATCAATGTTAGCATCATGCATATTTTTAACCTTGTCACAAAACTCCTGAAACTTTTCTAAAGTTTCCTGCGGTTTCTCCATCAAATAAACCCAAGAATAATTAGTGAAACAATCCACACACACAAGGTAATATTTTGCACCGCCTCTAGATGGTTCTAGAGGACCAATCACATCAGCATACACCCGCTGAAATGCTCTGTCGACCTTCTTGACCACCTTCCTGGTGTTCGAGTTGGTCACACCTGTAAGAGAAATTTCGTTAGAATCAGAAGAATTACATTTCATGTAATCACTTTGATCAAAAGTCAACAAATACAGTCCATCTTTCTCTTTGGCAGTAAGAAACAGTTCTCCATCTTTGTAGATCTTGCATCTTTTAGCATCATAGGACAGTTTTAGTCCTTTCTTTGCAATCTGCGACACACTCAGCAGATTAAATCTCAGTTCTGGAACCAGGTAAACATCGCTTATAGTCAAGTTCAGACTCTCAAGATACACAGTCCCAATTCCGGTCGCTTCCAACTCTTGACCGTTGGCCTGTTTCACAGTGAAGCTTTGCTTCTTCAACGTCGAAAACAGTTCTCTGTGTGGGCACAAATGTTTCGTGCAGCCCGTGTCAATTATGAATGCGTTCCCAACATCTGGCGTGGTTCCTTTCGCCATCATAGCCTTTGCAGGATTCACCTGGCACTTGGTACGGCTTTTACTTGACTCAGGCTTCGTTGAGCTGTTCTTTGCTCCTCTTGACTGTCGCGGCTTCCTACAGTTTCGCTGTAGATGCCCAGTCTGTCCACAATTGTAGCATCGGACAGCGCTCAATGCTACAGCATGCTCTCCAGTAGCATCAGCAGTGGGAAGATTTGAACTCTGTTCTTGCCTCCCCCTGTCCTTCACTTCCAGTGCAGCAAGTCTGTCGTGTTCATTCTGAACCACCGCACACACTCTCTCCGCGGTCAGGTCTGCCGCAGGTAGGGAACCAAGCTGACTGGCAACAACCTTGTAGGTGCGATTAAGGCTGTTAATCATCATGAAGCAAAACACTTCCTCCTGTAGACGGAAATTGCGTTCCACCATCTGTTGACGCAGAAACTTCATTTCTGTCAGGTGCACTTGAACATCTCCATCAGGCGCTAGTCTCAGATTGGTTAACTTCTCAAAATACAGCAACGCTGAAGAACCAGCATCCCTGGCCTCACACTCACAGTCCAGCCCCTTTGCCAGTAACTTTCCAACTTTCCGTTACTTAGCAACAGTGCTTTCAGGACTTCTTATCTTAACCACAAGAATTTGTGGAATGCAGGCTGAGCTTCCAAGCTGCAGGCCTCTTCTCCCGGAGCGTTTGTTTTCTTTGAAACGCAGCTCCGTGAACCAGTGAATTAATCAAACTGCGTTCACAATTTTAGCCCGAAATGCAGCAGCATACCTTGAACTTTGTTGCTTGGAAAACACCTCGTCTTTCCACCAGCCGTCTGTTGAGCCTCTGGCTTCTCTCAGACGCTTTTCTTCCTTGGAGCAGAGGAGGACACTTCACCAGCCTCTCATGCAGATGTCCGATGAATCACAACCATCCGAAGGCTGCCATATGTTAGTATCTTGGCTCACAGTCAGAGGTACCTGGCCTCCCCCGAGGCAATTGAGCGAGATACTGTGTTTACCATCCGTCTGCGACCTCCCGGCAGGCTAGGTAAACAAACCCGGCGATTCTTCTCATTAGATGTGAGACAGAACACACCCTCTGCTTCTCTGCTTCTCTCTTCCTCCCTGCATTCTCCTCAGGGAGGGGAAATGAGACAGACAGGAGTCCTTTTTACATGTTTTATTCCTGTCACTCAACAGTACATAGAAATGTGACTGCACCCTTCAGTCTCCATTAGGAGAGACACACAACTCCGCCCCTGCACTTCCAGCACAGGTCAGATGACATTCTGAGCTAACATCCGGTGCTCAGTACAGAGAATAGGCTCCACCTTTTCTCCAACAGTACATCTGCAAACCACAACATCCTGTTTTGCATTCCAGCCATCTGGAGCTGGCTTTTGCCTTGGTGCTTTTTCCTGACACGTATATCTATTGACCCACTGAGTCTGCTGCAATGGCCCTGCAATAAATTTGATTTATTGCCACTTCGACAAACTTCCAGTGGTGCCCACATGCTTCCACTCCGTGCACTGCCACTCTCCCCAGTTGCCGGGTAATAGCAGAGTTCACACGCAGCAGCAAATGGCTTGTCCGCGTTGACGTGGTGTCCTTAATAACGCAGCTTCTAATCCAAAACTCTTTATTTAGTAGCACTCAAAACAGAAAAGAAAACCTGCAGAATCTAGCTGCATATTCACAGCTCTCTGCCTCTTAACAAAAAACGAAACGAGCTTGCTAACGCCAGCAGACAGACTGCTCGCCAGAGACAACTCAGCCCCCACAAAGCACAGATCAAAGGAAACAAGCATGGATCATGTGGGCAGTGCACCCAGTTGATAAGAACACTCCTGGAGTGTTAACTCCTGACATTCCAGAACCAAAACAAGGCGCCCCCATGCAGGCACCCCCAGAGCAGGCCAGCGCTCCTCTCCTAGCATTAGAGGAACCAAAGCTCACAGAGAGGAGCACCAGGCTGTGCTGCGCTGGGGGTGCCAACAGGCGGGTGCCTGCTTCATGTCCCCCAAGTGCCACGTCGTGTGGCTGGGCTCTCTATTGTAAATGCACCCTTCAAGGGGCATGTGGCTGTTCCGCCCCTTTCACAGCTCTCTCCCTGGATCCACTCAGAGAGGTAGGTTGAGACCTCCTGGTTAAGATATTCTGTCTGTGTTATGTACAGTGGTACCTCTGGTTGCAAACGGGATCCGTTCCAGAGGCCTTTTTGCAACATGAATACAACCCTCATCTGTGCGTCTGCGCATGCGCACACCGCAATTCGCCACTTCTGCGCATGCACACGATATCATTTTGCGCATCTGTGCATGTGCGAGCCGCGAAACCTAGAAGTAACCCTTTCCAGTACTTCAGGGCCACCGTGGGACACAACCTGAAAAAGTGCAACCTGAAGCAAACGTAACATGAGGTGTGATTGTACTGAGCTTGGATCTTAGAACAATAGGCAGGTAGGATCCTAGAATGTAGCAACCTGATTCATCTGCAGGAGTAGCCCAATCAGGCTCCAAGAGGGGAGTTGAATCAGCCGATCACACAGGACCCATTGTGTAAATAATGTATATATAGCCAGAGGTTTTGGGGGAAATTTGCACTGTTGTACTATGAGCTGAAATAAAGAGAATGAATTCGATACTCCACTCTGAGCATATTTCCGTCTGCATCCCACTTCTCTGGTGTTAACGGAACAAGGGAGCACAGAGTGGTCTCCAGAATACCTCTGAGAACAGAATTGCAGGTCCCTTCACAGAATCCTTGGGGATTCTGTACTAACTACTGCTGGGATTTCAGAGATCTCCTCCCAGTGGGTTCAGCAGTTCTGGGCACCTAGGCCCCATGGTGTCATGGTGTCACCAGAGGGGAAACAGTTTTTCTACAATGCTTATTGCCATGAACATCACAGGCAGGAGCTGGCAGGTTCCATGTTCACCAGGTCAGGTTCACAGCCTGTGCCATAAAGTCAGGTAAGTGCAAAGGACTTGTTGAGATACAAAGCATGTGAGTTTTCCCTTGACTGAGCTCAGAGGGGTTTTCCTCAATCATGAGGCTATAAGATGAGCGAGAGAGTTTACACTTGCTTTTTGTTCCAACGTTCCATGTTAAATATTGTGTATACCAGAGGCATTTTTGTTAATTGTTAGCAGCAAATAACAATAAAATAATAGTCTAATATCCATATCCAAATGGAAAGCAGCATATGCCTCTGTACTGCTGCTGAACTTTGATGATAATCATGCTTCTCATTATCAATATGGTTATTATGAACACTATCACCATTATCATCTTCAGTGGCGTAGCGTGGGGGGTGCAGGGGGGGCCGGCCGCACCGGGCGCAACATCTGGGGGGGCGCGCTCGCCGCCTCCGGAGTCGCCGAAGAGCCTCGGGCGCAGGCTGTAGCAGAGCCCCATGTCTCGCGGAACCGACGAGCTGGCAGTGGCTCTCAGCGCTCGCCGCGGTCCCCACGCGTCAGGGCTGCGGAGGGCGCGCCAGGCAGCCCCTCCTCACAGCCCCGCCACCGCCGCCGCTGCTGCTGGGCCATGTTGCATTTTCCTCGCCTCTCTGCCCTCCTCCTCCGGGCAAGCGGCGTCGTTTGGGCGGCAGCGCCAGCGGCAACTCGCCTCAGATCACCTGACACGGACCCGCCGCCACCACCGTGGCTACCTTACCGTAAATACCCCAGCCCAGGCAGCAGCAAGAAGAAGCTGGCAGCGGCGGCAGGTTAGGGGTTAGGGGGTGCAAATTACTTGCCTTGCCCCGGGTGCTGACAACCCACGCTACGCTGCTGATCATCTTTATCATTTGAGTGAAAATGCTGCAGTTGCTACTGGGCAGGCCAGAGAGAAAGTGGGATTTAATGTGTAATTCCATATTGTAGGAGTCCATCTGCTGCCCAGGACTACGGAGGACAATGGAAGCTGTAAACAATTGTAAAAAGAATCTTTTAGCTTTGATTGCTTAGATAATTTGATTTCTTCCCCGTCCTTCACCACATAGTCCCAGGGAAGGTTGCCACCAGAAAGTATACAAAGAAAGCTGAAATATGCAAACAACAGTTGAAAACAGTTTCATGTGTTTAAAAATTCCAAATGATTCCAATATAAAAACCATACGGAGATTTAGGAACAAATTCATTTATACAAACACTCTAAAAGTGCAGATGCCAACTGGGACTGAAGAGGAGGGTCTTCAGTAGGTGCCCAAAGGGCAACAGAGGCGGCGCTGTCTCCTATTGAAAAACAGGCCATTCCAAAGGGACACTGGGTCCCATTCAGGAGGCAATTCCAGAGGTCCGCTTCCTTTATTGTGCAGGTCCCACATCTTGCTAAGATGGTATCTGCAGGAGGTCCCAGTCTACATATATAAAGGGGGAGTTGATCATTAAGGTTATCTTATTCCCAACCTATATCAAGCAGAACATGCCAGTACACGCACTTCAAACAGGGCCTGGAAGATATTCTCCCTGCTTTTCAATATAATTTTATACTGGATTAGATCTTTCTGCTCCATCTTTCCCACAGACATTTTCTGTTGCTCTGAGTTATCGTTGGGCATCTCCAGACCACCAATATTTTCAGATGAGTGCTTCAATCACACACCAGAAATTTCAGTTTACACATTTAAAGTGGGAATGCTCTATCACCCTAGTACAACAAATCTGCTTCTTACATATATTTATTTTTTTTAAAAACAGACTGTTTGCAGTTTGGAAACTGACAGGGAAATGTCTTGAAAAGTGCAGGATGAACAAATGAGTGACTGACAGATGAGCAAGGGCTCTGAATGCAAATCAGGATGAAGGCAGGAGAAATATGCATTCTCTTATAACCACCTCACAAACCAAGCAGAATGAAAATGCAGTCACTAACCTCTCTGTCAGATTTGCACAAGCAACTCAAGATGAATCCTCAATAAATTGGTCATCTAGAGGGGCCCTTTGTTATTCCTTTGAGAAGATCTTGCTTCTCTCTTGTCGCAACAGGCCCATCTTATGACGGAGGTATGAATAGAGGCGGCTTTTTCTAGGCTTCGGACTATGGACAGCTTTGAGTAATACAGTGGTGCCCCGCAAGACGAATGCCTCGCAAGACGAAAAACTCGCTAGACGAAAGGGTTTTCTGTTTTTTGAGTCGTTCCGCAAGGCGAATTTCCCTATGGGCTTACTTCGCAAGACGAAACGTCTTGCGAGTTCTTGCGAGTTTGTTTCCTTTTTCTTAAAGCCGCTAAGCTGCTAAGCCGTTAATAGCCGCTAAGCCGCTAAGCCGTTAATAGCCGCTAAGCCGCTAAGCTGCTAATAGCCGCTAAGCCGCTAATAGCCGTGCTTCGCAAGACAAAAAAACCGCAAGACGAAGAGACTCGCAGAACAGATTAATTTCGTCTTGCGAGGCACCACTGTACTTCATTTTATTCTGTTTTACTTATACGCTTGCATGTTCTAAGTCTTGCAGGTTTTAGCCACTTTTCCTCATGCAGATTGTTTCACATCTTATTTTCCCAGATCATCATAATTACTATTTTTATCTATTCTATTTGTTTACTGCTCTTCACCCAACATCAGAGGGAGCTTCACAACATAACATTACAAAATAAGGCAAAATGCATAACCAAAACATAAAAGCAAACCAGAGACTCCGCTCCCACAAATGTTTAAAAGACTAGAGATTGTTCAACCACCCAGAAGCTTGGTGTTAGAGAAACATTTTCACTTGGCGCCTAAAGGTATGTTATCCTGGTATCCTAGTTTTTCTTTCTTCATCCATTCTTAATATTCATTTCTACTCATTTGTACATTTTTGTTTTATGTACACAATTATAAAATCAGTCAATATCAGCCCCTGCCCCCCAATTCCAGCCTCTGGTCATATCTGGTCACATTCCTTTCGCTCAGTGGGCATTTCAGTTTCAAGGTTGACTTCTCGGAAGAGGAATCATAGACTTGTAGATTTGGGAGGAACCTCAAGGGTGAAGGAATGGCAGCCAAAGCATCCATGACAGATGGCTGCCCAACCTGTTCTTTAAAGGGGGAGCAGGAGAAGGTGGGATGAGACTTGTCCCACCCCCTATTCCTCATGCTGCTATACATTTAGTCATTTAGATATATCATTTCTATGTCAGCAGTTACACTGTGATTGTTATTCCAAATCTGCAGGTGAGAAATTGAGAAACAATGAATTTCCCAAGGCCACAAAAGCCAGCACCACCTTGACAAAAGCAAGCAAACAGGTATAGAAGCTTTAAATAATAAAAGAGATGAACTGGTTGGAGTTGGGAGACTTTTGAGGACTGAGATTGATGATGATAATGATGATGATGATGATGATGATGATGATGATGATGATGATGATGATACTGTACTTTTATTATTTATACCCCGCCCATCTGGCTGAGTTTCCCCAGCCACTCTGGGCGGTCCCCAACAGAGGACTAAAAGCAGAATAAAACTTCAAACGTTAAAAATAGGGTTCTTAGTTCACCATCATAAAAGGAGAATTTAGCACTGATTTTAGGACTGTTTCTCCTTCTTTGAATGGAGGCTCTAATAACAACATTTCATGTTGGACTGAAGCAGGATATCAGAATCTCTAACGTTCAGATCAATTTTGTTACTCCTTAGAATCTTTCTACCACAACAGCTGGGGAATGATGTCCTCCTTCACCAGTTTCAACAGCAGCCTTGTGAGCCACCAAACCTTTGTCCTGATTGGCATCCCTGGGATGCAGGAGAAGAACTCTTGGGTGGCCTTCCCACTGTTTGTGCTCTACGCCCTGACTCTGCTTGGGAACATCACGATCCTCTATGTCATCAAGATTGACCCAAGCCTCCATGAGCCCATGTACTTCTTCCTTTGCCTGCTCGCCTGCTCGGATCTGGGCCTCTGCATCTCAACAATGCCAACTATGCTGGGGGTCTATTGGTTTGACTCCAGAGAAATCCCATTCAATGCTTGCATCAGCCAGATGTTCTTTATCCATATACTTCAAGAGATAGAGTCTGGCATTCTTGTGGCAATGGCATTTGATCGCTTGATTGCCATCCGTGATCCACTGAGATACAGGTCTCTGCTCTCAAATTCCGTCATTGCAAAAATAGGAATAGCTATCTTATCCAGAGGTTTCTGTTTTTGTTTCCCATTCCCCTTTCTCATTAAACGGCTCCCTTTCTGCAGATCCAATGTCCTTTCTCACTCCTACTGTCTCCATCAAGATGCCATGAAGTTAGCCTGCGCAGGCATAAAAGTCAATATCATATATGGCTTGGTTGTAGTCATGTGCACTATAATGCTGGATGTTCTGATTATTCTTGTATCTTATATTCTGATCCTGACGACTGTTTTGAGCATTGCTTCTCGGAAAGAGTGTCTGAAGGCCCTCAACACCTGTGTGGCCCACATTTCTGCCATCTTGATTTTCTACATCCCAATGATTGGCATCAGTGTGGTACATCGATTTGGGAAGCACCTCTCCCCCATTGTCCACATGCTGATGGCCAACATATTTGTTGCTGTCCCACCACTTCTCAATTCCGTTGTGTACAGTGTGAAGACCCAGCAGATTCGGCAAAGGATATGCAACATTTTGCAATTTAAAAATAAGTAGGTAGAATCATAGAATCATAGAGTTGGAAGAGACCACAAGGGCCATCGAGTCCAACCCCCTGCCAAGCAGGAAACACCATCAGAGCACTCCTGACATATGGTTGTCAAGCCTCTGCTTAAAGACCTCCAAAGAAGGAGACTCCACCACACTAGGTGTTGATATTGCTTCTGAAGAAGAAGATAAAGTGGTTTATAATTAGGGATAGATGGATTAATTTTGAGTCTTTTCCATATCTCTTTAATAAGTATTCTGTTTTTTCCTTTTAATGTGTTGATTTTTTAAATGGAAGATCCTAAACCATTTTGCACAGTTTCCGTTAAAAGTTTTCCCCCCAATGAATACTTCCAAGTAGGGCATTAAGCTGTTTATTTCCATCACGATGTTCATTCATTAAAGAAATTGCCCCCCCCCCCGATGTATACTGAATCATTTCTTTGAATGAGATTTATTTCCATATTATGAAAGATGGCATTCCACAAAATATTCAGCTTCGATAAAGGATTTGATAGATCCTCCGTTCAAAACACATGCACTGCAACCTCTTTAGTAAGTTTGATTAAACATAGTCTGCAAGCATCAGAGCATAATAATTTTAGCAGTATCTATTAAAACTACATCAAATATAAACATTTGTAAATCTTTAAAAAACATATCTGAATGGGAGTTACATACATACTACCGAAACATAAATATGTTGGCGTTCGCATCTGAGCATACTAAAAATATCAGTGTTAAAAGTAGGATTCTTTGTGGACACTACTTGATTAACTAATCTATAAAGGTGGTTTGTTTATTTGTTCATAGCAAGAGACATAAGGACCACGGCCTAGGACCCTTGTACCTATGGGACCACCTCTCCTGGTATGCCCCACGGAGGATCTTAAGGTCCATAAATAGCAACACCCTAGAGGCCCCGGGCCCTAAGGAAGTCGGATTATCCTCCGCCAGGGCCAGGGCCTTCTCAGTGGTGGCTCTGACCTGGTGGAACGCTCTGCCTCATGAGACCAGGGCCCTGCAGGATCTGATTTCTTTCTGCAGGGCCTGTAAGACATAGTTGTTCTGCCTGGCCTTTGGCTTGGAGTCAATTTGATTCCCTCCCTCCCTCTTTCTTTTTCCTTTCTCCTCCTGTGATGAGGCTGCATTTTAACGTTTCGATGTTTTAATGTTGTATTTTAATCTTGTTTTTAAGTTGTATTCATTCAACTTGTTTTTATTATTGCTTGTTAGCCGCCCTGAAGCCGACCTTGAATAAAATTTATTATTATTATTATTATTATTATTATTATTATTATTATTATTATTATTATCAGGGTATTTGTTCAAAATAGATGCAGGGAGCCTAACAGCCCATGGATAGAAACTGTATTTTAGCCTCTTGTTACAACTGATCATACTTCTATATCTCCTGTCCGAGGGTAGAAGATTAAAGAGCTGCAAGTCAGGTGTGAATCATCCCTGAGAATTTTTCTCACTCTCCTAAGGCAACAATCCCTTGCAATGTCATCTAGCGGGCTCAGGGGACAGCCCATGATATCATGTGTTGTGGTCACCACCCTCTGTAAAGACTTTCTGTCCATGGCTGTCAAGCCAACGTACCACACTGTGATACAATATGAGTGGACACCTTCTATTGTGGACCAGTAGAAGGAGGTCATCAATTGTTGTTTAACATTGTTCTTTCGCAAGACCCTGAGGAAATGGCGTCTCTGTTGGGCCTTCCTAATCACCTGACTTATATTGTTTTTCCAAGTGAGGTCTTTCCTTGGTTTGAAATGATACTATTTCAACCTCATTTAAATCTAGAGGATGATCATGTCATCCTTTTGCTTAAACACACACATTTTAGTGGTCCTCAGATCTGTGGGGAGGGGGGTCCCTCTCTCTCTTTATATTCCATCTACATCCAAGTTCTCTGGTTTCATGGAAGGTGGGAGCCCAGGTGTTTTCTGGAATGCCTCTGGGAGCAGAACCGCAGGCCCTTGGGCAGGATGTGTGGAGATTCCCTAGTAACTGCCATCGGGATTTCAAAAATCTCTGCCCAGATATCTAACAGTCTCGGAACAGCTTGTCTCCCTAAGGGTAAACATTATCACATAAAAAGCACAGGCCGAATCCCTCATGGAACACCAAAGGCAGGCTCAGCATTCATCCTGGGAGAACTCGTGTCAGGTTTGTGTCCTAAATTCAGGCAAATTCATGAGATATAAAGCAGACGAGTTTTCCTTTGATTGACTTCAGAGAGATCATCATCAATCAGGAGGCCATGAGATTATGGCGATGGCTTGCATTTGTTTCCAATTTTATTCCCGTGTTGTACGCTATATTTTATTGGGGGTGGTCAGCTAAATATTGTGGATATTACTCAGAGTTCTTTTTTGGTAACTGCAGATGATGGTGATGATGATGATGATGATGATGATGATAGTCTAGCATAGATATGTTGACGTATCATATGCATTAAGTACTAGTGTACTGTACTTTGATGAGAATATACCGTAATTATCACTATGATGGCCATTAAGCTCATTGTCATCAAAGGGGGAAATGCTGCAATTCACGCTGGGCTAGCCAGAGTGAGACTGGGATTCATTTCAGAATTTCACATTGGGGAGAAGGTTTGGGCCAGTCAGGAAAGCAACTGGACTTCTGGAACAGGAACCAAAAACCTGGAGTTTTTACTGCTGTGCCCTTGGTTTCCCACGTGGGGGAGAGGGATGTCAGACTTCACCATTTTATTTTGAACATTTTATGGGACATTTTGAACATTTTTACTTGGAATGAATTTCTATTTGGGGCTTTCTGGCTCCTATATTCCAAATACCTGACTTCCCTCCGCTAACCACACTTAAGAACATTGATGTCTGGGAGTCGCTTTTAAAATGATAGCTAAGTTCCTCTTGGCTCTCTTTATCATATTCTAATCTAATTCTTAGAACCTTTTATTGAACATTGTTTGGATTTTTGTATTCATATACAGTGGTACCTCTAGTTACAAACTTAATTCGTTCCAGAGATCCATTCTTAACCTGAAACTGTTCTTAACTAGAAGCATGCTTTCGGTAATAGGGCTTCTTGTTGCCGCTGCACCGCTGGCACACGATTTCCGTTCTCATCCAGGGTTAAGGTTCTCAACTTGAGGTAAATATTCCAGGTTAGCAGAGTTTGTAACCTGAAGCGTTTGTAACCTGAGGCGTTTGTACCTCGAGCTCTCTCTCTCTCTCTCTCTCTCTCTCTCTCTCTCTCTCTCTCTGTGTGTGTGTGTGTGTATTATTGAATGTTTGGTTGTTGGTTTTTTTGTAAATAAATTTTTTAAAAGTCAAACTGATTTCAATTTCTGGTCACAACCCTTTCACCCACTGGAGGTGCAAAATTCAGGGCCTCCGTTTCAATGTCTTCTCAGAAGAGGAGGAGCTAAGCTGAGACATGTCCAATCCTCCCCATTTAACTATCCATTCCGTCATTTAGATATATCCTTTCTAATTTAACTATTACACTGTGGTGTTTATTTCTATTTTGCAGAGGAGAAATGGAGAGGCTGTGAATTTGCCAGAGCCACACGATGAGATCTCCATCGCCAATACTCAACAACAACACTTCACACTTTGATAGAGCATGTAAGAATTAAAAGCACTCTGCACATTTTCTCTCCGTGATCCTCCCAGAAGCCCTGCACTGTAAACCAGTATCATTCTTGGATAACAGAGTCGGGGAGAGACCATCCAGTGACTTTGTGGCTGAAAAAAGATTTTGAACACAGGACTTCTCATTCCTGCTTTGCAGGGGTCCTTTCCAACTCTACAATTCTATTATTCATCTCCCCGTTTAGATTTCTAGGCCCTCAACATGACACCTACTCTCTATTAGCGAGTCCATGTTGGAGAACATCTATCAGATCCCCTATCATCTGAATTCCGCTGGCTTTTGAGATTCATCAGCTACACAAGTGATGGTAAAATCCCACCAGGCTGCTGTGTCATTGCATCTGCTGAGAGACCAGCAGCCTTTGAGTTGCTGGAATGTTGCCACCTCAAGTGTTCATTGTAATAATTTAATCTGAGATAACATTCCCAATCACCCTCCATCCCATTCCATCCCTCTTTCTTTTCATGTCATGTCTTTCATATAGTAATATCGGGGGTGAGGACTCCTATGCAATTTCTTACTCAACTTTGTAAGATGCTTTAAGTGTCTCTTTGACAAAAGAGCCAGGTATAATGGCATAGACCTTCTTTTTTTAAAAAAATCACACTGCTTGGAGGAGGGTGAGTGCCGGAGATTGACTTCATATTCGAGTTGGGGAGCTTATCTGCACAGGACAGGGTGAGCATTGAGGACTAACTTTCCTTCCCTGAATAAGTTTGAGGCTCCACTCTCAGGCACAGAGAAAGCACCTGAACACTTGCCTATGACGAGTGTTTCCCAAAGTCCTTTGTAGCAAATATTCACAGCTTATTACTACTTAGCATTTTCCCACCAAACACACTTGGGGAACGATGTCCTCCATCACCAGATTCAACAGCAGCCTTGTGAGTCACCAAACCTTTGTCCTGATTGGCATCCCTGGGATGCAGGAGAAGAACTCTTGGGTGGCCTTCCCATTGTTTGTGCTCTATGCCCTGACTCTGTTGGGAAACTTCACTATCCTCTATGTCATTAAAAGTGACGAAAGCCTCCATGAACCTATGTATTTCTTCCTTTCCATGCTTGCCTGCTCGGATCTGGGCCTCTCCATGTCCACCATGCCAACAATGCTGGGAGTCTATTGGTTTGACTCTGGGGAAATCCCATTCAACGCCTGCATCAGCCAGATGTTCTTTATCTATATATTTCAATGGGCAGAGTCTGGCATTCTTGTGGCAATGGCTTTTGACCGATTCATTGCCATCCGTGATCCACTGAGATACAGATCACTGCTCTCAAATTCTGTAATTGTGAAAATTGGTATAATTCTCTTTTCAAGAGGCCTGTCTGTCTGTTTCCCCATCCCCTTTCTTATTAAGCGTCTCCCTTTCTGCAAATCCAATGTCCTTTCTCACTCCTACTGTCTCCACCAAGCTGCCATGAAGTTAGCCTGTGCAGACACAAGAGTCAATGTCCTATATGGTTTGGTCGTAGTCATGTGCACTGTAGTGTTGGATGCTCTCATCATTCTTGTATCTTATATCCTGATCCTGAGGACTGCTTTGAGCATTGCCTCCCGCAAAGAATGTGTGAAGGCTCTCAACACCTGCGTATCCCACATTGCTGCCATCTTGATTTTCTACGTCCCAATGATTGGCGTAAGTATGGCACATCGATACGGGAAGCACCTTTCTCCCATTGTTCACATGCTTATGGCCAACATCTATGTTGCTGTCCCACCACTTCTCAATCCCATTGTGTACAGTGTGAAGACCCAGCAGATTCGGCAAAGGATATGCAGCATTTTGAAGTTAGGGAAGTATAGGGAGTGATGTGTCTTCTGCCATAGGTCTCATCATGGGAGCGAAACTGCCTTTGTTGCACTGGTTAATGATCTCCGACGGGCTAGGGACAAAGGTGAAAGCTGTTTCCTAGTTCTGCTGGATCTCTCAGTGGCCTTTGATACCATCCTTCTGGACCAGCTAGAGGTGTTGAGAGCTGGGGGCACGGTTATACAGTGGTTCTGCTCCTTCCTCCTGGGTCATGTCCAGAAAGTGTTGTTGGGGTCTCACTTGTGGGGTGCCTCAGGGCTCTGTCCTCTCCCCAATGCTTTTCAACATTTATATGAAGCCACTGGAAGAGATAATCACGGGGTTTGGGCTGGGTGTCCACAAGTATGTGGTTGATACCCAGCTGCACCTCTCCTTTAAGTCAGAACCAGTGGAGACAGTGAGTGTCCTGTGTGAGTGTCTGGAGGCCGTTGGAGGATGGATGGTGGCTAACAGATTGAAGTTGAATCCGGACAAGATAGAAGTACTGTTTTAGGGGGACGGGTGTGAGTGGGTGTGAGTGACTCCCTGGTCCTGAAAGGGGTAACTGTGCTCCTGAAGGACCAAGTGCACAGCCTGGGAGTAATCTTGGACTCACAGCTGTCGATGGAGGTGCAGGTACATTCTGAGTACAGGGCAGGTTGGCGTTGACCTTTAAAGCCCTAAACAGCCTCAGCCCAGTATTCCTGAAGGAGCATCTTCACCCCATTGTTCAGCCCAGATGCTGAGGTCCTCCTCGAAGGATCTTCTGCCGGTTCCCTCGCTGTGAGAGGTGAAGTTACAGGGAACCAGGCAGAGGGCCTTCTCGGTGGTGGTGCCCTCCCTGTGGAACACCCTCCCGTCAGATGTCAAAGAGATGGGGTCCAGAAGACTAATTTGACACTGGGCACAAAATAAAGCTGAAGCAAGAAAACTTGCTCCTTTATGAATAGGCCTTCCTGCGGAGTGTAAAGCATAGACAATCGTGTTCAAAGCAAGGGAGACTACTTCTCCAAAGGTTTTTAAATGTCCATAAATGATTTTAAAAGAATTTTCTATTGGCATCCATGAGGTTGGTCTCCTCACAGAATCTTAAGAGGGACCCAATGCAGGAATCTTAGCTGGATCATCCAGGACAGATGGCCATCCAAACTATGCTTATTTTATTTCTATCTTTCCCAAAGTATGTTTAAGGGTGTTTTAGGAATCTCTGTTTGCAGTGTTTGAACTACTTTATCGGCTTTTGTCCTGATGTGCCTCGGGGCAGACCTTCTTAACTAGCACATTGAGTGAGCTCTCTCCTATTGAAACAGATAAACAAAAACACAGGTGGATGCTGGCTTTGAAAGAAGTGAATGATTACCACAATATCTTACAAGGAGAGTGGGAAACGTGTTTTGGAAAACTGTACTGAATTGAATTAATTTGGCAACGACTTGTAATAATCTGGAAAATCAATAAAAACAATTGAAAAGAAATTCCGCCCAGCCGCCAAGTTTGGAGAACTTTCTATCATTGTTTTGTAGCTGTGCCCTGTGAAAATCCAGTCTCACCTGCTGAATTGAAGCTCGGATAAGCAAAATCTCCCTTGGGATTTCCCACTTTAACCTCCTCCAAAAGTTTGAGGGAAAAGGTGTACCTCATTTCTTCCTTTCCAATATTTGTTATTTCCACCTAAGAAATTGCAGGAAAGAAGTTACTCATGTTAAGTGCAAGGTTTGTTGGGGTAGAGATTAAGGAGCCAACGATGACATGATTTTTCAGCAATAAATATGATCTTATGTGTAAATGAAGTCACATTTGAAACAATACAGAAGCAGTCAAAGGGAATTTCCTAGGAAGTGTTTTATTCAGTCTCACCTGCAATCATGTGTGCTGAACACACAGAAACACATGGATAATGTGAAATTACTGAAATTACAGTCTCCAAATAACACTCAACACATGCAAGCAGATTAATGGAATAGTGCACGTTTTCCCCATCTCTCTCTTTTTTTAATTACTTTGATTTATCTTCATGGTATAGAATATGAATTTTCAGAAAGCAATGGTTACAACAGTAAAAAACAAATAACTTCTGATGAAATTGAAGACTTTCATCTTGCCATGTGCTACAAGTTTCATTTGATTGCTCAAAAAGATCACAACACATTTTCCCTTGGGTGCTGGGTGGATTCCTGCAACAGTCTTAACAATATACGTATTCAATAAACATTGGCCACGTGTTATAAAAGGAATATGGATAGTGTTCCCCCCACCCTCTTGATTTCCCCAGGCAAACAAAATTTAAGATACTTAAATTGTGGTGCCCAGAACTGAGCACAGTATTCTAGGTAAAATAAAGTGGTACTATTCCTGCACTTGATCTGATTCTGCCTTCTGCCACACTGGCCTCCGCTCCCCGTTTGGTGTTGTCTGCAAATGTGATGAGCATCCCCTCAGTTCCTTCATCCAAGTCATTTATAAAGATGTTTAACAACAACGGGCCCAGGACAGAACCCTGCAGCACCCCTCTGGTCACTTTTCCCCAGGATGAGGAGGACCCATGAAGGAGTCCTCTTTGGGTTCGGTCCGTCAAATCCACCTAACAGTTACCTCATTCAACCTCATTTTACCAGCTTCCTCACATAAATATCATGGGGTTGACTTCGTCAAAAGCCATACTGAAAGAAAGATGCACTATTTCCACAGCAGTCCCCTGATCAATGAAGTTTGTAACTCCATTGAAAAAAGAAAAAGAGAGGTTTTTCTGACATGACTTGTTTTTGAGAAAGTCATGCTTTCATCCTTGTTTATGTTGTGAAATCTTCAAATGAAAGGCACATAAATTTAAAAATGATAATAAACAAGGATATTGACAAGCTGGAACATGTGCAAAGGAAAGCGATTTATGTATTTATTTAATTTGAATACCACCCGACCCAGTGGTGCCAACTTGAATAAAATATTGGTGGGGGGCAAGGTAAGGCCCGCCTTGCACTATCAATCACAGGATCCTGTATACCTGAAGGAGCGTCTCCACCCATTGTTCAGCCCGGACTCTGAGATCCAGCACCAAAGGCCTTCTGGCAGTTCACTCATTGCGAGAAGTGAGGTTACAGGGAACCAGACAGAGGGCCTTCTTGGTAGTGGCGCCCACCCTGGGGAACGCCATCCCTTCAGATGTGAAGGAAATAAGTAGATATCTTATCTTTAAAAGACATCTGAAGGCAGCCCTGTTTAGGGAAGCTTTTAATATTTAATGCTGTATTGTTCTTAACACTCGATTGGGAGCTGCCCAGAGTGGCTGGGGAAATTCAGCCAGATGGGCGGGGTATAAATAATAAATTATTATTAGTATTATTATTATTATGCACACCATTTGAATGGCAATGCCTATCAACTGGGGGGTGGCCCCCTCAAATATCTTATTGGAGGGCAAAGAACCATTGGCCTCTAAGAGTTGGCTCCTATTCCCTACACCCACAGGTCTCAGAACAGTTACAACATAAAAGCACAATATAAAACCACAAAATACACATCTGTAACCCCCCTCCCCACCATATTTTAAAAGGGCATTAGATGTCAATCAGCCAAAGGCCTGGTTAAAAAGGTGCGTATTTGCCTGGCTCCTAAAGCTGTATAATGAAGGGTTTCTCCTCTGTATGAATTCTTTGATGGAAAGTGAGATAGGAGCTCTGATTGAAGGTCTTTCCACATTCCACGCACTGATAGGGTTTCTCCCCTGTATGAATTCTTTGATGGGAAGTGAGACTGTGGCTGTGACTGAAGCACTTTAGACATTCCATGCACTGATAACGTTTCTCCCCTGTATGAATTATTTGATGCGCAGTGAGATGGGAGCTCTTCCTGAAGCTCTTTCCACACTGTATGCACTGATAAGGTTTCTCCCCTGTATGAATTCTTTGATGGGAAGTGAGATAGGAGCTCAAACTGAAGCTCTTTCCACATTCCAAACATTGATAGGGTTTCTCCCCTGTATGAATTTTTTGGTGGGAAGTGAAATCAGAGCTCCAACTGAAGCTCTTTCCACATTCCGTGCACTGATAGGGTTTTTCCCCTGTGTGAATTCTTTGATGGGAAGTGAGAGAGGAGCCCTGACTGAAGCTCTTTCCACATTCCATGCACTGATAGGGTTTCTCCCCTGTATGAGTTCTTTGATGGGAAGTGAGATAAGAGCTCAAACGGAAGCTCTTTCCACATTCCATGCACTGATAGGGTTTCTCCCCTGTATGAATTCTTTGATGGGAAGTGAGATGGCCACTCTGACTAAAGCTCTTTCCACATTCCCCACACTGATAGGGTTTTTCCCCTGTATGAATTCTTTGATGAGATGTGAGAGAGAAGCTGTTACTGAAGCTCTTTCCACATTCCCCACAAAGATAGGGTTTCTCTCCTGTATGAATTCTTTGATGGGAACTGAGAAGGGAGCTCGTACTGAAGCTCTTTCCACATTCCACACACTGATAGGGTTTCTCCCCTGTATGAATTCTTTGATGGGAAGTGAGATGGCCACTCTGACTAAAGCTCCTTCCACATTCCCCACACTGATAGGGCTTCTCCCCTGTATGAATTCTCTGATGGGAAGTGAGAGAGGAGCTGTTACTGAAGCTCTTTTCACATTCCAAACAATTATATGGTTTCTCTCTTGTATGAATTCTTTGATGGGAAGTGAGATGGGTGCTCTGACTGAAGCTCTTTCCGCATTCCAAGCACTTATAAGGTTTCTTCCCAATGGGATTTATTTGATGGGAAGAGGAATGGGAACTTTTTCCACATTCAATATATTTATACTGCTTCTCCACTGTGGATATTTTGTCATGGTCACCCTTGTCCTTGATTTCCAGTTCATCACTACCTGCAATGAAGAGAGAAATGGATTAAATCCTCTGGGAGAAATTAATGAAGAATACCTTTTAACATTGGTCACTGGGGAATAACACAAGTGGGTTAGGTTAGATGGATGCTTTTCTGAAGGGTTGGGTGCATTAATTAACGGGGATCAACCGACATCCTTAGGGGAACCTGTGATTCGATAAGCCTGGCTCTTCTCTCAAATGGATTTTGTTTGGCTCCATCATGGCATCCCTTCCATTTCTAATGTCAGTCTTATCTTTTGTCAGCCAAGGACTGACAGGAGCAAGAACAAAAACAGAAAACCTGACAGAAGCTACTTAAACTTCCCTAACAACTCTGAAGTTTAGAGATAAAATGGTCTATGTAGTTCAGACCAGGTTGATAATTGTTTAAGAAGCTGTAACTGGAGGAAGGAGACTCTTGAGAGTCCCATTGGCTGCAAGAAGATCAAACGTATCCATTCTTAAGGAAATCAGCCCTGAGTGCTCACTGGAAGGACAGATCCTGAAGCTGAGGCTCCAATACTTTGGCCAGCTCATGAGAAGAGAAGACTCCCTGGAAAAGACCCTAATGTTGGGAAAGATGGAGGGCACAAGGAGAAGGGGATGACAGAGGACGAGATGGTTGGACAGTGTTTTCGAAGCTACAAACATGAATATGACCAAACTGTGGGAGGCAGTGGAAGACAGGAGTGCCTGGCGTGCTCTGGTCCATGGGGTCACGAAGAGTCGGACACGACTAAATGACTAAACAACAAAAACAACTGGAGGAAGGACACTCACACAAAAAAAAGTAATTTCCTGTTCAAGGTTAATTGTGGGAATATTGTAATCCCGGTTGTTATTGAGTTCTGTGAAAATATAGAGAGCTGCTTTGAATTTAAAAAAAGATATTTTGATCCCCAAGGGAGCTGTCAGGGATGCTTTCCGTCTGACAGAAAGCGAGAAATCCAGAGAGGAGGGAGTGCAAACTGGGGGGAGCTGGAGTCCTTCACATAGGAAGAGATAAGCTCTAAAATGCAGCCTGTGGAATGTCAAAACAACACTGAACAAGCCACAGGAGGAGGGGAACCGTTTGAATCTACTCTAGACAAAGGGGGGGGGCGACAGAACCAGACTCCCTGAAAACTAGAAGAAAGAATAAGGTATTAGCTTTGCGCAGGACCAGAACCGGGGGGACCCAGAGGTGGAATTTAGGTTGCCTGGGAAAACGACGGAGGTTCAGGGCAGCAACTGACTCTGTTAGTGATTGATGTATTACAGAAGCCAGGCTACTGAGCTCGGTAATTGCTTAATAAATCAGAAGGTAAAACAGCTTCCAGCCTGTCATGTCTTGTTTGGGAGAGCCTTGCCAGACCTGACAGGAGCCTTACCAAGAGAGGCCACGATCTCATGATTCTCCTCCATGACATCCTTATGCAGAGCTCTCTGGTTAGGATCCAGCAAACCCCATTCCTCGTCCGTGAAATAAACAGCAACATTTTCAAAGCACACTGGACCCTGAAATAAAAAGGGAAATGTCCTCCTCTGAGACAACACTGTTGTTCACCACCACTCCTTGAGCTAGGACATTGTTCCACCCCTTGGCCTCTGTCCCCACAAGGCTGCTTCCCCTGACCTGTTCTGGTTCCACAGCCGCTGCTTCCATTCTGTCCCCATTCAGAGATGGTTGAAGAGGTCTAGCCAGTATCACTGTGTCACCTGCAAGAGAAAAAAGGTAAGGGGGAGGCCCAGAGTGCCTGCTTGTCTCACAGGTGAATCAGTGCATCTCAAACTACACAGGGGCCTTTGAGAAAGTCTCGCCTGCTGAGTGCATTTGGATGTTTGGGTGCATTTCAGATGTCAGTTGTGAAGAAAAATATTTCCTGAACTAACAGATCTCTATTCTTTAACAAAATCCAATCCCTTAACAAAAACAGCAAGTTAGATCTGGAAGGATATGATAACAGATTTGGATGGCATGCTATTTATTGTATGAGAAGGTAAAAATGCATAAAGAATTCCTGAACCACATTATAAGAAAGACAATTTATGAGGTGTGGAATAGATATAAAGTCTATTAGAATGTAAAACTCCATGGTGGCTTTCACCATTGGAAGCAACTGCAGTTAAAAAAAATAAATATGGAAGAAAAATGAGCCACCTACAGAGATTTAGTGGTGGAGGAAGGAAACCAGTTAAAATTAAAAACGTTTGAGGAAACAAAAGAATTATTGAGGGATTGGTTGCATTATCATCAGATAAATGAAGGGTTTAAAGAGGATAAAAAGAAAAATGGTTTTGAAAAAAAAATCTAGATTTGAGATAGATTTATTGAATGATAAGACAAAAATATTGTCAAAAATGTATAAATTATTATTGGAATGGCATACTAAAGATGAGGAGGTAAAATCATTAATGATACAATGGGCTAAAGATATTGGACATAATATACAGTTAGAAGATTGGGAGAGGTTATGGAATGAAAGTATTAACTTCATAGCATGCAGTACGCTTAAAGAAAATGTTATGAAAATGATGTACAGGTGGTATTTAACACCAGTTAAACTGGCCAAAATGTATAGAACAAAAAATGAATGCTGGAAATGTAAGGAAAAGGAAGGTACTTTTTACCATATGTGGTGGATATGTAAAGAGGTAAAAGCTTTCTGGGAAATGATACATAATGAGTCAAAGAAAATGTTTAAAGACACCTTTGTTAAAAAAACCAGAAGCTTTTTTATGAAGTATAGTGGGTAGAGAGATACCGAGGCAAGATAAAAAATTGTTCTTATATGCAACAATTGTGGCAAGAATTTTGTTAGCCCAAAGATGGAAACACCAGGAGTTACCAACAAAAGAAGGGTGGCAGATGAAAATGATGGACTTTGCAGAACTGGCGAAACTGGGGGGGAAGAATCCGGAATCAGCGAGACCAAGTATTCCAAAAGGACTAGAACAAATTTGTATTATATTTGAACGACAACCGTAAGCAATTAACATCATTAGCAGGGTTATCTGAAGATTTGTAAGGTGAAATTGCTACCTATTCAGGTTGAGTAATATAATATTTTAGGTAATGATATAACAAGGATAGGAAACGAAGCAAAATGTAAACATGGAAAGTTTAATTTTTTAAACCATCAGGCGGGAGGAAGGGAAGTTGTTAGGCTCAGTTGAGCCAAAGAGATAATACAAGAGGATACGATGTTATGTAATGTGATTATATGCAAAACAAATAAAAATCATTTATAAAAAAGAAATATATATTTCCCCTCCTCTGGGCTCTTGGCCCCAACTATCACCCAACAAAAGATGAAAAGGATTCACACAGGAGTTGGAAAACCAACAGAATGAGATCAAATGGAGAAAAACCACCTTCCTCCTTACCCAGCGGCCTCTCTCTGGTGTCCAACGGAGGCCTCTCTGCCTCACAGGAATCCAGGTCCATTTCTGCAAAATGATCCCTTTTCTGAAAGAGCAACAAGGATTCAAAACAGAGAATGGGGAGAAATATTAGAAAGAGAATGACAAAGACAAAAACATTCAGGGTGTGAGATCTCATTCCATGGGTGCCTTCCCAGAAAAAGAATGGGCCATCAGTAGAACATTTTGGGATATTCTCCATCCTTTTTGGAGCCCCTTGGGAGTATCCAGAGGAAAGTCTCTCTCACCTGCTGCTCTGCCTGCTTTCTCTCCTCTGCCTGACTCAGGAGGAAACCTTCGGCCAGCGCCACCGCCTGGGAACTGGTCTCCGCTCCACAGTCCCTCACCCAGCTCTCCATCTCTGGTGGAAGGACAGCCAGGAACTGCTCCAAGATCACCAGGTCCAGCATCTCAGCTTTCGTGTGCCTTTCTGGCTTCAGCCACTGACGACAAAGGTGGTAGAGTCGGCTGCAAACCTCTCGGGGTCCTTTGGCCTCCTGGGAGCAGAACCTCCTGAACTGCTGGCTCTGCCCCTCTGAGCGGAGGGTGTCCTCCTCACCCAGGATCTTCTGCACAGAGTTTTCCCAGAACCCCCCACTGATCCCAGTTTGGATGGCATGGCCTCTTCCTGCTCCAGGGCCAGCTGAGTCTCGCTCATCCATCTGTGCTCTCAGGAAGCCTCTGAGAGATCGGAAGGAACCCTTTGGTCTTCTGCCAAATTCTGTCTGTCGTAATGAAAAGCTCTAGCAAATCCTACAAAGCAAATACATTGTTCTGTTACAAAAGCTGTACAATATCGGGAGAAAAAAAAGATTCCCTGAGCAAGCATGGATGAGTCTTGCTGGGAACCAGGGTAGGACTGCACCACAGCCCAGCTATCTTTCTAAAAAGAAGGAGGAGGAGGAAGCAGCCTCTAGCCCTCCTAGAAGGAAGATTGCAATGCAAAATGTGGAAGCAACCGAAGAGATTTCTGGGAGATGAATCAGCCTGGTTGCTCCTGCCTTCCAGTCAATGCATGAAGTCAGAATCGACTGACAAGGGAGTCATTGGTGCCTCGTGAAAAATGGATGCTTGGCTCTAGTGGGGGTCCTCACCTGGGGGTCCTCAGGAGTTGCTCCCCCCACCCCCACTCCCCTGCTTCTGTCTCCTTTTCTTGCACTTGGACTCTCTGCCGCTCTCAAGACAGACTCCTGGGGTGGGGTCCCTTTTTCTTTGCTCTGAGGGCCAGGAATGTATCTGGCCAACCCCCTGAGGGCCAAGTGGACAGGGTCCAGGGACATGTCCCTTGAAATTTAGGCAGCCAATTTATTATGATTATTCTCTTAGATAGCTCAACACACACACAGGCATTGATGCCAAGGTCCCTGGAGGCTCAGTGAGTAGCAGCGCCCATTTCCGGCTGCTTTGCCAGCAACAATCCCTTTGGGGCAGAGAGGATGTGGTCCTGGGATGCCCTGCTCTGGGTGCGAGGGGATTGCTGCAGTGGCCTCCGTGGGGAGCTGCCAGGGCCAGATTTATTTATAAGCTAAAAAAAAATTTAGCTTAGGGTCGCACTCTCTTGGGGGGTCCCCAAAAAATTAAAGGGAGAAAAACCTGGATAAAATAAAACCTACATACAGCAACAGTGTTTTGTGTTGTGTAGGCTGCTATGATGTAAGTCATGGGCCCCGCCTGCTAGCCTGCTTCCTAAAATATCACTGGTTTGCTCATTTCTATATATAGGATGTCTACATTCTGCAAGTACTGGTAGCATGGCAACAGGTGCAAATAACTGTTAGGTCCATAAATAACCATATAGCATATATTCAACAACAACAAAAACCCAGAGACTATTTGTTGTTGACAAAGGACAGCTGGACATATAAAGGGCCCCACTACCTTCAGGAGCTTAGGGCCTCATCAAACCTAAATCTGGTCCTGGGAGTTGCCCTTGGAGACGACTGGACAGCTGGTCCGCAATGCAGCAGCCAGACTCTGGGCTGGGATCCCTCTCTTTACTCCTCTCCTTTCTCTCCCACCTTTTTTTTGGGGGGGGGGCTAGTCCACCTCCTCGTCCAGCTTTGGAAAACCATTTGCACGTTTCCTCTGTTGTGCAATGACACTGAGTTAAAGTCCTAGGGACTCCTTTGTGTAAAGGATTTCGGGGGAGTCAGTTTTTTTTTTCTGAAAGGGGGGGAGGCAGAAGGCCAAATGAGTTTGGGATCCTCTGATCTCCAGGAAGGAGAGCGAGGCAGACCTGGCCCCTCCCTGGCAGGACCCTCTCCTCCTCCCTGACTTGGGGTCCCCCCCCCCTGCAGGAGCAGATCAGGCCCCCCAGGCCTCCTCCCCTGCTGCAGCCCTGCCCCCCCCGTCTCCCCACTGCACCCTCTGGGGGGGGGGGGAGGAGACTCACCAGATCCCAGGAGGGGAGAGCGAGGCAGCCCTTGCAGGAGATACACCAAAGCAACACCCCCCCCCCTTCCTTGCAGGAAAGGACTGGGGAGGGAGGGGCCTTGGCTCTGGAGGACCTGGCCCCCCCTTGCTTCCTGTCCTCTCTAGGAAGGCAGCTCACTTCCCTTTAACCCTTGCAAAGCCCAGTGTGCCCAGATCTGACCGCTGCGTTTTTCTCTCTAGCGCACACTGCACACTTCCAGAGATGCTTTTTGGGGGGACGCCTCCTGCTTTCCTTCCCCTAGAGTTCTCACATAGGCTAACATTGGGCCAAGACCAGATACATTGTATCCGCTTAGAATTGACACTTTCCCTGTTCTCTTAGAGGGGGGGGGGTTCCCCACGCTTCTCCTGCAAACGGAGCTGAGCTCCTTTTCTGGCAGTTGCAATTCCCCCCTTCGCCTGTTCATAGCACTCCCTCAAGGGGGGGGGGCTGTTCTGCCTAAATTATTAAAGTTAAGTTTATTTACTTAACATTGTGAGCAAAAGCACTCAAAACATCCCCCCCCCACTTTGTTCTCTGCAAATTTTGAAATCACGTCATCAAAATCATTTCCTTTTGCTACTTTGTTTCCAGCTGACAAGATGGCTAAGCCAGAGAGCTGAGCTTGACTCATAGTGGACCTAAGATAACTCTTGATTAATTTTAGTTTTGAAAAACTTCTCTCACATGATGTCTAGCAACGTAAACTGAATTTTAGAATAACTATTCAGAGATTTGAATTAAGGCTCAAAGCAAACAGGAAATTGCCCTGAAATGGCAATATATACATATATGTGTAATAATAATAATAATAATAATGTTGTTTAGTCGTTTAGTCGTGTCCGCCTTTTCGTGACCCCCTAGACCAGAGCACGCCAGGCACTCCTGTCTTCCACTGCCTCCCACAGTTTGGTCAAGCTCATGTTCGTAGCTTCAAGAACACTGTCCCACCATCTCGTCCTCCGTCGTCCCCTTCTCCTTGCGCCCTCCATCTTTCCCAACATCAGGGTCTTTTCCAGGGAGTCTTCTCTTCTCATGAGGTGGCCAAAGTATTGGAGCCTCAGCTTCACGATCTGTCCTTCCAGTGAGCACTCAGGGCTGATTTCCTTCAGAATGGAGAGGTTTGATCTTCTTGCAGTCCATGGGACTCTCAAGAGTCTCCTCCAGCACCAGAATTCAAAAGCATCAATTCTTCGGCAAACAGCCTTCTTTATGGTCCAGCTCTCACTTCCATACATCACTACTGGGAAAACCATAGCTTTAACATAACAACAACAACAACAACAACAACAACAACAACTCATTATTTATACTCCGCCCATCTGGCTGGGTTTCCCCAGCCACTCTGGGCAGCTTCCAACAAAATATTAAAATACAATAGTCCTTCAGATATTAAAAGCTTCCCTAAACAGTATTTACGTTTTAGGCCGTGTGCCTGTTTCAGCAATTCACATAAGCCTCTAGTAAAAATATCTTTTATGGAAATAGCAGGAGTTATGCAAATGGGTCTTACTCAAATGTGTCAGAAAGCTACTTTGCAACTACTCACTTCTAACCTAGGATTGCATCCTCTGCAAAGAGATAGAGCAGCGTCAAGCCTATCTGCCTACTGATAGAACCACCTTGTGCTAGTTCATGTCACCCTGTACAGCAGCTGCACCTTGTCTTCATTGACCTGACGCTGAAGTCCACAAAGTACCATATTTTTCCGTGTATAAGACGCGCCCATGTATAAGACACCCCCTACTTTGGGGGACCCCAAATTTAGAAACTGGGCATATGCACTATCCATGTATAAGACATGTATAAGGATGGATGGCAGCTAAGAGATTGAGGTTGAATCCTGACAAGACAGAAGTACTGTTTTGGGGGGACAGGACGCGGGCAGGTGTGGAGGATTCCCTGGTCCTGAATGGGGTAACTGTGCCCCTGAAGGACCAGGTGCGCAGCCTGGGAGTCATTTTGGACTCACAGCTGTCCATGGAGGCACAGGTCAAATCTGTGTCCAGGGCAGCTGTTTACCAGCTCCATCTGGTACGTAGGCTGAGACCCTATCTGCCTGCAGACTGTCTCGCCAGAGTGGTGCATGCTCTGGTTATCTCCCGCTTAGACTACTGCAATGTGCTCTACGTGGGGCTACCTTTGAAGGTGACTCGGAAACTACAACTAATCCAGAATGCGGCAGCTAGACTGGTGACTGGGGGCGGCCGCCGAGACCATATAACACCGGTCTTGAAAGACCTACATTGGCTCCCAGTACATTTCCGAGCACAATTCAAAGTGTTGGTGCTGACCTTTAAAGCCCTAAATGGCCTTGGTCCAGTATACCTGAAGGAGCGTCTCCACCCCCATCGTTCTGCCCGGACACTGAGGTCCAGCGCCGAGGGCCTTCTGGCGGTTCCCTCATTGCGAGAAGCAAAGCTACAGGGAACCAGGCAGAGGGCTTTCTCGGTAGTGGCGGCCACCCTGTGGAACGCCCTCCCACAAGATGTCAAAGCGATAAACAACTACCTGACATTCAGAAGACATCTTAAGGCAGCCCTGTTCAGGGAAGGTTTTAACGCGTGATATTTTAGTGTATTTTTGGTTTCTATGGAAGCCGCCCAGAGTGGCTGGGGAGGCCCAGCCAGATGGGCGGGGTATAAATAATAAATTATTATTATTATTATTATTATTATTATTATTATTATTATTATTATTATTATCATCATCATTATCATTATTAGACACCCCCAGATTTTTAACCTTATTTTGAAGTAAAAAAAACCTAGTCTTATACACGGAAATGTACAGTACTTAATACTTCAGTACTTAGCAAGTGAATATAAAGTAAAGCAACAAGGACTTCATGCCTCTGTAGACTAATTGTCAAACCCAAGAAAAATATACTCTATACATTTACTTGAAAACTGCATGCCTAATGGTACCTGTAGCATAATTGATTCCGGTGATGCCCCCCAAGTTACTCCAATTGAGGGTCTAAATACAGTGGTACCTCGGGTTACAGACGCTTCAGGTTACAGACTCCGCTAACCCAGAAATAGTACCTTGGGTTAAGAATTACATCCAAAAGATGGGGAGGAGAGCTTTCTCTACTTTTACTTGTTTTTGAGGAAGCTTTTAACCCAGGGGTCGGCAACCAGTGGCCCATGGGCCGCAAGCAGCCCACGGGGGTAGTTTAAATGGCCCACGAGCCGCCAGCCGAATCGAGTTGCCTGCTCAGCGAGTCCCCATGCACTGTGCTAAATCGGCACAGTGTGGAGGGGGGACTCGCTTCCACGGCACCGGAAACCGTCTGTGCAGACACAATCCGGCCCACGGAGCGATCTCCGCAGGAATGAACCGGCCCAGGCGAGGTAAAACTTGCCGACCCATTTTAACCTGTATGTTTATGTTGTGAACCACCGTGAAATCTTCAGATGGCCGCTGGAGAAAGCGCTGGGCTCACCTGGATCCCTCCTGCACCCTTTCAGGAGCCCAGAAAGGACTATTGCCCGGCTGCTGCTAAAACCAAGGGCCCATCTAGCCTGGCCTCCTGTTCTTACAGTGGTTGATCAGGTGCCCCAACAGGAAAACCCCAAGCAGGATGCGAGCACAGGAGCCCTCTTCTCCCTTCCTGCGGTTTCCAGCAACTGTTTTTCAGAAGCTTGGCTGCCTCTCCCTGTGGAGCCAGAGCAGAGGCCTCTCCTCCTCCTCCGGGAATTTGTCTAACACTCCTTGAAAGGCACATCAGTTGGTGGCCTCATGACCTTGGCATCTATGGCTGTGTGTGGATTAAAAAAGGTAAAGGTACCCCTGCCCGTACTGGCCAGTCTTGACAGACTCTAGGGTTGTGCGCCCATCTCACTCAAGAGGCCGGGGGCCAGCGCTGTCCGCAGACACTTCCGGGTCACATGGCCAGCGTGACGAAGCTACTCTGGCGAGCCAGAGCCGCACACGGAAACGCCGTTTACCTTCCCACCAGTAAGCGGTCCCTATTTATCTACTTGCACCCGGGGGTGCTTTCGAACTGCTAGGTTGGCAGGCGCTGGGACCGAACAACGGGAGCGCACCCTGCCGCGGGGATTCGAACCGCCGACCTTTCGATTGGCAAGCCCTAGGCGCTGAGGCTTTTACCCACAGCGCCACCCGCGTCCCTGTGTGTGGATTAAGCTAGAATTAAAAATGATAATAAGAAGAATATTGACAAACAGAAGAATGTGCAAATGAGGGCAACCAAGATGGTCTTATTTTATTTATGCATTTATTTAATTTCGATACTTCCCTATACCAGGGGTACCAACTTGAATAAAATATAGAAGTTTAGTGAGCACCACCTCACATAATAGTCACATGCTGTGGTGTGTGCATGCTATTTGAATGCCAATGCCTATCAACTGCGGGGTGCCCCCCTCAAATATTTTACTGGGGGGGGCAAAGACCCCTCACCCTCTAAGATTTGGCTCCTATTCCACAGGTCTCAGGATGCCTACAAGATAAAATAACAATATGAAAACAAAAAACACCCCCCCAACATGTAATCCCCACCTCCCTATCACATTTTTAAAGGACATTACATGTCAATCAGCCAAAGGCCAGGTTCAAAAGGTGTGTTTTCCCCTAGCGCTGAAAGCTGTACAATGAAAGCTTTTTCATCCTTCGTATGAATTCTTTGATGGCAAATGAGATCAAAGCTGTCCCTGAAGCTCTTTCCACATTCCACGCACTGATAGGGTTTGTCCCCTGTATGAATTCTTTGGTGGGAAGTGAGATTGGAGTTCTGACTAAAGCTCTTTCCACATTCCATGCACTGATAGGGTTTCTCCCCTGTATGAATTCTGTGATGGGAAGTGAGATGGGAGGTGGCACTGAAGCTCTTTCCACATTCCACACACTGATAGGGTTTCTCCCCTGTATGAATTCTTTGATGGGAAGTTAGAGAGGACCTCTTCCTGAAACTCTTCCCACATTCCATGCACTGATAGGGTTTCTCTCCTGTATGAGTTCTTTGATGGGAACTGAGTTGAGAGCTGTCCCTGAAGCTCTTCCCACATTCCACACATGGATAGGGTTTCTCCCCTGTGTGAATTCTTTGATGGGAATTAAGAGAGGAGCTGTCCCTGAAGCTCTTCCCACATGCCACACATGGATAGGGTTTCTCCCCTGTATGAATTCTTTGATGGGAAGTGAGATCAGTGCTCCGAAGGAATCTCTTTCCACATTCCACACACTGATAGGGTTTCTCCCCTGTATGAATTCTTTGATGGGAACTGAGTTGACAGCTGTCCCTGAAGCTCTTTCCACATTCTACACACTGGTAGGGTTTCTCCCCTGTATGAATTCTTTGATGGGAAGTGAGAGAGGAGTTCATACTGAAGCTTTTTCCACATTCCGCACACTGATATGGTTTCTCCCCTGTATGAACCATTTGATGGGTAGTGAGATTGGCCTTTTGTCTGAAACTCTTTCCACACTCCATGCACTGATAAGGCTTCTCCCCTGTATGAATTCTTTCATGGGACCTGAGATCAGAGCTCTTCCTGAAGTTCTTCCCACACTCCATGCACTGATAGGGTTTCTCCCCTGTATGAATTCTTTGGTGAGAAGTGAGATGGGAGCCCTGAGCGAAGCTCTTCCCACATTCCAAACAATTATATGGTTTCTCCCCTGTATGAACTCTTTGATGGGAAGTGAGATGGGAGCCCTGAATGAAGCTCTTCCCGCATTCCCCACACTGATAGGGTTTCTCCCCTCTGTGAATTCTCTTATGCTTAGTGAGATCGGATCTCTTACTGAAGCTCTTTCCACATTCCACACAATGATAGGGTTTCTCACCCGTATGAATTCTTTGATGGGAAGTGAGATGGGAGCTATGAGTGAAGCTCTTTCCACATTCCACACACTGATAAGGTTTCTCCCCAGTATGAATTCTTTGATGAGAAGTGAGTGAGGAGCTATCAATGAAGCTCTTTCCACATTCCACACACAGATAGGGTTTCTCCCCTGTATGAATTCTCTGATGCTTAGTGAGATCAGAGCTCGTACTGAAGCTCTTTCCACATTCCACACACTGATAGGGTTTCTCTCCTGTATGAATTTTCTGATGGGAACTCAGAGAGGAGATCGTAGTGAAGCTCTTTCCACATTCCAAGCACTGATATGGTTTCTCTGTTGTATGAATTATTTGATGGCAAGTGAGACGGCCACTCTGACTAAAGCTCTTTCCACATTCCCCACACTGATAGGGCTTCTCCCCTGTATGAATTCTCTGATGGGAAGTGAGAGAGGAGCTCTTCCTGAAGCTCTGTCCACATTCCATGCACTGATAGGGCTTCTCCCCTGTATGAATTCTTTGATGAGAAGTGAGATCAGAGCTCTGACTGAAGCTCTTTCCACATTCCACACACTGATAGGGTTTCTCCCCTGTATGAATTCTTTGATGGGTAGTGAGATGGGCTCTCTGATTGAAGGTCTTTCCACATTCCATGCACTGATAGGGCTTCTCCCCTGTATGAATTCTTTGATGGGAAGTGAGAGAGGAGCTCTTCCTGAAGCTCTTTCCACATTCCACACACTGATAGGGTTTCTTCCTAATGAGTTTTCCTTGATGGGAATTGGAATTGGAACTTTTTCCACTTTCAAGATATTTATACAGCTTCTCCATTGTGAGGATTTTGTCCTGATCACTCTTGTTCTTGATTTCCAGTACATCACTATCTGCAATAAAGAGAAATGGATTAGAGCCTCAGGGAGGAATTAATGTAGAATACTTGTTAAAACTGGTCAAAAAGGATGTTGAATCCACACCCTGAAAACGCAGTAAGGTAAAGGGACCCCTGACCATTAGGTCCAGTTGTGACTGACTCTGGGGTTGCAGCACTCATCTCGCTTTATTGGCCGAGGGAACCGGCGTAATAATAATAATAATAATTTTTATTTATACCCTGCACTCCCCAGCCAAGGCCGGGCTCAGGGTGGCTAAGAAGCAAAAATAAAAACAAGTTGAATGAATACAACTTAAAAACAAGATTGAATACAACATTAAAATATTGAAACGTTAAAATATTAAAATGCAGCCTCATCACAGGAGGAGAAAGGAAAAAGAAAGAGGGTGAGGGAATCAAATTGGCTCCAAGCCAAAGGCCAGGTGGAACAACTCTGTCTTACAGGCCCTGTGGAAAGAAATCAGATCCTGCAAGGCCCTGGTCTTATGAGACAGAGCGTTCCACCAGGCCGGAGCCAGTGTTAAAAAGGCCCTGGCTCTGGTTGAAGCCAATCTAACTTCCTTAGGGCCCAGACCACTAGGGTGTGGCTATTTCTAGACCTTAAGTTCCTCCGTGAGGCATACCGGGAGAGGCGGTCCCATATTTACGAGGGTCCTAGGCCGTGAAGGGCTTTAAAGGTCAAAACCAGCACCTTAAATCTGACCTTGTACTCCACCGGGAGCCAGTGCAGCTGGAAAAGCACTGGGTGAATATGCTCCCATGGCAGAGACCCCGTGAGGAGCCTCGCTTCAGCATTCTGCACCCGCTGGAGTTTCTGGGACAGCTTCAAGGGCAGCCCCACGTAAAGCGAATTACAATAGTCAAACCTAAACAAAAAAAAAATCCTTCCAGTAGCACCTTAAAGACCAACTAAGTTAGTTCTTGGTATGAGCTTTCGTGTGCATGCACACTTCTTCAGATACACTGAAACAGAAGTTGCCAGATCCTTCTATATAGTGAGAATGTGGGGAGGGGTATTACTCAGAAGGGTGGTGGGAATGGGTGATTGGCAGATAGCTGTGATGAGCCTGTTGACGACTCTTAACGACTGCAATAGGTCTTACAGGAAAAAGCAAGGGGTGAGAAGGTGAAAAATGGCTTTGTCATGTATAATGAGATAAGAATCCATAGGTCTTTTTCCTGTTTTGACTATGGCAGACCAACACGGCTACCTATCTGTAATAGTCAAGCCTGAAGGTGACCGTCGCATAGATCACTGTGGCCAGGTCGGGGCGGGAAAGGTAAGGGACCAACTGCTTGATTCGGCGAGGGTGGAAAAATGTCACGTACAGCTTCCAGGTCATGTGGCCAGCATGAGTAAGTCGCTTCTGGCGAACCAGAACAGCACACGGAAACACCATTTACCTTCCCGCCAGAGCGGTACCTATTTATCTACTTGCACTTTGACGTGCTTTCGAACTGCTAGGTTGGCAGGAGCTGGGACCGAACAATGGGAGCTCACCCCATTGTGGGGATTCGAACTGCCAACCTTCTGATTGGCAAGTCCTAGGCTCCCTGGTTTAACCCACAGCGCCACCCGCGTCCCTAACGCAGCAGTTCACATTTAAAAACAGCCAAACACCTTTGTCAGGCAACCCACTCTTGGGTTGGTGGAGAGCAAAGGTTATGGAATCCCTTCCGTTTCCAACATCAGTCTTCTCTTTGGACAACCAAAGACTGACAGGAGCAAAAACAAAAACAGAAAACCTGACAGAAGCTACTTCAACTTCCCTAACAACTCTGAAGTTTGCAGTTAAAATGGCCTCGATAGTTCAGACCAGCCTGATCCTTGTTTAAGAAGCTGCAACTGGAGGAAGATCATTCGCAGAAAAAACAGTAATTTACTCTTCAAGGTTTTTTGTGGGAATATTGTAATCCCAGGTACTGTATGGGGCGCTGTTGAATTCTGTGAAAATATATGAGGTTCATCACAGACAGCTGTTTTGAATTTAAAAAGAGATATTATGATTCCACAGGGAGCCTTACTAAGAGAGGCCACGATCCCACGGTTCTCCTCCATGACGTCGTTATGCAGAGCTCTCTGGTCAGGATCCAGCAACGCCCACTCCTCGTCCGTGAAACGAACAGCGACATCTTCAAAGCACACTGGACCCTAAAAGAAAAAGGGAAATGTCCTCCTCTGAGACAGCAGAAATATGATATGCTACACAATGCTCTGTTGTTTCCTTCCTGTAAATTGCGGTGTTGTTTCAATAGGATTGCTTTGCTGCACATTTTAAATATGGATGCTTATTTTAACGCTTTAATGGAATTATTTAATTCTGCGTTTTAATTATGGGTATTGGTCTTTGTGCAAATAGGTAGTACTCCACCTGTTGTTTTTCAAGTCATTCTGCCTACGCAAGCATCCAAGTTTCCCAGATGGAAGGATCCACTTTCCCCTCTCCTCGTGAGTTGTTCTGGAGAGGTTCCCTTCCAATGCTCTAAAGCCAAATTAAAGGGGTTCATGGGGGCATGGAGAGGGGGAGGAATGGGGGGCAGGCCCCATTTTGCAGCAGAGAGGGCTGGCTAGGTGAATCCTGGCCACTATTTGTTATCGTCTGTCCACTGCTTAGAAGCCTATTTTAGCATTCGATGATCACTCTAGAAATAAAATAAGCCTAGTTTGGCTGGCCATCTGTCTTGGATGATCTAGCTGAGACTCTTGCAATGCAGGGGATTGGACTTGATGACCCTTGGGGTCCCTTTCAACTCTTTGATTCTATGAAAACTGCAACTACAGATGAATCCTACTGGCGACATTCAGAAGCCTCGTGTCACAGAGTTATCTGGGCAGGAAATCCCACAGTTCACAGCTGGAGTTAACTCTTTCTTAGCAAGAACACGATATTCACAGACTTGGCTGAGTTTCAGGCCTCATAAGAACAGCAGCTCATTCCCTGAGGGTCTGTCAGTTTGCACTGTCACTCAATTAATGGACTAGTTGTCTAGGTGGAAGTTTCTTTATTGTGTGAAAAGTGAGATTATATAGTGCAGTTTGTTGAAGTGCCCTGGTAAAGAGGTGCTCTGTTGAGTATTCTGTTGGAGAGGTTTGCTATGAAGTGATGTTTTCAGGTCTTGGTTTATGTATTTGAGTGGAGTTTAAGATAAGGTAAGGTAAGGTTTATAAGATAGCTGTTTTGATGAGTGAGTTGTGTTTTTTCCTTAACTGTGTCAGGTTTCATAGGTACTGTTTTGTTTTATAATGTGAGGGACTACATTTGAAAAACGTGAGTTGGTTTTTTAGGAGTCAGGATGTTGTTCTCCTGCGCACAGAAGCATCTGGTCAGACTGTTTTTGTCTTTGGTCTACCAACCAAAGGCTAGGATTTATTCTTGTAGAAGGAAAGTGTACATGCAATGTTTTTCTAGAGGTGTTTTGCATATCAATACTTCCTGCACCTAATAAATGGGGGGATTGTCAGTCTGCATTTATTAGTGCAGAAAGCATTGATCTCTTTCCTATTCTGATTAATTCAAGAGGGTTCTGGAAGCTTGTCTGCATAAGAGAAATAAGCAGAAGGTTCCTGGTGTTTGGGTTATTCCTTCAGAGAAGCTGAGTACAGCTGGGTTAAAGTGGTTCTCTTATCTCTTCTGTCAAGGTCAGGCTGACTATAATAAGAGGCCAGAAGGAGCCTGGGTTTCTCTTTCTCTCTCTCTTGCTTCTGGTGTTCTGTACAAAGTATGCTGAGTGTTAAGGTTTAGACTTATTATGTTATGTAAGTAAAGTCTGCTGCAACTGGATTTCTTATGGGCAGTGCCAATCTGCTAACTATATATTGGAGTTCTGCTCTGGATCAATATTGAGTCGAATTCCATGTCAGGGTCTTCCTAAAATCAGTTGCTGAGAGTGAAGGCTTTCTAACTCCCCTCCTCTCTGGGGTTTCTTGCAAGCGATTGAGCAGTGCGCCAGTGTGCAGCCTGCCTTTGCTCCTCCATTGTCAGACGTCTCCTGGTTCTGAGAGACAATCAGGGAGGGTGGCTTCTGGCAGAAGAAGAAGGAGCCACCGGTAGCTCCTCCTTCTCCTGACTCACCTCTGCCTCTCGACCTCCCTCCTCCCACTCGCCTCCTTCCTCTTCTGGCTCTGATTCTGCACTGCATTCTGCCACAGAGTCTCCCAGCTCACTAAGCCCTGTTACCCCTTCAGATTCTGACACCTCCTCTTCCCAGGTTTCTCCCTCTGACCGCTCATCCTTCCTCCACCTCCACTCCTTGGGCTCTGAGACGTTTTCCCTTCCTGGTTCCCCGGCTGCTTCCTCCCACCACTCCTCTGTGCCCAACCAGTCCATGACATTGCTCCATCCCTCGGCCTCTGACCCCACAAGGCAGCTTCCCCTGACCTGATCTGGTTCCACAGCCGCTGCTTCACTTCTGCCCCCATGAAAAGATGGATCAGGAGGTCTTGCCGGCATCATTCTGTCACCTGCAAGAGAAAAAAGGTAATCAGGATGCCAGGAGTGCCTGCTTCTCTCACAAGGGAAACAGGACATCTCTAACAACAGATGGGCTTTGAGAAGCCTTACCTACTGAGTGCAGTTGGACATTTGTTTCATATGCTTGTCGTGCAGAAATATGTCTCCCCTGTTCTAGACCCATGGCTCCAACAGTCACCCCCCCAAAAAAAACGAGATGAAAAGAACCCACAGATTAGTTGGGAAACCAACAAAAGGAGACCAAAAGGAGAAAACCCACCTTCCTCCTTACCCAATAGCCTCTCTCTGGTGTCCAACGGAGGCCTCTCTGTCTCACAGGAATCCATGTTCATTTCTGCAAAATGATCATTTTCCTGAAAGACCAACAAGGATTCAAAACAGAGAAAGGTGAGAAATATTACAAAGAGAATGAAAAAGAAAAAAACTTTAAGAGTGTTAGATCTCATTCCATGGATGCCTCCCCAGAAAAAAGGATGGACCATCAGTAGGTCATTATGGGATGTTCTCCATCCTGTTTGGAGCCCCTTGGGAGTATCCAGAGGAAAGTCTCTTCTCACCTGCTTTCTCTCCTCTGCCTGACTCAGGAGGAAACCTTCGGCCAGGGCCACCGCCTGGGAACTGGTCTCTGCTCCGCATTCCCTCACCCAGCTCTCCATCTCCAGTGGAAGGACAGCCAGGAACTGCTCCAAGATCACCAGGTCCAGCATCTCAGCTTTCGTGTGCCTTTCCGGCTTCAGCCACTGATGGTCAAGGTGGTAGAGTCGGCCGCAAACCTCTCGGGGGCCTTTAGCCTCCTGGCAGCAGAACTGCTGGCTCTGCACCTCTGAGCGGAGGGGGTCCTCCTCACCCAGGATCTTGTGCACAGAGTTTTCCCAGAATCCCCCACTGCTCCCAGTTTGGATGGCATGGCCTCTTTCTGCTTCAGGGCCAGCTGAGTCGTGCTCATCCATCTGTGCTCTCAGGAAGCCTCTGAGAGATCAAAAGGAACCCTTTGGTCTTCTGCCAAGTTCTGTCCGTCTTAATGAAAAGCTCTAGGAAATCCTACAAAGCAAATACATTGTTCTGTTACAAAAGTTGTACAATATCAGGAGAAGAAAAAGTTTCCCTGAGCAAGCAAGGGTGAGTCTTGCTGGGAACCAGGGTAGGACTGCACCACAGCCCAGACTCTGAGCTATCTTTCTAAAAAGGAGGAGGAGGAGGAGGAGGAGGAGGAGGAGGAGATGTAGGCCTTTAGAAGGGAGATTGTGGAAATGTGGAGGCAAGCGAAAAGATTAATGCGAGGGGACTCAGCCTGGTTGCTCCTTCCTTCCAGTCAATGCATGAAGTCAGAACTGATTGACAAGGGAGTCACTGGTGCCTCGTGAAAAATGACTAGGAGTGTTGAGTTCGAATCTCCTTTTTTGTAGCTTGAAGCCATGGGTTGGAATCCTACGCCCAGGTGACATGGCTCTCCTATCTCCTCTCTGTCTCCTCTTCTCCAACTAAACATACCCAGCTCTCCTCTGCCAATAAGGGGGCAGTAGAAGCAGAAAGAAAGAAGAGAAATAAAGGAAGAGATTTGGGAGCAGCCATTCATACATGTTTCCTCTGTTGTGCAATGACGCTGACCTGTGTCACACACAGCAGAAGTAGTACAGGAGAAAAAGGAGGAGGAGGAGGAATAGGAATAGGAAGAAGCAGCCTCTAGCTCTCCTAGAAGGAAGATTGCAATGCAAAATGTGGAGGCAACTAAAGGGATTTCTGGAAGATGAATCAGCCTGGTTTCTCCATCCTTCCAGTCAATGCATGAAGTCAGAACTGACTGACAAGGGAGTCATTGGTGCCTCGTGAAAAATGGATGTTTGGCTCTAGTGGGGGTCCTCACCTGGGGGTCCTCAGGAGTTGTTCTCCCCCCACCCCCACTCCCCTGCTCCTGTCTCCTTTTCTTGCACTTGGACTCTCTGCCGCTCTCCAGACAGACTCCTGGGGTGGGGTCCCTTTTTCTTTGCTCTGAGGGCCAGGAATGTATCTCGTCAACCCCCTGAGGGCCAAGTGGATGAGGCCAAAGACACCTCCCTTGAAATTTAGGCGGGTAATTTAGTATTAGTATTCTGTTAGATAGCTTAACCCCCCCACAGCCATTGATGCCAAGGTCCCTGGAGGCTCAGGGAGTAGCAGCGCCCATTTCCGGCTGGTTTTCCAGCAACAATCCCTTTGGGAGAGAGAGGATGTGGTCCTGGGATGCCCTGCTCTGGGTGCGAGGGGATTGCTGCAGTGGCCTCCGTGGGGAGCTGCCCTGGGAGACACTGGGAAACTGGTCTCCAATGCAGCAGCCAGACTCTGGGCTGGGATCCCTCTCTTTATTCCTGGCCTTTCTCTCCCACCTTAATTTCCTCCCTCCCTGTGGGGGGTTTTTTTTGGGGGGGGGGGGCTAGTCCACCTCCTCGTCCAGCTTTGGAAAACCATTTGCAGATGTTTCCTCTGTTGTGCAATGAGGCTGAGCAATGTCACACAGAGTTAAAGTCCCAGGGAGTCCTTTCTTTAAAGAAGGGAGATTTTTTCTGAAACGGGGGGGGGGGCGGAGGGCTAAAGGAGTTTGGGATCCTCTGATCCGCAGGAAGGAGAGCGTGGCAGACCTGGCCCCTCCCTGGCAGGACCCTCTCCTCCCTGACTTGGGGTCCCCCCCCTTGCAGGAGCAGATCAGGCCCCCCAGGCCCCCTCCCCTGCTGCAGCCCTGGGACCCCACCCCCGTCTCCCCACTGCACCTTCTGGGGGGAGAGAGAGGAGACTCACCAGATCCCAGGAGGGGAGAGCGAGGCAGCCCTTGCAGCAGAGACACAAAGCAACACCCCCCTCCCTTGCAGGAAAGGACTGGGGAGGGAGGGGCTTTGGCTCTGGAGGACCTGACCCCCCCTTGCTTCCTGTCCTCTCTAGGAAGGCAGCTCGGTTCCCTTTAACCCTTGCCAAGCCGAGTCCCTCCAGCTCAGCCCTCTCTCCCTTGGCAGAACCTCAGATTCTTATTATTTCTTATGCATTTAGGGGGGCAGCTGCCCCCCCTGGCTCCGCCAATGCCCAGATATCCTTTTGGGGGGGAGGCTCTTGGCTGGACTCTGAGCATCTCCCTCCCTTGGCCAGAAACCAGAGGAAGAGCTTGCAGGGGAAAGGGCTTTGCAGGAGGCAAGGAAGCTCCTCCTAGTATTCAGGAGTGGAGAGATAGGAGGGGATCCCAGGGTCATCTAGTCCAACCCCCAGCACTGCAGGAATCTCAGCTAAAGCATCCATGGCAGATGGCCCTCCGATCTCTGCTGAGAAACCTCCAAGGAAGGAGAGTCCCCCACCTCCCAAGGGAGACCTTTCCCTGCCCAACTGCTCTTAGATGTCCCTCAAGGCAGCCGGTCCTGAGTTCTAGCCCTGCTGAAATAATCGCGCTGGCTGCCAAGGAGGAACCCAGCAAAGTTCAAAATAAATAAATCCCATTCTCATCATAAATGAGTAATACTTTCTTGTGCATGCTTTTTCTGTCTAATAATTCTTATGCATGCTTGTTATGCCAATATACAGAAGTATATTATTCCCCCTTCCAGAAATGCTGAATTGCTAATTCAAGGGACACTGAAGTCCTTGCAGAGATGACAGGGCAGCTTTCCAGATTAGTTAGCTGGGAGTGAGACAGTTGGCAGAGTGGCATTGGGCTCGCTAAGATGCCAAATACTACAGGAATTGCTTTCCTGAGCCTTTTTAGGACTGCAATACCATTTTAAAAGTAGATTAATTTTTATGTGATGGCCATGTGTGAGCAAAAACTCCACATCTGCCAAGCTTTCAGGAGCAGGACTAAGGGGTGGAATGAAGCCCCCCAGATCCCCAAAGGTTGAGGGAAAGGGTCTATCTCCCTTCTTCCTTCCCATTATCAGTTCTTTCCACCTATGAAATGGGAAGAAAGCAGCTGCTCATGCTAAGCGCAGGGTTTGTTGGGGTTGAGATTAATGAGCTGACTGTGGTGTGATTCATCAGTTATAAATATGATTTGTCCTTATCTGTTAAGTGAAGTCACATTTGAAACAATACAGAAGCAGTCGAAGGGAATTTCCTAGGAAGTCTTTTACTCCATCTCACCTGCAATCGTCTGTGCTGAACAAACAGAAACCCATAGATAGTGTGAAATTACTGGGAGTTACAGTCTCCAAATAACACTCAACACATGCAAGCAGATTAATGCAATAGTACATATGATTTCCCTACCTCCTTTTTAAAAAACTGCTTTTATTTATTTTCATGGTAGAAAAGATAATTTTAAAGAAAGCAGTGGTTACAACCATAAACAACAAATACCTTACCCTGATGAAATTGCAGACTTTCATCATGCCATGTGTTAAAGTTTCATTTGATTACAGTGGTAAGGTAAAGGTAAAGGTACCCCTGCCCATACGGGCCAGTCTTGACAGACTCTGGGGTTGTGCGCCCATCTCACTCTATAGGCCGGGGGCCAGCGCTGTCCGGAGACACTTCTGGGTCACGTGGCCAGCGTGACAAAGCTGCATCTGGCGAGCCAGCGCAGCACACGGAACGCCGTTTACCTTCCCGCTAGTAAGCGGTCCCTATTTATCTACTTGCACCCGGGGGTGCTTTCAAACTGCTAGGTTGGCAGGCGCTGGGACCGAGCAGCGGGAGCGCACCCTGCCGCGGGGATTCGAACCGCCGACCTTTCGATTGGCAAGCCCTAGGCGCTGAGGCTTTTACCCACAGCGCCACCCGCGTCCCGTGATTACAGTGGTACCTTGGGTTAAATATGCTTCAGGTTACAGACGCTTCAGGTTACAGAGCCCGCTAACCCAGAAATATTACCTCGGGTTAAGAACTTTGCTTCAGGATGAGAACAGAAATCGTGCTCCGGCGGCACGGCGGCAGCGGGAGACCCCATTAGCTAAAGTGGTGCTTCAGGTTAAGAACAGACCTCCGGAACGAATTACCGTATTTTTTGCTCTATAGGACGCACTTTTCCCCCTCCAAAAATTAAGGGGAAATGTTTGTGCGTCTTTGGAGCGAATGCAGGCTTCTTGGCTTCAGCGAAAGCAACGCGAAGCCTCCAAAGCGCAGAGAGAGGCTCCAGAGGCTACAGGTTGTTTTTGCTGAAGCCTGGTGCACACCGACCCCTCTCACTCTCCAGGCTTCAGGGATAGCCGCCTGAAGCCTTTGGAGCGCAGCGGGAACTCGGGCTGCGCTCCAAAGGCTTTGGGTTCCTTTTGCTGAAGCCGGGAGAGCTGTGGCTTGAAGCGCGACTGGCGGTGTCTGCGCAGCTTGCCCCGAGGCAGCTTGGCCGGCCGGGTGGGCTGAGGGAACTCCTTGGCTATGCAGACGAAGTGCGGCATCACCGCCTGGTAGCTCAAGTAGATGCCCATCAGTTCTGTGGGCTTGGTGGCGGCGGCAGCCATCAAGCGGGGGAAAGAGAAAAGCAGCAAAAAAGGGAACGCCGAAAAAGAGCGCGCGCGGCAGAAAACCAGTGCCCCGAAGAGCACCTCGCGCTTGGGCCTTGCTTTGTGCTGCTGCTTATTCTTCGCTGCCTTGAGGCGTATCTCTCTAATGCGAGGGAGACCCGGGCGAAAAAGGCAGGAAAGCCGCCAGAGGTGGGGTGAGAGGGTGGCTTCTGCCGCTTCGCGGCCGAAAAAGCGCACTGGAGAGGAGGGTAAATCCTGCTGGTGGCGGCGACGGGCAGAAAGAAGAATACACAGGATGAAACGGTGAAATCTGCTATGATTAAATGGGCACAAGATGTTGGACATAATATTATGTTTGCTGACTGGGAACAGTTATGGACCACAGGTATGAAGTTTACGGCATGTAATGCCTTAAGAGAAAACATTATGAAAATGATTTACAGGTGGTACATGACCCCAGTCAAGCTTGCAAAAATTTATCATTTGCCCGATAATAAATGTTGGAAATGTAAAGAATATGAAGGTACATTCTTTCACCTTTGGTGGACGTGCCCAAGGATTAAGGCTTTCTGGGAAATGATATATAATGAAATGAAAAAGGTATTTAAATATACCTTCCTGAAGAAACCAGAGGCCTTTCTCCTGGGCATGGTCGGCCAATTGGTGTTAAAGAAGGGTAGAACTTTCTTTATGTATGCCACAACAGCAGCAAGAATACTCATCGCAAAGTATTGGAAGACACAGGATCTACCCACTCTGGAAGAATGGCAGATGAAGGTGATAAGACTATATGTGACTGGCAGAAATGACCGGCAGAATCCGAGACCAGGGAGAAGAGTCAGCGGAAGAAGATTGGAAGAAATTTAAAGACTATCTACAGAAATATTATAAAATTAATGAATGTTAGAATGATGTCGGATAGAATTTAAGTGGTTTTCAGCTGTAATGTTTTAAGAGAATATGGAAAAAAGGTTTAGAAGTAGGTCAAAACATTGATAAGGATTTGCTGAACTAACAATTGAATTGGGATACAAAAAAGGGAGGTACGAGGAGGTCTGGGAAATAAGTTAATGAAAAATAAGCTATTGAAATTTTGTGTGTTTTTTTTTAAAGTATTTTCTGTTTTGTATTTTTGTTATATTTTTCTTTTTTTCTTTTTGATTTTCTTTTTATTGTATTAATACTGAAAACTTTAATAAATATTTTATAAAAAAAAAGAAAAGAAAAAAAGAGAAAAAAAGAAGCGGGCGCTCCGCTGGTGTCCCTGCGCCACGCTCTCTCTCTCGCCTGTGCACACAGGAGCTTGCTCAGATGACAAGCAATGCCACTTAAAGGCGGTGAGGCCGCTTCCCTTCCGCCTGACGCGCCCCCCCACCGCCCCTCTCCCTCGCCGCCGTGGGGGGGATTGCTCTTCCAAGGAACGGCAGAAAGACCCGCCAGCACCCACCGCAGAAACGGCGGGGGAGGGAGCGAGGGAACCCAGAAGGTGATGTATGGGGGGGGAGACGAGGGACGCGGCAAAACACGTCGCCCCTGCCTGCTGGGGGCGGGGGTTCCTGGAGAATAAGCGGCCCCTTTTTTGCAGGGGGAGGCAGCGAAGGCAGCCGGGAAAGCAGACATGGAATAGGCACGATGGGATCTCCCTACTTTCTTACTTTTTTAAAAACTTTGAAACAGCCACAGGGGAAGCATAGAATCATAGTGAAGGGGTGAAGGTCAGGATGACCAATGGAGAGCCAGACCAGAGCCATTTTTATAAGAACCTCTGAAGCCATATTATAGAGCCATCTAGAAGCTAAAAACATAAAGCCATTTTAGAAAGCTAAAGACTATTTCTCTTTCTCCTGTTTGCCACTTTGCCACCTTTTGCATAGGCAGCTAGGTTGCAAGGATGTGGTTAGGGTAGCTTGCACCTGCAGGAAGTTTGCCAGTTGAGGTTAAGCAATTTCTGAGAAACGACCCCTGACAAAGGCAAGTAGCAGAATGTTTGCTGACCACCAGGCTCCAGATATAACTCTTAGTGAGAAACTGCTAAACCACAGGACTCGCTTCGGTACATTTCCAAGAACAGGTGGCTCAGGGGTACTTACTGGAAATAGTAAATAGGTCAAGCAGCTTAATAGGCCAACAGCACCACCTAGTGGAATAGGCAGCTTGAAACCGAACAAGGCGAATGCCAATTCCTATTGGTTGAGCTTCGATAAATATGCATTAGAAGGGGAGTGCCGAGGGGCTGAGCTGTGCTTTGCAGAAAGGTATATAAGTTGCCTACCCCTCAGGCTCTTGTGCTGCAAAACGGATGGATCCTCACATCAATTTTCTTGATTCCCCCCCTAAAAACTAGGTGCGCCCTATGGTCTGGTGCGCCCTATGGAGCGAAAAATACGGTAAGTAGTTAACCCGAGGTACCACTGCACTCTAAAAGATCACACCATATTTTCCCATGATTACTGGTTGGAGTCTTTAAAAAAAAATTTTTTTTTTAAGCAAATTTTACATAACAAATTTAAATTCAAACAAATATCTCATCTCATCATGGAGGATTCCCTGACTCAAGGACTTCTTCCACCTGACTTGCTCCCTCTCTGGCCCTAGGACTCCTCGTGAGGAGCTGTTCCTGGAGGGAGACCTGTGAGGGGAGAGACTGCGCCAGGCAAAGCCTCCTTCCACCTGCCTTGCTCCACCCTCTAGTCTCTGCTTTTCAATTTCCATTGTATTATTTTATGTACTGTGGCTTGCCGTTTTATTTATTATAGTTGAGAAATTATTTATTGTAACTGTTAAGACTGAATTTCTGTTTAACTTTTATATGCTGATACTATTATTTTATACTGTTCTAATGATTGTTGAGGGACGCAGGTGGCGCTGTGGGTAAAAGCCTCAGCGCCTAGGGCTTGCCGATCGAAAGGTCGGCGGTTCGAATCCCCGCAGCGGGGTGCGCTCCCGTAGTTCGGTCCCAGCGCCTGCCAACCTAGCAGTTCGAAAGCACCCCCGGGTGCAAGTAGATAAATAGGGACCGCTTACTGGCGGGAAGGTAAACGGCGTTTCCGTGTGCGGCTCTGGCTCGCCAGATGCAGCTTTGTCACGCTGGCCACGTGACCCGGAAGTGTCTCCGGACAGCGCTGGCCCCCGGCCTCTTGAGTGAGATGGGCGCACAACCCTAGAGTCTGTCAAGACTGGCCCGTACGGGCAGGGGTACCTTTAATGATTGCTGAATGTTACTTTTTTGTTGTAGGTTGCTTATTTTAAAGTTATGTTTTATTATCTCATTTTTGTATTGCATTAGATTATAAGATGTACATTTTTTGTTTCTTCAGTTTGTAAACTGCCTTGAGTATTATAAGATAGAAAGATGGTATACAAATTTAAAATGCTGATGATGATTTCCAGCAAACATTTAAAGCAGTTCTATATATTTTTGCTACTCTTACAGGTGTTAAATACCACCAATACATCATTTTCATATAATTTTCCTTCAACGCACAGAACGCTGCAAATTTCAAGTCCTCCCTCCAGTTTTTTCCAAGATGAAAATTGAATATTATGCCCAATATATTGTGTTTAATCATTACTGATTAAACACCTGCTACAATTTGACTTCTTCATCTTTTGTATGCCACTCTAGCAACAATTTATACATTTTAGAAAGTAACTTCACATTATTTTCCAATAAGTCTTCTTCAAACCTTGAAATTTCTGTACTAAATCCATTTTTCTTATCTATTTTAAACACATCATTTAATTGATGCTATTGCAACCAATCTGTAACCAACTTTCTTAGGTCTTCAAAACTTTTCAATTTCAGTTGTTCTACTTCTATGAATAACTCTCTATAGGTTGCCCATTCACATTTCACAGTAGTCTTTTTTAGAGAGATAGCTTTCACTGATGAAAGCCACCATGGTGTTTTCTGTTCTAACAGGTTTTTATATTTTTCCCATACTCCATAAATTGCTTTTCTTACCAAATGATTCAAAAATCATTTTGCACTTTGGTCTTCTTATACCATAAATGTGCATGCCAACCAAATCTATTACCATGACCCTCAAGGTCTAAGTTGTCTGTACTTTTTAACATTATCCACTCCCGTAGCCAGCAGAGACATGATGCCTCATAATATAATTTCAAATCCAGCAGAGAGAAGCCACCTCTTTCTTTGGTATCTGTTAATAGTTTATATTTAATCCTTGGTTTCTTGCCCTGCCAGATAAATTTGGAAATATATTTTTGCCATTGTTTGAAGTGTCCCTCTCTGCTGACCATGGGTATTGTTTGAAATATAAACAACATTCTTGTAAGGTAATTTAAAAAGTTTGGGAAATGATTTACAACGAATTGAAGAAAATGTTCAAAAACCCGAGGCATTTTTGTTGGGGATTGTAGGGAAAGACCTGCCAAAAAAGTTGAAAAACATCTTCATGTATGCAACAACGGCCACAAGAGTTCTGGTAGCACAAGGATGGAAGACTGAAGAAATCCCAACTAAAGAATCATGGCAACAAAAATTGACGGACTATGCAGAATTGGCAAAATTGACATATAAGCTACGGGACAAGGATAACTGTGACTTTAAGGATGAATGGGAACCATTTACAAAGTATCTGAAGACGCAACAAAGCGAACTGGACTCTTTGGCAGGTTTTGAATAAACATTCCCAAACCTTTTATTGATAATGATCAGCTAAATAGTTTGGTGATCTATACAACTTTGTCACATGCAGAAAAATGCATTTTTAGAGAAACCAAAGACTGGAACTGGGGAAGTCGGGGGTGGGGGGAGATTGTGGGGAGGGGAGGAAAAATGGGAGGAAACAAGGATGATATGTTTTTGGATAATATGTCTTGTTATAATTTTGAATATTTTTTTAAAAAATGAAATATAAACAACATTCTTGGCAATACATTCATTTTCATAACTGAAATTCTTTCCCAAAGTGATAGATTCATCTTTCCCCAGATCTCCACATTTTTCTTTGTCTCATTCCACGTTGTTACATAATTATCCTTTAAAATGTTTATATTCTTAGCAGTTAACCATACCCTCAGATACTTCACCTTTTTTAATTGTCAATTGTGTTGCTAGTTGTAGTTTATTTTTATTTTGTTCTGTCATATTTTTCACCAGTACTTTTGTTTTATTTTTATTTATCTTGAATCCTGCTACCTGTCCAAACTCAAATATTTTATCTAATACCCTTCGTATACTTACCAACGGTTTTTCCACTGTTATTACAAGGTCGTCTGCAAATGCTCTCAATTTATACACTTTGCACCCAACTGTTCTACCTTTTACAGTGGTGCCTCGCAAGACGAAATTAATTCGTTCCGCAAGTTTTTTCTTCTTGCGAGTTTTTCGTCTTGCGAAGCACGGTTTCCCATAGGAATGCATTGAAAATCAATTAATGCGTTCCTAGGGAAACCGCTTGCCAGGCTGGCGGTGCGGAGAAGGGCTTTTCTCCCCACCGCAAGCCTTCAGGACAGGTACGGGAACAGAGGGGAAGGCGCGCGGCGCTTTCCCTCTGTTCCCGGGGCTTGCGTGGGAGGAGGGTTTTTCCTCCCCACCGCCAACATTCAGAACAGCATTCTGAATGTTGGCGGTGGGAAGGCAAACCCTCCTCCCACCCCAAGTCTTCAGGAAAGCCATCCGAAGCTGGGCGGCGGGAGAAGGTGTCCCCGCCCCGCCGCCCGGCATCGGAGCTTTGTTCCGATGCCGGGCGGCGGGAGAAGGCGTTCCCGCCCTGCCGCCCGGCATCGGAGCTTCATTCCGATGCCGGGCGGCGGGAGAAGGCGTTCCCGCCCCGCCGCCCGGCATCAGAACGAAGCTCCGATGCCGGGCGGCGGGAGGAGGTCCAAGGACAGTGGGGAAGACGCGCTGCGCTTCTCCGCTGTCCCGGAGATTTCCCTATGGGCTTTCGTCTTGCGAAGCAAGCCCATAGGGAAATTCGTTTTGCGAAGCGCCTCCAAAACGGAAAACCCTTTCGTCTAGCGGGTTTTCCGTCTTGCGAGGCGTTCGTCTTGCGGGGTACCACTGTATTTCTTCATTAAATCTTATGTTCCTCACCAGGGTCTCTAATACTAAAATAAACAATAATGACAACAAGGGGCAACCCTGTCCTGTCTCTTTTGTAATTTTACACTTTTCTGATGCTACATTATTCACTATCAGCATTGCCTGCTGATCTGTATAAATTGCATCAATTCCTCTTAAAATGTTTCTCCAAAATTCACTATTTCCATAGATTTTTTCCAAGACACGTTGTCAAAGGCCTTCTCTGCCTCCACAAACATCAAAGCAGCCTGCTTTTCATTCCTGACCTCCAGATATTCCATTATATCAATTATATTCCTTATGTTGTCCTTCAGCTGTCGGCCAGGAAGAAAGCCAACTTGATCCTGATGAATTAACTTTTTAAACAACAATTCACCATAATATTAGCAAATAATTTATAATCATTGTTGAGCAGAGAAATAGGCCTATTTTTTACTGAAAGCAAATCTGTGTCTTGTTTGGAAGTAATTTTATAAATGCCTCTTTCCATGAATCTGGAATTTTCCCTCTGTTCAATATTTTATTCATTACATCTTTCAACGGTTGTATCAGAAAGTCTTGTAGTTATTTTCATAATATTTGGCTGATAGACCATCTGGCTCTGGCGATTTACCTAATTTTAAATGGTTAACTCCTTGTTGCACCTCTTTTATTGTTATTGGTGCATTCAAATAACTTTCTCTTTCAGAATTTTTGGTAACTTACTCTGCTTTAAATATTCTTCAATTATATCTTTATTTTCTTTACCAGCTTGATATTGCTCTGTATAATATTTTACAAATTGCCTTCTAATATCCTTCGGGTTATCTACTATTTTGCCTTCTATTCTCAATTTATTTATTACAGTCTGTCACCGTTTCTTTTTTTAATTGCCAGGCAAGTAGTTTCCCTGGTTTATTTGCAAATCCAAAGTTTTTCTGCCTTAGCATTTTAATCTTCCATTCAATTTCTTGGTTCACTATCATTGAGAATTGTATTTGTGGGGATCTGAAGATCTATGGACTATAAATTTGACCAAGGTGAAAGTTGGAGCCTTTGGATTATTTGGACTTAAAAGGATTAAAAAACAAGATTTGAGCTCCACCTTTAAACATGGAGGTCTGGCTGGAAGGAACATGGACATTATAGGGATAGTGCCCCTCCGAGATTTGGTGTTAAACACAAAGGACTTCCAAAGAAACCGGCAGAGAGGGACTGAGATTTAAGGGCCTCAGACGTGAGGTTGCCAGGCTGATAGTAGATGGACTAATGGACATCGGTTTGGGGATCGAAACCGGGGAAGGGAGGGTGGGGTTTGGAAATCCAAAGGGTGTTTAATTTTCTTTCTTACTTTTTTCTTTCTAATTTTGTGTTGTTATTAGTACAAAAATGGGGAATTCGTGGAAGGGAAACTGGTTCGACCCTAGGAAAAATTTTTAAGCATAAATGATTGATGTATATAAGTTAAAAGTTGATATATAAATTGAACTAAATATAATAACAAACTAAGGTTAAAAATTTAGGGATAAGAACTTGTTTGATAAATATTTGGACATGGAATACAAGAAGGGGAGGTGAGGGGAAGTCGTGGAAAGAAGTTATTGAAAATTTGGATTGTAATGAGTGATATTTTTTTTCTTTTTCTTTTTTGTACAATTTGAAACTTTAATAAATATTATTTTTTAAAAAAAGAGAATTGTATTTGTAACGTTTTTACATTTCGTTTTATTGAATCTTTTCAGGGTTTTTTTTAATCAATTCTTTTTCATTTCTAATCAATTCTTTCAAAATTTCTTTTTACCTTCTCTAACCTTTTTTTGATATGCACTTTGCTGAATAAAGAAAAGCTATCACCACTGCTTTACTTGTATCCCAGACCATATTATTTTCTGTCCCTTGATTCAAATTTAATTCAAAATAGTCTTTCAGGATTTTTACTGTTTTTTTGCAAAGTTAGTTGGTGTCAGGGGACTGCCATCAGAACAGGGGAGGGAGGCAGGGGAGCAGTTGGGATACAGAGTATCTCCAAAGATCCTGAGGAGCAACTCCTCCTCCAGCGGTGGGGAAAGCCACACCTCCAGTGAAGGAGGGAAGGGACCAGCCAAGTGGGGAAAGGGGTTGAGGATGCTGTGGAGAGCCCCAGCACCTCACATAGCCAGGCTGACCAGGAGAGACGCACACCCCTTCCGTTGCCCAGCCTGCACAGAGGGGTGAAACGTAAGGAAGGGAGGTGGAGGCTTGGGGTACCGAAGTTCTTATGCTGGGGGAGAAGCCAGAAGGGGCCACTCCCGGATTCTGCAAGTGACTAAGATGGACATGAACTTTGTGTTTCTGCACTGTAAATAGTTTGCACCACTAAAAACCGTAAAAGACAGGTCGGAATCCCACCTGGTTACTCACGAGCAACCACCACCCACATCTGACAACAATCCGGTAGTCATTGCGGTTGCTCGCGTGTAGCAGTGGAGAGCGGTACGATGGATCAAGAGGATACTGGGAGTCTGGAGGAGCAAAGAGCAGCGGGCAGAGGGGCTACAGGCAGAAGAGGTGGCCCGGAACCTAGCAGCCCTGAGGCAGAAGAACGTGGAGCTGGAAGCGCACATCGCTGAGCTCGCAGCGAGGCTGGAGGAGTGCAGAGTGCAGGACCAGCAAATCAGAGCAGCTCCGGTGGGGAGAAAAGTACCATCTCTGGTGAGCAATTTTGGTGGGAACCCTCAAGAATACCTTGCCTTTAAGACTGAGATTAAATATGCCTGGACTTACAAAGGAGGGAATCTGCTAATGATGAGGAGAGGGTGGCATTCATAGTTTCCCATTTAGAAGGGGCAGCCCGGGAATAGGTGAGACACCTAATAGCGGTGGGAAATGATGCCCTCCAGGACTTGGGGAAATTTTATGAGGTGATGGACGCAATGTTTACCAGTGAAATTCAGGGGGATGTCACACAGCAGGAGCTACTGACCCTCAAGCAGGGATCCCTGACTGTTTGCAGCTATTGGTCATGGTTTGCAATGCTGGTGCACAAGCTAGACTAGGATTTGTTGTCCGAACCCATGCAGGCGCTCTTTAGGGCAAGCTTAAATTTGGACGTTAAGGATGAGCTCTCCAGGGGACCCTGACCGAGATCCATGGATGAGCTGACCAAGGCGGCGTTATCTACTGGTGTTCGGCAAGAGGCGCGTGTACAAGAAAGGCGGGAAGTCAGAAGGGTTATATTTATTCTTAGCATAAATTACTGCACCTCTTTTTTTAGTTTTGTCTGATGATATAAAGTCCATCCCCAGTTGTTTGTTCATCAAGACTTTTCTGTTTTCTTGCTACATGTGCTTCTTGCATATTATGTCCAAATTCTCTAGTCACCTAATCAACGAAGTTTGTAACTCCATCCCTAAAAGAGAGACTTCTCTGGCTTAATTTGTTTTTGAGAAAGCCATGCTTTCAACCTGTATATTTATGTTGTGAACCACTGTGAAATCTTCAGATGAAGGGCACATAATTTTTTAAAATGAGAATAAACAAGGATATTGACAAGCTGGAACATGTACAAAGGAAGATGACCAAGATGATCTAATATTATTTATGTATTTATTTAATTTGTATACCATCCTATACCAGGACTGCCAACCTGAATAAATTATTGGGGGGGGGCAGGTAAGCCCCACCTCGCATAATCAATCACAGGATGTGATGCAGGCACACCATTAGAATGGCAATGCCTATCAACAGGGGAGTGGCCCCCTGAAATTTTATTTTGTTTTTGTAAAAAAAAAATCTGATGTAAACAGCATTTATCAATCTCAAATTACAATTACAATTCAAATATATATCAATTATAAAGCAAATTATACATTTTGTGTGGCCTCCTGCATGGTAGATTTCAAAGTGAGATAATTTTATTTCATCCTGCTTCTGAAATCTTAATTAATCCAATTATAATCAGTCTTGATCTTAATCCCTTATCAGCAGCTTCAAAGTTTTTGACTTCTATTCATATTAACACATTTGTTAAATTTTATTTCTGCAAGAGGAGTTCTGTATCCCATATATTTCCTGCGTATGATGTTTATTTTATCCATGTTTCTTCATCCTTCCTCTTCTCCACCATGTCCTGCACAGCATCGATACTTCTGCTCTTTTCCTTTGTTCCCAGAGAATGAAGCTGTAATTTCAACTGTGTCACACGCCACCTTTTTGTTGTTGTTATTGAGTCAAGATAGAGAGTAATTTGGCACCCTGCCAAATCTCTAGCAAGATTCCACCTACAGCTTCTTGTCCAACTCTCTCAATTATGATCTGGAATCCTGCCAAAGCTTTGGCCGATCTTCAAAGCTCAAAATCCAGGTCATCCCATTGCAATACAGTGGAAATTCAATGTTTTAAATTCATTTCAATTTTCTCACACAGTTCTATTTTCTGTTGTAATTTGTAAGTATAATCCCATTCTCCTCTTGCCTTTTATCAGTTTGTTAGCATTCAAGGGGGTTTTGCTGAATCATTTATGTAGCAAACGTGATATATACAATGAGAGGGTAAAGGCTCCCTCCCCCTTACATACCATATTTTACATCGAAGGAAGTCTTCTTTCCAGTTTGAATCATCATGGCTCTGTAGCTCTTTCAATTTAAGGGTCTGGTGACTTCTGTTTCAGTGTATCTGAAGAAATGTGCATGTACACAAAAGCTTATACCCAGAACAAACATAGTTGGTCTCTAAAGTGCTACTGGACAATTTTTCAATTTAGCAGTTTATGATATTTTCCCATATTTTACAGCATGTGTCTGTATATTAGTTCTAAATTTTTCTAATAAACTGAACTCCCTCTGCTTCTTAATGGCTGCGTAGGAGGGTTACAGATAAGCAAAGTGCTTTTGCACTCAGCGCCTCCCTGCCGCTCGGATTCCATGCCGGAGCAAGAGCCAGGTAACGAGATGATCTGTGAGTGAAGCTAACACCCCCCGGGTCCTGGGGGGAGCTTGCAAGGAAAATTACTCTCAAATCATCCATGTTTATTCTTTGCTAACGATCACCGCTACAGTGGGAGTGGCATTAAGGCAGACCGGAACCGGAAATCCAGCCCCCTAAAATATTTTATAATGGGAGGGGGCAAAGACCCCATGGCCTCTAGGAGTTGGCTCCGATAGCCTACACCCACAGGTCTCAGGGTGGTTACAACATAAAAACACAATATAATAAAACGAAAATACACATACACAAAAAACACCTTACACTCTCCCTCCAAACATTTTAAAAAGGCATTAGATGTCAATCGGGCAAAGACCTGGTTAAAGAGGCGCATATCTGGCTGGCGACTAAAGTGGTATTATGAAGGGTTTTTCTGCCCTTCGTATGAATTCTTTGGTGGTAAGTGAGATGGGAGCTCTGATTGAAGCTCTTTCCACATTCCCTGCACTGATAGGGTTTCTCTCCTGTATGTATTCTATGATGGGAATTGAGATCAGGGCTCTGACTGAAGCTTTTTCCACATTCCATGCACTGATATGGCTTCTCCCCTGTATGACTTCTTTGATGGGAAGTGAGATGGGCACTCTGAATAAAGCTCTTTCCACATTCCAAGCATATATAGGGCTTCTCCCCAGTGTGAATTCTTTGATGGAAAGTGAGATCACTGCTCCGACGGAAGCTCTTTCCACATTCCAAGCAACCGTATGGTTTCTCCCCTGTATGTATTCTTACATGGGAAGTGAGATTGGTGCTCCAACGGAAGCTCTTTCCACATTCCAAGCAATTATATGGTTTCTCTCCTGTATGAATTTTTTGATGGGAACTGAGGTGGGAGCTCATACTGAAGCTCTTTCCACATTCCAAGCACTGATAGGGTTTCTCCCCTGTATGAATTCTTTGATGGGAAGTGAGATGGGCACTCTGACTGAAGCTCTTTCCACATTCCACACACTGATAGGGTTTCTCCCCTGTATGAAATCTTTGATGGGCAGTGAGATGTGAGCTCTTTCTGAAGCTCTTTCCACATTCCACACACTGATAAGGTTTCTCTCCTGTATGAATTCTTTGATGGGAAGTGAGATGGTGGGTCTTACGGAAGCTCTTTCCACATTCCACGCACTGATAGGGTTTCTCCCCTGTATGAATTCTTTGATGGGAAGTGAGATTGGAGCTGCTACTGAAGCTCTTTCCACATTCCACGCACTGATAGGGTTTCTCCCCTGTATGAATTCTCTGATGGGAACTCAGAGAGGAGCTTGTACTGAAGCTCTTTTCACATTCCAAGCACTGATATGGTTTCTTCCTAATGGCATTTCTTTGATGGGAAGTAGAATGGGAACTTTTTCCACATTCAAGATATTGATACGGCTTCTCCATTTTGTCGTGGTCACCCTTGTTCTTGATTTCCAGTCGTTCGTCATCTGCAATGAAGAGAAATGGATTAGAGTCTCAGGGAGAAATTAATGAGGAATAGTTGTTAACATTGTTAATAGAGGCATAACGCAAGTGGTTTAGATGGATGGTTTTACTAAGGGGTTGGGTGCATTTATTCATGGGGTTCAACTGACATCCTTAGGGGAACCTGTGATATATAATTTAAAATATATATATTATTTTTATTAATTGCACATATTAGTTGCACATATTTTCCAACATTACAGCTCAAAAACCACATAATAAATCTTTGGCTTTGACAGCCTTATACTTCCTTCAACCCCTTCTAATGGTTTTCTAAATTTCTTTCTGTTTTGCATTTTTGTTACTGACCTTTTTTTATATATATATACTATTTTTACTATTCTTTTATTATTGTGCATAGAAAGGAATACAAAAACACACAAAGAAAAATACATAAACACAGAACAATCTGCCATTTCCAGATTTGTCAGTCTTCTCTTTTGTCAACCAAAAGCTTATAGAAGGAAAAACAAAAATAGAAAGCCTACTTTAGACAGAAGCTACTTCAACTTCCCTAATGACTCTGAAGTTTGCAGTCAAAAGGGTCTGGGTAGTTCAGACCAGAATGATACTTGTTTAAGAAGCTGCAACCAGTGGAAGAACATCCACAGAAAAAACAGTAATTTACGGTTCAAGGTTAATGGTGGGAATATTAAAACCCCAGGTGTTGTAAGGGGCACTGTTGAATTCTGTGAAAATATATGAGGTTCATCATAGAGAGCTGTTTTGAATTTAAAAACAGGTATTATGATCCCACATGGGCCTTACCAAGATAGGCCACGATCCCACGATTCTCCTCCATGACGTCCTTATGCAGAGCTCTCTGGTCAGGATCCAGCAACTCCCACTCCTCATCCGTGAAACAAACAGCAACATCTTCAAAGCACACTGGACCCTGAAATAAAAAGGGAAATGTCCTCCTCTGAGACAACACTGTTGTTCACCACCACTCCTTGAGCTAGGACATTGTTCCACCCCTTGGCCTCTGTCCCCACAAGGCAGCTTCCCCTGACCTGATCTGGTTCCACAGCCGCTGCTTCCATTCTGTCCCCATTCAAAGATGGATGAATAGGTCTTGCGGGCATCATTCTGTCACCTGCAAGAGAAAAAAGGTAAGGGGGAGGCCCAGAGTGCCTGCTTGTCTCACAGGTGAATCAGTGCATCTCAAACTACACAGGGGCCTTTGAGAAAGTCTCGCCTGCTGAGTGCATTTGGATATTTGGGTGCATTAGAGATGTTAGTTGTGAAAAAACATATCTCCCCTCCTCTGGGCTCTTGGTCCCACTATCTCCCCCAAAACAAGATGAAAAGAACCCACAGATGAGTTTCAAAACCATGGAGGATTAGAAAAGCAATGATTAAAAAATATATAAAATAAACAGGGTTTTTTAAAATTTAATTTGGATTTTTAAAAATTTAAATCTGATTTTTAAAAATAAATTGCTTTTGGAGGAAAAATCTTTCTATTGATAGTTTTCTATTTAAGGAACATTATAGTCCAAAGGCTATTCATAAGGAAATAAGGATTTGTTTTTAATTATGTAGCATGAGCCTTTATATACAATGTCTAAATTTTTTGGTAAATGAATTCCATTAATCCATTCACAATGCCATGCAATTCCAGAGGTTTCTATAATAATATTTGGGGCAGTTTTTCTAACATGAAGGTATTATCACAGATGTTTGTTTTTGCAGTTCTGAAAAGCGTGAATTTGTGTCCACAAAGAAATCATGCCTTTTCTTCACAGGAAAAATGTTATAAAATAAACATACAGAGTTGAGGAGAAAACCTACACCTTATTCTTCCTTTGCAAATTTATATACACAGAATCAACCCTTTAACTCTTAAATGATAAGTTCCAAGAGGTTCAATGAACAGATTGTTTGGAGTGGAATAGATCTGCACAAGTAGCTAAGTGTGAAGCAGTAAAAATAAAAGTGCAACCTTGTGAGAAGAATACTCCACAAGTCTTGGGATCTTTGGGTGGTAACTGGGATCTGCAAGTCCCTGACGAGACCTTGAAGTGCTGCCCAGTCAACTAATAAGAGTTGACGGGTTCCAGGCCCTTCTTCCCAGGGCTCAACTGGCACTGTCCAAATAATAAAATCTCTAACTACTGTACGCCAGTTAAAAAACATGGATACTGTAAAGGGAATTGGGGTTGCTCGTGTGTAAGTTGCCGCTACTCTAGGCAAGGTTGCCTGGTTGAACTTTTCCCTGGCTGCACAGCCCTTACTCCGCGGCTGTGTCAGTCACTGGCAGAATCCGTCAGTGGGCGTTTCCTGAACTTCTTCCAGCATAAAAGTTCTTTGACGCCAAGTCTCCGCCTAGCCTCCCTGCGTGGAAGTCTTCTGCGCAGGGTGGGCGTGGCCAGCGGAGGACCTGTGCTCTCCCCGCTGGTCTCTGTGGAAGAGTCCTGGAGCCATCTCTCCGAAGCCCCCCTCTGCCCGCCTTTCTCCCTGGTGTAACGCTGATTTCCTTCCCCGGCCGCTGAGTCCCCTCTTTCCCTGCTGGGCCCTTCTCCGGCATCGCTGGAGAGCCTTACCTCCACTCCTGGCTCCGATGGCAGTTCCCTGACAGATACATATGCTGTAATGTTATTGTTTTAGTTAAATAAATTATTCAAATTGTTATTAAGGAAATGATTATTTATTTATTTTTCTCCTTCCAATAGAGCACAGCAGAAAAGTTGTCCAAATATAAGCAGCTAACTTATTAAACCTGACAATAATTCCATAATTATCTATGTATTTCTAACCAAATCAGTAATCTTTGATAAAACTGTAAAAACCACTCTGAAAATTTATTATTCTAAAAATGAAACCTTCATTTGGTTGTAAATATTAACATTATACCAGCAAGAATGAGATTTTCTGTAAAAAACGAATGATTTGATTCAAATCCACCCTGTTCAAAGCCAAAGGAATATGACCAAATGGAGAGAGGAAAAACTCCTTCCTCCTTACCCTGTTGCCTCTTTCTGATGTCCAACAGAGGCCTCTCTGTCTCACAGGAATCCAGGTCCATTTCTGCAAAATGATCATTTTCCTGAAAGACCAACAAGGATTCAAAACAGAGAATGAATGGTGAGAAATATTACAAAGAGAATGACAAAGACTTGAAGGGTGTGAGATCTCATTCCATGGATGCCTTCCCAGAAAAAAAAATGAGCCATCAGTAGAGCATTTTTGGATGTTCTCTGTCCTGTTTGGAGCCCCTTGGGAGTATCCAGAGGAAAGTCTCTCTCACCTGCTTTCTCTCCTCTGCCTGACTCAGGAGGAAACCTTCGGCCAGGGCCACCGCCTGCGAACTGGTCTCCGCTCCGCATTCCCTCACCCAGCTCTCCATCTCCAGGGGAAGGACAGCCAGGAACTGCTCCAAGATCACCAGGTCCAGCATCTCAGCTTTCGTGTGCCTTTCTGGCTTCAACCACTGACAGCAAAGGTGGTAGAGTCGGCTGCAAACCTCTCGGGGTCCTTTGGCCTCCTGGCAGCAGAACTGCCTCACCTGCTGGCTCTGCACCTCTGAGCGGAGGGTGTCCTCCTCACCCAAGATCTTCTGCACAGAGTTTTCCCAGAACCCCCCACTGCTCCCAGTTTGGATGGCATGGCCTCTTCCTGCTTCAGGGCCAGCTGTGTCTCGCTCATCCATCTGTGCTCTCAGGAAGCCTCTGAGAGATGGGAAGGAACCCTTTGGTCTTCTGCCAAGTTCTGTCTGTCTGAATGAGAAGCTCTTGCAAATCCTACAAAGCAAATACAGTGTATAAAGTTGTATAAAGTTTACACACCCTCTTCTCTCTCTACTGAGCACCCAAGAATCCTGCAAAATCCCTTTGTTAATAAATACAGTATGGGGGGGAAACATTTTAGATTCTTTTTAGCAGCAATGCCAAAATTGTTAGGAAACCAGACAATGAGGCAGAAGAGGCTACCAGCACCAACAATAGTGATATAAATCCTCACAGGAAAAATGTTAATCCACCAACTTTCTCAAAGTTGCAGTGAGAACATCCATGGCTGGAGATGTTCTCTGATGTTTCGGTATGCCCTGACTGCCAAGAATTTGCCTGGGCCGAGGACACAGGTTTTGTGAGAGGCAGAGCAGCATAAAGGAATGAAACAGGGAGTATATATTTATATTTTGCTTTTGAAATTTTGTACAGGTGTTAAATGTGCCATTTTTGTGATCTGGAAGGAAGTGGGTGAAATCTTAGAGGAGTCAGTCAGTGAATAAAATTCTCAGGCTCCTTTAAGACCAGATGCGCTGAGTCCATGTTCTCTGCTTATGGTGATGTTTTATTCTCTGGGCTTGGTCTGACTTACATGTGAAACCCATTTCCGGATTGTTTTATTCAGTGCTGTGATGTGTTGCAAAATCCAGGACTGTCCCTGTGAAATAGGGACACTTGGGGGGTCTGCATCACGGACCCCATTCCTTCCCCACAGGAGAAAGGGAATGTAGTCTACAAGTAACTACGGAGAAGAAGAACTGAGCGAAATAACAGAAGCATTGCCTAGCAATGCAAAAGTTGACAAGAAAGACATCATGGAGGAATTTCGGGGTTTTAAAGACAAGCTGGGCAAGGTCTCCAAGCAGAGTCTGCAACTTCTGTCTCATATCTTAATCTATGCAGAGTTCTGAACTTCTTGCAGCTTCTCCCACTTATGCAGCCCTTGAAAGACAGACACAAAAACTGACTCCTAAGGGAATAATTTGCATCTTTTGAATAATGGATGCTTGGCTCTGGTGGGGGTCCTCACCTGGAGGTCCTCAGGAGTTGCTCTCCCCCCACCCCCACTTCCAGGCACATTTCTCCCCTGCTTCAGTCTCCTTTTCTTGCACTTGGTCTCTCTGCCGCTCTCCAGACAAGACTCCTGGGGTGGGGTCCCTTTTTCTTTGCTCCAAGGGCCAGGAATGTATCTGGCCAACCCCCTGAGGGCCAAGTGGACAGGGTCAAAAGACACGTCCCTTGAAATATAGGCGGGTTATTTATTATTATTATTCAATTAGATAGCTTAACACATACACAGCCATTGATGCCAAGGTCCCTGGAGGCTCAGTGAGTAGCAGCGCCCATTTCCGGCTGCTTTTCCAGCACCAATCCCTTTGGGAGAGAGAGGATGTGGTCCTGGGATGCCCTGCTCTGGGTGCGAGGGGATTGCTGCAGTGGCCTCCGTGGGGAGCTGCCCTGGGAGACACTGGGAAACTGGTCCCCAATGCAGCAGCCAGACTCTGGGCTGGGATCCCTCTCTTTATCCCTGGCCTCTCTCTCCCACCTTTTTTTTGGGGGGGGGGGCTAGTCCACTTCCTTGTCCAGCTTTGGAAAACCATTTGCACATATTTCCTCTGTTGTGCAATGATGCTGAGCGATGTCACACAGAGTTAAAGTCCCAGGGACTCCTTTGTTTAAAGAAGGGAGATCTTTTCTGAAAGGGGGGGCGGAGGGCCAAATGAGTTTGGGACCCTCTGATCTGCAGGAAGGAGAGCGTGGCAGACCTGGCCCCTCCCTGGCAGGACCCTCTCCTCCCTGACTTGGGCCCCCCCCCTGCAGGAGCAGATCAGCCCCCCCCCAGGCACCCTCCCCTGCTGCAGCCCTGGGACCCCCCACCGTCTCCCCACTGCACCCTCTGGGGGGAGAGAGAGGAGACTCACCAGATCCCAGGAGAGACACCAAAGCAGGAAAGGACTGGGGAGGGAGGGGCCTTGGCTCTGGAGGACCTGCCCCCCCTTGCTTCCTGTCCTCTCTAGGAAGGCAGCTCACTTCCCTTTAACCCTTGCAATCCCGAGTTCCACCCCCCTCCAACTCAGCCCTCTCTCGCTTGGCAGAACCTCAGATTTCTATCATTTTTTATGGATTTTGGGGGCCAGCTGCCCCCCTGGCTACGCCCATGCCCAGATATCCCTTTGTGGGGTGAGGCTCTTGGCTGGACTCTGAGCATCTCCCTCCCTTGGCCTGAAAGGGAACCTGCCTTGTGGGGACAGAGGTCAAGGGGTGGAAGAATGTCCTAGCTCAAGGAGTGGTGGTTGTTGGTTTCTGCTTTCCTTCACTGTGCAGCGAAAGGGCTTGTCACGAGACAGGTGTTTACATTCCACAGTCTGTACTGTTGGAGTTTCTCACGGGAAAGGGAGACTGGATGTGACGTACACTGGTTTCCTGTTTTTCACTGTGTGATTCTCTCCAAGCTGTCGAGGAGAGAGGATGCATTATCTGCTCCTGCAGAGGCAAGATGTCTTTCTGTAATATATCAGCTTTGAACTGTAAATAAAGCAATATAGAGTAATGTAGTACGTACTCCTCATCCTTCCGCTGGGCACGGAACTCTGCTTTACATCAACACGTGGTTATGGGCTCCAGAAGTCGAATCGGAGTGCCGGCAAAGGATCGGAATGCAGAGGGACAGATCGGATCGGAATCTGCTCTGCGCGTAAAAGTGATTGATGAGGTATGTACTACTGCTCCGGGCAGCCTGCCAGCTTCTAGTTAATGGCTTTATGGCTGGACTTTGAACTTTTAAAGCCGTTTTGCCGGGAACAGGCAAAAGGCTCCCAGGCACAAGTTACTATGCTGGGGAAATCGAAAGTAACTTTTAAAAGCGCTTTTGGAATAAAGCAGCTGCAGCAGTGACGCAGCAAGATTTAAAGCAGCATATATAACGCTGAAGGCTAATGCCAGAGTCATGATGGCCCTTCAGGATGCTTGTGGGATTCCTAAGCTCAACAAGAAAAATTATGCGGACTGGGTTTTGTATGCAGAGGCAGTTCTGCGGAAAGAGGGTTTGTTTGAGGTGATTACAGAAACCCCCCCAGCTCCAGTTACAGATGCATGGAAAGCTAAGGATTCCAAAGCACGGGGAACACTTACATTGATAGTATCCCCAGAAGAGCTCTGTCTATTGCGTGATAAGACCTCAGCCAGAGAAATTTGGGATTCTTTGAGGGAGGCTCACTTAAGGACAGAAGCTGGATCTACCATGTTTTACTTTAACAAGCTGCATAATATGGCTCTTGCTGAAGGTGGAGATGTGCGTTTACATCTGATGGAGATGCAAAATCTGAGACATGAGCTGCAACAGAGAGGACTCAACTTTCCAGAGGCTGTGTATTCTTTCATGATACTACAATCTTTGGGTTCAGGTTGGGAGTCTGTTGCAACCCAGATTGCTGTGCAGCCAACAGCTCAGCTGACAGTGGACTTTGTTACTGCCGTGATTTTAAATGAAGCGGATCGCCGGGGTGCTAGCTGCATGGGCAAGGGGGAGTCTTCACAGACGACATCCCATAGTGCAGTGGAACCACCAGATGGCGCCAAAGCTTTGAAGGCAGTAAAATGCTACTCGTGTGGACGTCTAGGCCATATGAAGAGGGAATGCAGATATCCCAGGGCCAAGACAGAGCAGCGCAGCGAAAGCTCATCGCGTGGAAAAGGCCGAGGCAAAGGCAAAGGTCCGGTGTCTAGGACAACGCAGCACAAGGCTATGGTTTCACGCTTCACTCCAAAGGTTGCAGAGGTCCAGAAGAAGTCTAGATCTTTCTTCGTTGTTGATTCGGCGGCGACCCACCACATGTGCAACGACAAGAGACTGTTTGTGTCTTTTACACCGCAGGAAGGTGCGATTCACCAGGCGGATGACCACACTATTCCCAGTAAAGGCTACGGAACTGTTGTTCTTCACAGTTTGGACTTATCGATACAGAATGTCCTTTACGTGCCAGACGCCAAACATAATCTTCTCAGCGTTGGACAGCTGAATGAGCGGAACATTGACGTGTCCTTTAAGAACAAGAAGTGCATCATCACAAAGAAAAATGACTACGTATTGCATGCTGAATATGTTGATCGTTTGTTTGTTTTGTATTATGATGATGTTGTGCAGGATGACACTTGTTGCATTGCAGGTTCAAACAAAAGTTTGCATGCAGAATGTATTCATGATTTTCATAGAAAATTTGGACATTTGCATTTTGAGGCAGTATCTAAAATGCCTGCCTTGGTTGAAGGTATGACTATTAAACCCTGCAGGTACCACATGAAGTGCAAAGCATGCGCAGCAAACAAGGTGAAAATGGCTGCAAAAGGTAAGGTGTCTAGTAGGCAAGCTACGGAACCATACCAAATTGTTCATGCTGATTTGGTTGGACCACTATCGCCCTCTTTGGGTGGAAATAGGTACTTCATGGTTCTCATTGATGCATTTTCTAGATATATTTTTGTGTACAATCTCAAGCAGAAATCAGAGGCTTTTCCTAGGTTCAAGGAATTCTGTGCTTGGTTGGAAAATGTGCATGGTAAGAAGATAAAGACTCTTTTCAGTGATCGCGGGGGAGAATTCACTTCTCAGCAGTTTGAAGCTTTTCTGACTGAGAAAGGAATTCAACACGATTTGTCTAGTCCTCGCTCGCCATGGCAGAATGGACTTGCGGAACGGGCAAATCAGACATTGCTTCAAGGGTTAAAAACCTTGCTGCATGATGCCAATCTTCCAGAGAGTTATTGGGCCGAATCTCTCTCGTGTTTTGTTTACAGTTACAATCGCAGGTTATCTTCAGCGATTGGTTGTACCCCCTATGAGAAGATGTTTGGCAAGAAGCCATACATCAAACACATGAAAATTTTTGGTTCTGACATGTGGGTTCACTCACCACAAAATTCCAAGTTAGACAAGCGTGGATTGCATGGTATCTTTCTAGGTTATCAGAAAGGGTCTTACAGAATAATGATGACTGACTCTAAGACAATTAAGCTCACGAGAAGTGTTGAGTACAATGCAAAGTGGGGGGAGAATGTGGGAATTTTCCAATGTTATCCTGATGACGGTGATGAGACTGAGGATAGTCAAAAGCAACCACAACAACCCACACCCACTGATGAAGGTTCTGAGTCTGAATCTGAAACTGAATCGGGTGATTCAGAGGATTTCAAGAGTGCGAAAGCCTCTATGCGACCCTCTGAAAGCTCTGATCGAGAAGAATTGGAGGAACCATTGTTCACAATAGGTCGTTTTTCTCCTAAGAAGGAAGAGGAGAGTGTTGAAGACTTAAGGCTAATTCGTAGGTCACAGAGAGCCACAAAAGGCAGACCTCCAAAGAGATTTGCTGATGAGTTTGCTACGATAGCAGTGACAGCTGTTAAAAGCTCCAAGAAGGTATTTGAACCTTCAAGTTTCCAAGAAATCCAGGGTTTGGATTCAAAGGAAGCTGAGCCATGGTTAAATGCCATGAAGGCTGAGCTTGATTCCTTAGAAAGGAACAAAACATGGGAGCTTGTTCCAGTAGTTCCAGGAATGAAACTGCTTGGAAGCAAATGGGTCTTCAAAGCGAAGACAGATCAAAATGGCAAGATAGTCAGACACAAAGCCAGATTGGTAGCCAGAGGTTTTGCACAGGTACCAGGTGAAGACTATCACGAGACCTACTCACCCACAGTGAGGTATGAAAGCATTAGGCTTATGCTCAAGCTAGCTGCAGAGAAAAATCTACACATTAGTCACCATGATATTAATACAGCTTTTCTATACGGATCTCTGGATGAATCACTTTATATGCTTCCACCTGATGGCGTACAGGTAAAACAGGGATTTGTTTGTGCTCTGAAGAAATCCCTTTATGGTCTCAAACAAAGTGCACGGTGTTGGCACACAAAACTCACTGAAGTATTGTTTTCTCTAGGTTTTCAGCAAGGGAAAGCTGATCCATGTGTATTTGTCAAAGAGGAGGGGCAAAAGAAACTGTACTGTTTGTTTTATGTTGATGATTTATTATTCTTTTGGAAAGATGTCGCAATGTACAATAACGCCCTAGCTCAACTGAAAGAGCACTTTGACATGAAAGATCTTGGTGAGGTAAACAACTACCTATCTCTGGAAATAGAGAGAGATCAAGATGGTAACATTCTAGTACACCAGTCACGGAAAATTGCTGATGTGTTAAGCAAACTAAATCTGATGGATGCTAACCCTGTAGACACACCGATGACAACAGGTTATCAGGTAGATGACACTGAAGAAGCATTTTCTGACACTACACTGTACAGAAGTGTGCTAGGCAAGCTAAACTTCATTGCCAGATGTTCAAGACCAGACATTGCTGTTAGCTGTAATTTGCTAAGCAGACAAGTCAACAATCCTAGTGTCAAGGATTGGAAAGCTCTGAAACGCATAGCGCGGTATTTGAAAGGCACTATGCATTACAGACTAAGATTTAACAATCAGAAGTCTGGTGGTCTTGAGATATTTGCAGATGCAAGTTTTGGAAGTGACACTACAGACAGGAAAAGTACGTCTGGAGTTTGCTACATGTACAATCAAGGTCTGTTTGATTGGTCATGCAAGAAGCAAACAACAGTTAGCTTAAGTACTTGTGAAGCTGAACTGAATGCACTGTCTTATTCACTTAAGGATTGTGAATGGTTGGTACAATTGTGCAAAGATATGAAAATTCCTGTCAAATGTCCAATCCAGGTTTACCAGGACAACAAAGCATGTTTGGCTTTGCTGAAGTCTGAAGGTTGTAAGCAAAGCACGAAGCACTTGCAATTAAAGTTGCAGCATGCTAGGGAATGTATTCAGAAGGGACTTGTAACGGTGTCCTATATGCCAGGTAATGAAATTCCTGCTGATGTATTGTCCAAGATTGTATCAAGGGATCAACACTGTACCTATGTGCAGAAGTTGGGTTTGTACTAATGTTGTACGAACACGCTGCCCAGTGATGTTCACAGAAAGGGGGAGGATGTTGGTTTCTGCTTTCCTTCACTGTGCAGCGAAAGGGCTTGTCACGAGACAGGTGTTTACATTCCACAGTCTGTACTGTTGGAGTTTCTCACGGGAAAGGGAGACTGGATGTGACGTACACTGGTTTCCTGTTTTTCACTGTGTGATTCTCTCCAAGCTGTCGAGGAGAGAGGATGCATTATCTGCTCCTGCAGAGGCAAGATGTCTTTCTGTAATATATCAGCTTTGAACTGTAAATAAAGCAATATAGAGTAATGTAGTACGTACTCCTCATCCTTCCGCTGGGCACGGAACTCTGCTTTACATCAACAGTGGTGAACAACAGTGTTGTCTCAGAGGAGGACATTTCCCTTTTTCTTTTAGGGTCCAGTGTGTTTTGAAGATGTTGCTGTTGGTTTCACGGATGAGGAGTGGGAGTTGCTGGATCCTGAGAGGAGAGTTCTGCATAAGGACGTCATGGAGGAGAATCGTGGGATCGTGGCCTCTCTCTGTAAAGCTCCCTGTGGGATCATAATATCTGTTTTTAAATTCAAACTTCCATATGTGAAGAACCTCATATATTTTCACAGAACTCAGCAGCGCCCCCTACAACACCAGATATCACAATCCCCCCCAAAAAAACCTTGAACAGTAAATTACTGTTTTTTCTGTGAATGTTCTTCCTCCAGTTGCAGCTTATTAAAGAAGGATCAGCCTGGTCTGAACTCCCCAGGCCCTTTTAAGTATAAATGTCAGAGTTGTTAGGGAAGTTGAAGTAGCTTCCGTCAGGTTTTCCATTTTTGTTTTTCCTCCCGTCAGTCTTTGGTTGTCCAAAGAGAAGACTGACATTGGAAATGGAGGGATGCCATGATGGAGGCCAACAAAATCCATTCAAGAGAAGAGCCAGGCTTGTCGAATCACAGGTTCCCCTAAGGATGTCAGTTGATCCCCGTTAATTAATGCACCCAACCCATCAGAAAACCTTCCATCTAACCCACTTCTGTTATTCCTCTGTTACCAGTGTTAACAAGTATTCTTCATTAATTTCTCCCTGAGACGCTAATCCATTACTCTTCATTGCAGATAGTGATGGACTGGAAATCAAGAACAAGGGTGACCATGACAAAATCCCCACAATGGAGAAGCTGAATAAATATCTTGAAAGTGGGAAAAGTTCTTATTCCACTTGCCATCAAAGAAATCCCATTGGGAAGAAACCCTATCAGTGCATGGAATGTGGAAAGAGCTTCAGTCACAGCCACAATCTCAATTCCCATCAGAGAATTCATACAGTGGAGAAATCCTATCAGTGCGTGGAATGTGGAAAGAGCTTCAGTCAGAGCTCCAATCTCACTTCCCATCAAAGGATTCATACCGGAAAGAAACCCTATCAGTGTGTGGAATGTGGAAAGAGCTTCAGGAAGAGCTCCAATCTCAGTTCCCATCAAAGGATTCATACGAAGAGTGGAAAACCCTTCATTATACAACTTTCAGCGCTAGAGAAAAACACACCACTTTAAACAGGCCTTTGGCTGAATGACATCTAATGCCCTTTTTAAATGTGGTGGGGAGTTGGGGGTTACAGGTTTTGGGCTGTGTGTTTTGTGTTTTCATTGTGTGATTTTATGTTGTAACCGTCCTGTGACCTGTGGGTGTAGGGAATGGGAGCCAACTCTTAGGGTCTGAGGGCTCTTTGCCCCCCAATAAGATATGTGAGGGGGCCACCCCCCCAGTTCATAGGAACAGCCATTCAAATGGCATGCTTGCACCGCATCCTGTGACTGTTTAACCGAGGTGGGGCTTACTAAACCCCTCCTATATTTTATTCAAGTTGGCAGCCCTGCTATAGGGTGCTATAGAAATGAAATAAATATAATAACACCATCTTGATCGCCTTCATCTGCACATGTTCCAGCTTGACAATATCCTTTGTATTATCATCATTTTAAAAAAATTATGTGCCCATCATCTGAGGATTTCATGGTGTTTGACAACAAAAACAGACAGGTTGAACGCAGGGCTTTCTCAAAAACAAGTTAAGCCCGATAAATCTCTCTTTTTCATTTCTTTTTTTGGATGCAGTTACAAACTTTGTTGATCACGGGACTACTGTGAAAATACTGCATCTCAATTTCAGTAAGGCTTTTGAGAAAGTCCTCTGCGACATTTATGTGAGAAAGCTGGTAAAATGTGGGCTGAATGAGGTAACTGGTGGATTTGACTGACCGAACCCAAATTGTCCTCCTCCATGGTTCCTCCTCATCCTGGGGAAAAGTGACCAGAGGGGTGCTGCAGGGTTCTGTCCTGGGCCCGTTGTTGTTCAACGTCTTTATAAACGACTTGGATGAAGGAACTGAGGGGATGCTCATCCCATTTGCAGACGACACCAAACGGGGAGCGGAGGCCAATGTGGCAGAAGGCAGATTCCGATCAAGGGCAGGAATAGTCATATTTACCCCTAGGTATTTCACTTTTTTCACCAATGATAAACCTGTTTCTCCCTGAAACCTTTCCTTTTCATTCGATGTTAAATTCTTCTCCAACACCATGGTTTTTGATTTATTCAACTTAAATCCTGCCACCTGACCAAATTCTTGTATTATTTCCAAAGCTCTCTTAGTACTAGGGATTGGCTCCTGTAATGTCAAGACTAGGTCATCTGCATATGCTTTAAGTTTATAATGTTTAGCTCCGACCTGTATACCCTGAATCTGTTGGTCCCTTCTGATCATGTTCAGCAAGACCTCCAGTACTGAAATAAAAAGCGGTGGGGAAATTGGGCAACCTTGTCGTGTCCCTTTCTCTATCTTAACTTCCTCCGTAACTGCATTGTTCACTATTAGTTTTGCCCTCTGTTCTGAATAAATCGCACTTATACCATTTCCAAACCTTTCTCCCACCCCCATCCCTTGCAAATTTTTCTTCATAAAACTCCAAGAAATGTTGTCAAAGGCTTTCTCCGCATAAATAAATATCAAAACGGCTTTTGTGTTAATATTAACTTGCAATTTTTCAAGAATGTCAATCAAGTTCCTTGTGTTGTTTGACATATATCTGCCTGGAAGAAAGCCAGCTTGGTCCTTATGTATCAATCCAGACAAAACTTTTTTCAGTCTTTTAGCCAAAATGTCAGCAAAGATTTTGTAATCCACGTTAAGTAGGGATATGGGGCGGTAATTTTTAAGTTGTGTCTTTTCAGATTCATTTTTCGGTATAAGTGTGATGTAGGCCTCTTTCCACGTTTCCGGCGCTCTTTTCCCCTCCATTATCTCATTGCAGACCTCCGTTAACCGATCAAGGGCAGGAATAGTACCACTTTCTTCTGCCTTGGTCAGGACCCACCTAGAATATTGTGTTCAATTCTGGGCACTACAATTTAAGTATCTTAAATTTTGTTTGCCCAGGGAAATCAAGAAGGTGAGGGAACACAATCCATATTCCTTTTATAACACGTGGCAAATGTTTGTTGAATATATAAATTGTTAAAACTGTTGCAGGAATCCACCCAACACTCACGGGAAAATGTATCGTGGTCTTTTAGAACAGGCATCCCCAAACTCGGGACCAGTGGTCAGGGATGATGGGAATTGTAGTCCCAAAACATCTGGAGGGCCGAGTTTGGGGATGCCTGTTTTAGAATAATGAAATGAAACTTTAACAAATGACATGCTGAAAGTCTGAAATTCCATCAGGACAAGTTACTTTTTGTTTACTGTTGTAACTATTGCTTTCTGAATATTTATCTTCTGTACCATGAAGATAAAGGGAAAAAAATGTTTTTTAAAAAGGAGATGGGGAAATTATGTGTACTATTCCATCAATCTGCTTGCATGTGTTGAGTTTTATTTGGAGACTGTAACTCCCAGTAATTTCATTATCTGTATGTGTTTCTGTGTGTTCAGCACACATGATTGCAGGTGAGACTGAATAAAACACTTCATCGGAAAAAATAGAAGCATCTAATGTTCCCTGGACTTTTAATAATAAATAATAATAATTTTATTATTTATACCCCGCCCTCCCCAGCCAAGGCCGGGCTCAGAGCGGCTTAGAAGCAATAATAAAAACAAGATGAATGATTGCAACTTAAAAACAAAATTAAAATACAACATTGAAATATTGAAACATTAAAATATTAAAATGTAGCCTCATCGCAGGAGGAGAAGGAAAGGAAAAAAGAAAGAGAGGGAGGGAGGGAATCAAATTGGCTCCAAGCCAAAGGCCAGGTGGAACAACTCTGTCTTACAAGCCCTGCGGAAAGAAATCAGATCCTGCAGGGCCCTGGTCTCATGAGGCAGAGCGTTCCACCAGGCTGGAGCCATCACTGAAAAGGCCCTGGCTCTGGTTGAAGCCAATCTAACTTCCTTAGGGCCTGGGACCACTAGGGTGTCGTTATTTATGGACCTTGAGGCTCTCCGTGGGGCATACCAGGAGAGGCGGTCCCGTAGGTACGAGGGTCCTAGGCCGTGAAGGGCTTTAAAGGTCAAAAGCAGCACCTTAAATCTGACCCTGTACTCCACCGGGAGCCAGTGCAGCTGGAAAAGCACTGGTTGAATATGCTCCCATGGCAGGGACCCTGTGAGGAGCCTCGCTTTCTGCACCCGCTGGAGTTTCTGGGACAGCTTCAAGGGCAGCCCCGCGTAGAGCGAATTACAGTAGGCAAGCCTGGAGATGACCGTCGCATGGATCACTTTTAGGGCAATGCATGGTGCTTTTGTTTGACACATAAAAATCTGGCTGCTCCCAAAGATTGTCTGTCTGTCTCTGCACCACAACACTGCTTTGGAAAGGCTTCTTTCTGATTGGTGGTTAAAATGACTATTGGTTGGTGCTGGTGCTTGAGGATGATGAATGGTACTTAACGAAAAAAGTTGGGTTTACAAAAAATTCCCTAAAGCCACGTTTCTCGGGCTAGGCGAGCCATTGTCCTGGTCCCACTCATCTTATGGTGGACTACAAAGCTCTTAACAGCTTCTGACCAGATTGCCTTCCCCCATGTATTCCCAACTCAACTGCTTTGAGAAAACTGGCACAGTTACTGGTTCCACATAGAACACCTGTACTTGTGAGAAAGCAAAGTTTTAGTGTGGCGACACAGGTAGACTTTGGTGCCTGCAAAAAAAAATAAATGTTTGTTTAGGCAAGCCCATCCAGATATTTAAAATGTGGACATGCATTTTAATCTCATTCTCAGCAAACGGTTCATTTGTAATTATTTCTAAATATTTTAAATAGTTGTGTGTAACTTCTTTTACTGATGGAAAAATTTCTGTATGTGTGTGTGTGGGGTGTGTGTGTGTGTGTGACACCGGGTACCACCTGACCTTGCTATGCCTCTGGAGCTGGAGCTGCAGAACTGGTCCTTTCCCCTGCAAGCTCTTCCTCCACTTTCCGGCCAAGGGAGGGAGATGCTCAGAGTCCAGCCAAGAGCCTCACCCCCAAAAGGATATCTGGGCATGGGCGTAGCCAGGGGGGCAGCTGGCCCCCAAAATCCATAAAAAATGTTAGAAATCTGAGGTTCTGCCAAGCGAGAGAGGGCTGAGCTGGAGGGACTCGGCTTGGCAAGGGTTAAAGGGAACCGAGCTGCCTTCCTAGAGAGGCCAGGAAGCAAGGGGGGCCAGGTCCTCCAGAGCCAAGGCCCCTCCCTCCCCAGTCCTTTCCTTGCTTTGTGTCTCTGCTGCAAGGGCTGCATCGCTCTCCCCCTCCTGGGATCTGGTGAGTCTCCTCTCTCTCTGGGATCTGGTGGGGGTCCCAGGGCTGCAGCAGGGGAGGGGGCCTGGGGGGGGGCAGATCTGCTCATGTGGGGGGGGGACCCCAAGTCAGGGGGGAGAGGGTCCTGCCAGGGAGGGGCCAGGTCTGCCACGCTCTCCTTCCTGCAGATCAGAGGATCCCAAACTCTTTTGGCCTTCTGCCTCCCCGCCCTTCAGAAAAAAACTGACTCCCCCGAAATCCTTTACACAAAGGAGTCCCTAGGACTTTAACTCAGCGTCATTTCACAAAAGAGGAAACATGTGCAAATGGTTTTCCAAAGCTGGATGAGGAGGTGGACTAGCCCCCCCCCCCAAAAAAAAACCCCACAGGGAGGAAGGAAGGGAAGGTGGGAGAGAAAGGAGAGGAGTAAAGAGAGGGATCCCAGCCCAGAGTCTGGCTGCTGCATTGGGGACCAGTTTCCCAGTGTCTCCCAGGGCAGCTCCCCACGGAGGCCACTGCAGCAATCCCCTCGCACCCAGAGCAGGGCATCCCAGGACCACATCCTCTCTCTCCCAAAGGGATTGTTGCTGGAAATGGGCGCTGCTACTCACTGAGCCTCCAGGGACCTTGGCATCAATGGCTGTGCGTGTGTTAAGCTATCTAAGAGAATTATTATTATTATTATTATTATTATTATTATTATTATTATTTCCCGCTTATATTTCAAGGGAGGTGTCTTTGGCCCCGCCCACTTGGCCCTCAGGGGGTTGGCCAGAAACATACCTGGCCCTCAGAGCAAAGAAAAAGGGACCCCACCCCAGGAGTATGTCTTGAGAGCGGCAGAGAGTCCAAGTGCAAGAAAAGGAGACAGAAGCAGGGGAGTGGGGATGGGGGGAGCAACTCCTGAGGACCCCCAGGTGAGGACCCCCACTAGAGCCAAACATCCATTTTCCACAAGATACAAATGACTCCCTTGTCAGTCAGTTCTGACTTCATGCATTGACTGGAAGGCAGGAGAAACCAGGCTGATTCATCTCCCAGAAATCCCTTCCGTTGCCTCCACATTCTGCATTGCAATCTGTCTTCTAATCTACGAGAGCTAGAGGCTGCTTCCTCCTCCTCCTCCTCCTCTTCTTCCTCCTCTTTAAAAAGGCCCTTTCCACCTGGCCTAGGGGGTGAGGCCCAGACTCATCCTGCCCTACTGTGTTAAATATGTATTCTGTAGTTGACCTCCTTTGTAAGGTTTTATTTTGACATCTTTATAAGAATATTTGTTTTCTGCTATGTTGCTTTGACTATAGACTATATATTTGACTTTCTTCAGCTTGTTATATTTCTATTTTATTGATTTTGTGTGATGTGAAACTGCAGTCAAGTAGAAGATTCCTACGGTGGACACATTAGGGGATGTTTTCTACCACTCAGGAGAAGACTTCCTGTTTCCTCCTGAGCTGGGACAGACTTCCACTCCATGTGACTTGAAGAGGGTGCAGTCTGTTGTACTAGCATGGAGGAGCACACGGCCTCCATCTTCTGATCAGTGTGTCTTCTCCATTTTGTATGTTGCTGTATGTTTGGAGAAGTGACTCCTTAGTGGCAGTCATTTGGGACTAACTTCTTTATGGAATAGTTCTAGTTGTTATGTAACCTAAGCCTGCCTTCAGGGATATGTCTGTGAACGTGAATGAATCTGTGAGTAAACTACTTTTATAATAACGTGAATCAGATTATTGTGCTTATTCATTTAAAAGGGATTGGAAGGGATTTTACCAGGAAGGAATCTTTAATAGTAAGACTCAGATGAGTCAGCAACAAGCTGATTGCTGCGTAATCTAAAAAAGGGGGATGTATGGAACTAGAATATGGAACTTGCGAGTGCATGTTAGGAAGGATATCATTCAATAATATATCCTCTTCTAACTCCCCAGTTATCCCCACAGATTTAATATGCTGTAAACCGCTTTGAGATTTCTCTTTAAAATATAAAGTGTTATAGAAATTTAAATAAATAAAATAGCTCATGGTTTGGGCTGTGGTGCAGTCCAGCCCTGGTTCCCTCCAAGACTCATCCATGCTTGCTCAGGGAACCTTTTTCTTCTCCTGATATTAGACAACTTTTGTAACTGAACAATGTATTTGCTTTGTAGGATTTCTAGCGCGTCTCCTTAAGACAGACAGAACTTGGCAAAAGACCAAAGGGTTCCTTCCGATCTCTCAGAGGCTTCCTGGGAGCACAGATGGGTGAGCGAGATTCAGCTGGCCCTGGAACAGAAAGAGGCCATGCCATCCAAACTGGGAGCAGTGGGGGGTTCTGGGAAAACTCTGTGCAGAAGATCCTGGGTGAGGAGGACACCCTCCGCTCAGAGGTGCAGAGCCAGCAGTTCAGGCAGTTCTGCTGCCAGGAGGCCAAAGGACCCCGAGAGGTTTGCAGCCAACTCTACCACCTTTGCCATCAGTGGCTGAAACCAGAAAGGCACACAAAAGCTGAGATGCTGGATCTTGTGATCTTGGAGCAGTTCCTGGCTGTCCTTCCCCTGGAGATGGAGAGCTGGGTGAGGGAATGTGGAGCAGAGACCAGTTCCCAGGCGGTGGCCCTGGCCGAAGGTTTCCTCCTGAGTCAGGCAGAGGAGAGAAAGCAGGTGAGAGAGACTTTCCTCTAGATACTCCCAAGGGGCTCCAAACAGGACAGAGGACATCCCATAATGGTCTGCTGATGGCCCATCCTTTTTCTGAGAAGGCGTCTATGGAATGAGTTCTGACATCCTTAAAGCTGTTGGCCCTGACATTCATTTTTTATTTTTTATTTTTTTAATATATATTTTTATTAGTTTTCCAATATAAAACTATACAAAACAAAACATCCAATTTATCACCAACATCTTTTTTTTTACTTCCATCAACATGTTTGAGAATTCTCCGTCTTGATCACTTCTTGCACATTTCTTAATTTAATATTGCACTACAATAATATCTTAATTTACCTTATTTTTTAAACAATATTTCTACCATACATTCTCACAGAGCTTCCTGAAAGCTTACAAATGTTATCTGGTCATCACATATAGTTTTCATATAATCTGTAAATTTAATCCAGTCTTCAGTGAATCTCTGGTCTCGTCGGTTCCGGATCCTTCCTGTTAATTTATCAAGTTCTGCGTATTCCATTAATTTCATTCTCCATTTTTCAATCATAGGTAATTCTTCTTGTTACTATTTTTGGGCCATTAGTATTCTTGCTGCCGTTACTGCGTATAAAAATAACTTCCATTCTGTCTTATTAATTTCATTTCCTATTATTCCTAATAGAAATGCTTCTGGTTTCTTAACAAATGTATATTTCAACATCTTTTGTAACTCATCATATATCCTTTCCCAAAAGCATTTCACTTTTTTACACTCCCACCACATATGGTAAAATGTTCCTTCTTTTTCTTTACACTTCCAACATTTATTACTTACTTTATAAATTTTTGCTGATTTTACTGGTGTTACATACCATCTATATATCATTTTCATCACATTTTCCTTTATTACAGTACACGCAGTAAATTTCAGTCCTTCATTCCACAATTTAACCCAGTCTTTAAATTGTATATTATATCCAAAATCTTTGGCCCAATGGATCATAACCGATTTAACCTCCTCGTCCTTTGTATACCATTCCAATAATAATTTATACATTTTAGACAAAAATTTTACGTCATTATTCAGTACTTCCAATTGATATTTTGATTCCTTGTCGATAAAACCTCTTTCTAATACATCTTTTTTAAACAATTCATTAATGTTTTCGTCGCCTCCAAAGGAGGTTACCTGGCGGTCGGGGGAATCGCAAAACGGCTGTGCCGGGATCCTGCCCCCTGGATCTCCTTCCAGGGGTGTTTTAGGGGGCTGCGGCGCCCTTGCAGCACCCCCTTTTTCCTCCCAAGAGCTGGATTCCCTCTCCAGAGAGAAATCCCGCTTGTCTTCGCTCCTGCGATCAGCCGGAATTCTCTCTGACATTCATTTTTAAATCCTTCTCCCCATTCTCTCTTTTGAATCCTTGTTTCTTTTTCAGGGAAAGGATCTCTTTGCAGAAATGGACCAGATTTCTTCTGAGGCAGAGAGGCCTCCGCTGAGCACCAGAGAGAGGCCACTGGGTAAGGAGGAAGGTGGTGTTTCTCTGTTTGGTCTCATTCTGTTGGTTTTCCAACTCATCAGAGGAGGGAAGATATATTTTTTCACACATAACATCTCTAATGCACCCAAATATCCAAATGCACTCAACAGGCGAGACTTTCTCAAAGGCCCCTGTGTAGTTTGAGATGCACTGATTTACCTGCGAGACAAGAAGGCACTCTGGGCCTCCCCCTTACCTTTTTTCTCTTGCAGGTGACACAGTGATACTGGCTAGACCTCTTCAACCATCTCTGAATGGGGACAGAATGGAAGCAGCGGCTGTGGAACCAGATCAGGTCAGGGGAAGCAGCCTTGTGGGGACAGAGGCCAAGGGGTGGAACAATGTCCTAGCTCAAGGAGTGGTGGTGAACAACAATGTTGTCTCAGAGTAGGACATTTCCCTTCTTCTTTTAGAGTCCAGTGTGCTTTGAAGATGTTGCTGTTTGTTTCACGGATGAGGAGTGGGCGTTGCTGGATCCTGACCAGAGAGCTCTGCATAAGGACATCATGGAGGAGAATTCTGGGATCATGGCCTCTCTTGGTAAGGCTCCTAGTGGAATCATAATATCAGTTTTTAAATTCAAAACTCCATATGTCACGAACCTCATATATTTTCACAGACCTCAACAGCGCCCCCTACAACACTGGATATTACAGTAACCCCCCCCCAAAAAAAACCCCTTGAATAGTAAATTACTGTTTTTTCTGTGAATGTTCTTCCTCCCGTTGCAGCTTATTAAACAAGCAGCAGCCTGGTCTGAACTCCCCAGGCCCTTTTGACTGTAAACTTCAGAGTTGTTAGGGAAGTTGAAGAAGCTTCTGTCAGGTTTTCAGTTTTTGTTTTTCCTCCCGTCAGTCTTTGGTTGTCCAAAGAGAAGACTGACATTGGAAACGGAGGGATGCCATGATGGAGCCAAGCAAAATCGATTCAAGAGAAGAGCCAGGCTTATCGCATCACAGGTTCCCCTAAGGATGTCGGTTGATCCCCGTTAATTAATGCACCCAACCCTTCAGAAAACCATCCATCTAACCCTCTTGTGTTATGCCTCTATTACCAGAGTTAACAAGTATTCTTCCTTAATTTCTCCCTGAGGTGCTAATCCATTTCTCTTCATTGTAGATAGAGATGGACTGGAAATTAACAACATGGGTGACCATGACAAAATCCCCACAATGGAGAAGCTGAATAAATATCTTGAATGTGGGAAAAGTTCCTTTTCCACTTCCCATCAAAGAAATCCCATTGGGAAGAAACCCTATCAGTGCATGGAATGTGGAAAGAGATTCAGTCAAAAGGTCAATCTCACTTCCCATCAAAGAATTCATACAGGGGAGAAACCCTATCAGTGTGTGGAATGTGGAAAGACCTTCAGCCAGAGTGCCAACCTCACTTCCCATCAGAGAATTCATACAGGGGAGAAACCCTATCAGTGTGGGGAATGTGGAAAGAGCTTCACTCACAGCCACAATCTCACTTCCCATCAAAGAATTCATACAGGGGAGAAACCCTATCAGTGTGTGGAATGTGGAAAGAGATTCAGTCAGAGCTCCCATCTTACTTCCCATCAAAGAATTCATACAGGGGAGAAACCCTATCAGTGCGTGGAATGTGGAAAGAGCTTCAGGAATAGCTCAAAACTCACTTCCCATCAAAGAATTCATACAGGGGAGAAACCCTATCAGTGTGTGGAATGTGGAAAGAGCTTCACTCAGAGCCACACTCTCACTTCCCATCAAAGAATTCATACAGGGGAGAAACCCTATCAGTGTGTGGAATGTGGAAAGAGCTTCAGTCAGAGTGCCCATCTCACTTCCCATCAAAGAATTCATACAGGAGAGAAACCATTTCAGTGTGTGGAATGTGGAAAGAGCTTCTGTCGGAGCACCGATCTCACTTCCCATCACAGAATTCATACAGGGGAGAAACCCTATCAGTGTGTGGAATGTGGAACGAGCTTCAGTACAAGCTCCTCTCTGAGTTCCCATCAAAGAATTCATACGGGGAGAAGCCCTATCAGTGTGGGGAATGTGGAACGAGCTTCAGTACAAGCTCCTCTCTCACTTCCCATCAAAGAATTCATACAGGGGAGAAACCCTATCAGTGTGTGGAATGTGGAAAGAGCTTCAGGAGGAGCTCCTCTCTCAGTTCCCATCAAAGAATTCATACAAAGTTCCCAAAACCCGTCATTATACAGCTTTCAGCGCCAGGGAAAAACTCATCTCTTTAACCAGTCCTTTGGCTGATTGACATCTAATGCCCTTTTACAATGTGGTGGGGAGGTGGGGGTTACAGGTTTTGGGGGCGGTGTTTTGTGTTTTCATTCTGTGATTTTATGTTGTAACCGTCCTGTGACCTGTGAGTGTAGGGAATGGGAGCCAACTCTTAGAGTCTGAGGGGTCTTTGCCCCCCAATAAGATATTTGAGGGGGCCGCCCCCCAGTTCATAGGAACAGCCATTCAAATGGCATGCTTGCACCGCATCCTGTGACACTTTAACCGAGGCGGGGCTTGCTAAACCCCTCCTATATTTTATTCAAGTTGGCACCCCTGCTACGGGGCGCTATAGAAGTCAAATAAATGCATAAATAAAACAAAACGATCTTGGTCGCCTTCTTTTGCACATGTTCCAGCTTGTCAATATCCTTCTTAATATTAGCATTTTTAAAAAAATATGTACCCTTCATGGCTTTCTCAAAAACAAGTCAAGCTAGAGAAATCTCTCTTTTTTCTTTTTCTTTTTTTGGAAGGAGTTACAGATTGTTTCTCAGGGGACTGCTGTGGTAATAGTGCATCTTAATTTCAGTAAGGTTTTTGACAAAGTCCCCCTTGATATTTATGTGAGGAAGCTGGTAAAATGAGGCTGAACTTGGTAACTGTTAGGCGGATTTGACTGACCAAACCCAAAGAGGACTCCTCCATGGTTCCTCATCATCCTGGAGAAAAGTGACAAGATGGGTGCTGCAGGGTTCTGTCCTGGGCCTGTTGTTGTTCAACGTCTTTATGAATGAGTTGGATGAAGGAAATGAGGGGATGCTCATCACATTTGCAGACGACACCAAACGGGGAGCGGAGGCCAATGTGGCAGAAGGCAGAATCCGATCAAGGGCAGGAATAGTACCACTTTCTTTTCCCTTGGTCAGGTCCCAGCTAGAATAAATACTGTGTTCAATTCTGGGCACCACAATTTAAGTATCTTAAATTTTGTTTGCCAGGGGAAATCAAGAAGGTGAGGGAACACAATCCATATTCCTTTTATAACACGTGGCAAATGTTTGTTGAATATATAAATTGTTAATACTGTTGCAGGAATCCACCCAGCACTCATGGGAAAAGGTGGCGTGATCTTTTAGAACAGGCATCCCCAAACTCGGCGCTCCAGATGTTTCGGGACTACAGCTCCCATCATCCCTAGCTAACAGGACCAGTGGTCTGGGATGCTGGGAATTGTAGTCCCAAAACATCTGGAGGGCTGAGTTTGGGGATGCCTGTTTTAGAATAATGAAATGAAACTTTAACAAATGACATGCTGAAAGTCTGAAACAGGAAGTCTTCTCCTGAGTGGTAGAAAACATCCCCTAATGTGTCGTCCACTGTGGGAATATTGTAATTGACTGCAGTTTCACATCCCACAAAATCAATAAAAGAGAAATAAAACCATTGGAAGAAAGTCAAATATATAGTCTATAGTCAAAGCAACATAGCAGAAAACAAATATTCTTATAAAGATGTCAAAATAAAACCTTACAAAGGAGGTCAGGTGGAAAATGCCTTTTCCACCCTAGGCCAGGTGGAAAGGGCCTTTTTAAAAAGGAGAAGAAAGAGGAGGAGGAGGAGGAGGAAGAGGAGGAGGAGGAGGAAGAAGAAAGAGGAGGGGGAGGAAGAAGAAAGAGGAGGAGGAATAGGAGGAAGCAGCCTCTAGCCCCCCTAGAAGGAAGATTGCAATGCAAAATGTGGAGGCAACTAAAGGGATTTCTGGAAGATGAATCAGCCTGGTTTCTCCATCCTTCCAGTCAATGCATGAAGTCAGAACTGACTGACAAGGAAGTCATTTGTATCTTGTGGAAAATGGATGCTTGGCTCTGGTGGGGGTCCTCACCTGGGGGTCCTCAGGAGTTGTTCTCCCCCCACCCCCACTCCCCTGCTTCTGTCTCCTTTTCTTTCACTTGGACTCTCTGCCACTCTCAAGACAGACTCCTGGGGTGGGGTCCCTTTTTCTTTGCTCTGAGGGCCAGGTATGTATCTCGTCGACCCCTGAGGGCCAAGTGGATGAGGCCAAAGACACCTCCCTTGAAATTTAGGCGGGTAATTTAGTATCAGTATTCTGTTAGATAGCTTAACACACAAAGAGACATAGATGCCAAGGTCCCTGGAGGCTCAGTGAGTAGCAGCACCCATTTCCGGCTGCTTTGCCAGCAGCAATCCCTTTGGGAGAGAGAGGATGTGGTCCTGGGATGCCCTGCTCTGGGTGCGAGGGGATTGCTGCAGTGGCCTCCGTGGGGAGCTGCCCTTGGAGACACTGGGAGATGACTGGTCCCCAATGCAGCAGCCAGACTCTGGGATGGGATCCCTCTCTTTATTCCTGGCCTTTCTCTCCCACCTTTTTTTTTGGGGGGGGCTAGTCCACCTCCTCGTCTGGTCTTGGAAAACCATTTGCAGATGTTTCCTCTGTTGTGCAATGAGGCTGAGCGATGTCACACAGAGTTAAAGTCCCAGGGACTCCTTTGTCTGAAGAAGGGAGATCTTTTCTGAAGGGGGGGGGGACGGCCAAATGAGTTTGGGATCCTCTGATCTGCAGGAAAGAGAGCGTGGCAGACCTGGCCCCTCCCTGGCAGGACCCTCTCCTCCCTGACTTGGGGTCCCCCCCCCACATGAGCAGATCTGCCCCCCCCCATGCACCCTCTTCTGCTGCAGCCCTGGGACCCCCACCAGATCCCAGAGAGAGAGGAGACTCACCAGATCCCAGGAGGGGGGAGCGAGGCAGCCCTTGCAGGAGAGACACAAAGCAAGACCCCCCCTCCTTGCAGGAAAGGACTGGGGAGGGAGGGGCCTTGGCTCTGGAGGACCTGGCCCCCCCTTGCTTCCTGTCCTCTCTAGGAAGGCAGCTCAGTTCCCTTTAACCCTTGCCAAGCCGATTCCCTCCAGCTCAGCCCTCTCTCCCTTGGCAGATTTCTAATATTTTTTATGGATTTGGGGGGCCAGCTGCCCCCCCCCTGGCTACGCCCATGCCCAGATATCCCTTTGGGGGTGAGGCTCTTAGTTGGACTTTGAGCATCTCCCTCCCTTGGCCGGAAAGTGGAGGAGCAGCTTGCAGGGGAAAGGACCAATTCTGCAGCTCCAGCTCCAGAGGCATAGCAAGGTCAGGTGGTACCCGGTGTCACACACCCCCCCCCCCCGAATTTTTTCCATCAGTAAAAGAAGTTACACACAACTATTTAAAATATTTAGAAATAATTACAAATGAACCGTTTGCTGAGAATGAGATTAAAATGCATGTCCACATTCTAAATATCTGGATGGGCTTGCCTAAACAAACATTTATTTATTTTTGCAGGCACCCAAAAAATAAAAAGGAATAAAAAAAGAAGTGCAGGCAGGGAGTTCCAAAGTCTACCTGTGTCGCCACACTAAAACTTTGCTTTCTCACAAGTACAGGTGTTCTATGTGGAACCGGTAACTGTGCCAGTTTTCTCAAAGCAGTTGAGTTGGGAATACATGGGGGAAGGCAATCTGGTCAGAAGCTGTTAAGAGCTTTGTAGTCCACCATAAGATGAGTGGGACCAGGACAATGGCTCGCCTAGCCCTAGAAATGTGGCTTTAGGGAATTTTTTGTAAACCAAGCTTTTTTCGTTAAGTACCGTTCATCATCCTCAAGCACCAGCACCAGCCAATAGTCATTTTAACCACCAATCAGAAAGAAGCCGTTCCAAAGCAGTGTTGTGGTGCAGAGACAGACAGACAGACAAGTCTTTGGGAGCAGCCAGATTTTTATGTGTCAAACAAAAGCAGCATGCATTGCCCTAAAAGTGATCCATGCGACGGTCATCTCCAGGCTTGACTACTGTAATTCACTCTACGCGGGGCTGCCCTTGAAGCTGTCCCAGAAACTCCAGCGGGTGCAGAATGCTGCAGCGAGGCTCCTCACGGGGTCCCTGCCATGGGAGCATATTCACCCAGTGCTTTTCCAGCTGCACTGGCTCCCGGTGGAGTACAGGGTCAGATTTAAGGTGCTGCTTTTGACCTTTAAAGCCCTTCACGGCTATATTTTAATTTTGTTCTTAAGTTGCAATCATTCATCTTGTTTTTATTATTGCTTGTAAGCCGCTCTGAGCCTGAATTGGCTGGGGAGGGCGGGATATAAATAATAAAATTATTATTATTTATTACTAAAAGTCCAGGGAACATTAGATGCTTCTAATTTTTCCGATGAAGTGTTTTACTCAGCCTCACCTGCAATCATGTGTGCTGAACACACAGAAACACATACAGATAATGAAATTACTGGGAGTTACAGTCTCCAAATAAAACTCAACACATGCAAGCAGACTGATGGAATAGTACACACGATTTCCCCATCTCCTTTTATAAAAACATTATTTTTCTTTATCTTCATGGTACAGAAGATAAATATTCAGAAAGCAATAGTTACAACAGTAAACAAAAAGTAACTTGTCCTGATGGAATTTCAGACTTTCAGCATGTCATGTGTTAAAAGTTTCATTTCATTATTCTAAAACAGGCATCCCCAAACTCGGCCCTCCAGATGTTTTGGGACTACAATTCCCAGCATCCCAGACCACTGGTCCTGTTAGCTAGGGATGATGGGAGCTATAGTCCCAAAACATCTGGAGCGCCGAGTTTGGGGATGCCTGTTCTAAAAGACCACGATACATTTTCCCATGAGTGCTGGGTGGATTCCTGCAACAGTCTTAACAATTTATATATTCAATAAACATTTGCCACGTGTTATAAAAGGAATATGGATTGTGTTCCCCCACCTTCTTGATTCCCCCTGGCAAAGAAAATTTAAGATACTTAAATTGTGGTGCCCAGAATTGAACACAGTATTCTAGGTGGGGCCTGACCAAGGCAGAATAAATTGGTACTATTCCTGCCCTTGAACTGATTCTGCCTTCTGCCACATTGGCCTCCGCTCCCCGTTTGGTGTCGTCTGCAAATGTGATGAGCATCTCCTCAGTTCCTTCATCCAAGACATTTATAAAGAACTTGAACAACAACGGGCCCAGGACAGAACCCTGTGGTACCCCTCTTGTCACTTTTCTCCAGGATGAGGAGGAACCATGAAGGAGTCCTCTTTGGGTTCGGTCAGTCAAATCAGCCTAACAGTTACCAAGTTCAGCCTCATTTTACCAGCTTCCTCACATAAATATCACGGGGGACTTTGTCAAAAACCTTACTGAAATTAAGATGCACTATTACCACAGCAGTCCCCTGAGAAACAATCTGTAACTCCATCCAAAAAAAGAAAAAGAAAAAAGAGAGATTTCTCTAGCTTGACTTGTTTTTGAGAAAGCCATGAAGGGTACATAATTTTTTTAAAATGCTAATATTAAGAAGAAAGAAAAAAAATTCCTTCCAGTAGCACCTTAAAGACCAACTAAGTTAGTTCTTGGTATGAGCTTTCGTGTGCATGCACATTTCTTCAGATACACACAACAAAAATTCCTTCCAGCAGCACCTTAAAGACCAACTAAGTTAGTTCTTGGTATGAGCTTTCGTGTGCATGGACACGAAAGCTCATACCAAGAACTAACTTAGTTGGTCTTTAAGGTGCTACTGGAAGGAATTTTTTTTGTTTTGACTATGGCAAACCAACACTGCTACCTATCTGTAACTAATATTAAGGATATTGACAAGCTGGAACAAGTGCAAAAGAAGGCGACCAAGATCGTTTTGTTTTATTTATGCATTTATTTGACTTTTATAGCGCCCTATAGCAGGGGTGCCAACTTGAATAAAATATAGGAGGGGTTTAGCAAGCCCCGCCTCAGTTAAACAGTCACAGGATGGGGTGCAAGCATGCCAATTGAATGGCTGTTCCTATGAACTGGGGGGTGGCCCCCTCAAATATCTTATTAGGGGGCAAAGAGCTCTCAGACTCTAAGAGTTGGCTCCCATTCCCTACAATCACAGGTCACAGGACAGTTACAACATAAAATCACAGAATGAAAACACAAAACACCGCCCCCAAAACCTGTAACCCCCACCTCCCCACCACATTGTAAAAGGGCATTAGATGTCAATCAGCCAAAGGACTGGTTAAAGAGATGAGTTTTTCCCTGGCACTGAAAGCTGTATAATAACGGGTTTTGGGAACTTTGTATGAATTCTTTGATGGGAACTGAGAGAGGAGCTCCTCCGGAAGCTCTTTCCACATTCCACACACTGATAGGGTTTCTCCCCTGTATGAATTCTCTGATGGGAAGTGAGATGGTGGTTGAAACTGAAGCTCTTTCCACATTCCACACACTGATAGGGTTTCTCCCCTGTATGAATTCTTTGATGGAAAGTGAGACTGGCGCTCTGACTGAAGGTCTTTTCACATTCCACGCACTGATAGGGTTTCTCCCCTGTATGAATTCTCTGATGGCGAGTGAGACTGCTGCTGTGACTGAAGCTCTTTCCACAATCCACACACTGATAGGGTTTCTCCCCTGTATGAATTATTTGATGGGAAGTAAGATTGTGGCTCTGAGTGAAGCTCTTTCCACATTCCACACACGGATAGGGTTTCTACCCTGTATGAATTTTCTGATGGGAAGTGAGAGTGGAGATATCAGTGAAGCTCTTTCCACATTCCACACACTGATAGGGTTTCTCCCCTGTATGAATTCTGTGATGGGAAGTGAGTTTTGAGCTATTCCTGAAGCTCTTTCCACATTCCACACACTGATAGGGTTTCTCCCCTGTATGAATTCTTTGATGGGAACTCAGAGAGGAGCTTGTACTGAAGCTCTTTCCACATTCCACACACTGATAGGGTTTCTCCCCTGTATGAATTCTGTGATGGGAAGTGAGATTGTGGCTCTGAGTGAAGCTCTTTCCACATTCCACACACTGATAGGGTTTCTCCCCTGTATGAATTCTTTGATGGGAAGTGAGTTTCGAGCTATTCCTGAAGCTCTTTCCACATTCCACACACTGATAGGGTTTCTCCCCTGTATGAATTCTGTGATGGGAAGTGAGATTGTGGCTCTGAGTGAAGCTCTTTCCACATTCCACACACTGATAGGGTTTCTCCCCTGTATGAATTCTTTGATGGGAAGTGAGTTTCGAGCTATTCCTGAAGCTCTTTCCACATTCCATGCACTGATAGGGTTTCTCCCCTGTATGAATTCTTTGATGGGAAGTGAGTTTCGAGCTATTCCTGAAGCTCTTTCCACATTCCACACACTGATAGGGTTTCTTCCCAATGGGATTTCTTTGATGGGAAGTGGAAAAGGAACTTTTCCCACATTCAATATATTTATTCAGCTTCTCCATTGTGGGGATTTTGTCATGGTCACCCATGTTGTTAATTTCCAGTCCATATCTATCTACAATGAAGAGAAATGGATTAGCACCTCAGGGAGAAATTAAGGAAGAATACTTGTTAAATCTAGTAATAGAGGCATAACACAAGTGGGTTAGATGGATGGTTTTCTGAAGGGTTGGGTGCATTAATTAACGGGGATCAACCGACATCCTTTGGGGAACTTGTGATTCGATAAGCCTGGCTCTTCTCTTGAATCGATTTTGTTTGGCTCCATCATGGCATCCCTCCGTTTCTAATGTCAGTCTTCTCTTTGGACAACCAAAGACTGACGGGAGGAAAAACAAAAACGGAAAACCTGACAGAAGCTACTTCAACTTCCCTAACAACTCTGAAGTTTACAGTCAAAAGGGCCTGGGGAGTTCAGACCAGGCTGCTGCTTGTTTAATAAGCTGCAACGGGAGGAAGAACATACACAGAAAAAACAGTAATTTACTATTCAAGGTTTTTTTTTTGGGGGGGGGGGATGCTGTAATATCCAGTGTTGTAGGGGGTGCTGTCAAGGTCTGTGAAAATATATGAGGTTCGTGACATATGGAGTTTTGAATTTAAAAACTGATATTATGATTCAACTAGGAGCCTTACCAAGAGAGGCCATGATCCCAGAATTCTCCTCCATGATGTCCTTATGCAGAGCTCTCTCGTCAGGATCCAGCAACGCCCACTCCTCATCCGTGAAACAAACAGCAACATCTTCAAAGCACACTGGACCCTAAAAGAAGAAGGGAAATGTCCTACTCTGAGACAACACTGTTGTTCACCACCACCCCTTGAGCTAGGACATTGTTCCACCCCTTGGCCTCTGTCCCCACAAGGCTGCTTCCCCTGACCTGATCTGGTTCCACAGCCGCTGCTTCCATTCTGTCCCCATTCAGAGATGGTTGAAGAGGTCTAGCCAGTATCACTGTGTCACCTGCAAGAGAAAAAAGGTAAGGGGGAGGCCCAGAGTGCCTTCTTGTCTCACAGGTGAATCAGTGCATCTCAAACTACACAGGGGCCTTTGAGAAAGTCTCGCCTGCTGAGTGCATTTGGATATTTGGGTGCATTAGAGATGTTATGTGTGAAAAAATATATCTTCCCTCCTCTGATGAGTTGGAAAACCAACAGAATGAGACCAAACAGAGAAACATCACCTTCCTCCTTACCCAGTGGCCTCTCTCTGGTGCTCAGCGGAGGCCTCTCTGCCTCAGAAGAAATCTGGTCCATTTCTGCAAAGAGATCCTTTCTCTGAAAAAGAAACAAGGATTCAAAAGAGAGAATGGGGAGAAGGATTTAAAAATGAATGTCAGAGAGAATTCCGGCTGATCGCGGGAGCGAAGACAAGCGGGATTTCTCTCTGGAGAGGGAATCCAGCTCTTGGGAGGAAAAAGGGGGTGCTGCAAGGGCGCCGCTGCCCCCTAAAACACCCCTGGAAGGAGATCCAGGGGGCAGGATCCCGGCACAGCCGTTTTGCGATTCCCCCGACCGCCAGGTAACCTCCTTTGGAGGCGACGAAAACATTAATGAAATGATTAAAAAAGATGTATTAGAAAGAGGTTTTACCGACAAGGAATCAAAATATCAATTGGAAGTACTGAATAATGACGTAAAATTTTTGTCTAAAATGTATAAATTATTATTGGAATGGTATACAAGGGACGAGGAGGTTAAATCGGTTATGATCAATTGGGCCAAAGATTTTGGATATAATATACAATTTAAAGACTGGGTTAAATTGTGGAATGAAGGACTGAAATTTACTGCGTGTACTGTAATAAAGGAAAATGTGATGAAAATGATATATAGATGGTATGTAACACCAGTAAAATCAGCAAAAATTTATAAAGTAAGTAATAAATGTTGGAAGTGTAAAGAAAAAGAAGGAACATTTTACCATATGTGGTGGGAGTGTAAAAAGTGAAATGCTTTTGGGAAAGGATATATAATGAGTTACAAAAGATGTTGAAATATACATTTGTTAAGAAACCAGAAGCATTTCTATTAGGAATAATAGGAAATGAAATTAATAAGACAGAATGGAAGTTATTTTTATACGCAGTAACGGCAGCAAGAATACTAATGGCCCAAAAATGGAAACAAGAAGAATTACCTATGATTGAAAAATGGAGAATGAAATTAATGGAATATGCAGAACTTGATAAATTAACAGGAAGGATCCGGAACCGACGAGACCAGAGATTCACTGAAGACTGGATTAAATTTAAAGACTATATGAAAACTATATGTGATGACCAGATAACATTTGTAAGCTTTCAGGAAGCTCTGTGAGAATGTATGGTAGAAATATTGTTTAAAAAATAAGGTAAATTAAGATATTATTGTAGTGCAATATTAAATTAAGAAATGTGCAAGAAGTGATCAAGACGGAGAATTATCAGACATGTTGATGGAAGTAAATAAAAAAGATGTTGGTGATAAATTGGATGTTTTCTTTTGTATAGTTTTATATTGGAAAACTAATAAAAATATATATTAAAAAAATAAAAAATAAAAAATGAATGTCAGGGCCAACAGCTTTAAGGATGTCAGAACTCATTCCATGGATGCTTTCCCAGAAAAAAAAATGAGCCATCAGTAGAGCATGATGGGATGTTTTCTGTCCTGTTTGGAGGCCTTGGGAGTATCCAGAGGAAAGTCTCTCTCACCTGCTTTCTCTCCTCTGCCTGACTCAGGAGGAAACCTTCGGCCAAGGCCACTGCCTGCGAACTGGTCTCTGCTCCACAGTCCCTCACCCAGCTCTCCATCTCCGGTGGAAGGACAGCCAGGAACTGCTCCAAGATCACCAGGTCCAGCATCTCAGCTTTCGTGTGCCTTTCTGGCTTCAGCCACTGATGGCAAAGGTGGTAGAGTCAGCTGCAAACCTCTCGGGGTCCTTTGGCCTCCTGGAAGCAGAACTGCCTCACCTGCTGGCTCTGCACCTCTGAGCGGAGGGTGTCCTCCTCACCCAGGATCTTCTGCACAGAGTTTTCCCAGAACCGCCCACTGCTCCCAGTTTGGATGGCATGGCCTCTTTCTGTTCCAGGGCCAGCTGAGTCTCGCTGACCCATCTGTGCTCTCAGGAAGCCTCTGAGAGATCGGAAGGAACCCTTTGGTCTTCTGCCAAGTTCTGTCTGTCTTAAGGAGAGGCGCTAGCAAATCCTACAAAGCAAATACATTGTTCAGTTACAAAAGTTGTCTAATATCAGGAGAAGAAAAAGGTTCCCTGAGCAAGCATGGATGAGTCTTGGAGGGAACCAGGGCTGGACTGCACCACAGCCCAAACCATGAGCTATTTTATTTATTTAAATTTCTATAACACTTTATATTTTAGAGATAAATCTCAAAGCGGTTTACAGCATATTAAATCTGTGGGGATAATTGGGGAGTTAGAAGAAGATATATTATTGAACGATATCCTTCCTAACATGCACTAGCAAGTTCCATATTCTAGTTCCATACATCCCCCTTTTTTAGATTACGCAGCAATCAGCTTGTTGCTGACTCATCTGAGTCTTGCTATTAAAAATTCCTTCCTGGTAAAATCCCTTCCAATCCCTCTTAAATGAATAAGCACAATAATCTGATTCACGTTAATATAAAAGTAGTTTACTCACAGATTCATTCACGTTCACAGACATATCCCTGAAGGCAGGCTTAGGTTACATAACAACTAGAACTATTCCATAAAGAAGTTAGTCCCAAATGACTGCGACTAAGGAGTCACTTCTCCAAACACACAGCAACATACAAAATGGAGAAGACACACTGATCAGAAGATGGAGGCCGTGTGCTCCTCCATGCTAGTACAACACACTGCACCCTCTTCAAGTCACATGGAGTGGAAGTCTGTCCCAGCTCAGGAGGAAACAGGAAGTCTTCTCCTGAGTGGGAGAAAACATCCCCTAATGTGTCCACTGTAGGAATGTTGTACTGGACTGCAGTTTCACATCTCACAAAATCAATAAAATAGAAATAAAACCATTGGAAGAAAGTCAAATAATTAGTCTATAGTCAAAGCAACATAGCAGAAAACAAATATTCTTATAAAGATGTCAAAATAAAACCTTACAAAGGAGGTCAACTACAGAATAGATATTTAACACAGTAGGGCAGGATGAGTCTGGGCCTCACCCCCTAGGCCAGGTGGAAAGGGCCTTTTTAAAAAGGAGAAGAGGAGGAGGAGGAGGAAGAAGAAGAAGAAGAAAGAGGAGGAGGAGGAGGAAGAGGAGGAGGAGGAAGAGGAGGAAGCAGCCTCTAGCTCTCCTAGAAGATTGCAATGCAAAATGTGGAGGCAGCGGAAGGGATTTCTGGGAGATGAATCAGCCTGGTTGCTCCTGCCTTCCAGTCAATGCATGAAGTCAGAACTGACTGACAAGGGAGTCATTTGTATCTTGTGGAAAATGGATGCTTGGCTCTAGTGGGGGTCCTCACCCGGGGGTCCTCAGGAGTTGCTCTCCCCCACCCCCACTCCCCTGCTTCTGTCTCCTTTTCTTGCACTTGGACTCTCTGCCACTCTCCAGGCAGACTCCTGGGTGGGGTCCCTTTTTCTTTGCTCTGAGGGCCAGGAATGTATCTGGCCAACCCCCTGAGGGCCAAGTGGGCGGGGCCAAAGACACCTCCCTTGAAATATAAGCGGGAAATAATGATAATGATAATAATAATAATAATAATAATAATAATAATAATAATAATAATAATAATTCTCTTAGATGGCTGAACACATGCACAGCCATTGATGCCAAGGTCCCTGGAGGCTCAGTGAGTAGCAGCGCCCATTTCCGGCTGGTTTTCCAGCACCAATCCCTTTGGGAGAGAGAGGATGTGGTCCTGGGGTGCGAGGGGATTGCTGCAGTGGCCTCCGTGGGGAGCTGCCCTGGGAGACACTGGGAAACTGGTCCCCAATACAGCAGCCAGACTCTGGGCTGGGATCCCTCTCTTTATTCCTGGCCTCTCTCTCCCACCTTAACTTCCTCCCTCCCTGTGGGGGGTTTTTTTGGGGGGGGGCTAGTCCACCTCCTTGTCCACCTTTGGAAAACCATTTGCAGATGTTTCCTCTGTTGTGCAATGAGGCTGAGCGATGTCACACAGAGTTAAAGTCCCAGGGACTCCTTTGTCTGAAGAAGGGAGATCTTTTCTGAAGGGGGGGCGGAGGGTCAAATGAGTTTGGGATCCTCTGATCTGCAGGAAGGAGAGCGTGGCAGACCTGGCCCCTCCCTGGCAGGACCCTTTCCTACCTGACTTGGGGTCCCCCCACATGAGCAGATCAGGCCCCCCAGGCCCCCTCCCCTGCTGCAGCCCTAGGCCCCCCCCCGTCCCCCCACTGCACCCTCTGGGGGGAGAGAGAGGAGACTCACCAGATCCCAGGAGGGGGCAGCGATTCGGCCCTTGCAGGAGAGACACAAAGCAACACCCCCCCCCTTTCTTGCAGGAAAGGACTGGGGAGGGAGGGGCCTTGGCTCTGGAGGACCTGCCCCCCCCCCTTGCTTCCTGGCCTCTCTAGGAAGGCAGCTCACTTCCCTTTAACCCTTGCAATGCCGAGTTCCACCCCCCTCCAACTCAGCCCTCTCTCGCTTGGCAGAACCTCAGATTTCTATCATTTTTTATGGATTTTGGGGGCCAGCTGCCCCCCTGGCTACGCCCATGCCCAGATATCCCTTTGTGGGGTGAGGCTCTTGGCTGGACTCTGAGCATCTCCCTCCCTTGGCCTGAAAGGGAACCTGCCTTGTGGGGACAGAGGTCAAGGGGTGGAAGAATGTCCTAGCTCAAGGAGTGGTGGTGAACAACAGTGTTGTCTCAGAGGAGGACATTTCCCTTTTTCTTTTAGGGTCCAGTGTGCTTTGAAGATGTTGCTGTTGGTTTCATGGATGAGGAATGGGAGTTGCTGGATCCTGAGAGGAGAGTTCTGCATAAGGACGTCATGGAGGAGAATCGTGGGATCATGGCCTCTCTCTGTAAAGCTCCCTGTGGGATCATAATATCTGTTTTTAAATTCAAACTTCCATATGTGAAGAACCTCATATATTTTCACAGAACTCAGCAGCGCCCCCTACAACACCAGATATCACAATCCCCCCCAAAAAAACCTTGAACAGTAAATTACTGTTTTTTCTGTGAATGTTCTTCCTCCAGTTGCAGCTTATTAAAGAAGGATCAGCCTGGTCTGAACTCCCCAGGCCCTTTTAAGTATAAATGTCAGAGTTGTTAGGGAAGTTGAAGTAGCTTCCGTCAGGTTTTCCGTTTTTGTTTTTCCTCCCGTCAGTCTTTGGTTGTCCAAAGAGAAGACTGACATTGGAAATGGAGGGATGCCATGATGGAGGCCAACAAAATCCATTCAAGAGAAGAGCCAGGCTTGTCGAATCACAGGTTCCCCTAAGGATGTCAGTTGATCCCCGTTAATTAATGCACCCAACCCATCAGAAAACCTTCCATCTAACCCACTTCTGTTATTCCTCTGTTACCAGTGTTAACAAGTATTCTTCATTAATTTCTCCCTGAGACGCTAATCCATTACTCTTCATTGCAGATAGTGATGGATTGGAAATCAAGAACAAGGGTGACCATGACAAAATCCCCACAATGGAGAAGCTGAATAAATATCTTGAAAGTGGGAAAAGTTCTTATTCCACTTGCCATCAAAGAAATCCCATTGGGAAGAAACCCTATCAGTGCATGGAATGTGGAAAGAGCTTCAGTCACAGCCACAATCTCAATTCCCATCAGAGAATTCATACAGTGGAGAAATCCTATCAGTGTGGGGAATGTGGAAAGACCTTCAGTCAGAGCGCCAATCTCACTTCCCATCAGAGAATTCATACACGGGAGAAACCCTATCAGTGTGTGGAATGTGGAAAGACCTTCAGTCAGAGTGCCAACCTCACTTCCCATCAGAGAATTCATACAGGGGAGAAACCCTATCAGTGTGTGGAATGTGGGAAAAGCTTCAGTCAGAGCTTCAAACTCACTTCCCATCAAAGAATTCATAAAGGGGAAAAACCCTATCAGTGTGTGGAATGTGGAAAGAGCTTCAGTCAGAGCGCCGGTCTCACTTCCCATCGGAGAATTCATACAGGGGAGAAACCATATCAGTGTGTGGAATGTGGAAAGAGCTTCATGAAGAGCTCTTCTCTCACTTCCCATCAAAGAATTCATACAGGGGAGAAACCCTATCAGTGTGTGGAATGTGGAAAGAGCTTCAGTCACAGCCACAGTCTCACTTCCCATCAAAGAATTCATACAGGGGTGAAACAATATCAGTGCCTGGAATGTGGAAAGAGCTTCAGTCACAGCCACAGTCTCACTTCCCATCAAGTAATTCATACAGGGAAGAAACCCTATCAATGCTTTGAATGTGGAAAGAGCTTCAGTACGAGCTCCAATCTCATTTCCCATCAAAGAATTCATACAGGGGAGAAACCCTATCAGTGCGTGGAATGTGGAAAGAGCTTCAGGAAGAGCTCCAATCTCAGTTCCCATCAAAGGATTCATACGAAGAGTGGAAAACCCTTCATTATACAACTTTCAGCGCTAGAGAAAAACACACCACTTTAAACAGGCCTTTGGCTGAATGACATCTAATGCCCTTTTTAAATGTGGTGGGGAGTTGGGGGTTACAGGTTTTGGGCTGTGTGTTTTGTGTTTTCATTGTGTGATTTTATGTTGTAACCGTCCTGTGACCTGTGGGTGTAGGGAATGGGAGCCAACTCTTAGGGTCTGAGGGCTCTTTGCCCCCCAATAAGATATGTGAGGGGGCCACCCCCCCAGTTCATAGGAACAGCCATTCAAATGGCATGCTTGCACCGCATCCTGTGACTGTTTAACCGAGGTGGGGCTTACTAAACCCCTCCTATATTTTATTCAAGTTGGCAGCCCTGCTATAGGGTGCTATAGAAATGAAATAAATATAATAACACCATCTTGATCGCCTTCATCTGCACATGTTCCAGCTTGACAATATCCTTTGTATTATCATCATTTAAAAAAAATTATGTGCCCATCATCTGAGGATTTCATGGTGTTTCACAACAAAAACAGACAGGTTGAACGCAGGGCTTTCTCAAAAACAAGTTAAGCCCGATAAATCTCTCTTTTTCATTTCTTTTTTTGGATGCAGTTACAAACTTTGTTGATCACGGGACTGCTGTGAAAATACTGCATCTCAATTTCAGTAAGGCTTTTGACAAAGTCCTCTGCGACATTTATGTGAGGAAGCTGGTGAAATGTGGGCTGAATGAGGTAACTGGTGGATTTGACTGACCGAACCCAAATTGTCCTCCTCCATGGTTCCTCCTCATCCTGGGGAAAAGTGACCAGAGGGGTGCTGCAGGGTTCTGTCCTGGGCCCGTTGTTGTTCAACGTCTTTATAAACGACTTGGATGAAGGAACTGAGGGGATGCTCATCCCATTTGCAGACGACACCAAACGGGGAGCGGAGGCCAATGTGGCAGAAGGCAGATTCCGATCAAGGGCAGGAATAGTCATATTTACCCCTAGGTATTTCACTTTTTTCACCAATGATAAACCTGTTTCTCCCTGAAACCTTTCCTTTTCATTCGATGTTAAATTCTTCTCCAACACCATGGTTTTTCATTTATTCAACTTAAATCCTGCCACCTGACCAAATTCTTGTATTATTTCCAAAGCTCTCTTAGTACTAGGGATTGGCTCCTGTAATGTCAAGACTAGGTCATCTGCATATGCTTTAAGTTTATAATGTTTAGCTCCGACCTGTATACCCTGAATCTGTTGGTCCCTTCTGATCATGTTCAGCAAGACCTCCAGTACTGAAATAAAAAGCGGTGGGGAAATTGGGCAACCTTGTCGTGTCCCTTTCTCTATCTTAACTTCCTCCGTAACTGCATTGTTCACTATTAGTTTTGCCCTCTGTTCTGAATAAATCGCACTTATACCATTTCCAAACCTTTCTCCCACCCCCATCCCTTGCAAATTTTTCTTCATAAAACTCCAAGAAATGTTGTCAAAGGCTTTCTCCGCATAAATAAATATCAAAACGGCTTTTGTGTTAATATTAACTTGCAATTTTTCAAGAATGTCAATCAAGTTCCTTGTGTTGTTTGACATATATCTGCCTGGAAGAAAGCCAGCTTGGTCCTTATGTATCAATCCAGACAAAACTTTTTTCAGTCTTTTAGCCAAAATGTCAGCAAAGATTTTGTAATCCACGTTAAGTAGGGATATGGGGCGGTAATTTTTAAGTTGTGTCTTTTCAGATTCATTTTTCGGTATAAGTGTGATGTAGGCCTCTTTCCACGTTTCCGGCGCTCTTTTCCCCTCCATTATCTCATTGCAGACCTCCGTTAACCGATCAAGGGCAGGAATAGTACCACTTTCTTCTGCCTTGGTCAGGACCCACCTAGAATATTGTGTTCAATTCTGGGCACTACAATTTAAGTATCTTAAATTTTGTTTGCCCAGGGAAATCAAGAAGGTGAGGGAACACAATCCATATTCCTTTTATAACACGTGGCAAATGTTTGTTGAATATATAAATTGTTAAAACTGTTGCAGGAATCCACCCAACACTCACGGGAAAATGTATCGTGGTCTTTTAGAACAGGCATCCCCAAACTCGGGACCAGTGGTCAGGGATGATGGGAATTGTAGTCCCAAAACATCTGGAGGGCCGAGTTTGGGGATGCCTGTTTTAGAATAATGAAATGAAACTTTAACAAATGACATGCTGAAAGTCTGAAATTCCATCAGGACAAGTTACTTTTTGTTTACTGTTGTAACTATTGCTTTCTGAATATTTATCTTCTGTACCATGAAGATAAAGGAAAAAAAATGTTTTTTAAAAAGGAGATGGGGAAATTATGTGTACTATTCCATCAAACTGCTTGCATGTGTTGAGTTTTATTTGGAGACTGTAACTCCCAGTAATTTCATTATCTGTATGTGTTTCTGTGTGTTCAGCACACATGATTGCAGGTGAGACTGAATAAAACACTTCATCGGAAAAAATAGAAGCATCTAATGTTCCCTGGACTTTTAATAATAAATAATAATAATTTTATTATTTATACCCCGCCCTCCCCAGCCAAGGCCGGGCTCAGAGCGGCTTAGAAGCAATAATAAAAACAAGATGAATGATTGCAACTTAAAAACAAAATTAAAATACAACATTGAAATATTGAAACATTAAAATATTAAAATGTAGCCTCATCGCAGGAGGAGAAGGAAAGGAAAAAAGAAAGAGAGGGAGGGAGGGAATCAAATTGGCTCCAAGCCAAAGGCCAGGTGGAACAACTCTGTCTTACAAGCCCTGCGGAAAGAAATCAGATCCTGCAGGGCCCTGGTCTCATGAGGCAGAGCATTCCACCAGGCTGGAGCCATCACTGAAAAGGCCCTGGCTCTGGTTGAAGCCAATCTAACTTCCTTAGGGCCCGGGACCACTAGGGTGTCGTTATTTATGGACCTTGAGGCTCTCCGTGGGGCATACCAGGAGAGGCGGTCCCGTAGGTACGAGGGTGCTAGGCCGTGAAGGGCTTTAAAGGTCAAAAGCAGCACCTTAAATCTGACCCTGTACTCCACCGGGAGCCAGTGCAGCTGGAAAAGCACTGGTTGAATATGTTCCCATGGCAGGGACCCCGTGAGGAGCCTTGCTGCAGCATTCTGCACCCGCTGGAGTTTCTGGGACAGCTTCAAGGGCAGCCCCGCGTAGAGTGAATTACAGTAGTCAAGCCTAGAGATGACCGTCGCATGGATCACTTTTAGGGCAATGCATGGTGCTTTTGTTTGACACATAAAAATCTGGCTGCTCCCAAAGATTGTCTGTCTGTCTCTGCACCACAACACTGCTTTGGAACGGCTTCTTTCTGATTGGTGGTTAAAATGACTATTGGCTGGTGCTGGTGCTTGAGGATGATGAAAGGTACTTAACGAAAAAAGTTGGGTTTACAAAAAACTCCCTAAAGCCACGTTTCTCAGGCTAGGCGAGCCATTGTCCTGGTCCCACTCATCTTATGGTGGACTACAAAGCTCTTAACAGCTTCTGACCAGATTGCCTTCCCCCATGTATTCCCAACTCAACTGCTTTGAGAAAACTGGCACAGTTACTGGTTCCACATAGAACACCTGTACTTGTGAGAAAGCAAAGTTTTAGTGTGGCGACACAGGTAGACTTTGGAACTCCCTGCCTGCACTTCTTTTTTTATTCCTTTTTTATTTTTTTGGTGCCTGCAAAAATAAATAAATGTTTGTTTAGGCAAGCCCATCCAGATATTTAAAATGTGGACATGCATTTTAATCTCATTCTCAGCAAATGGTTCATTTGTAATTATTTCTAAATATTTTAAATAGTTGTGTGTAACTTCTTTTACTGATGAAAAAAATTCTGTATGTGTGTGTGGGGGGGGGTGAAACCGGGTACCACCTGACCTTGCTATGCCTCTGGAGCTGGAGCTGCAGAATTGGTCCTTTTCCCTGCAAGCTGCTACTCCACTTTCAGGCCAAGGGAGGGAGATGCTCAGAGTCCAGCCAAGAGCCTCACCCCACAAAGGGATATCTGGGCATGGGCGTAGCCAGGGGGGCAGCTGGCCCCCAAAATCCATAAAAAATGATAAGAATATGAGGTTCTGCCAAGGGAGAGAGGGCTGAGCTGGAGGGGCTCGGCTTGGCAAGGGTTAAAGGGAACTGAGCTGCCTTCCTAGAGAGGACAGGAAGCAAGGGGGGGCCAGGTCCTCCAGAGCCAAGGCCCCTCCCTCCCCAGTCCTTTCCTGCAAGGAAGGGGGGGGGTGTTGCTTTGTGTCTCTCCTGCAAGGGCTGCCTCGCTCTCCCCTCCTGGGATCTGGTGAGTCTCCCCTCTCTCCCCCCAGAGGGTGCAGTGGGGAGACGGTGGGGGGTCCCAGGGCTGCAGCAGAAGAGGGTGCATGGGGGGGGGGGGCTGATCTGCTCATGCAGGGGGGGACCCCAAGTCAGGGAGGAGAGGGTCCTGCCAGGGAGGGGCCAGGTCTGCCACGCTCTCCTTCCTGCAGATCAGAGGATCCCAAAATCATTTGGCCCTCCGCCCCCCCCTTTCAGAAAAGATCTCCCTTCTTTAAACAAAGGAGTCCCTGGGACTTTAACTCTGTGTGACATCGCTCAGCCTCATTGCACAACAGAGGAAACATCTGCAAATCGTTTTCCAAAGCTGGAGGAGGAGGTGGACTAGCCCCCCCCCCAAAAAAAAAGGTGGGAGAGAGAGGCCAGGAATAAAGAGAGGGATCCCAGCCCAGAGTCTGGCTGCTGCATTGGGGACCAGTTTCCCAGTGTCTCCCAGGGCAGCTCCCCACGGAGGCCACTGCAGCCATCCCCTCGCACCCAGAGCAGGGCATCCCAGGACCACATCCTCTCTGTCCCAAAGGGATTGTTGCTGGAAAACCAGCCGGAAATGGGCGCTGCTACTCACTGAGCCTCCAGGGACCTTGGCATCAATGGCTGTGTGTGGGTGAAGCCATCTAAGAGAATAATAATGTCCAGATACATTCCTGGCCCTCAGAGCAAAGAAAAAGGGACCCCACCCCAGGAGTCTGCCTGGAGAGCGGCAGAGAGTCCAAGTGCAAGAAAAGGAGACAGAAGCAGGGGAGTGGGGGTGGGGGGAGAGCAACTCCTGAGGACCCCCGAGTGAGGACCCCCACTAGAGCCAAGCATCCATTTTCCACAAGATACAAATGACTTCCTTGTCAGTCAGTTCTGACTTCATGCATTGACTGGAAGGCAGGAGCAACCAGGCTGATTCATCTCCCAGAAATCCCTTCCGCTGCCTCCACATTTTGCATTGCAATCTTCTAGGAGAGCTAGAGGCTGCTTCCTCCTCTTCCTCCTCCTCCTCTTCCTCCTCCTCCTCCTCTTTCTTCTTCTTCTTCTTCCTCCTCCTCCTCCTCTTCTCCTTTTTAAAAAGGCTCTTTCCACCTGGCCTAGGGGGTGAAGCCCAGACTCATCCTGCCCTACTGTGTTAAATATCTATTCTGTAGTTGACCTCCTTTGTAAGGTTTTATTTTGACATCTTTATAAGAATATTTGTTTTCTGCTATGTTGCTTTGACTATAGACTATATATTTGACTTTCTTCCAATGGTTTTATTTCTATTTTATTGATTTTGTGAGATGTGAAACTGCAGTCAAGTACAATATTCCTACAGTGGACGACACATTAGGGGATGTTTTCTCCCACTCAGGAGAAGACTTCCTGTTTCCTCCTGAGCTGGGACAGACTTCCACTCCATGTGACTTGAAGAGGGTGCAGTCTGTTGTACTAGCATGGAGGAGCACACGGCCTCCATCTTCTGATCAGTGTGCTGTCTCCATTTTGTATGTTGCTGTGTGTTTGGGGAAGTGACTCTTTAGTGGCAGTCATTGGGACTAACTTCTTTATGGAATAGTTCTAGTTGTTATGTAACAACCTGCCTGTCTGTGAACGTGAAAAATCTGTGAGTAAACTACTTTTATATTAACGTGAATCAGATTATTGTGCTTATTCATTTAAAAGGGATTGGAAGGGATTTTACCAGGAAGGAATCTTTAATAGTAAGACTCAGATGAGTCAGCAACAAGCTGATCGCTGCGTAATCTAAAAAAGGGGGATGTATGGAACTAGAATATGGAACTTGCTAGTGCATGTTAGGAAGGATATCGTTCAATAATATATCTTCTTCTAACTCCCCAATTATCCCCTCAGATTTAATATGCTGTAAACCGCTTTGAGATTTATCTCTAAAATATAAAGTGTTATAGAAATTTAAATAAATAAAATAGCTCATGGTTTGGGCTGTGGTGCAGTCCAGCCCTGGTTCCCTCCAAGACTCATCCATGCTTGCTCAGGGAACCTTTTTCTTCTCCTGATATTAGACAACTTTTGTAACTGAACAATGTATTTGCTTTGTAGGATTTGCTAGCGCGACTCCTTAAGACAGACAGAACTTGGCAGAAGACCAAAGGGTTCCTTCCGATCTCTCAGAGGCTTCCTGGGAGCACAGATGGGTCAGCGAGACTCAGCTGGCCCTGGAACAGAAAGAGGCCATGCCATCCAAACTGGGAGCAGTGGGGGGTTCTGGGAAAACTCTGTGCAGAAGATCCTGGGTGAGGAGGACACCCTCCGCTCAGAGGTGCAGAGCCAGCAGTTGAGGCAGTTCTGCGGCCAGGAGGCCAAAGGACCCCGAGAGGTTTGCAGCCGACTCTATCACCTTTGCCACCAGTGGCTGAAGCCAGAAAGGCACACGAAAGCTGAGATGCTGGACCTGGTGATCTTGGAGCAGTTCCTGGCTGTCCTTCCGCCAGAGATGGAGAGCTGGGTGAGGGAATGTGGAGCAGAGACCAGTTCACAGGCAGTGGCCCTGGCCGAAGGTTTCCTCCTGAGTCAGGCAGAGGAGAGAAAGCAGGTGAGAGAGACTTTCCTCTAGATACTCCCAAGGCCTCCAAACAGGACAGAAAACATCCCATCATGCTCTACTGATGGCTCATTTTTTTTTCTGGGAAAGCATCCATGGAATGAGTTCTGACATCCTTAAAGCTGTTGGCCCTGACATTCATTTTTTATTTTTTATTTTTTTAATATATATTTTTATTAGTTTTCCAATATAAAACTATACAAAACAAAACATCCAATTTATCACCAACAGCTTTTTTTTTACTTCCATCAACATGTCTGATAATTCTCCATCTTGATCACTTCTTGCACATTTCTTAATTTAATATTGCACTACAATAATATCTTAATTTAACTTATTTTTTAAACAATATTTCTACCATACATTCTCACAGAGCTTCTTGAAAGCTTACAAATGTTATCTGGTCATCACATATAGTTTTCATATACTCTGTAAATTTAATCCAGTCTTCAGTGAATCTCTGGTCTCGTCGGTTCCGGATCCTTCCTGTTAATTTATCAAGTTCTGCATATTCCATTAATTTCATTCTCCATTTTTCAATCATAGGTAATTCTTCTTGTTTCCATTTTTGGGCCATTAGTATTCTTGCTGCCGTTACTGCGTATAAAAATAACTTCCATTATGTCTTATTAATTTCATTTCCTATTATTCCTAATAGAAATGCTTCTGGTTTCTTAACAAATGTATATTTCAACATCTTTTGTAACTCATTATATATCCTTTCCCAAAAGCATTTCACTTTTTTACACTCCCACCACATATGGTAAAATGTTCCTTCTTTTTCTTTACACTTCCAACATTTATTACTTTATACATTTTTGCTGATTTTACTGGTGTTACATACCATCTATATATCATTTTCATCACATTTTCCTTTATTACAGTACACGCAGTAAATTTCAGTCCTTCATTCCACAATTTAACCCAGTCTTTAAATTGTATATTATATCCAAAATCTTTGGCCCAATGGATCATAACCGATTTAACCTCCTCGTCCTTTGTATACCATTCCAATAATAATTTATACATTTTAGACAAAAATTTTACGTCATCATTCAGTACTTCCAATTGATATTTTGATTCCTTGTCGGTAAAACCTCTTTCTAATACATCTTTTTTAAACATTTCATTAATGTTTTCGTCGCCTCCAAAGGAGGTTACCTGGCGGTCGGGGGAATCACAAAACGGCTGTGCCGGGATCCTGCCCCCTGGATCTCCTTCCAGGGGTGTTTTAGGGGGCTGCGGCGCCCTTGCAGCACCCCCTTTTTCCTCCCAAGAGCTGGATTCCCTTTCCAGAGAGAAATCCCGCTTGTCTTCGCTCCCGCGATCAGCCGGAATTCTCTCTGACATTCATTTTTAAATCCTTCTCCCCATTCTCTCTTTTGAATCCTTGTTTCTTTTTCAGAGAAAGGATCTCTTTGCAGAAATGGACCAGATTTCTTCTGAGGCAGAGAGGCCTCCGCTGAGCACCAGAGAGAGGCCACTGGGTAAGGAGGAAGGTGGTGTTTCTCTGTTTGGTCTCATTCTGTTGGTTTTCCAACTCATCAGAGGAGGGAAGATATATTTTTTCACACATAACATCTCTAATGCACCCAAATATCCAAATGCACTCAACAGGCGAGACTTTCTCAAAGGCCCCTGTGTAGTTTGAGATGCACTGATTTACCTGCGAGACAAGAAGGCACTCTGGGCCTCCCCCTTACCTTTTTTCTCTTGCAGGTGACACAGTGATACTGGCTAGACCTCTTCAACCATCTCTGAATGGGGACAGAATGGAAGCAGCGGCTGTGGAACCAGATCAGGTCAGGGGAAGCAGCCTTGTGGGGACAGAGGCCAAGGGGTGGAAGAATGTCCTAGCTCAAGGAGTGGTGGTGAACAACAGTGTTGTCTCAGAGGAAGACATTTCCCTTCTTCTTCTAGGGTCCAGTGTGCTTTGAAGATGTTGCTGTTTGTTTCACGGATGAGGAGTGGGCGTTGCTGGATCCTGACCAGAGAGCTCTGCATAAGGACGTCATGGAGGAGAATTCTGGGATCATGGCCTCTCTTGGTAAGGCTCCTAGTGGAATCATAATATCAGTTTTTAAATTCAAAACTCCATATGTCACGAACCTCATATATTTTCACAGACCTCGACAGCGCCCCCTACAACACTGGATATTACAGTATCCCCCCCCAAAAAAAAACCTTGAATAGTAAATTACTGTTTTTTCTGTGTATGTTCTTCCTCCCGTTTCAGCTTATTAAACAAGCAGCAGCCTGGTCTGAACTCCCCAGGCCCTTTTGACTGTAAACTTCAGAGTTGTTAGGGAAGTTGAAGTAGCCTCTGTCAGGTTTTCTGTTTTTGTTTTTCCTCCCGTCAGTCTTTGGTTGTCCAAAGAGAAGACTGACATTGGAAACGGAGGGATGCCATGATGGAGCCAAACAAAATCGATTCAAGAGAAGAGCCAGGCTTATCGAATCACAAGTTCCCCAAAGGATGTCGGTTGATCCCCGTTAATTAATGCACCCAACCCTTCAGAAAACCATCCATCTAACCCACTTGTGTTATGCCTCTATTACCAGATTTAACAAGTATTCTTCCTTAATTTCTCCCTGAGGTGCTAATCCATTTCTCTTCATTGTAGATAGAGATGGACTGGAAATTAACAACATGGGTGACCATGACAAAATCCCCACAATGGAGAAGCTGAATAAATATCTTGAATGTGGGAAAAGTTCCTTTTCCACTTCCCATCAAAGAAATCCCATTGGGAAGAAACCCTATCAGTGCATGGAATGTGGAAAGAGATTCAGTCAAAAGGTCAATCTCACTTCCCATCAAAGAATTCATACAGGGGAGAAACCCTATCAGTGTGTGGAATGTGGAAAGAGCTTCAGGAATAGCTCGAAACTCACTTCCCATCAAAGAATTCATACAGGGGAGAAACCCTATCAGTGTGTGGAATGTGGAAAGAGCTTCAGGAATAGCTCCTGTCTCACTTCCCATCACAGAATTCATACAGGGGAGAAACCCTATCAGTGTGTGGAATGTGGAAAGAGCTTCAGGAATAGCTCGAAACTCACTTCCCATCAAAGAATTCATACAGGGGAGAAACCCTATCAGTGTGTGGAATGTAGAAAGAGCTTCAGTACCAGCTCCTGTCTCACTTCCCATCACAGAATTCATACAGGGGAGAAACCCTATCAGTGTGTGGAATGTGGAAAGAGCTTTACTCAAAGCCAAAATCTCACTTCCCATCAAAGAATTCATACAGGGGAGAAACCCTATCAGTGTGTGGAATGTGGAAAGAGCTTCACTCAAAGCCAAAATCTCACTTCCCATCACAGAATTCATACAGGGGAGAAAACCTATCAGTGTGTGGAATGTGGAAAGAGGTTCACTGAAAGCCACAAGCTCACTTCCCATCAAAGAATTCATACAGGGGAGAAACCCTATCAGTGTGTGGAATGTGGAAAGAGTTTCACTCAGAGCCACAATCTCACTTCCCATCACAGAATTCATACAGGGGAGAAACCCTATCAGTGTGTGGAATGTGGAAAGAGCTTCAGTCAGAGCTCCCATCTCACTTCCCATCACAGAATTCATACAGGGGAGAAACCCTATCAGTGTGTGGAATGTTTAAAGAGCTTCAGTAGGAGCTCCTCTCTCAGTTTCCATCAAATAATTCATAAAGGGGAGAAACCCTATCAGTGTGTGGATTGTGGAAAGAGCTTCAGTCACAGCAGCAGTCTCAGTCGCCATCAGAGAATTCATACAGGGGAGAAACCCTATCAGTGTGTGGAATGTGGAAAGAGCTTCAGTTTCAACCACCATCTCACTTCCCATCAGAGAATTCATACAGGGGAGAAACCCTATCAGTGTGTGGAATGTGGAAAGAGCTTCCGGAGGAGCTCCTCTCTCAGTTCCCATCAAAGAATTCATACAAAGTTCCCAAAACCCATCATTATACAGCTTTCAGCGCCAGGGAAAAACTCATCTCTTTAACCAGTCCTTTGGCTGATTGACATCTAATGCCCTTTTACAATGTGGTGGGGAGGTGGGGGTTACAGGTTTTTTGGGGGGTGTTTTGTGTTTTCATTGTGTGGTTTTATGTTGTAACCGTCCTGAGACCTGTGGTATAGAGAATAAGAGCCAACTCTTAGAGTCTGAGGGGTCTTTGCCCCCCAATAATATATTTGAGGGGGCCACCCCCCAGTTCATAGGAACAGCCATTCAAATGGCATTCTTGCACCGCATCCTGTGACTGTTTAACTGAGGCGGGGCTTGCTAAACCCCTCCTATATTTTATTCAAGTTGGCACCCCTGCTATAGGGCGCTATAAAAGTCAAATAAATGCATAAATAAAATAAAACGATCTTGGTCGCCTTCTTTTGCACTTGTTCCAGCTTGTCAATATCCTTCTTAATATTAGCATTTTAAAAAAATTATGTACCCTTCATGGCTTTCTCAAAAACAAGTAAAGCTAGAGAAATATCTCTTTTTTCTTTTTCTTTTTTTGGATGGAGTTACAGATTGTTTCTCAGGGGACTGCTGTGGTAATAGTGCATCTTAATTTCAGTAAGGTTTTTGACAAAGTCCCCCGTAATATTTATGTGAGGAAGCTGGTAAAAGGAGGCTGAACTTGGTAACTGTTAGGCGGATTTGACTGACCGAAGCCAAAGAGGACTCCTTCATGGTTCCTCATCATCCTGGAGAAAAGTGACAAGATGGGTGCTGCAGGGTTCTGTCCTGGGCCCGTTGTTGTTCAAGTTCTTTATAAATGACATGGTTGAAGGAAATGAGGGAATGCTCATCACATTTGCAGACGACACCAAACGGGGAGCGGAGGCCAATGTGGCAGAAGGCAGAATCCGATCAAGGGCAGGAATAGTACCACTTTCTTCTGCCTTGGTCAGGCCCCACCTAGAAAGAGAGCCAGCAAGCAGAAAGTGCAGAGTTCGAGAATGCTGAGCTCTTTCAGTCAGCTCTAGGTATTCTGTTGTATCTGTCCCAATGGAGCAGACCAGACATTGCCTTTGCTACCAACCTGCTAAGTAGGGAAGCGTCAAAGCCCAGTTTGAGTTCTTGGCACGGTATCAAGCGGGTACTGCGCTACCTGCAGCATACCAAAGATTTCTGTCTTAAGCTACCTGCTGAAGGTGAGGCGAAGCTCACATGCTATGCGGACAGTGACTGGGCGAATTCGCAGGACCGCAAGTCTGTGTCTGGGTTGGTGGTAAAGTTTGGGAAGTCACTAATTGGGTGGAAGTCCCGGAAGCAAAGTCTCATTGCGCTGTCTTCTACTGAGGCTGAATTCAGTGCACTGTCAGATTTGTGCCGGGAACTAGAGTTCTATAGATGCTTGGTGCAAGAGATCTATGGGGATTGTAGCTTGCCCATCACGGTTTGGGAGGACAATCAACCTTGTTTGAAATTGGCTGAATCTCCGCAATTTAAGGCCAGAACCAAGCATCTGGACATACGTTTCCAAAATGTGTGTCAGAGTGTTTAGTCAGGTTTGATAGGCTGAAGTACTGTGCCAGTCACATTAACTTGGCCGATGGATTTACCAAACCTTTAAGCTTCCAGCGTCATGGGGAGTTTTGTGGTGGTTTGGAGTTGGGGGTAAGTTCTGTACATACTTTCCCCACAGTAGCGCAGGACGAGAGGGGGTGTGAAGAGAACCTGAGCTTACAGGGTTAAACAGCTCAGAGTGTACGCCCTGCCTACTGTTGGGAGGGGGGGGCTCTGCGTCATTTCCGGGTCTCTCAAGTCTTTGTTTCTCTCTACTTTCGCTTTTGAGGAGAGTGGACGTGTTTTTCACGATGCTGTTCGCTGTGATAGATAATGGATAGTCTGCTGTAAATAAAACTGCTTTTAGCTGCTAAGATCCTGAGTGGACTTTATTTAAGCACACTGAAGCATGCACTGGAGTTTTTTGAAGCTTTCTCTTACCGCTGCTGATCTTTGCTTTTGCTCAGAGCATCGGAATGTGAACTTTGGAATGCAGAGGCCTGGCAAGAGATTGCGCAATGAAAGCGGGCCGGACGCCAGGCTTATCTGAGCAAGAAATCAATCACCTTTAACACTGTATGTGTTTCTGTGTGTTCAGCACACATGATTGCAGGTGAAACTGAGTAAAACACTTCATCGGAAAAAATAGAAGCATCTAATGTTCCCTGGACTTTTAATAATAAATAATAATAATTTTATTATTTATACCCTGCCCTCCCCAGCCAAGGCCGGGCTCAGAGCGGCTTAGAAGCAATAATAAAAACAAGATGAATGATTACAACTTAAGAACAAAATTAAAATACAACATTGAAATATTGAAATGTTAAAATATTAAAATGTAGCCTCATCACAGGAGGAGAAGGAAAGGAAAAAAGAAAGAGAGGGAGGGAATCAAATTGGCTCCAAGCCAAAGGCCAGGCGGAACAACTCTGTCTTACAGGCCCTGCGGAAAGAAATCAGATCCTGCAGGGCCCTGGTCTCATGAGGCAAAGCGTTCCACCAGGCTGGAGCCATCACTGAAAAGGCCCTGGCTCTGGTTGAAGCCAATCTAACTTCCTTAGGGCCCAGGACCACTAGGGTGTTGCTATTTATGGACCTTGAGGCTCTCTGTGGGGCATACCAGGAGAGGCGGTCCCGTAGGTACGAGGGTCCTAGGCCGTGAAGGGCTTTAAAGGTCAAAAGCAGACCTTAAATCTGACCCTGTACTCCACCGGGAGCCAGTGCAGCTGGAAAAGCACTGGGTGAATATGCTCCCATGGCAGGGACCCCGTGAGGAGCCTCGCTTTCTGCACCCGCTGGAGTTTCTGGGACAGCTTCAAGGGCAGCCCCGCGTAGAGCGAATTACAGTAGTCAAGCGTAGAGATGACCGTCGCATGGAACACTTTTAGGGCAATGCATGGTGCTTTTGTTTGACACATAAAAATCTGGCTGCTCCCAAAGACTTGTCTGTCTGTCTCTGCACCACAACACTGCTTTGGAAAGGCTTCTTTCTGATTGGTGGTTAAAATGACTATTGGTTGGTGCTGGTGCTTGAGGATGATGAAAGGTACTTAACGAAAAAAGTTGGGTTTACAAAAAACTCCCTAAAGCCACGTTTCTCAGGCTAGGCGAGCCATTGTCCTGGTCCCACTCATCTTATGGTGGACTACAAAGCTCTTAACAGCTTCTGACCAGATTGCCTTCCCCCATGTATTCCCAACTCAACTGCTTTGAGAAAACTGTTACAGTTACCGGTTCCACATAGAACACCTGCACTTGTGAGAAAGCAAAGTTTTAGTGTGGCGACACAGGTAGACTTTGGAACTCCCTGCCTGCACTTCTTTTTTTATTCCTTTTTTATTTTTTTTTTGAGTGCCTGCAAAAATGAATAAATGTTTGTTTAGGCAAGCCCATCCAGATATTTAAAATGTGGACATGCATTTTAATCTCATTCTCAGCAAACGGTTCATTTGTAATTATTTCTAAATATTTTAAATAGTTGTGTGTAACTTCTTTTACTGATGAAAAAAATTCTGTATGTGTGTGTGTGGGGGGGTGTGAAACCGGGTACCACCTGACCTTGCTATGCCTCTGGAGCTGGAGCTGCAGAATTGGTCCTTTTCCCTGCAAGCTGCTCCTCCACTTTCCGGCCAAGGGAGGCAGATGCTCAGACTCCAGCCAAGAGCCTCACCCCACAAAGGGATATCTGGGCATGGGCGTAGCCAGGGGGGCAGCTGGCCCCCAAAATCCATAAAAAATTATAAGAATCTGAGGTTCTGCCAAGGGAGAGAGGGCTGAGTTGGAGAGACTCGGCATTGCAAGGGTTAAAGGGAAGTGAGCTGCCTTCCTAGAGAGGACAGGAAGCAAGGGGGGGCCAGGTCCTCCAGAGCCAAGGCCCCTCCCTCCCCAGTCCTTTGCTGCAAGAAAGGGGGGGGGTGTTGCTTTGTGTCTCTGCTGCAAGGGCTGCCTCGCTCTCCCCTCCTGGGATCTGGTGAGTCTCCTCTCTCTCTGGGATCTGGTGGGGGTCCCAGGGCTGCAGCAGAAGAGGGTGCATGGGGGGGGCAGATCTGCTCATGTGGGGGGGGACCCCAAGTCAGGGAGGAGAGGGTCCTGCCAGGGAGGGGCCAGGTCTGCCACGCTCTCCTTCCTGCAGATCAGAGGATCCCAAACTCTTTTGACCTTCTGCCTCCCCGCCCTTCAGAAAAAAACTGACTCCCCCGAAATCCTTTACACAAAGGAGTCCCTAGGACTTTAACTCAGCGTCATTTCACAACAGAGGAATCGTGCAAATGGTTTTCCAAAGCTGGATGAGGAGGTGGACTAGCCCCCCCCCCAAAAAAAAAACCCCACAGGGAGGAAGGAAGTTAAGGTGGTAGAGAAAGGAGAGGAGTAAAGAGAGGGATCCCAGCCCAGAGTCTGGCTGCTGCATTGGGGACCAGTTTCCCAGTGTCTCCCAGGGCAGCTCCCCACGGAGGCCACTGCAGCCATCCCCTCGCACCCAGAGCAGGGCATCCCAGGACCACATCCTCTCTGTCCCAAAGGGATTGTTGCTGGCAAAGCAGCCGGAAATGGGCGCTGCTACTCACTGAGCCTCCAGGGACCTTGGCATCAATGGCTGTGGGGGGGTTAAGATATCTAATAGAATAATAAATTTCCTTCACCCTAAGCTTCAAGGGAGGTGTCTTTGGCCTCATCCACTTGGCCCTCAGGGGGTTGTCCAGATACATTCCTGGCCCTCAGAGCAACGAAAAAGGGACCCCACCACAGGAGTCTGCCTGGAGAGCAGGAGAGAGTCCAAGTGTAAGAAAAGGAGACAGAAGCAGGGGAGTGGGGGTGGGGGGAGCAACTCCTGAGGACCCCCGAGTGAGGACCCCCACTAGAGCCAAGCATCCATTTTCCACAAGATACAAATGACTCCCTTGTCAGTCAGTTCTGACTTCATGCATTGACTGGAAGGCAGGAGAAACCAGGCTGATTCATCTCCCAGAAATCCCTTCCGCTGCCTCCACATTTTGCATTGCAATCTTCCTTCTAGGAGAGCTAGAGGCTGCTTCCTCCTATTCCTCCTCCTCTTTCTTCTTCCTCCTCTTCCTCCTCCTCCTCCTCCTCCTCTTTCTTCTCCTTTTAAAAAGGCTCTTTCCACCTGGCCTAGGGGGTGAAGCCCAGACTCATCCTGCCCTACTGTGTTAAATATCTATTCTGTAGTTGAACTCCTTTGTAAGGTTTTATTTTGACATCTTTATAAGAATATTTGTTTTCTGCTATGTTGCTTTGACTATAGACTATATATTTGACTTTCTTCCAATGGTTTTATTTCTATTTTATTGATTTTGTGGGATGTGAAACTGCAGTCAAGTAGAAGATTCCTACAGGGGACACATTAGGGGATGTTTTCTACCACTCAGGAGAAGACTTCCTGTTTCCTCCTGAGCTGGGACAGACTTCCACTCCATGTGACTTGAAGAGGGTGCAGTCTGTTGTACTAGCATGGAGGAGCACACGGCCTCCATCTTCTGATCAGTGTGTCTTCTCCATTTTGTATGTTGCTGTGTGTTTGGAGAAGTGACTCCTTAGTGGCAGTCATTTGGGACTAACTTCTTTATGGAATAGTTCTGGTTGTTATGTAACCTAAGCCTGCCTTCAGGGATATGTCTGTGAACGTGAATGAATCTGTGAGTAAACTACTTTGATATTAACGTGAATCAGATTATTGTGCTTATTCATTTAAAAGGGATTGGAAGGGATTTTACCAGGAAGGAATTTTTAATAGTAAAACTCAGATGAGTCAGCAACAAGCTGATTGCTGCGTAATCTAAAAAAGGGGGATGTATGGAACTAGAATATGGAACTTGCTAGTGCATGTTAGGAAGGATATCGTTCAATAATATATCTTCTTCTAACTCCCCAATTATCCCCACAGATTTAATATGCTGTAAACCACTTTGAGATTTATCTTTAAAATATAAAGTGTTATAGAATTTAAATAAATAAAATAGCTCATGGTTTGGGCTGTGGTGCAGTCCAGCCCTGGTTCCCTCCAAGACTCATCCATGCTTGCTCAGGGAACCTTTTTCTTCTCCTGATATTAGACAACTTTTGTAACTGAACAATGTATTTGCTTTGTAGGATTTCTAGCACCTCTCCTTAAGACAGACAGAACTTGGCAGAAGACCAAAGGGTTCCTTCCGATCTCTCAGAGGCTTCCTGAGACCACAGATGGATGAGCAAGACTCAGCTGGCCCTGGAACAGGAAGAGGCCATGCCAACCAAACTGGGACCACTGGGGGATTCTGGCAACACCCAGTGCAGAAGATCCTGGGTGAGGAGGACACCCTCCGCTCAGAGGTGCAGAGCCAGCAGTTGAGGCAGTTCTGCTGCCAGGAGGCCAAAGGACCCCGAGAGGTTTGCAGCCGACTCTACCACCTTTGCCATCAGTGGCTGAAACCAGAAAGGCACACAAAAGCTGAGATGCTGGACCTGGTGATCTTGGAGCAGTTCCTGGCTGTCCTTCCCCTGGAGATGGAGAGCTGGGTGAGGGAATGCGGAGCAGAGACCAGTTCCCAGGCGGTGGCCCTGGCCGAAGGTTTCCTCCTGAGTCAGGCAGAGGAGAGAAAGCAGGTGAGAGAGACTTTCCTCTAGATACTCCCAAGGGGCTCCAAACAGGGCAGAGAACATCCCATAATGGTCTGCTGATGGCCCATCCTTTTTCTGAGAAGGCGTCTATGGAATGAGTTCTGACATCCTTAAAGCTGTTGGCCCTGACATTCATTTTTTATTTTTTATTTTTTTAATATATATTTTTATTAGTTTTCCAATATAAAACTATACAAAACAAAACATCCAATTTATCACCAACATCTTTTTTTTTACTTCCATCAACATGTTTGAGAATTCTCCGTCTTGATCACTTCTTGCACATTTCTTAATTTAATATTGCACTACAATAATATCTTAATTTACCTTATTTTTTAAACAATATTTCTACCATACATTCTCACAGAGCTTCCTGAAAGCTTACAAATGTTATCTGGTTATCACATATAGTTTTCATATAATCTGTAAATTTAATCCAGTCTTCAGTGAATCTCTTGTCTCGTTGGTTCCGGATCCTTCCTGTTAATTTATCAAGTTCTGCGTATTCCATTAATTTCATTCTCCATTTTTCAATCATAGGTAATTCTTCTTGTTACTATTTTTGGGCCATTAGTATTCTTGCTGCCGTTACTGCGTATAAAAATAACTTCCATTCTGTCTTATTAATTTCATTTCCTATTATTCCTAATAGAAATGCTTCTGGTTTCTTAACAAATGTATATTTCAACATCTTTTGTAACTCATTATATATCCTTTCCCAAAAGCATTTCACTTTTTTATACTCCCACCACATATGGTAAAATGTTCCTTCTTTTTCTTTACACTTCCAACATTTATTACTTACTTTATAAATTTTTGCTGATTTTACTGGTGTAACATACCATCTATATATCATTTTCATCACATTTTCCTTTATTACAGTACACGCAGTAAATTTCAGTCCTTCATTCCACAATTTAACCCAGTCTTTAAATTGTATATTATATCCAAAATCTTTGGCCCAATGGATCATAACCGATTTAACCTCCTCGTCCTTTGTATACCATTCCAATAATAATTTATACATTTTAGACAAAAATTTTACGTCATTATTCACTACTTCCAATTGATATTTTGATTCCTTGTCGATAAAACCTCTTTCTAATACATCTTTTTTAAACATTTCATTAATGTTTTCGTCGCCTCCAAAGGAGGTTACCTGGCGGTCGGGGGAATCACAAAACGGCTGTGCCGGGATCCTGCCCCCTGGATCTCCTTCCAGGGGTGTTTTAGGGGGCTGCGGCACCCTTGCAGCACCCCCTTTTTCCTCCCAAGAGCTGGATTCCCTCTCCAGAGAGAAATCCCGCTTCTCTTCGCTCCTGCGATCAGCCGGAATTCTCTCTGACATTCATTTTTAAATCCTTCTCCCCATTCTCTCTTTTGAATCCTTGTTTCTTTTTCAGGGAAAGGATCTCTTTGCAGAAATGGACCAGATTTCTTCTGAGGCAGAGAGGCCTCCGCTGAGCACCAGAGAGAGGCCACTGGGTAAGGAGGAAGGTGGTGTTTCTCTGTTTGGTCTCATTCTGTTGGTTTTCCAACTCATCAGAGGAGGGAAGATATATTTTTTCACACATAACATCTCTAATGCACCCAAATATCCAAATGCACTCAGCAGGCGAGACTTTCTCAAAGGCCCCTGTGTAGTTTGAGATGCACTGATTTACCTGCGAGACAAGAAGGCACTCTGGGCCTCCCCCTTACCTTTTTTCTCTTGCAGGTGACACAGTGATACTGCCTAGACCTCTTCAACCATCTCTGAATGGGGACAGAATGGAAGCAGCGGCTGTGGAACCAGATCAGGTCAGGGGAAGCAGCCTTGTGGGGACAGAGGCCAAGGGGTGGAACAATGTCCTAGCTCAAGGAATGGTGGTGAACAACAGTGTTGTCTCAGAGTAGGACATTTCCCTTCTTCTTTTAGGGTCCAGTGTGCTTTGAAGATGTTGCTGTTTGTTTCACGGATGAGGAGTGGGCGTTGCTGGATCCTGACCAGAGAGCTCTGCATAAGGACATCATGGAGGAGAATTCTGGGATCATGGCCTCTCTTGGTAAGGCTCCTAGTGGAATCATAATATCAGTTTTTAAATTCAAAACTCCATATGTCACGAACCTCATATATTTTCACAGACCTCAACAGCGCCCCCTACAACACTGGATATTACAGTATCCCCCCCCCAAAAAAACCCTTGAATAGTAAATTACTGTTTTTTCTGTGAATGTTCTTCCTCCCGTTGCAGCTTATTAAACAAGCAGCAGCCTGGTCTGAACTCCCCAGGCCCTTTTGACTGTAAACTTCAGAGTTGTTAGGGAAGTTGAAGTAGCTTCTGTCAGGTTTTCAGTTTTTGTTTTTCCTCCCGTCAGTCTTTGGTTGTCCAAAGAGAAGACTGACATTGGAAACGGAGGGATGCCATGATGGAGCCAAACAAAATCGATTCAAGAGAAGAGCCAGGCTTATCGCATCACAGGTTCCCCTAAGGATGTCGGTTGATCCCCGTTAATTAATGCACCCAACCCTTCAGAAAACCATCCATCTAACCCTCTTGTGTTATGCCTCTATTACCAGATTTAACAAGTATTCTTCCTTAATTTCTCCCTGAGGTGCTAATCCATTTCTCTTCATTGTAGATAGAGATGGACTGGAAATTAACAACATGGGTGACCATGACAAAATCCCCACAATGGAGAAGCTGAATAAATATATTGAATGTGGGAAAAGTTCCTTTTCCACTTCCCATCAAAGAAATCCCATTGGGAAGAAACCCTATCAGTGCATGGAATGTGGAAAGAGATTCAGTCAAAAGGTCAATCTCACTTCCCATCAAAGAATTCATACAGGGGAGAAACCCTATCAGTGTGTGGAATGTGGAAAGAGCTTCAGGAATAGCTCAAAACTCACTTCCCATCAAAGAATTCATACAGGGGAGAAACCCTATCAGTGTGGGGAATGTGGAAAGAGCTTCACTCAGAGCCACAATCTCACTTCCCATCAAAGAATTCATACAGGGGAGAAACCCTATCAGTGTGTGGAATGTGGAAAGGGCTTCTGTCGGAGCACCGATCTCACTTCCCATCACAGAATTCACACAGGGGAGAAACCCTATCAGTGTGTGGAATGTGGAACCAGCTTCAGTAGGAGCTCCTCTCTCAGTTTCCATCAAATAATTCATACAGGGGAGAAGCCCTATCAGTGTGGGGAATGTGAAAAGAGCTTCAGTACAAGCTCCTCTCTGAGTTCCCATCAAAGAATTCATACAGGGGAGAAACCCTATCAGTGTGTGGAATGTGGAAAGAGCTTCCGGAGGAGCTCCTCTCTCAGTTCCCATCAAAGAATTCATACAAAGTTCCCAAAACCCGTCATTATACAGCCAGGGAAAAACTCATCTCTTTAACCAGTCCTTTGGCTGATTGACATCTAATGCCCTTTTACAATGTGGTGGGGAGGTGGGGGTTACAGGTTTTTTTGGGGGGTGTTTTGTGTTTTCATTGTGTGGTTTTATGTTGTAACCGTCCTGAGACCTGTGGTATAGAGAATAAGAGCCAACTCTTAGAGTCTGAGGGGTCTTTGCCCCCCAATAAGATATTTGAGGGGGCCACCCCCCAGTTCATAGGAACAGCCATTCAAATGGCATGCTTGCACCGCATCCTGTGACTCTTTAACCGAGGCGGGGCTTGCTAAACCCCTCCTATATTTTATTCAAGTTGGCACCCCTGCTATAGGGCGCTATAAAAGTCAAATAAATGCATAAATAAAACAAAACGATCTTGGTCGCCTTCTTTTGCACTTGTTCCAGCTTGTCAATATCCTTCTTAATATTAGCATTTTAAAACAATTATGTACCCTTCATGGGTTTCTCAAAAACAAGTCAAGCTAGAGAAATCTCTCTTTTTTCTTTTTCTTTTTTTGGATGGAGTTACAGATTGTTTCTCAGGGGACTGCTGTGGTAATAGTGCATCTTAATTTCAGTAAGGTTTTTGACAAAGTCCCCCGTGATATTTATGTGAGGAAGCTGGTAAAAGGAGGCTGAACTTGGTAACTGTTAGGCGGATTTGACTGACCAAACCCAAAGAGGACTCCTCCATGGTTCCTCATCATCCTGGAGAAAAGAAGAAGAAGAAGAAGAAGAGTTTGGATTTGATATCCCGCCTTTCACTCCCCTTCAGGAGTCTCAAAGCGGCTCACAATCTCCTTTCCCTTCCTCCCCCACAACAAACACTCTGTGAGGTGAGTGGGGCTGAGAGACTTCAAAGAAGTGTGACTGGCCCAAGGTCACCCAGCAGCTGCAGGTGGAGGAGCGGAGACGCGAACCCGGTTCCCCAGATTACGTGACTACCGCTAAAAGTGACAAGATGGGTGCTGCAGGGTTCTGTCCTGGGCCTGTTGTTGTTCAACGTCTTTATGAATGAGTTGGATGAAGGAAATGAGGGGATGCTCATCACATTTGCAGACGACACCAAACGGGGAGCGGAGGCCAATGTGGCAGAAGGCAGAATCCGATCAAGGGCAGGAATAGTACCACTTTCTTTTCCCTTGGTCAGGCCCCAGCTAGAATAAATACTGTGTTCAATTCTGGGCACCACAATTTAAGTATCTTAAATTTTGTTTGCCAGGGGAAATCAAGAAGGTGAGGGAACACAATCCATATTCCTTTTATAACACGTGGCAAATGTTTGTTGAATATATAAATTGTTAAAACTGTTGCAGGAATCCACCCAGCACTCATGGGAAAAGGTGGCGTGATCTTTTAGAACAGGCATCCCCAAACTCGGCGCTCCAGATGTTTTGGGACTACAGCTCCCATCATCCCTAGCTAACAGGACCAGTGGTCTGGGATGCTGGAATTGTAGTCCCAAAACATCTGGAGGGCCGAGTTTGGGGATGCCTGTTTTAGAATAATGAAATGAAACTTTAACAAATGACATGCTGAAAGTCTGAAACAGGAAGTCTTCTCCTGAGTGGTAGAAAACATCCCCTAATGTGTCGTCCACTGTGGGAATATTGTACTTGACTGCAGTTTCACATCCCACAAAATCAATAAAAGAGAAATAAAACCATTGGAAGAAAGTCAAATATATAGTCTATAGTCAAAGCAACATAGCAGAAAACAAATATTCTTATAAAGATGTCAAAATAAAACCTTACAAAGGAGGTCAGGTGGAAAAGGCCTTTTCCACCCTAGGCCAGGTGGAAAGGGCCTTTTTAAAAAGGAGAAGAAAGAGGAGGAGGAGGAGGAGGAGGAGGAGGAGGAGGAAGAAGAAAGAGGAGGGGGAGGAAGAAGAAAGAGGAGGAGGAATAGGAGGAAGCAGCCTCTAGCCCCCCTAGAAGGAAGATTGCAATGCAAAATGTGGAGGCAACGGAAGCGATTTCTGGGAGATGAAGAAGCCTGGTTTCTGCTGCCTTCCAGTCAATGCATGAAGTCAGAACTGACTGACAAGGAAGTCATTTGTATCTTGTGGAAAATGGATGCTTGGCTCTAGTGGGGGTCCTCAGGAGTTGTTCTCCCCCCACCCCCACTCCCCTGCTTCTGTCTCCTTTTCTTTCACTTGGACTCTCTGCCACTCTCAAGACAGACTCCTGGGGTGGGGTCCCTTTTTCTTTGCTCTGAGGGCCAGGAATGTATCTGGACATTATTATTCTCTTAGATGGCTTCACCCACACACAGCCATTGATGCCAAGGTCCCTGGAGGCTCAGTGAGTAGCAGCGCCCATTTCCGGCTGGTTTTCCAGCAACAATCCCTTTGGGACAGAGAGGATGTGGTCCTGGGATGCCCTGCTCTGGGTGCGAGGGGATTGCTGCAGTGGCCTCCGTGGGGAGCTGCCCTGGGAGACACTGGGAAACTGGTCCCCAATGCAGCAGCCAGACTCTGGGCTGGGATCCCTCTCTTTATTCCTGGCCTTTCTCTCCCACCTTTTTTTTGGGGGGGGGGGCTAGTCCACCTCCTCGTCTGGTCTTGCAAAACCATTTGCAGATGTTTCCTCTGTTGTGCAATGAGGCTGAGCGATGTCACACAGAGTTAAAGTCCCAGGGACTCCTTTGTCTGAAGAAGGGAGATCTTTTCTGAAGGGGGGGGGGGGACGGCCAAATGAGTTTGGGATCCTCTGATCTGCAGGAAGGAGAGCGTGGCAGACCTGGCCCCTCCCTGGCAGGACCCTCTCCCCCCTGACTTGGGGTCCCCCCCCATATGAGCAGATCTGCCCCCCCCCCCATGCACCCTCTTCTGCTGCAGCCCTGGGACCCCCACCAGATCCCAGAGAGAGAGGAGACTCACCAGATCCCAGGAGGGGAGAGCGAGGCAGCCCTTGCAGGAGAGACACCAAAGCAAGACCCCCCCTCCTTGCAGGAAAGGACTGGGGAGGGAGGGGCCTTGGCTCTGGAGGACCTGGCCCCCCCTTGCTTCCTGTCCTCTCTAGGAAGGCAGCTCAGTTCCCTTTAACCCTTGCCAAGCCGAGCCCCTCCAGCTCAGCCCTCTCTCCCTTGGCAGAACCTCAGATTCTTATCATTTTTTATGGATTTTGGGGGCCAGCTGCCCCCCTGGCTACGCCCATGCCCAGATATCCTTTTGGGGGTGAGGCTCTTGGCTGGACTCTGAGCATCTCCCTCCCTTGGCCGGAAAGTGGAGGAAGAGCTTGCAGGGAAAAGGACCAATTCTGCAGCTCCAGCTCCAGAGGCATAGCAAGGTCAGGTGGTACCCGGTGTCACACACACACACACCCCCCACACACACATACAGAAATTTTTCCATCAGTAAAAGAAGTTACACACAACTATTTAAAATATTTAGAAATAATTACAAATGAACCGTTTGCTGAGAATGAGATTAAAATGCATGTCCACATTTTAAATATCTGGATGGGCTTGCCTAAACAAACATTTATTTATTTTTGCAGGCACCAAAAAAATAAAAAAGGAATAAAAAAAGAAGTGCAGGCAGGGAGTTCCAAAGTCTACCTGTGTCGCCACACTAAAACTTTGCTTTCTCACAAGTACAGGTGTTCTATGTGGAACCGGTAACTGTGCCAGTTTTCTCAAAGCAGTTGAGTTGGGAATACATGGGGGAAGGCAATCTGGTAGAAGCTGTTAAGAGCTTTGTAGTCCACCATAAGATGAGTGGGACCAGGACAATGGCTCGCCTAGCCTGAGAAACGTGGCTTTAGGGAGTTTTTTGTAAACCCAACTTTTTTCGTTAAGTACCTTTCATCATCCTCAAGCACCAGCACCAGCCAATAGTCATTTTAACCACCAATCAGAAAGAAGCCGTTCCAAAGCAGTGTTGTGGTGCAGAGACAGACAGACAAGTCTTTGGGAGCAGCCAGATTTTTATGTGTCAAACAAAAGCACCATGCATTGCCCTAAAAGTGATCCATGCGACGGTCATCTCCAGGCTTGCCTACTGTAATTCACTCTATGCGGGGCTGCCCTTGAAGCTGTCCCAGAAACTCCAGCGGGTGCAGAATGCTACAGCGAGGCTCCTCACGGGGTCCCTGCCATGGGAACATATTCAACCAGTGCTTTTCCAGCTGCACTGGCTCCCGGTGGAGTACAGGGTCAGATTTAAGGTGCTGCTTTTGACCTTTAAAGCCCTTCACGGCCTAGCACCCTCGTACCTACGGGACCGCCTCTCCTGGTATGCCCCACGGAGAGCCTCAAGGTCCATAAATAGCAACACCCTAGTGGTCCCGGGCCCTAAGGAAGTTAGATTGGCTTCAACCAGAGCCAGGGCCTTTTCAGTGATGGCTCCAGCCTGGTGGAACGCTCTGCCTCATGAGACCAGGGGCCTGCAGGATCTGATTTCTTTCCGCAGGGCTTGTAAGACAGAGTTGTTCCACCTGGCCTTTGGCTTGGAGCCAATTTGATTCCCTCCCTCCCTCTCTTTCTTTTTTCCTTTCCTTCTCCTCGTGCGATGAGGCTACATTTTAATATTTAATGTTTCAATATTTCAATGTTGTATTTTAATTTTGTTTTTAAGTTGCAATCATTCATCTTGTTTTTATTATTGCTTCTAAGCCGCTCTGAGCCCGGCCTTGGCTGGGGAGGGCGGGGTATAAATAATAAAATTATTATTATTTATTATTAAAAGTCCAGGGAACATTAGATGCTTCTATTTTTTCCGATGAAGTGTTTTATTCAGTCTCACCTGCAATCATGTGTGCTGAACACACAGAAACACATACAGATAATGAAATTACTGGGAGTTACAGTCTCCAAATAAAACTCAACACATGCAAGCAGATTGATGGAATAGTACACATGATTTCCCCATTTCCTTTTTAAAAAACATTTTTTTCCCTTTATCTTCATGGTACAGAAGATAAATATTCAGAAAGCAATAGTTACAACAGTAAACAAAAAGTAACTTGTCCTGATGGAATTTCAGACTTTCAGCATGTCACTTGTTAAAGTTTCATTTCATTATTCTAAAACAGGCATCCCCAAACTCGGCCCTCCAGATGTTTTGGGACTACAATTCCCATCATCCCTGACCACTGGTCCCGTTAGCTAGGGATGATGGGAGCTGTAGTCCCAAAACATATGGAGCGCCGAGTTTGGGGATGCCTGTTCTAAAAGACCACGATACATTTTCCCTGAGTGTTGGGTGGATTCCTGCAACAGTTTTAACAATTTATATATTCAACAAACATTTGCCACGTGTTATAAAAGGAATATGGATTGTGTTCCCTCACCTTCTTGATTTCCCTGGGCAAACAAAATTTAAGATACTTAAATTGTAGTGCCCAGAATTGAACACAATATTCTAGGTGGGTCCTGACCAAGGCAGAAGAAAGTGGTACTATTCCTGCCCTTGATCGGTTAACGGAGGTCTGCAATGAGATAATGGAGGGGAAAAGAGCGCCGGAAACGTGGAAAGAGGCCTACATCACACTTATACCGAAAAATGAATCTGAAAAGACACAACTTAAAAATTACCGCCCCATATCCCTACTTAACGTGGATTACAAAATCTTTGCTGACATTTTGGCTAAAAGACTGAAAAAAGTTTTGTCTGGATTGATACATAAGGACCAAGCTGGCTTTCTTCCAGGCAGATATATGTCAAACAACACAAGGAACTTGATTGACATTCTTGAAAAATTGCAAGTTAATATTAACACAAAAGCCGTTTTGATATTTATTTATGCGGAGAAAGCCTTTGACAACATTTCTTGGAGTTTTATGAAGAAAAATTTGCAAGGGATGGGGGTGGGAGAAAGGTTTGGAAATGGTATAAGTGCGATTTATTCAGAACAGAGGGCAAAACTAATAGTGAACAATGCAGTTACGGAGGAAGTTAAGATAGAGAAAGGGACACGACAAGGTTGCCCAATTTCCCCACCGCTTTTTATTTCAGTACTGGAGGTCTTGCTGAACATGATCAGAAGGGACCAACAGATTCAGGGTATACAGGTCGGAGCTAAACATTATAAACTTAAAGCATATGCAGATGACCTAGTCTTGACATTACAGGAGCCAATCCCTAGTACTAAGAGAGCTTTGGAAATAATACAAGAATTTGGTCAGGTGGCAGGATTTAAGTTGAATAAATGAAAAACCATGGTGTTGGAGAAGAATTTAACATCGAATGAAAAGGAAAGGTTTCAGGGAGAAACAGGTTTATCATTGGTGAAAAAAGTGAAATACCTAGGGGTAAATATGACTATTCCTGCCCTTGATCGGAATCTGCCTTCTGCCACATTGGCCTCCGCTCCCCGTTTGGTGTCGTCTGCAAATGTGATGAGCATCCCCTCAGTTCCTTCATCCAAGTCATTTATAAAGACGTTGTACAACAATGAGCCCAGTACTGAACCCTGCAGCACCCCTTTGGGTTCGGTCAGTCAAATCCACCTAACAGTTACCTCATTCAGCCAACATTTTACCAGGTTCCTCACATAAATATCACGGGCAACTATTTCCACAGCAGTCCGCTGATCAACAAACTTTCTAACTCCATCCAAAAAGAAAAAAGAAGAAGAGAGATTTCTCTGGCTTGATGTTTTTTTGAGAAAGCCATGTTTTCAATTTGTATGTTTATGTTCTGAAACACCGTGAAATCAGATAAAGGGCACATAATTTTTTTAAATGATGATAATAAGGATATTGACAAGCCGAAACATATGCAAATGAAGGCGATCAAGATGGTCTTGCTTTATTTATGCATTTATTTAATTTCTATAGCGCCCTATACCTGGGGTGCCAACTTGAATAAAATATAGAAGGGGTTTAGTAAGCCCCTCCTCGCTTAATCAATACATGATGTGGGGCATGCATGCCATTTGAATGGCAATGCCTATCAACTGGGGGGGTGCCCCCCTCAAATATTTTATGAAGGGGCAAAGACCCCTCATCCTCTAAAAGTTGGCTCCTGTTCCCTGCTGTTGCATTCTGAAGGCAAAGGACGGACTGGACCCTGATTAATACAATAGACACGTGGCTTGACCAGCAAGACCCTGGGAGAAAGTGCGCATTCCACTTCCTGGCCCAGGTCGTTTTTATTAACAAAAGAACTTTAACACAGCGTTTGTAAGAACCAATCAGATTTCCTCTGAGCATTTCAAAAAATCCTCACGTGGGGACAAAGTCAGATCAGAGGAAGCCTCTTAACTACAAAGAACTATTTACTATTTGAGCATGCATACATGTTCAGGCTAAATAAACAGGAACCAAGGAGGAATTAACAAACCCCGGTGGTAATAAACCCAGCAGTAAAAGGAAAGAAAGGCATTTTACCACATCCATGTGAACTCTGTTCCTGGCCCTAAGATCTACCTAAAGATTAACAGAAGCTACATCAAAGCTACCTCCCTATTTTTATGTACCCAGGAGGCCTGGTAAGCAACTGGTCTGTGTTAGAATGCTTTACACGTGACTGACAGACATAGAGAAAATGGGGCAGAGATGCAGAGGCTTGTGGGATTGATCAGAAATCAAGTCAATGACCCAAACCCAGTCAAAGTGATGCTTTCACCATTGACACAGTAGCTTGCTTCATTTTTCATAATTCCTCATAGCAATCCCACATGACCAGACACCTACACCCACAGTTCTCAGAATGGTTTCAACATAAAATCACAATATGAAAACACAAAACACAAAACCTGTAACCCCCACCTCCCCTGGCAAACAAAAGTTGAGATTCTTAAATTGTGGTGCCCAGAATTGAACACAGTATTTATTCTATGTGGGGTCTGACCAAGGCAGAAGAAAGTGGTACTATTCCTGCCCTTGATCTGATTCTGACTTCTGCCACATTGGCCTCCGCTCCCTGTTTGGTGTCGTCTGCAAATGGGATGAGCATCCCCTCAGTTCCTTCATCCAAGTCGTTTATAAAGACGTTGAACAACAACGGGCCCAGGACAGAACCCTGCAGCACCCCTCTGGTCACTTTTCCCCAGGATGAGGAGGAACCATGGAGGAGGACAATTTGGGTTCGGTCAGTCAAATCCACCAGTTACCTCATTCAGCCCACATTTTACCAGCTTCCTCACATAAATGTCGCAGAGGACTTTGTCAAAAGCCTTACTGTAATTGAGATGCAGTATTTTCACAGCAGTCCCCTGATCAACAAAGTTTGTAACTGCATCCAAAAAAAGAAATGAAAAAGAGAGATTTATCGGGCTTAACTTGTTTTTGAGAAAGCCCTCTGTTCAACCTGTCTGTTTTTGTTGTGAAACACCATGAAATCCTCAGGTGATGGGCACATAATTTTTTTAAAATGATGATAATACAAAGGATATTGTCAAGCTGGAACATGTGCAGATGAAGGCGATCAAGATGGTGTTATTATATTTATTTCATTTCTATAGCACCCTATAGCAGGGCTGCCAACTTGAATAAAATATAGGAGGGGTTTAGTAAGCCCCACCTCGGTTAAACAGTCACAGGATGCGGTGCAAGCATGCCATTTGAATGGCTGTTCCTATGAACTGGGGGGGTGCCCCCTCACATATCTTATTGGGGGGAAAAGAGCCCTCAGACCCTAAGAGTTGGCTCCCATTCCCTACACCCACAGGTCACAGGACAGTTACAACATAAAATCACACAATGAAAACACAAAACACACAGCCCAAAACCTGTAACCCCCAACTCCCCACCACATTTAAAAAGGGCATTAGATGTCATTCAGCCAAAGGCCTGTTTAAAGTGGTGTGTTTTTCTCTAGCGCTGAAAGTTGT